>NC_060120.1:990459439-991077189 GCF_021461395.2 Schistocerca americana | reverse complement strand
ACCAGTTCGGACGGAGTTTTTTTTTTTTTTTTTTTTTTTTTTTTAGGAAATGAAAACTTCTCCTTATCCATGACAACTCAAGACCTCCATCAAGTTTGTGCACACACAACTTCACTGAGCTGTTCTTGCTCATCAAACCTGCAGTCTGTATCTCGAACCTTCCGACATCCATCTGTTTGGCCCAATGAAGTACGCACTCAGCAGGAAGCGGTACGTAGATGTTGAGGAAGTTGCTGATGCAGCAAGACGTTGGCTCCGATGTCGACCAGTAGAGTGTAACTATGTGGGCATACAGAGCGTCCCAATGAGGTGCCGAAAGGCTGTCGCGTTCAGCGGAGATTATGTTGAAAAATAGAGTTTTGTAGCTAAAAGAGTGGGGAATAATATGGTGTATTGGAGTGCTGAATAAAACAAACATGTTTTCAGGAAAAAACTATGTTGCATTACTTATTCAAAGCTCTCGTATTGTGTAATTTATCATAAAGTTAAACTATGTAAAAACATGTAACTGTAGTGAAATATGTAAAATTTTGTAACAATAAAATACATCAAAGCTGACAACATAGTCGTGAACTTTTAGACATTTTACATGAGCCGAAGCTGATCGATGAAGGAAGGAAGCACGAAAATGTTCGGGGAAAGACACTATACAGCAATGTAATTCTTTTAGGAATTAAATAAATAGCAAATGCATGGCAGCCAAGACGAAATGGCTGCAGGAAAAATGTGGTGAAATCGAATAAGAAATGATCATTGGAAGGGTTGATTCAGCACAGAAAAAAGTCAAACAATTATCAGTGGTATTAAAAGTAAGGTTGGTAACATTAAGAGTGCAACAGGAATTCCACTTCTGAGGGCAGAGGAGAGAACGGATAGGTGGAAAAAAGTATATTGAAGATCTCATGAGTGAAAGAAATTGTCTGATAACGTGATAGAAGAAGAAATTGGAGTTGATGGAGAAAAGATGGAGTTTATAGTATTAGAGGCAGAATTTAAAAGAGTCCGGAGATCAAATAAGACAAAAGATACAGACATCCTTCTACTAGAAGCCCAGAAACCAAGGGGATAGTGATAACCAACCGACTATTCAATTTTATGTGTAGAAAGTATGATACTGGTGATGTACCATAAGACATTCGAAAGAAATTTTATCCACACAGTTCCAAAGATAGTAAAGACAGTCACTTTAAAAGCTGTTGCATTTAACCGACTGATGAGAGTAATATGCAGGAGAACGGAAAAGAAAACTGAGGATCGGTTTGGCTTTAGGAAAGGTAAAGGCACCAGAGAGACTTATATGATATTGCGGTTGATAATGGGAGGAAGACTGAAGGAAAATCAAGACACGTTCATAGGATTGGTCGACCTGGAAAAAACGTTCGACGATGTAACCTGGTGCAAGGTTTGAAATTCTGAGAAAATTAGGAGGAAGAAATTGGGAAAGAGGAGTAATATATCTACAAGAACCGAGAGCGAACAGTAAGGCTGGGAGGCACAGACAGAAGTGATCGGATTAAAAAGAGTGTAAGGCAGTCGTTACCTCTATTGTTCACCCTATGCATCGAAGAAGCAACGATGGAAATAAATGAAGGTTTTGAGAGCGTGTTTAAAATTCAGTATTAAAGGCCATAAAGAAGAATCACTGCTGACATTGCTAAATAATGGCAAGAAGAATCACAGGATCTGGTTCAAATGGCTCTGAGCGCTATGCGACTTAACTTCTGAGGTCATCAGGCGCCTAGAACTTAGAACTAATTAAACCTAACTAACCTAAGGACATAACACACATCCATGCCCGAGGCAGGATTCGGACCTGCGACCGTAGCGGTAGCTCGCTTCCAGACTGTAGTGCCTAGAACCGCACGGCCACTCCGGCCGGCGAATCACAGCATCTGTTGAATGATATAAAGTCTAGTACCTAATATGGATTGAAAGTAAATTGGAAAAAGTTAAACGTAATGAAAAGTATGAAAAATGAGAACAGCAAGAAACCTTTATCAAAATTGGTGGTGACAAGGTAAACGAAGTAAAGGAGTTCTGTTACCTTGGAAGTTGAATAACAGGAGAGGGAGGAAGCAAGACGGACGTAAAAAGCAGACTATCCAAAAGAAATCTACTCGTAACAAACATAAATCTTCATCTGGGTAAGTAATTTCTGGGAATGTACGATTGACGTCCAGTGGTGAGTTATGGACTGTAAGTAAACCGGGACAGAAGAGAATCGAAGCGTTTGAAATACGGTGCTAAAAATGAATTTTGAAAATTGAATGGACTGAAAAGGTGAGGAATGAGGACATCCTACGAAAAATTGTCGAAGAAAACAACATATGAAAAACGCTGATAATGAGACGGGATCGAAGATAGCATATGTGTTATACACCGGACAATAACCTCCATGCTACTTGAGCGAGATATAGACGGCGAAAGAAGTTGGAGAAGACGGAGATTGGAATATATCTAAAAAATAAATGAGGGAGTTGGGTGGAACTGTTATACAGAGATTTAAAAAAAAAAGTCATACATTTCATACAAGCACATGTATTAGGGCTGATGTGAGAAGGCATAGACAGGACTCAAGTAACTGACAGGTAGGAGGGGAAATGGACCACGTTAAAACCCGACAGACTCACTTCTCCAGTGGAAGCGTATGCAACAGGTGTGAGATCGGTGTGAGCCGTCGACCTCTTGGTTGGGTGGCGGCGAGATGACAGCCTAGCGCTTTCATCTGGAGTGCTTAGTGGCTTTGAGGCGAGGGGCCGGTCCGTTTTCCACGCTGGCTGACCGCAAGTCTTAATCCCCTCCCCCCAGGTAGCGCACGCCTCGGCGGCCGACATGGCGTTCCAGTGAATGCGCTGTCAGAGGCTACTGCCCGCGATAATTGTCTCGTTGCAGCAGTGTTATCGCGATGTTTTGAGGCAGATGTCCGAGGAGTCGAATGCTTAAGAAGGGTTGTTGTTGTGGTCTTCAGTCCAGAGATTGGTTTGATGCAGCTCTCCATGCTACTCTATCCTGTGCAAGCTTCTTCATCTCCCAGGCTTAAGAAGGGTAGCACGTGAAAAATTTTTAAAAATACGATATTTCAAAAAATATGCCTATTTTATGGTGTACATCTTCCTGAATAGTTTGCTGTATAAAACACATATATTTGAGAGGTTACAAGGCACGTTATTTCGTCTTAAGTCTACCAAGATGCAGCGTCATACCCCATTGTACAGCATTCTCCCCTCATAAGTAAGTGTATTTCTCTCTGTAGAATTCGAGTGTTTATATTTGCGCCAGAGATTGCCATACGTGAAAGAAAGGACTAAAGATATCGATACATTCTCTGCTGCTATTGACGTGCATTGTTTTGATCGCTGATTTTGTTTGTTCTCTGTTTTGAAGGGCTTGCACTGTGGTGTTGTGAATTTCGAAACGATTTTCGTTGTTTTGTGGAACACAGGGGACTTGAAGAATATGAGGGAAGCAGTTTGGTCCTTATAATCCCCTAAATGTCCACAGACAATAGCCCTATTCACAATTTGTGCCCAAAAGGAACTGAATCATTGTGAAGCTACAAAAGATCACTTGCTGATGGTGAAGAATATCATCACAGGAATTCTCTACCAACTGCTGTAACGAAGCCATCAAACCTATATTTAGGGACCTTGCAAATGAAAACTTATTGAAGAAATGTTTTCATGGCGGTACTCAAAACACATATGAAATTTTTAAACAACATGTTTGAGAAAGATAGGCAAAAACCATTTTTTTGGGAATAAAGGCTCTTGCTAATGGTGTTTATGATGCAGTTTCATGTTTTAATGATGGTGTGCAGAGTAGAAAATACGTTTTAGAAAAAAATGGAACTTAAGCCCGGAGTCAACTGCATCAAAGCTTTGTATGCGATAGGCGGAGAGCGTATAGTGAGAACAAATATACAATTTGTGAGGTGATAAGGTCAAGAAGAGTGCATAATAGGAATGTGAAAAGGAAGAAATCTGATTTAGAGAATGAAAAAGAACTTGTTTATGGTGCTGGACGGTTCTAAAAGAATGCAAAATACAAGCAGAAATGCTAAACACAAGCAGAAACCTTAACGGCCATTTTCCGCAAAACACAAATTTCTGTACTTAGGTACATGTAACATCCAAAATAAGTAGCCTATTACTTTAAAACGTGGTACTCTTATTAAATATAAACTCCTTAAAGCCAAACTCTACAATTTTCCAAATCTATTGAAAACTGTGGTAAAAATCGAGATAATTAACTATAAAATTTGAGTTTTTCTAAACGTAAAGTTTAAAATGTAACGGCTCATTAATTTTTGCATAAATTAAATAAATTCTGGAGCTTCACACGACGGTAAGTATGGTTTGTATGCTGCGCAAAACTCATCGAAAGATCTCTCTTACTTATGTATAAAAGTGTACTTTTAGCAATACATGCAGCCAATAGTGAGTGAAAAAATATGAAATTTCACATGTAAAAAAATTATTGTTTTATTTTTGGAACTTCCACTGCTATGACTGTGAATCCTGAACTCTTCCTGGCCATACTGACAAAGTTTTCTGAATTTATTTGTAAAAGTATAGACAGTGAAATTTAAAATGTGCTGTGGTGCCTCTCCTGCTTCAGGTCGACCCGTTTGACTTCTTACCCTCCTCACAACCACCATTTGACTCAGATTAGCCAGTGAGTCCACAGAAGGTAATACAAGAGGCGAAGAGTATGACTGGCCGTGTTTTTCCATTCGAGTCTTGCGGGGTTTAAGAGAGTCCGTTCTTGGACATCATAAAATGATAATGTCGACACAACTAATATTGATAGATTGAAAAGTAACTACTTCCATACTACATAAATAGATCAGAAGGCATCCTATCAGTGACTGGCAAATATGGAGCGCAGCCTGTACCTCGTACTTACACTCGTGATGTTTTATATCCGTTCGTACATTTTCGTCAGCTTAAACATTATTCATTTACGAGTATTTATTTGAAATGATCGATTTCTGGCTTTGTAATAGTGTTTTAAGAAAGTACTTATGACCTGTAGGCTTCTCCTAGTACCTGCCGTGGGAAAATCGACTTTTATTAGCAAATATTGTTGTGGATTGGCAGGAGACCAACCCACTAGATTTAGAGGAAGCCGAAAGGCACGCGTTTTAGCTCACGCAGGCTGGCGTGAGGTCTGGAACAGGACAAGGAAATTACAACTTAGAAAAACGGACGCAGATGGTGGAATACTTAACTTTAATCCAGTAATGTTGAACGTAGCTCTTGTCTGTACATTATTTACACTATCAATAGTAACTGAACATGGCGCCTTGCTAGGTCGTAGCAAATGACGTAGCTGAAGGCTATGCTAACTATCGTCTCGGCAAATGAGAGCGTATTTTGTCAGTGAACCATCGCTACCAAAGTCGGTTGTACAACTGGGCGAGTGCTAGGAAGTCTCTCTAGACCTGCCGTGTGGCGGCGCTCGGTCTGCAATCACTGATAGTGGCGACACGCGGGTCCGACGTATACTAATGGACCGCGGCCGATTTAAAGGCTACCACCTAGCAAGTGTGGTGTCTGGCGGTGGCACCACAAATATTTGTTAAGCAACCTTACTTGCTTCACGCCAGAAGAACTGTGCTATCTCTACGTACAGTACCTCACGAGGTCCACGAGAAAGACAGGCCGCGGGGCATACATCACGAAGGTAGTCCTGAACTCGCTCGCTCGCTCAGCTCAGCAACCAAAATGCGTTTCTAAACCTGTTTCTTCGCAGCTGGGCGTGTACGTACTAACGAGAACTGCATCTTCTATTGGAACGAAGTTTTACTGATTAACAGTAATACAACAAAATTTAATTTAAGATCAATACGCGATATGAATGGTATAACGGCTCGTTTATAGTATTTAGTCGCTGCTGTTTAAGAGTCCTCATTTGATACAAGCACTGGTGCCTTATGCCACTGATAATCATTTTGGCATGCTTTTAATTTTATTGTACCCCAGTACAGCCGCAACAAATTATAAGTAGGCCTGTGAACTTGCGATCATTGTAGGAATAATAACAGTCAGGCTCCATAATAGTGGATTCCAGTAGAAGATGCAATTCTCAATTGTACGTGCACACCTAGTTATGAATTAACAGGTGTACAAACGTAGTTTGTCTGCTGAGTTGAGCGCGCGAGCGAGCTCAGGCCTAAATTCGTGGTGTACCCGCGGCCGCCAGTCTGTCGTAGGCCTAGGTACCTCCCTGCTGACGTAACGGACGTTCTCATGTCTAGCCACAGCGCCTCCCACCACCTTCCACCGGGAATGCCGTTTGGTCCACCAACTCCTTCTGGCAACCCCGGAACTGAAATCTTTATTCCAGACTGTACGCGTTCTGCAGTACCGCTTTACTCACTGAATGCTACGTAGTATCTGCAGACGCGAAACAAAACTGTAAGACTGGAAAATATGGAAATAAAATGTCCCTTGAAGAGAAGGGGTACCTTACACCAAGCACTGGACGTCAAGGATTGGCCCGTTCAGCGAAAGAGATTGTATCACTAACTGACGATTAACATTAGCAGGATCAAAATTTGCCATCTTATGGCTGCTGGTGTGTGGTTCCAGAACTCCCATTTCTTCTCACATGTTCCATGCCATATCAGTTCCCAGCACTTGCTCAGTTTTCAACAGCGGATTGCTTCGAGTGTCTGGCTGCTTTCCCGAGTTGTCAGGAAAGCAGCCTTACAATAACAAATCTGCTAGTTTGCAGTGGGAAGCCTGCTACTCTTGCAAGTGTCTGCAGGTATTCGTGACTTAACGACATCCTGCTTGCCGTCCACCAGACGTTATACGCAGGTCAACTCTTCTCCAACAAGCTTAAGCTAGGGCTTAAATGTCCCTACTATCACCAACGCACGCCGAGTATTACTGTAATTACGTAAAACTGTGAGCTCTATTCATAACCCATGGGTTAATTTATTCATTAATTTATTCTTCATCATCTTCATATTATTTCTGTTAGACAAGTATATATGAACGTCTACTAGCAGTGGAGCTGTAAAATATAGGAAATGTCATTGCGAATACGTATTTACAGAATGAGCGGCTAGAGAAGTAAGAGTTTCATTTACCTTTAACTTTTATTTCTGCCACCATCATTATTAAAAACTTCGCAATACAACCCAGAGCAATACTTTCAGCGCTAGAACGTGAGAGAATGTCTTCATGTAATTTGCTTTTGCCTCTTGTTATTGTGATTGTGGCAACTCCTATTCATCTGAAACTGGCTACTGTTACTACATCTACCGTCTGGTGCGTGGCGGAGGGTATCCTGTACCACTACTTGTCTCTTTCCATTCCTGTTCCACTCGCAAACGGAACGAGGGAAAAACGACTGTCTATATGCCTCCGTATGAGCGCAATTTTCTCCTAGCTTCGTAGTCCTTACGTGCAATGTACGAGGGTAAGTCAATCATTATCCGCAAAGTAGTTCAAAAATTTTATTGTAATCAATTAGGAAACTTTTAAGAACATCATTTTTCGACGTAGTCTCCTTGCGTTTCACAGCACTTGGTCCATTGTTGTACAGGCTTCCTGATACCCTCATAAAAGAAGGTTCTCGGTTAAGCTGCAAGCCAGGACTGCACGGCTTCTTTCACTGCTTCGTCGGAGGCAAATCGACGGCCCCTTAATGCTTGTTAGAGCGGACCAATCAAGTGATAGAAGGGGCAGTATCGGGACTATATGAAGGATGATCCAGTACTTCAAATTTGAGTTTCTGGAGCGTTTCAGCAGTGTGGGCAGCAGTATGCGGACTGGCACAGTCGTGCAACAACTCAATACGTTTTGACAGCAATGCTCCACGTTTACTTGGAATTGCAATATTTAGCCGGGTAGTAATCATCTCAATGTAACGTACAATGTTTATTGTTGTGCCCCTTTCCCTATAATGTTCCAGTGCTGGACCTTGTGCGTCCCAAAAAACCGTAAGCATTAGTTTTCCTGCGGACGGTTGGGTCTTGAACTTTTTCTTGAACGGCGAATTTGGATGTTTCCATTCCATACTCTGCCTTTTACTCTCCGGCTCGTAATGATGGATCCATGTTTCGTCACCAATACTAATCCTGTCTAAGAAGTTGTCCCCTTCGTTTCCATAGCGGTCGAAAAGTTTTTTGTAGTTGGCCAAGCGCGTTTGTTTATGCAACTGTGTGAGTTGTTTTGGGACCCATCTGCACAAACTTTATGAAACCCAAGTCTGTTGTGGATGATTCCGCAGGCAGAACCGTGACTTATTTACAGACGATATGCCACTTCGTGAATAGTTAATCGTCTGTCCAAGAGAATCATTTCACGTGAACGCTCAATGGTTTCTTCATTTGTGGCGGTAAACGGTCGTCCGGCTCCTTCATCGTACGTAACACTTGTGCGACAACTGCGGAGTTTTTGAATCCGTTAGTAGACACTCCGTTGTGACAAAACACTGTTCCATACTATACCGAAAATCGTTGATGAATTTTTGAATGTAAAACGGATCACTGAATGTTGCTCTTCTTTGGTGCAAATAGACAGCGGAGCAGCCATGATTAACAACGCGGCAGCGATAACGAAATTAACCTAGCAGCTTGAAAATTCCAAAGATAACAACAAATCAACAAAGCATGCGTCATTAACGTAAAACGACAGTATTACCGATGTTGGCGGCAATACGATCGATCGGTAGCCAGCTTCAATGCTGGTTTTTTTTTATCTTTCTCACTAGCGCTTCTTGGAAAGAACACCGCCTTCCCTCCATGAATTCCCACTTGTGTTCCCGCAGAATCTCACTAACGCTTACGTGTTGTTCGAACCTGCAGGTAACAAATCTAATGGCCCGCCTCTGAATTACTTCGATGTCTCCCTTCAATCCGACCTGGTACGGATCCGAAACACTCGAGCAGTTCTCAAGAATAGGTCGCACCACTCCTATATGCGGAGTTACACGTGAACCACTCTTTCCTAAAATTCTTCCAATAAACCGAAGCCGATCACTTGCCATCTCTACCAGCTCGTTCCATCTTTATCGCTTTACAATGTTCCACCCTCGTATTTAAACCACTTGATACTGTCGAGCAGGACACTAATAATACTACATCCGAGCATTACTGGTTTGATCTTCCTACTAATCCGTATTAACATCCATCTTTCCACATTTGGGGTTGGCTGCCATTCATCACACCAGCTGAAAATTTTGTCTAAATCGTCTTGTATCTTTCTACAATCACTCAACTTCGACACCTCGCCGTACACCGCGGCATCATCAGTAAACTATCTCAGTTCGATGATCACACTGTCTGCCAGTTTTCTTTTCTTTTTTTTTTTTAATATGTGGAAAACAACAGCGGTCCTATGACACTTCCTTGGGTCACTCCTGACGAAACCCTTGTCTCTGATGAACGCGCACCGTCGAGGACAACATACTGGTTTCTATTGTTCAAGAAGTCTTCGAACCAGTCACATATCTGGGACCGCATTCCATGTTAGAGTTACTTTCTGCCCTCCGCATGGAACACGCCTATCTCACCACTGACTACCAGTGTTAGACACATACGGTTACTGTCAAGAAGTATGGACCTGAAGATGATGTTGTAACAACATCGAAACTAGTTGCCAATAAAACCAACACCTTAATACAGCTGGAGGAATTTCGTCTTTTTTAACATTTATTCCATATGCTCGTACCTACTTTAACAGCCCGCCATTAATGAGTAAATGCAATTAGAACTGACTGTAATAATTCTAATTTATCTGAAGGACGTCGCATCAAGAGCCATGAGAAATCATTTTTATTTATTGTCTCCTCTTTCTTGTAACGAAAACATTGTTATATGGTTGGATAATTGGAAACGACGAGCTATGTAGCGTTTATGCATACGAAGGTAATACCATCTGTCGCCACACGAAATGAACCGTGTACACAGCTCACGCTTAGAATCCTGTGAAACTGTCGTGTCTGTATGTCTGTTGGAACATGCTTCACCAAAACCATTATACAAATTTTCATATGATTTTCACAGGTTACTCGAGCATTACTTATTTCTTTATTTCTGACTCGTCCCCAGACTACACTGAATCAATCAGGCACAGCTGGAATCGGTTAACTCATACAAATATTTGAGTGTAACACTTTGTAGGAATATGAAATGGAACATAGGCTCAGTCATAGGTAAAATAGATCGCATGCCTCCATTTACTGGTAGTATACTAGAGAAATGCAATCAGTCTACAAAGGAAATTACTAACATACTATTCCTGGGAGCAATCCTAGAATATTCTAGTGTGTGTACTCTTACCAAATGGGATTAACAGGGGATATTGAATGTATACAAAGAAGGGCCGCACGAATGGGCACAGGTTTGTTTGACCTATAGGAAAGTGTCACAGAGATACTGAAACAACTGAACTGGTAGACCTTCGGCGATATTAGAAATGCATAATTACAGAATTTCAGGAACTGGCTTTAATATGCTGCAGCTCCTATGTATCGCTGTTGCAGGGATCGTGAGGGCAAGATTAGGTGAATTACTTCGTGTTCGTAGGAGTTCAAAGTCATGCTTCCCACGTTCCATACATTAATGGAACAAGAAGATACCCTGGTAACTTGTACAATGGGAAGTACCTTCTGCCATGCGCTGCTTAGTGGTTTGCATAATATGGCTGTAGAAGTAAATGACTGGGAAACCACATACCAGTTTCTGTAGACCTAGGTTCAAAATTGCCTTAATGGTGACATATTCTTTAAAAAAACCATTCATCCTTTATTTCACATGATTAGGGGTGAAATTTCGAAAAATCCCTTCTTAAACGATGCCTACTGTATAAGATCAATACCGTTTTCAAATTTCAAGTTTTTGTCCGTATCATTTTAGCTGAGCGACGATAGACCAGTCAGTAGGACTTTGCCTTACTTACATTAGTCACTTTGTAGAACATGATCAGATCTCTGGAGTTCCTGTTTGTGTGAAGATAATTTTATGGACAGCTAATTAACACTGTTTAAAAGCAGATATCTTGTGGTAAAATATCAGCTAGTCATCATTGATAGACAGCTCGCTAATATTGATATAAGATAATGCACGCGACATTTAACATCCTCATCTAAATTCTTTCATAGTTTATTTCTTCAGGGACACGTGATTAATACATTATTATATCTATGGACAATATCATTGTTTTTTTTTCAATAAATTTGCTAGACACCTAGCTAATTTGGAGTATGAGGTCGCAAGATCATCAGTTTTGGAAACAGTACAATCCATCTTCAGATCTGCAGTTCTACAAGCTCCAGAATATTACCCTTTTTAAATGGAGAAACAGCACAAAAGGTTTGTCTTGCTCATAGTTAGCGAAACTCATAACTTACGAATGCAATAATAACAATGCCTCGCAGTTTGAACGAAAATATACTGTCTCCAACAAACAACATGTTCGTGTTATTATTATTTTTAAATGATTTGGGTTCATCTGAGTTTCGTAATATAACAAAGATATTTTCTCTGTACTTACCCCAAAAAAACATACAAGATCAAAAATCTAGATACTTTGTATATTGTGCTCTCTGTTTGTTTTACTGCCTTAGTTATGACAAACGTAAACATCACACAAAACTCATCATCTCTGAACCCTTGTTGCCCCTACTAAAAGGACAATTTTGGCATTAATTATGTTTGTTAAGTTTTGATGTGTATCTTGTACAAGTCGCTGAATAAATCGAAGAGCGGATTAAAGCTTGTTTGTACTACAGAGATTCCAAATAGTTCTAAACATTCATCCATTAAAAATGAATTTATACATTTTCAATAAACATAAAAATGGAAACTTTTTATCATTTTATTAAAAGTTCATAAATAGTAAAGTAAACTGTTTCCATTTTCCTAAGTCTGTCTACATGATGATATATGATAGTGTAATTACGAGAATCTGTTATAAGAATAGCTTCACTAACGAAGTAACAAGTAAGTGTATATCACTATGTCTCCAAGGTGAGGCCTGTACTGTGGGTAGCACAATGCCGTATTATCATGTGGTCTCTGTTTTCCTCTTGAAAATCCTCTTGCGGTTAAACTTCTTCTTGGAATGCTTCTTGTTTGAAGTTCATAGGTGTGAATTGTGCAGACTTCCTACTGTAACGTATTTACTATAGCTGTGTGTAATCTTTAGTTTTATACTCCTCTCTGTGTAATGCTTCATGGTGCCTCTCTAATTCCACAATGTTCCAAACACACAGGATAAGTTGGCTGCAATGATTAATCCTTGAACATGAGAAATAAATATCAGTGATACCCTCAACAACTTCCACGTCAACAATCAACATTTGAAACTGTTCATTGTTACGTGGCAAACCTGTGTATGGTTACAAATGCAACTTCGAAATTACATAGAAAAATTTCAAACGATGACTTTTCCCTAACTACAACACGCAATAATTCGTCTTAGCCTTAAAGTTGATCCTTACTTGAACAAACAGAAACGCTACCCTACTCCGGCAAAATTTCTGGAATAAATCGCTGAGCTGTGGGTACGTCTGAGAAAGCACTGTGCTGTATGTGCGCTTGAAATTAATGTGTGCTTGAAATTACTGTAGCTGCTTGCCAAAACTCAAAATGTATGTACAAAGTGCTGCTAACTGACCATGCTACAATGCAATGTGTGTCAGTAGTATTAGGTCAGCCTTATTCCCAAGACTAAAGACTTTCTGCATCGGGATTAAACAATTTAAGAGGTCGTTTTAAGGTTATACTGAAACTCAAAACCGCACAAATTACTTCATTACATGAACATGAGAACATCTGGCGTATTTTAGGGGTTGTCACCAACAACGAGACAGTTACAAGCATGAACCAAAGAGAAGTTAGCAAACGTTTTTCGCAAGATTTACTTCTTATATTCACAAAGTGCATTTAAAAGGGATGGAGATTAATTTACCAAATGGTTCAAATGGCTCTGAGCACTATGGGACTTAACATCTGTGGTCATCAGTCCCCTAGAACTTAGAACTACTTAAACCTAACTAACCTAAGGACATCACACACATCCATGCCCGAGGCAGGATTTGAACCTACGACCGTAGCAGCCGATTAATTTACCACTTCCCTGAAAACGTAACCTGATAACAATGATATGGATACCAAGATGGCGACTGTCGAAGATGTTTCATCTTCCAGGTTATAATATTTCAGGAAATGAATAATGATCCTCAAGTAGCTGGCGCAAGTATTAGGAATAGCACTCAAAGTGAATATGTAGGCTCTGAAACATATTACCTCGATCGAAGCGTACAGGCAGGCATACAGGGAAGCATTTCAGCACTATCTTACCGCGTCATGACTACTCCTCAGAACTGGAAAGACCACACCACTCCTTGACAAAAGTAAGACATGCCATTTGCCCCTACTATTCTCTCTGGTAACCTTCAAAACATGTTTGCTCGGTAGGTGGGCAGCAGGGGTGGTTACGTCGGATCGGATTACGTCATTAGACGTGTACTCTACCTCTCTGACCTGGTTTCAGCCTCATTCACGTGTTTGTGAGTGTTAGAGCAACAAGGCTGAGTACATGTTTGCAGACTACACTGACATAGTCCTTTTGAATGGCGATACTTATGGTAATGGAAGAGTTGCTCGTCGCCTTTCTAAAAATTGTCCTTCACAATGTCCGACGCCACTGCATACACTTTTCGCCACAATTACGCAACGGCTTCGAGAAAGGGAACCTTCCCTTTCAGCAGGCATAACTGATGTTCTCCAAGGAGACGCTTCCCGCCCGAATTGGAAGAGGCCGTACTGCATCGCGTTAACGAGAACCAGTCAACGAATACGAGATCAATTTATTTGCCTTTTAATGAGCGGAACTGTGAAACAAGTGATGTACTGGGTCACGCCTAATCAATTACTTGTTAAAGTGGTCGCATTACCAACATGACTTCAAACGTTTGTAGCGCAGAAACAATACGTTTCCGGACATGGCTTCCAATTCAGTACATTATCTACTCACTCCACTTAACAAGCCCAAAAATTTTGCAACGGGCTTTTTGGACACGCTGAATATCAATCATATGTTCAAGGTACAGAACAAAACAGGTTACGCAACTTGTAGCCATTGCTCATCATACACACTTCTCTCATCATCCCCCTCCACTGAGAAACAGTTTTACAGGGATGTTACCTGTTAAAGAAGACAGTAGAAATAATTGTTTTACGTCGGTGTACAAGATGGCTGGGATGTAGACAAATGTTATATGCCGGTATAGTTGAAGTATTTATTTAAAAGTAATCACCAGTTAAGGGATCACCAATTTAGTATTGGAGGGCAGCGTGGAGGGTAAAAATCGTAGGGGGAGACCAAGAATGAATACACTAAGCAGATTCAGAAGGATGTAGGCTGCAGTAGGTACTGGGAGATGAAAAAGCTTGCACAGGATAGAGTAGCATGGAGAGCTGCATCAAACCAGTCTCAGGACTGAAGACCACAACAACAACAACAACAACAACAACCAGAGACATGAGCACATCTGTCCCTCCGTTTACGAGCCAAAGGTTTCCCTCTTGCCAGAATTTCTGTCCTCCTCCGAGACCTTCAGTTCCTCCTCCGAGATGAAGCGCATCCATTGAAGACTTTTTCTTTTTTTTAAAAAAAAAAAAAAAAGACCAAACACATGTCCGGGCTGTAGGGTGAGTGCTCGAGCTGTTTACACTTGCTCTTGGTCATTTCGCTTTGCGTGACGCTGAAGACATGTGGATGTGCATTATCCTGGAGCAGAATCGCTCCCTCCATGAGCAGCCCAGGCCGTCTGCTCCTGATGGACTTGTGTAGGCTATGGAGTGTCTTACAGAACACTTCATTGTTTCCTCCGTGATCGAAGAATTCTATGAATGTCTAACCTTGGATGTCGAAAAAGACAGTGAGCATCGCCTTGCCAGTTGAATGCGACCGCGCACTGTGTGTGTGTGTGTGTGTGTGTGTGTGTGTGTGTGTTTATTGTATATAGAGGGTGTCTCTTCTATGAGTCAACAGATGCATTATCTCTGGTGTTTGGTGATATATCTGCAATTTAGTTTTTGCAACGTGTGCCTTTTATCAGCCCAGACAAACATCGCTCGTTACGTCTTTCAAGGGTCGCCCAGTGTCGACGGAAAACGTACGTTTGTTTCCCGTTATGAGCAAAATTATTTTTAAAGCGGCGTTTTACGTGTCCATTCGACTGACAAGCCTCAAATTAATCTCTTGCTATTAAAATCGAGAATTACCAGGCTCAACTACTACTTACAACGACTAGGCCCCTTTAAGTAACATAATTTGTCTTTGAACAGCATTTATTTTTATATACATTTTTGGGTAATAACACGTCCCCTTCTAAAAACAGTTAAGAAAATTAAAGTTGATTTGACATTACAAAGATGAAAGCGTTCAAAATGGTGAGTAAGACAGCTGCTGAATTAGAATAATAATGATCTTCAACCAATACAAGAAATAAGACCATAACAATATTTGTCTTTTTAAAATTTTTGATTTAATAAAATTTGAATAAACCAGGCAATTAAAATAATTAATGATTAGTAAACAATGCTGCACAATCACAACAAATCCATGTGATGTTCAATTGACTCTTTTATAAGAACATGTCAGGACTTTATTGCGATTGTACAGCATTGGTTGCCAATTATTAACATGAAAATGATCGTAGGCCTCAGACGGGATTTTATGTCCTGTATATTATAAAATAATTAAAACAGTTTAGACAAATCTCTTCAAAACAACAGGCAGCCCTGCAAACAGTCAACATCAAAAGATTTACAATAAACTTAGGACAAGATTACAATATGCATTAAAATTAAAGAAAAACTTCTTGAGCGAAGCCAGTTAATCAAAGCACTCTTAGCCGACAGCAAAATTTCGTTTACAGTGCAAATCAGATAACATATGGTAGACAGCTTGTGCACAGACAGCTAGGACTTGCGACTGCAAACAAACAGCAAGCCCCCCTAGGAAATGCTCGAGAGGCGTGCACACAGCAGCAAGTAACCCAGGACCACGCGGCAAGAAGTCGCCGACACGAAACACTCTCCCAGCAACTTAGTAAGTACTGTTAACAGCAAGAAAGATAAGTGACTGGTTATACTAAAAGTGAAGTTATGGTTTAAGCATGATTGCACCTATGAATCATTTTTAATAAGTTCATACGCCATATGAAAAAAATTCTTTAACAGAGAACTATAGAAAGGAAACTGTAATTTCTTTCAGGAAGGAATATAATAAACAATTCACCCGGGCCTTACCATTAACCAGAGCTCACATGCTTAAAGGGCCGGAAAATCACGATACGAGTTATTAACGATCACGATCAAATTACGGGAACGATGATCGCCAAAGTCAAAAAATCATGAAGAAAGGTACGCCAATATACATATTTTATCTAACCAACACTCTCCATCTTGTTTAAATCATGAACTGAGAACTTTAGTTCAGATATGGTAGACGTAGAACCTTTGTGACTAAAACTGAAAGACTCTATAAACTGCAGTGTCTAGATAAATGCGTACCATGTAAAGTAATAAAATACGGTGAAGACTCACATCGATTTACCGTAGTTTTAAAAGAATGCTGCAAGGAACAGAGACCTTTACACTGTCCCCGAAAAAGAGACAACAAGGAAAAGGATAGAGAAAACTTATTATCTTCTTTACCATCCGTAAGAAAGGCCATGTGACAAGCCGACAATAGTGTTCAAACTCAGATCCTGGGTAAATGTCTACTACAAAACCCTGATAACTTCTGGTCAAGCCTTCCAGCCAGTCTCTCGTGTATCCATCTGTTACTGAAGAGGGAAGACAGAAAACAGAAATATTAAATATCGCCTCTAAAAATGTATTTACTCAGAACGTTTATATCACACCAGCGTCTGGCTGCCGTACGATTAACAAATACAGCTACTGATATTAGCACTCCGGCATTGAAAAACAAGAGAACAAGATGCCAGGCCACTAAGGAATTCCAGTTACGTTACACGTAGAAAACACTGCGAAATTAGTTCCTTTCATAGCTCATATTTCCAAGAACCTCTTCTCCAGCCAGATTTCAAAGTGGCAGGAAATTGGTGAGGTCAGTACTGTTTACAAGAAGGGTAAAAAGTGCGGATACACGGAATTACAGACCAATATCACTGGCGTTGGAGGATCATGAGCATATTCTATATTCAAACTTTACGACGTAACTGGAGGAAAACAAGTCTATTTCAAAAAATCAGAGCAGATTCAAATACAATTCCGCCAGAGGTTAAATACAGCTTGCTTTCATCGTCCACGACAAATAAAGGTGAAACGGAAGATTGCATCTTTCTAGACTTGCGAAAGGCAAATACGCGATGGGCTCGATGAGTATTTGACTAACAAAACCGTTTCGTTTTACTGCAGAGAGCTAGTTCCACAGGAATAAATGTAATACCTTGTGTGCTTCAAGAAAGCGTAAAAGAAGTTCTAACGTTCTCAGTACAAATGGCTCTAAGTACTGTGGGACTTAACATCCGAGGTCATCAGTCCCCTAGACTTAGAGCTAATTAACCCTAACTAACCTAAGGCATCACACACATCCATGAGCGAGGCAGGATTCGAAGCTGCGACCGTAGCAGCAGCGCAGTTCCGGACTGAAGCGCCTAGAACCGCTCCGTCACAGCGGAGGGCTTCTCAGTACACACAAGAGTTCTCAGACAGGACCAACAGCACTAAAGCTTATTCACTGACGATGCTATCGTCTACAACAACTGATTTAGATAGGACGGTCGTAGGAGAATGTGAAAAGGACAAAATTTCCGTTTAAGGTAATGAATGATACATCTCTTTAAATGATCGTAAGGAGAGCAATGAGAGAAGCGTTCAATGATTGTGAAAGCAAGTCGTTGTCAACCGACTTGAGTAAAAACCCTAAGATATTTTGGTCGTATGCAAAATCAGTAAGTGATCAAAATCATCTATCCATTCCCTCAGCGACCAAACCGGCGCCGAAACGGAAGATGCCGTAAAGAAGGCCGAAATACTGAATTCGGTCTTCAGAAGTTCTTTCACCGCGGAAGATCGCAGCACTGTCCCTCCTTTCCACCGTCGTGCGAACGTCGAGGTGGCAGATACTGAGATAACCGATTGCGGAATTGAAAAAGCAGCTACAATCACTTAGCAGTGAAAAGGCTTCATGACCAGATGAGATGCCTATAGGATTCAATAAAGATTATGCAAAAGAACTTGCTCCCCTTCCAGCGGTAATTTATCGTAGTTTGCTGGAGCAACGAAAGGTACCTAAAGAATGGAAAAAGGCGCAGGTCATTCCCGTTTTTAAGAGAGGCCGTAAGACATATCCACACTGTTATAGACCTATATCGTTGACGTCAGTCTGTTGTAGAATAATGGGACATGTTTTATGCTGAAAAATTATGACGTTCTTGACAAATGAACATATCCTCTATAAAAATCAACATGGATGCCTCAAAAAGAGATCCTGCAAAACTCAGCTCGCTCTGTTCCTCCATGAGATCAACAGCGCCGTGGACAACGGCCCTCAGGCTGATGCCGTGTTCCTTGATTTCAGTAAGCCATTTGACACGGTCCCTCATTGCTGTTTAATGAAAAAATTACGACCTTACGGAGTATCGGAGCAGACCTGCGATTGGATTCAAGACTTTCATGCAGACAGAACTCAACACGTCGCTTGTAACGGAACTAAATCGACAGTTGTAAAGGTAGTATCCAGAGTACTATAGGGAAGCGTGATAGGACCGTTGCTGTTCACAATATATATAAATGACCTAGTAGGAAGCGTCGGATGCTCTTTAAGGCTATTGTCAGATGATGCAGGTGTTTATACCAAAGTAACAACGCCAGAAGGTAGTAAGAATTTGCAGAACGACCCGCAGAGAATTGATAAATGGTGCATATCCTGCCAGTTGATCCTGAACGTAAATAAATGTAACCAATTGCGCATACATAGGGGGAAAAATCAACTACTGTACAACTACACTATTGATGACAAACAGCTGGAGACAGCTGGAGCCAGGCGTAACCACCCAGAGCGACCTTACGTGGAATGACCATATAAAACATATAGTGGGAAAAGCAGGCACCAGACTCAGATTCAGCTGAAGAATCTTAAGGAAATGTAAGTTATCCACGAAAGAAGTGGCTTAGAAGGTGCTTGTTCGCCCGATTCTTGAGTATTGCTCATCTATCTGTGATCCCTATCAGGTAGGACAGAGGAGATGGAGAAGATCCAAAGAAGAGCTGGGAATTTCGTCACGGGATCGTTTAGCTGGCGAGATAGGGTTACGGATAAGCTAAACAAACTCCATTGACAGACGTTACATGAGAGGCGTTGTGTATCACGGAGGGATTTGCTATTGAAGTTTTGGGGTAGCACTTTTCAGGAGGGATCAGACAACATATTACTTCCCTCTACAAACATCTCGCGTATTGACGACGGGGAGAAAATTCGAGGAATTACAGCCAATACAGAGACTTACCGACAATGATTCTTCCCACGCACTATACGCGGGTGTAACAGGGTAGGAGGGATCTGATAGTGTTACCGAAAGTACCCTCCGCCACACAACATTAGGTTGCTTGTGGAGTATGCTGTAGATGTAAATTACATGTAAATGTGGCATAATATGGATAACAAGGAGAAAGTACACAAAGGTAGTGGTGAACACCATGAGTGATCATTTACCCAATCTAGTTACATTAATGTGACCGCCGCACAATTTCGAAGTCAACGTGCAGTAACTACTCACAGTCGGCAACTTGTGGCACTAGCAGTGGAATGTATATGAAGCGTGCCAGGGAGGACGCAGAAAACAGCGCAGTAATTGTTGTAATGCGGAAACTTTGCGTGATCATTGGATTTCGGACCAAAAGCGGAAGTATTTCCGAAACGGCTTAGTTTGTAAACTGGTAGAGTGTCGCCGTGGTTCAAGTATATCGTGCAAAATAGCGCTATCCAAGGGGTACAGCTGCGCTACATTAAGTGAGGTAGTCGATGGTAAGATATCGGTAGCGTTGGTAGAGTTGGTAGCGTAAGAAACAAAAATGTGTGTGTAAAAGAGAAAATGGTAGACTACAAATTCTCTGTGGTTTTTTGTTCGTCTAATTGTTCGTTTTGAACATAATTAGAACCGAATATCTTTCAGTGTTAGTCCATTGTGTATTTTATATCCTTACGGAATATAAACTGTATTTCATAAGTAATAAAAACTGGTTGATCTCGTAACTTATATGCTTTTGTGTAACAAAAACATTACTGTTGATCCAAAAGTAAAAATATATAATTACTGTTGATATTTTGTTCTCAGCAGAAAGTTCTTCGTCGTGATCAATGACGAGAGTTACATGTTACTTGTTATGGCGTAAAGTGAAGCGCCGGTACAACAGTCGGGAACGGAGGACAAGAGATGACTGTGAGAAGACGTCAGCCAATCGCACGCTGACCGACCCCTCTCCAGGACAACAACCCGACAGCATCGGTCCCTATGTGAAGAAGACCTAAGCACAGCGACCGACATGTGATGCCCCAGTTGGACAGCAGCTTCAAGAATAGCGACTTGGATAGAAGCGTCAATACTAGTTACTTCGACTGTACTTTCCATGTAGCATGTAGCATGTGAAAGTTGCTGGATTTGGACGGGTTACTCCTGTAACTGAAATATCAGATTTGAAGATGGTTCTGAATGAACCGAAACCGGTCATATGAATAATAAAAAAATTTGCAATCAAGACGAATTTTAAGTAACATTATAAAATCACTGATTGCTGTTATCCCATAAGACATTATGTCTGTTTTTGCAAAATATAAAATACTTGTTTACTTTGCAAATTTTGATTCGCTAAAACTAAAACTCTCCCTCTCTCCCCAGCAATTTCCTTTCTTCCAGGAGTGCTAGAATTGCAAATTTCGCTGGGGAACTTCTGTGCAGTTTGGAAGATAGGACATGAGGTACTGGCGGAAGTAAATCTATGAAAAGAGTCCATGATTCGCGCTTGGTTATCAGTCAGCCTTCGGCGGTGCTACGATACAGATTTGCGTTCCGCACCTAGGCGCAGCTGATCGTTGTTTGGCCTTAGCGCGGCCGTAACAGCGTGCCGTTGCTTACCTAACGATAGACCACGGAATACAACTAAAGCAAATCGACATTGCGGTTCACTTATTGCATCGATTTTCCTCGAATTATTCCTCCGCGACGAACCGAAGATATCCCAAAAGACATCATAAGGATCTATCTTTCCATAGTCAGTAGTTCAGAGTATCTGAAAATGATTGACGACCCGGCATGTGACAAAATTATTCGAGATGCCCACCATCGACTACGCTTCTGTCACTCTTTCAGCGACATAGGACCCGTTACCGTTGACAATGGTGGTCTGGGTGTCAGAACGATCAGAGTGAACTACCATTCGAACTCCCCCGATCCCAAGCGTTGGGATCGAGGCCGTCCGACTGTACGGTACGGTCACTGAACATGTTGCTGAAAATTGGGAACAGTTCATGACATAACGGTGTTCGGTAAGTTCGCATGGGAGTTATGAGCCATGTGCCTCCTACCTCAGGTTCGGAGGTTGCAGGACCATAATTATGAGCTATTTTCGAACTCGCACATACCCTGATTGCGGGAAAGAGGGCCATCTACGGTCAGAATGCCTGCAACGAAATGTTGCGCAGCTTCCTCTTACGGACGTTCTAACCCGGACCAACACGACAGTTCCGGCAACGTATGCGGTGCCACTACTCACGACGACAACAACTCCATGTCCGTCGCAAGTCCATGTCTACCTGGACCATGTGCCTCCCCACCACCCTTGGACGCCCCGCTGCGGCCACTACCAACGAGGAGGCAGCTTTACGGCCGTCTTCCCCGACCCACAACGGATGCAGTGACTCCACACCACGGCCGCTCGATGTATTTATCGTGCCTGCAGTAGTGTTCGAGTCGGGACGTCGCACACGTTACCGCCATCTGATACAGAAGAACACATTCGTAAACAACAATCACCACAATAGTGAAAAATTCGTGGGGTCAGAGGACCTTCCCCTCCACACAACGGAGCTGATCCTGGCCATCCAGAAGACACTCACAAGACGATGACAGCCAACGACGTCTGCGGCAGGAACCTTTGCGCGACAGTTACCTTTGCGCCATCGAATGCTATGGATGTTTCCCCGTAAAACGCGCGGATTGAGACGACAGTCTCTTCGTAGTCGTCACAAGACCCCCTCCCTTCAAAGAAGAGCATTAGTACACAGGACAACCGCCGCATAGGATAATGTGGCGACGACGTCAAGGACGACACCGTCTTACACCGATGCCCAATAAAGCTATCATCCACTCGCAAGGAAGGGGTGGTAACTTCCGTGGACGCCACTCTCCATTCCTTCTCATGATTTCAGAGCCGCTTCCAGCATCAACATCCCACACAAACAAGTTTGCAACCCCCTATAGCAATGTGGTTAGTAACACAGCGAGGTTGCAACTCCGCGACATACCCAGGGCGTCAGAATTAGACTTCATCGTACTACTAGAGGTGCATCCTGCTACCGTTCCGACTCTTTAGGAATTCGAACTGTTTTCTCAGTCGGCAGTCCCATAGGGTACGGTGTGACCCTTTTACGTCCGGAAAGGTTCCGCGCTCATAGATGTGCTTGTTCTCCTGTCCACACGTGGTATAGTCCTCACACTGTTTGATACCCGGGGCATCAATCTCGTCAACACGACGTCAACGAACTACGTTTTCCTTTTTTTTGTGAGTAATCTGTTTTTTGACAGATTTGATGCTGCCCTCCATGAATCCCTCTTCTGTGCCACCCCTACATCTCGGAGTAGCACTTTCAAACTAGGTCCTCAGTTATTTGCTGCATGTAATCCAACCTCTGTCTTCCTCCACAATTTTCACCCGCTACAGCTCCCTCTAGTACCATGTAAGTTATTCACTGATATCATAACTGATGTCCTGCCTTTCCATCCCTTCTTCTTCTCAGCTTTTTCCGTACGTTCCTTCCTCTCCCATTCTGCGAAAAACCTTCTCCTTCCTTACGTTATCAGTCCACATAATTTTCAACATTCTTCTGCGGCACCACATCTCAAATTCTTCTAGTTTCCTCTGTTCCAGTTTTCCAACAGTCCATGTTTCACTGCCATACAATTATATGCTTCAAACGTACATTCCAGAAATTTCTTGCTGAAGTTTCGGTCTACGTTTGATACTAACGAACTTCTCTCGGCCAGGAAAATCCTTTTTGCCAGTAATAGTCTGCTTTTTACGTCCTCCTTGCTCCGTCAATCATGGATTATTTTGCTGTCTAGGTGGCAGAAACGCTTAACTTCATCGAATTCGTGATCACCAATCTTGGTATTTAGTTTCTTACCGTTCTCATTTTGCTACTTCTCATTACTTTCGTCTTACTCCGATTTACACTCTATCCATATTCTGTACTCATTAGACTGTTCTTTCCATTTAGAAGATATCTTAATTCTTCTTAATTTTCACTCAGGATAGCAATGTCATGTTGACTGGAATACTCTCTTTCAAATTCTGAAGGTGGCAGGGGTAAAATACAGGGAGCGAAAGGCTATTTACAATTTATACAGAAACCAGAAGGCAGTTGTAAGAGTCGAGAGACATGAAAGGGAAGCAGTAGTTGGGAAGGGAGTGAGACAGGGTTGTAACCTCTCCCCGATGCTATTCAATTTGTATATTGAGCAAGCAGTAAAGGAAACAAAAGAAAAGTTCGGAGTAGGTATTAAAATCCATAGAGAAAAATGAAAACATTGAGGTTCGCCGATGACATTGTAATTCTGTCAGAGACAGCAAACGACCTGGAAGAGCAGTTGAACGGGATGGACAATGTCTTGAAAGGAGGGTATAAGATGAACATCAACCAAAGCAAAGCGAGGATAATGGAATGTAGTCGAATTAAGTCGGGTGATGTTGAGGGAATTAGATTAGGAAATGAGACACTTAAAGTAGTAAAGGAGTTTTGCTATTTGGGGAGCAAAATAACTGATGATGGTCGAAGTAGAGAGGATATAAAATGCAGACTGGGAATGGAAAGCGTTTCTGAGGAAGAAAAATTTGTTAACATCGAGTATAGATTTAAGTGTCAGAAAGTCGTTTCTGAAAGTATTTGTATGGAATGTAGTCATGTATGGAAGTGAAACATGGACGATATATAGTTTGGACAAGAAGAGAATAGAAGCTTTCGAAATGTGGTGCTACAGAAGAATGCTGAAGATTAGATGGGTAGATCACGTAACTAATGAGGAGGTATTGAATGGAATTGGGGAGAAGAGGAGTTTGTGGCACAACTTGACTCGAAGAAGGGATCGGTTGGTAGGACATGTTCTGAGGCATCAAGTTATCACCAATTTGGTACTGGAGGGCAGCGTGGAGGGTAAAAATCGTAGAGGGAGACCAAGAGACGAATACACTAAGCAGATTCAGAAGGATGTAGGCTGCAGTAGGTACTGGGACATGAAGAAGCTTGCACAGGGTAGAGTAGCATGGAAAGCTGCATCAAACCAGTCCCAGGACTGAAGACCACAACAACAACAAACAACAGCAATGCCATCAGCAAATCGTATCATTGATATCCTTTCACCTTGAATTTTAATCCCACACCTGAACTTTTCTTTTATTTCCATCATTGCGTCGTCGATGTACAGATTGAACAGGAGGAACTAAAGACTACAGCCCTGTCTTACACTCTTTTTAATCCTAGCACGTCGTCCGTGGTCTTCCACTCTGATTATCCCCTCTTGGTTCTTGTACATATTGTATATTACCCGTCTTTCCTTATAGATTCCCAAATTTTTCTCAGAATTTCGAACATTTTGCACCCTTTGACATTTTCGTACACTTTTTGAAGTCGACATATCCTATTAACGTGTATTCATTTTTCTTTAGTCTCGCTTCCATTATCAATCGAAATGTCAGAAATCCTCTGTGGTGCCTTTACCTTTTCAAAAGCCAAACTGATAGCTATCTAAAACATCCTCAATTTTCTTTTCAATGTCAGCAACTTGGATGCATGAGCTGTTAAGCTGATTGTGCGTTAATATTCGCAATTGTCGGCTCATGCAGTCTACGGAATTGTATGGATGTTATTTTTCCGAACGTCAGATGGTATGTCGCACGACTCATACACCCTACACACAATGTGAGTAGTAGTTTTGTTCCCACTTCCCCCAACAAATTCGTGAAATTCTGATGGAACGTTTCTGTCCCTTCTGCCTTAAATCCTCCATAACTCATTTAAATTCTAATTGTAATACTGGATCCCCTATCTCTTCTGTATCGATTCTTATTTCTTCTTCTATCACATCAGACAACTCTTCCCCCTCATGGAGGCCTTTAATGTACTCTTTCCATCCATTCAGTCTCTGTTCTTCATTTAACAGTAGTATTCCCTGTTCACTCTTAATGTTACCGCCCTTGCTTTTAGTTTCAACGAAGGTTCTTAGTACTTCCGTATCCACTTCTTTTGGCACTGAACCTTCCTGACTTGTCTCTTGAACTTCGTCACTACCACATTGTGATCTGAGCCTATATCTGCTCCTGGATACGACGTACAATCCAATATCTTATTTCAGAATCTCTGTCTGACCATGATGTAATCTAACTGAAATATTCCCTTGTCTTCCTACTTTTTCCAAGTACGTCGTGAGGTGGCGGGGCCAGCCTCCAGACGGCCATAGGTGAATGTCGAGACCTTACTGAGCTGGTCGCTTTCTGCCAACTTTCTGCAGTACCGGTGTCGATAGGTCTTCGGATCGCCGGGTAGCCGTGCGGTCTAGGGCGCCTTGCCACGGTTCACGCGGCTCCCCCCATCGGAGATTAGTCATCCCTGGGCATGTGTGTGTGTGTGTGTGTGTGTGTGTGTGTGTGTTTTGTCCTTTTCGTAAGTTAGTTCAAGTTAGATTGAGTATTGTAAGCCTGGGTACCGATGACTTCAGCAGTTTGGTCCCGTAGAACATGCCACAAATTTCTAAAATTTCGATAGGTTTCAGCAGCGTCTTCGACCGGATCCGCCACCAGTTTCTTCTCTCGGTGGCGGAGCGAATGGAGCTCCCATCGTCGTTCATAGCTTCCACCTGCCGCTTTGTTTGCAATGCCACACCCATGGTCCAGGCGAATGGACGTTTGACTGGACCGATCCCTGACCAGCACTAGGTCAGTCAGGGATGCCCTCTGTCTACTACTTTGTATGCAAGCGCTCTCGAACCTGTTATCGAAGGCTTCCTACCCTGTCGTACAGGACATACGTAGCACAGCCACACTTCCACTGCCTGGCCTTTGTGGACGACGTCCAACTTCTCGCACGCTCTCCCACAAAATTACACGATGCCACAACATCGATCCAACATTATAGACAATCATCGGGTAGTCACCTCAACATTACCAAATCTATGATCACGAGCATCTAATGTGGACTCAAGGTGAGGGACCACTACTACTGTCCACTGTGACAATGCTCTGTTATCGTGTATCGACTTTACGGCCTCCACCGAGCGTGCAGCAGCGATATAATACCACTCAATCCATGATAAGATTTAGGCACTGCATTGATACGAATGGTCATCACGTCTAACACCTGTAAATGGACATTCATGCCACCGTTTCGACCTTCGTTGACCTTCAAAGACCTTACTGTTGGACATCATGGGATTCCTCTCGATAGCCGGTATCAGAAAATAAGTACCAAACTATAGCATCCAATTGAAAAAAAGAAAGCTGACCCTCATATCTCTGACTCGACCCCACCTAGCAACAAAAAACCAAAGTCATATTATAGCTCCCATTGTCCCATGCAGCATTTTTCCCTCAAACTTTTCAGCCACTATGATACTTTCGGAGTTATTCGAGGTGGCAATAGTTAGTGACTCACCCTGTATGCCTTTCACTTTCATTTCACTTTAGAAATGTTATACTTTTGTTTCCTTCAATTTTCGATATGTTGATCCATTTGTTGTGCTTACTAAAAACATCTTATACAGCCAATTTATACCAGATTTTGCAGAAGTATATAATACTATCAATCCATTAATTTGGCTTTAATAGCAACTTCATCCATCTTCACATAATTACTGACAATTTTTTCCACTAAATATTTATATTTTGTTTTTCATGTCTTTCACACACCACTAACTTTAAGTAATATTGTTATTTTGGGGTTTTCTTTAAACACACGGGAAATTGTCGAGATGGTGCCGTAGAGAGGCAGAACGTCATTACTCAGTTTTGTACTACTCAAGTTACATCGCTTTTGTCTTTGCCCTCGACGAGTTGTCAAACAATAATCAATAATCCTTCTTTTTCCACCCTTCTTCTGTTTTTAGCCTGCGAACAGGATACAACTAAAGTCAGTTATCTACAAATCAATACTAGGTATTGATCTGAACTGAAAATTATGTACTTCAACTGCGAAGCATGGTTGTCACTCTGCGATATTCTGTGTGATCAAATTGCCAAGAGCTTTCCATATGTGTATACGTCTTTTCATGTTGGTTGAGTCAGAGGTTCTGTTGCCAGAGACCTCTGTTGTACAAATCAAAGCTCTATTACTGTATCGTATTGTACAGTTGTAGATCTGTGAAAGAGTTCGCGACTACAGTTTAGAAGTACAATATATAGGCTGTACATTAAATCACTATTGTTTGGAAAAAGACTATTCATATACAGTTAAGTCTCTTTGCGTCTTTTAGTGTTCCTCCACAAATGAACAAGCACAAGATAGGCGTTGTGCGTCACAGTGGGGATTACTGTTAAAATTTCGAAAATATACGTTCGTAAAAGAGACAACCAACATATTTGTTACCCCTACGTATCTTTCGCGGAAAGACCGTAAAAGCTAGGACAGAGAGATTCGAGCTAATATGAAGGCTTATCACTAATAATACTCCCCTCGCCCTATCCGCTAATGTAACAGGAAACTGTGAAATTGATACCATTCAGAAAATAACATCCACCACAAGCAACAAGGTGACATATGGATTATAACTGTGTGTCCTATTACATATTTTATTATTTCCCAATTACATAAAAGCTTTATTTAAGTGAAATGTCGGGCCGGCCGGGGTGGACGAGCGGTTCTAGGCGCTACAGTCTGGAACCACACGACCGCTACGGTCGCAGGTTCGAATCCTGCCTCGGGCATGGATGTGTGTGATGTCCTTAGGTTAGTTTTTTTTAAGTGAAATGTCAACAACAAAGCCAGTCCAGGTACGTAATGACAGTTCAGGTGAGAACAATGGAGGAAAAATTTATTTGTTATTATAATGGTTTGATCTCACGTATGAATTTCCTTGACAAAAGAAATTACAGGTCCGGAAATAATGAACGACAATATATTTCTTCACGACATGTGGTAGATCCTGTCTTGTCCGCATGGCTAAATCATTACAGTAGTATGTACTGTGCTCCAAATCGAATTCAAAGATCGATTCCAAATCGTGTCAAGTGCATTCTGTGAACGAATAAGGAACAGCCTTCTTGTCTAAAATCTGAAGGACGATGTTACACGTTAGGGTGATTATCAGTGAAACAGTGATCCACGTCGACAGTGAAAAATAAATCGACAAAAACGTAATTTTCGCCTCGTAGATATCGTGTTACCCAATATTTGGAATCACTATTGGATAGTTTCAGGCGGGACGTTTCGATAAATATAACTATGATGTAAACATTATTTTATTTCTGTAGTTTCTACATCTACATAGATACTCTGCAAGCCACAGTATGGTGCATGGCACAGGGTACCCTGTACCATTACTAGTAATTTCCTCTCCTGTTCCACTTGCAAATAGAGGGACGGAAAACGATTGTCTGTATGCCTTCGTATGAGCCCTAATTTCCTGAATCTTCTCTTTGTGCTCCTTACGCGCAATGTATGTTGGCGGCAGTAGATTCTAGTGGAGGTCAGTTTCAGACGCCAGTTTTTTAAATTTTATTTTTGGTGTTTCTCGAAAAGAACGTAGCCTCCCCACCAGAGTTTCCCATTTGAATTCCACAACCATCTCAGTAACACTTACATTATGTTCAGACCTACCGGTAACAAATCTAGCGGCCTGCCTCTGAATTGCTTCGATGTCTTCCTTCAGTCCGACTAGTCACGGATCTTAAGCACTAGAGCAGTACCAGCGTGCCATAGCGGTCTTCCTTACAGGTGAACCATTCCTTCCAAAAATTCTACCAATAAACCAAAGTCGACCGTTACATTTCGTAGCCAACGTTATGCCCAGATATTTAAAAGACTTGACTGTGACAAGCAGGGCACTAGTAGTAACGTATCCATGCATTACAGGTTTTTTCTTCCTACACATCAGCATTAACTTACATTTTTCATATTTAGAGCTACCTGCCATTCTTCACACTAACTGGAAATCTTGTCTATGTCGTTTTGTGTCTTCCTACAGTCATTGAGCTTCGGCGCGTTACCGTACACCACAGCAACATCAGCAAACAATCACAAATTGCTGCCCACGCTGTCCGCAAAATCATTCGTGTGTGCAGAGAACAACAGCGAACCGCTCACACTTCCCTGGGACACATCTGACGATAACCTTGTCTTTGATGAACACTCGCCGTCGATGATGACATACTGGGTTCTATTACTTAAGAAGTCTTCGATCCATTCAGATATCTGTCGACTTATTCTGTATATTTGTACCGTCGTTAACAGCCTGGAAAGGGATACCGTGTCAAATGCTTTCCGGATATCTAGAAAAATGGGCCGCCTGTTGCCCTTCATCCACAGTTCGTAGCATACTATGTGAGAAAAGGTCAAATTGAGTTTCACATGAGCGATGCTTTCTAGAACCATGCGGATTCGTGGGCATAATGTTCTCATTCTCAAGAAAGGTTAATATATTCGAATGAGAATATATTCAAGGATTCTGCAGAAAACCCGAGTTAGGGATATTGGTCTGTAATTTTGCGGGTCGGCTCTTTTAAACCTTCTTATATACTTCAGCCGCCTGCGCTATTTACCTGGACTTCGTGCTGGGCGAGAGATTCACGATAAATTCAGGCTAGGTAATGGCCAACGACGTAGAGTACTCTTTGTAACACCGAATTGGGATTCCATCCAGACCTGGTTATTTATTTGCTTTCAAATCTTTCAGTTGTCATCCATACGGGACTCTGTCCGTTGCATGACTCCCCTGTATGAACGACTTTTGAGCTTGAAGTCGGCTTTCGTTTTGCTGTCTTCAGCTGCCATACTAGACTGATCAATAAGGGACTGAATGGAAGTTATAGACCCTCTATCAATTATATATGTAATATATAATTATAATATAATTATATATATATATATATATATATATATAATTTTTTTTTTTTTTTTTTTTTTTGAGTCGTCAGTCTTCTGACTGGTTTAATGCGGCCCGCCATGAAATCCTCTCCTGCGCCAACCTCTTCATTTCAGAGTAGCACTTACAAACTACGTCCTATATTGTTTGCTGGATGTATTCCGTACTCTGCCTTCCTTCACAGTATTTGCGACTTTACATACGACCAGACATTTCTTGGGTTCTCTGCCAGATCTTTTGCTAAGGTTTGACGCTGGTGGTTGCATGCTTCGCACATAGACCTTTTGACCTTTTGATAGATGCGCGAATCACTTCTAACCTTCACTTGTTGTCATTTGTGCATTCACTTTTGAAACAAGAGCTCAACAGCCGGTGCTTCCTCAGCACGTTCCGAATTTCTTGGTTAAACGTTGGTGGATCTTTTCCTTCCTGTATCCACTTACTGGACACATTACTCTCCAACCCATGCTTTACAATCTGCTTAGTTTCATGTGGATGCGTTACTTAATCATCATTCTGCCTAAGATCACACAACCTGCTTGGAAGCGATAGAATGAAAAATAAGACATAGAATCTAATCGCTATTGTGTTTCTATTACGCTAAAGAATTTTAATGTTCTCTGTATTTCAGTGGTTTTTGCATTCAGTAAATTATGAATGAATAAGGGCGATCTGCATGGCTTTAGGCACAAAATTGTCACTAAAGTTATATAAGTTGAGAACATGTGAAGTACATGACAAAAATCACAGAGGTTTGAGTTGCTTTGTCGCATATGTGTTCTAAAATAGTGATGAGTACCATTAAAGGGTAGAACGGAATATAGCAGAAAACTGGATTATAAACAAGGTTGGTTGTCAACAAAAGATGGAGTAAATCTTAACGAATTTCTTAACTGCAGATTTTATTATTTTTGTAGTTACAAAAGGTATGGAATGATTTATGAATGACACTGTGTGTTGTTTGAGATGTTGGCGTCAGCTGCTGATGTTAGTGGCTGTATTTCCCGTAGCCTCCATACCCTCCAGCAATGCCTCCAGAGTAGCCACCACCGTAGCCACCACCGTAGCCACCGCCGATGGCACCACCGTAGCCTCCACCATAGCCTCCTCCGTAGCCTCCGCCAATGCCGCCGCCGTAGCCTCCTCCGAGACCTCCGCCGACGCCAGCTCCGCCTCCCACGACGACAGGTACTGGCTGGTTGACGACGACGGGCTGTGGTACTGGTACGGGGACAGGACTAGGGACACTCACGGGTACTGGGACTGGCCTCTGCACGGGGACAGGGTACGGCTGTGGGACGGGCACCGGTACCGGCCTGTTGACTGGCACTGTGACAGGAACCCTGACTGGTACTGGGACAGTACGCTGCACTGGTACTGGGTATGGGATGGGCACCTGCTTGGTGATGGCGATGTTGGTGACGCGAGCGCCTCCAACAGCAGCGGCGATGCCGCCTCCATAGCCGCCTCCATAGCCGCCTCCAAAGCCACCTCCATAACCACCAGCGTAGCCACCCCCGTATCCACCACTGATCCCGCCGCTGCTGTAGCTGCTGGCGCCGATGCCGTGGTCGATAGTCGATCCGTACCCACCGCCGCCATAGCTACCCAGGGAGCCAATCAGCCCACGCTTTTCCACTTGCTTCTCCTCGGCCAGAGCCAGTCCAAACAGCAACACACAGACCTGAAAAAGTTTTCTTGGTATGGAATGTGTACCATGTTTGCTGTAAGGTTACGATTAACAGCACATCTCACAGAAGACTGCTCACGGTGCAGATGTTAACAGTTTATAAATATTATGCCAGCCTTTCAGTATATAAGAAACACTGAAAATTTCATGCACTCTGAATATGGAGAACAAGATTTATGAAAGCAGAAAAAGAACACTGGGGGTCTTTTAGATCAGTGTAACTTTTGGTAAGAAAGCGGTATCCAGAGAGGCATTTCTGACTTTGTGCTTGATAATAGATGCAAAAGTTACGAAAAATAGATCCATCCGATTTGACAACTTAGAGGAAGGGTTCGACAATGCAGTATTGTGCGTGCTGTTTGAAATTTTTAAATGTGGAGTAAACTATAGGTAAAGGTGGGATAAGAGAGATTAGTGTTGCTGGAAAAAAAAGAACGAACTTCCCAGATTAATAGGGTGTAAGACAGATATAGAATATTATGGTCTCTTATGGCCTGTCTACATGTGGATTCAATAATAACGGAAATAAGAGAATGTTTCAAGAGTGCGAATAAAATTCTAGGTGAAAAGATATATACGATGGCATTCGCTATACTCAGTGAAAGTGATAAAACCCAGGACCCGTTAAATGGAATGAACAACTTAATCAGCACAGAATATGGACTGACAGTAAATCGAAGGAAGACGAAAGTAATGAACAGTAGCATAGATGAAATTAGCGATAAACTTAACATTACAATTAGTCACTACGATGTAGGCGAAGTAAAGGCATTCAGCTAAATTGGATAAAAATAACACAAAATGGGGAAAGGAAGGAGGACATAAAAGGTAGATTAGGACAGGCAAAGAAGGCATTTTTTTCCAAGAGAGGTCTGTTAGTAGCAGACATTTCAGAAAGAAATTTCTGAGAATCTACATTTAGAGCACAACATTCTATGGCCGAGGATCATCGGCTAAAGAAAAATAGGAAAGAAAGGGAATGGAAGGGTATGATATGTAGTGCTATGGAAGGTTGTTGAAATTTAGGTGGACTGATAAGGCAAGGAATAATGATTTTCTCCTCTGAATCGGCGAAGAAAGAAGCATTTGAGAAACATTGACAAATGGTTCAAATTGCTCTGAGCACTATGGGACTTAACTTCTAAGGTCATCAGTCCCCTAGAACATAGAACTACTTAAATTTAGCTAACCTAAGGACATCACACACATCCATGCCAGAGGCAGGACTCGAACCTGCGACCTTAGCGGTCGCGCGGTTCCAGACTGTAGCGCCTAAAACCGCTCTGCCACCCAGGCCGGCAACATTGACAAGAAGAAGGGACAGGATGATGGGACATGCGTTAATATATCAGGGAAGAACTTGAACGGTACTAGAGAGAGCAGTAGAGGGTTAAACCAGCATAAGAAGACAGAGATTTGAGTACGACCAAAAAAATTCAAGTAAACGAAGACATATGATGCAGTTGCTATTCTGTGATGAAGAGGTTGGCACAGGACAGGAATACGTGGCGGGCTACCTCAAACCAGTTAGAAGATATTAAAAATGTGAGTCTTAAATGGGAACCATTAGTTCATTACATAAATCCAGTGTCCAGTTCAATTTCCGCTAAGAGACATTTAATGTGTTACTTCTCCCAAAGAAAATTAGTGCACATACTCAGATGCCTTTGTTAACTTGAACAATTTACTATTAGAGGGTTACTGTTCACTAACTGCAATAGCTAGAAGAGTCCTGCTTTCCGATAGACCGACGAGTGAATTTATTATTAACTCATTCTTCAATTCAATCTATCAAGAAGTTGTGTGATGAGTAGAGAATTATTTACGAGGAAATAAAAACTTACATGTTTCACTACTTCGGTCAGAAACCTGCGCTTAACGGAACACAATTACTGCACAACACGTCTAATATTGCAGACTTGACAACAACACATTAAAGAAGAAACTAAGAGAGTTAATGAATAGTAATGAATGGTTATTAAAAATGATCTCAGAAAAAGTAAGTTTCTGCAGTTTGTTTGCATTGGTGGACATCATCAACAAGGAATACCTCACAGTAGGTATCAATCGCGGTGTTGGACCTCTTAGAGTGGCACATACACATCAGAAGGTATTACTGCCGGCTTTGATCTCTGTCTGGGATATTTCATTGGTATGCTAACAGTTATGTAATCCAACCAGTCAATCAGCGCAATTTGGGCTCTTTTAAGATGAAAAAGTAACCTATGCATATTATTTAATTCCAATTTAATATCTAAACTTGTATTTTCAGAGGCGCAGCATTGGGTTTGCCAGAGTTTGTGTAATGAAGTTTCGATGTTGACGCTTTTCTAGAAGTGAAATCCTTACCGGAGGAATAAGTATGTTTAAGAAACAACGTAAAGACTAACAAAATATCAGCTTGTCTTTCAGTAACTGAATTCCACGAACAAGTACCCTCAGTGCAGAAAGCAATGCATTAGAAATAAAAGTAGTTGTTAACACATGTCATTTTACGATGACCCTTATTTACAAGTAATTTTTGTAATATATGTACTTAACTGGTACGTGATAAAAAGAGATATTTCCATATAATATCTCAGTCTGCTGGAAGTCCAAAAATTGTTTGCTGTTTCTGCTCTCTGTTAAAATGACTTTTGTCTAGAGTGTATATCTTGGTGTCAGAGAGAAGACTGCTGAGGACGTCAGGTTCAGTTACTGGTTCGTGTTTCCTTATGTATTCATTTGTTAATCCATGAAGAAATACAACAGTGATTTTGTGCTAATCACGGTTTGAATGCAGTTGGTATGAAGTTCATTATAAACAACATGAGAAGAGAAGGCTGTAGATGCTCACACTAATGAGGGCGTTTTGAGGAACGAAAGAAGCGTGAACAAGAGGCACATTCTTACCAGGATCCTCATTGCGCTGCTGAAGATGGTGGATGCGTTGCAGGCAATGACTGATGCTGCCTGAGCTTCTCTCTGGAGCTTATATACACTACCCTTCCCTTCCACCTCCGGTCTAATTACACGCCAGTGGCGTACTCTCCGGAGCGAAGAGCTAGATTGCAGTTTCACGAAAGCGTTAGTGAAATACCGTGGACTATTATGTAATTTCATCAGTAAGGATTAATACATTGTCTCTTACCTCTTTTTCTTATCAGAATTACGGTTATACATTTTCGACCGAAAGCTGTCAAAGATGACGCTGAAAGCCCGCATCTCGTGGTCGTGCGGTAGCGTTCTCGCTTCCCACGCCCGGGTTCCCGGGTTCGATTCCCGGCGGGGTCAGGGATTTTCTCTGCCTCGTGATGGCTGGGTGTTGTGTGCTGTCCTTAGGTTAGTTAGGTTTAAGTAGTTCTAAGTTCTAGGGGACTGATGACCATAGATGTTAAGTCCCATAGTGCTCAGAGCCATTTGAACCATTTGATGACGCTGAAACCCGTGAAAATTCTAAAAGAATTTCGGTTCATAACGGGGAAAAATTAAAATTGATTTAAAAGAAAGTTAAAAATCTACTGAAGTACGTGCTGGTACAGCAAAACTTGTAGATCGGACGCTTACGATGTAGGGAGTAAAACCAGGTAGAAATCAATGCATGCACGTGCGTACTAGCGTAATGTTTGGCTCAGTTCCAGTCTGGATCTGCATTTTACCAGCCATCACATTAGCGTTTACGCAACGGTCACTGTAGTGAACGATGTCTGCAATACAAAGAGCAGCGATTACTCACTCCACACACCAAATGACCAAAATTTAAGTAGCGACGAAGATCGAGCTAACTTACAAAAATTAAATAAGTATAAAAAGAGAAAATTATTCTTGTGAATGGTAACAGAAATAAAAGAGGTTTCATCCCAGGAACAAGTAGAAGAGGATACTTGTCTGAGGACTGGTTGTCAGAAAATGAGATATATGTTCTGTATTTTTACGAACAATAGTTGCAGAAATGCTATGTCATCGCAGTAACTGGCGACAATAAACATGTAAATAAAAGAAGCACATTTAGTATATGTAAAACACGTGTCAGTTACATCACTACAATATAGTAAATAACTGTTATAGACAACAGTTGGTCAAAATCTTTAGTGTATATCAAAATTATAAAAACGGTTAATATTGGAACGGCCATCCATGGCTGTAACTATGGTATGACAATATGTAGAGTCATAATCTCCTTAGACAGTCTTAATTATCACCAAGCACAGCTGCTAATATAAGTATAACGAAAAGGCTGCAGCCATCCTAAAGTAAGTCATCAAAAAGCTCAAAAAAGAATATTTCTCTAAAATCAAGCTGTTCGTTCAACAGCGATAGTGCTTTTTTTTAATGTGCATAGAGAGTTTGAAGATGGTATTGTCCAAGTTTATAACCAGAATCTTGACGGTAATGTACAGTCCACGTAAATGATCGCTTAAGCGGTTTCTTCTGATCACTGGAGGCCATATTGTGGCAGTTAGTCTTTCGCTACCACCGTCGACCAAAGCTGAAGCACGAAGATCGACTTCCAAGCTACCAGACATCCGTTGACTCCTCAGCGTACCGTACTCTGCCACGGCTACCGATACTGACAAGCCATTGCTACAGCGGCCTGGTAGAGCTACCTTTGCTGCAGCGAGTACATACAAATGCCCACAAGGGAGCAGTCTGCACACAATAACGATTACAGCACGCCTGTCATTTTGTTTCTTTTACTTAAATCAAGAATGATAGGATTGGAGACGTAAAATTTTACGTGTGTATGTAATTTATATATTTATTGCTCTATCAATATTTCTTATAAATTCAACTAAACCAATCAATGTAGTATATCTCACGCGTGATTGGTTATCAATGATGTAAAGTCCGCCCCCGGTAGCTGAGTGGTCAGGACGACAGAATGTCAATCCGAAGGGCCCGGGTTCGATTTCCGGTTGGGCCGGGGATTTTCTTCGCTCAGAGACTGGGTGTTGTGTTGTAATAATCATGATCATTTCATCCCCATCGACATGCAAGTCGCCGAAGTGGCGTCATATCGAAAGACTTGCACCAGGCGAACGGTCTACCAGACGGGAGGCCCTACTCAGACGACATTTACATTTAATGATGTAAAGCTGTAGGCGATGGCCGGAGCTTAGAGTATATAATCTAGACCAAAGCTGTCTCATTCAGCAGTGATAACCTTACTTCTATGATTTCACGCCATCTGCCGCCACAAGCAGCCGCAGTGGGTATTACATCTTACTTTCCAATTATTGTAAAGTATATTTTAAGCTGTCAGGTGTGAAAATTACCGAACTATCAGTTTAAAAAGTCACGGCTGCAAAATACTGACACGAATCCTTTACAGAAGAATGGAAAAACTAGTAAAAGCCGACCTCGGGAAGGATAGTTTGGAATCCAGAGAAATGTAGGAACACGCCAGGCAATGCTTGATCCTACGACTTCTCATAGAAGATAGGTTAAAGAAAGGCAAACCTACGTTTATAGCATTTGTACACTTACAGTGAGGCTTTTGACGATGTTGAATGGAATACTCTCATTCAAATTCTAAAGGCGGCAGAGGTAAAATACAGGGAACGAAAGGCTATTTACAATTTGTACAGAAACCAGATGTCAGTTATAAGAGTCGAGGGGCACGAAAGAGAAGCAGTGGTTGAGAAGGGAGTGAGACAGGTTTTAGCCTATCCCTGATGATATTCAGCTTGAATATTGACCAGGCAGTAAAGGAAAAAATTAAAACTGTGGTGTAGGAATAAGGGGAGAAGAAATAAAAACTTTGAGGTTTGCCGATGACATATTAGTTCTGTGAGAGACGGCAAAGAACTTGGAAGAGCAGTTTAACGGAATGGACAATGTCATGAAAGGAGTATATAAGATGAACATCAACAAAGGCAAAGCGAGGATGTTAAAATGTTGTCGAATTAAATCAGGTGACAGGGAATTACATCAGGAAATGAGACAGTGAAAGTAGTAGATGAGTTTTGCTCTTTGGGAAGAAAAATAACGGTTGATGGTCGAAGTAGTGAGGATATAAAATGTAGACTGGCAATGGCAAGGAAAGCGTTTTTGACGAAGAGAAATTTGTTAACATAGAGTGTAGTTTTAAGTGACAGAAAGTCGTTTCTGAAAGCTATGTATGGAAGTGAGCTATGTATGGAAGTGAAACATGCATGATAAACGGTTTAGACAAGAAAAGAAGCTTTTGAAACGTGATCTTGTAGAAGAATACTGAAGATTCGGAGGAGGTACTGAACAGAATTGTGGAGAAGATAAATTTTTGGTACAACTTGACTAAAAGAAGAAACCGGTTGGTAGGACACGTTTTGAGGCCCAAGGGATCACCAATGTACTAGAGCAGAGAAGCGTGTTGGTGGGGGCGGGGGGGGGGGGGGGGGTAGAAACCGTAGACATAGACCAAGGGGTGAATACAATATACAGATAAAGAGGGATGTAGGTTGCAGTAGTTACTCGGAGATGAAGAGGCTTGCACAGGATAGGGTAGGATGGAGAACTGCATCAAACCAGTCGTTGGACTGAAGACCACAACAGCAAAAACATATTTTAGGCGTCGTTTAGCTGTATTTTCATCCATCTGTACTGAATACGTATTATTAGTGTGTTGCAGCGAGGAAAAGCCGGAAGATGGTCTGAGTCAAGCGCCGAAACCGATTGCTAACAAATAAAAAAACTGAAAACGTGATCGAGGGTGTTTTATTTGATTTTTAGCATTTAATGTAGATCGCTGTGCGCCAATTACAGAATACTTCCTAAATTTTAATAACAGAAATGTGCATAGTAGTAAACGACAATAGGCTCCACTGTCGAAACATCATCGAATAACAGTGTTTACAATATGATACATGAAATTAAAACACTGAAAATAAGTCACTACTAACATTTGGTGACTCTGTACACAATAACATTTCCAGAAACTGATCTAGAGAGAGTTAGAGTTTAGAGGAAAACAGCAAAATTTTGTTTGCTACTTCACATGCTATAGCCTACGAGTACCTTGTAAGAATGGTATCATGGTAAAGACCACATAGAATCGTGGGTGACGCCACTCTGAAATAGCGCCGTATGAGCTACTTCCAATCCAATTTTGACTGTCGTATCACTCACTATGAACCAGAAAATCACCTCATGAAATAATATCCCCTACGGGTCATTATTCCACTCAGTTCATGATACAGGACAACATAGTATTTGTAAGTGGAAAAGAAATTATTTAGAACCACTATATGGGACACTACAAAATAAGAGAGAGCTGTAAAACAACGGCAGAATACACCTTGTTGTGGCAACCGTAGAAATCGTATACTGAGAGTAAATGGCTTAGAGTTTTAAAAGTTTTAATATTTTAAGATGCGAACTGTTTACAACACAAAAAATGGCTCTGAGCACTATGGGACTCAACTGCTGAGGTCATTAGTCCCCTAGAACTTAGAACTAGTTAAACCTAACTAACCTAAGGACATCACAAACATCCATGCCCGAGGCAGGATTCGAACCTGCGACCGTAGCGGTCTTGCGGTTCCAGACTGCAGCGCCTTTAACCGCACGGCCACTTCGGTTTACAACACACTTTATGGTTTAAAAGTTTTAATCTGACTATATGAGAACTGCTGCAGCCTGTGTATAAGCGACTGAGAATTTGGCTTATGTTTACAACCACCAAACTATAAATCACACATACTTAACCGTAGACAAGGCACTGGTTGAAAGTTTGCTAATGTTGTTGGGGTAGCTTCGTAACTGCAGTTGCTGTGAACACCGGCATGGCGCCGAATCTTCGCAACAGTTTTGTGGATGTCTAAGTTGTCTCCCGCCAATGAAATATGAAAATAATGGAAAATCGATGGAACGAGCTCGATCGGCAAACAAATTCAAAGTTTTAGCGGTCCACCTTCCTCTCAGTAAAGGATGCCTTTCAACAAGGTGTAGCCTGGGATACGAACACCCGCCAAAAGCTGCTTACGAATAGGCGCTAGGTCAGGGTCTTGTTTACACTTTAAATCGCTGAAGAGCTGGGGAACCTCGGTAAGAACGCTGCCCGGAAGAACTCCTGTCTCAGGAGGACGTCGAGGAACTAGCTCACGCTCCTCTCCGAACATCCGACTGAAGACTGAATTCATCAGCAACCAAGTTATCAGAACCTCTAATATGGCGCATTTGAAAACGGAAGATGGAGATACGGAGGGCCACCTCGCGATCCTTCCTGTCTTTCTAGGCCGAGGAGGACCCAACTAAGGGGTTGGTTGTCAGTCTAGAGATCGGACTCCCGGAGTTCCAGGTAAAATTTAAATTTCTCGAGAGCGAACAAGACAGCCAATACCTCACACTAGTAAACAGAGTATATAAGTTCGGCGCCCATCAATCTTCTAGAGATGTGACGAAGGACGCTTCTCTATCTTGCTGGAGCGACACCGTGGCAACACCAGCATTAAAGGCATCGGTCTGGACAACGAATCTTTGATCAAAATGAGGGATAGCTAAGACCGGCGGATTAGTTAAGGCAGTTTTAACTGCATCAAAGACGGCCTGCTAGTTTTCTTCCCACACGAAATTTTGCCCCTTCCTACGCAGATTGTTAAGGGGGGCGGCGGCAGCGATTTGGGCAAAATTAGGCACGAACTTGTGAAAGTGATTTTCCATGCCAATAAACCTGGAATGCCCTTCTTGTTTACCGGAGGGGGAATGTTCCTTAAGCAGCGGTCGACTCTAATTCCGTCGCCGGACACCAAGTGCCCCACAAACGAAACTTGGCACCTGTCCAAAGTGACATTCGATGGTTTAACTGTCAGACCAGCCTTCCGCAGTCTAACTAAAACCTGACGAAGATGTTCAAGATGTCCGCTGAACGACCGATTATAAATGACCACATCGTCTAAGTAGTTATAGACTAGCGAAACCCTAAATCTCCCAACACGTGAGCCATAAACCGGGCCAAGACGCAGCACCAGTGGACAAAAGAAAAGCTGTTGAATTTGTATTGGTTCAAATCAGTAGAGAAGGCTGTGGCTGGCTTGGAATCTCCAGTAAGAAGTATTTGATAATATGTCTGATTTAAATCTAGCATGGTGAAATAAGAGGGACCCGGAAAACATATAAAGGCGTTATGGAGGTCTGGAAGTGGCACTGACTCTAAAATTACTTTCTTATTAAGGGAACGATAATCAGTAAATGGCCTCTAATCATTGTCTCGACCCTTAGGAGCCAAAAAGATCAGGGAGGCGAAGGGAAAGCGGATGGTCCAATTGCTCTCTGGCCGAGCATATGATTTGACTTCTCCTAAAAGACAGCCATCTTTCGTGGGGAGAGGCGGTTAGGCGCTTGTCGTACCGAGACATCATCAGTAAGACGGAACTTGCACTGGATGATTGTATCAGTCAAGACATCAGAAAACTCATGCAAAACGCTTAACAATTCTCGCTCCTCCCTGACTCCCAAATGACTGACGTCAGATTCTGGGTCGTGCAGCTGGAGGGAATTGACACGACCGGCAGAACGGTACGAACACAGCGCTATCTTTTCTGAAGGAAATTTAAAGTAAAGGCTGTCAGGGCCAAAGTCGAGCATCAGACCAGTCCACCATATAAAGTCTCTCCAAATGCTTAGCGTGGCAAACAAACTCCTCGCAAGAAAAAAGGCAATCGTCCGAAAAACCCATAAATAGTCAGTTTCCCCTTTATTTCTCCAACCAGTGGTAACTCTTGCCCATTGGAAGCACGACATGTCTGAGAAGAACGGCGTACAGGAGGGAACTTCCAAATGTTCCTGAACTCTGAAAACCAACTGTAATTAGGAAGTGAAACGGCGCTACTGAAGTCTAACAAGACACAAAAAGGCATAGACCAGCACAAATGTAGGGTAGTGGAGAACGCTTAGCAGCAATGATGAGGGTGCAACGGGCTGGAGGCCTCCGCGAACGGTGCCCCCCTTTCCCTGACGGCGTCAGCAACTAGGTCTTGATGGATGCTCGACAGGACGTTCCCACACCACATGATCACTAGATCAACGATGAAAGTACCGTCTCCACTGGCGTTCCGGAGATAAAGAAGGACGAATGTCATTAAGCGAGGGAAGGCTTGAAGCTCGCCCTCCTCGATACGGACCACGCTATTCATCAGCAAACCTTAAAGCTTCAGTAGAACGGAATAACTGGTTTAGTTACGAAATGGTGGTAGGTTACTGCCAAAAATTATGTGCGTTCGGTCCTCGGGCATAATCCCTTCTGAAATGGTAGAAACGACCTCCTGTTATCCGACACTCATGTACAAGGCGGCAACTGCGGCCCAAACACCCACTCATTCTGGAAACATGCCCTAGGCTGTGGCTAAGCCATGTCGCCGCAATATCCTTTCTTTCAGGAGTGCCAGTCCTTCATGGTTCGCAGGAGAGCTTCTGTTAAGTTTGGAAGGCAGGAGACGAGGTACTGGCGGAAGTAAAGGTGTGAGGACGGGGCGTGAGTCGTGCTTGGGTAGCTCAGTTGGTTGAGCACTTGCCCGCGAAAGGCAAAGGTCCCGAGTTCGAGTCTCGGTCGGGCACACAGTTTCAATCTGTCAGGAAGTTTCACGCACTATAAGGGCTCATACGTTGCCTGAAGGTGGCAATAATGTGTCCATTCTAATTCACTGTCAACAGCAAAGATTAAATTGCTTTTAGCTTGTGGGATAAAGCTGCGATGAGCGCCTGGTGCTGGCGGACACGTCACGTTTAGAATAGTCTTTTATTACTAATTAGCCTCCCACCTCTTAGCATACAAGCACTACTGATATCCTAGAAATTAAAGACAGCGCCTGTCCGGCGTGCCTCTGCCCACACACAGTACACTGAGTGTAGCGGCTCCCTACTTACCGTCTCGTCTCCCTCACCAGTGGCGGCACATGCACTTGAAAAAGGACCTGCAGCTCCTTGTAACTAATGGTACAACAATGGCGCTTCCAGCTCTGTTCAGCAAGGCTCCGCTCAACATATATTCAAAAGGGCTATCATCTACTCACTCCAGTAGGGTATAACCAACAGTAAACCGGTGCGTCAAGAACAGACGTTCTCCCAGCACTAAAGCGAGTTGTGGTATTACGTATTAATATTGGTCGCCAGTCTAAATAAGCATTCTTGTGGCAAGCAATAAAATAAAGCGTAAGGCAATGCTAAGGATAACCTAACATTCCTTTACCCACACACGAAACTCTTTCTTTATATTTGTTCACACTACAGCAAAGTAACCTGACCTCGCAGATAAATGTACTACTAACTTGGAGGTGAGACAAACAAATGTCCAATGAGATAGCAAACAGTAACATATGCCTCTCAAAAACACGTACCTTAAAAGAACTAGATGCGGTAATTTACAGAAGCTGTCACCAACACACATGAGACTAATAGCAATAATAAACAGGCAAAAGCATAAAATTATTCTGACTTAAATCATTAGGTCTATTAATGATCATACTCTATAAGATCACTGCTTAATACTGGGTCTCTATGCCTGTGCATTAACCACCTTGCAATAGAATAGCTCACACAGTGAATATTTTTTTCTTAAGCTCAGTTTGAAGCAATTAAACAGAATGTAAATCTGAAGGAGCCTTTGCTTTGCTTCATTAACTAGCCTAGCGCATGAGAGCCCTTAACTAAGTAAAGCACAACAAACTTTTTAAATAACAAATGTGCTTTGATAAGCAGTCTTTTAACCTAATCAATATATAGTTGGCTGCGCAAATGCAACGCAACATTAAATTCAAATTCAAACACTTTCTCATGAAAGGAACAGTAATAAAACTTTGTTATTCTGACCAAAGCGCATAAATGCAACAATTAATAATCATTTTCACTTCAAGTCAATATTATTGTTCTTTTAACTAACAAGTTTACAGTCTTCAGGCAGCTTTTCAAGTGAGGCAAATAATTTGAGAAAATGACTGCAGATTGATTTAAAAATGCACTGGAAGTGGACTTTTGCTCAAACTATAAAGCTGACCCTTAAACTCTATTACCCCAAACATTAGAAAGCAATCACCACTATTTTTACAGCTGCCGAATAAGTCTTCCCATAACAAATTAGGACACTCGAAATTAAATTCACTAGGATAGGATTCCTGTGATTTGGGATAATCACAGGTGCAAATTTCACAAATACCTGGTCCATTTACACAGTGCCAAATATAAACAATTTAGTGGAAGGCTGGTGGCACTGGTGGCGTAATTTGCAACGGCTGTTAACATGGCGCCGATGCAATCTTTGCAGTACTGTTACAGATCTTCTTGGCGGTGGTATTATATTCGTATTTTTACAGTGCCAAATACCATGCCATTATAATAGTATCACCAAATGCTTCCGACGCCCGTAAATACTGCTCTTAAGCACCTCTGACCTCAAAACTCCAAGAATATGAATCACAATGATCTGCTACTGTTAGCGAGATGTTAACCACAATATTACTCAGTCCAGATTACTTATCCATCACACAGGAGAAGTTGTCACTTTCGCGCCAAACACACCTTTTCCACTCCGCCAGGCTACTTCCGTAGATGCGGGGCTTTTCCAAGTCTTTTACATTCAACTTTACGTTCCATAACTATGGTTCAAGTCATTTACAGTATATTATACGAGGCGTGTCTTTTAAGTAAGTACCGTCTAATGCTTATCATAGCATTGTACCAGTTTTTGAGTACCCCCCACATAGAAGTCTGCCGCCTGACTTGTTAACCACTGCATCACCACTGTTTTGACTTCGTCATCGTCTTGAAGACGCTGACCACCCAGATGTTTCCTCAAGTGCAGGAACAGATGGTAGTCACTGGACGCAAGATCGGGGCTGTACGGAGGATGATCTAGAGTTTGCAGCAAACCGATGCCCTTGCTGAACTTCCATGGACTGTTGCTTTGATTCTGGTGTGACGTAGGCCACCCATGTTTCATCACCCATAACAATTTGGCTTAAGAAATCATCACCGTCGTTGTGGTACCGCTCAAGGAAATTCAATGCACTGTCTAAACGTTTGGTTTTGTGCATATCCGTCAACATTTTAGGTACCCAACGTGCGTACAATTTTCGGTAATTCAAGTGCTCGGTCACAATGCCATACAAAACACTACGAGAAACATTAGGAAAGTCATCCCGCAAGGAGGAAATCGTAAAGCTTCTGTTTTCTCTCACCTGATTGTCCACTTCCTGCAGCAAACTTTTATTAACGACCGAAGGACTCCCTCATTTGTTTATCATGCACATTTGTGCTGCCACCTTTAAATACTCTCACCCACTTTCTTACCATTCCATCATTCTGAATGTTTTCTATGTAAACTGCACAGGTTTCACGATGAATGTCGATCGCTTTTAGGCCTTTAGCACTAAGAAATCTTATAACAGTCCGTACTTCACAGTCGGCGGGACTCACGGTTATCGGAGGCATCTTAAACACTCAGTACACAACGTAAACAAGGAAGAATCAGACTGCATTGGCGTCAGTACGAAAATTAAGGTACACGCTTCCATGTAAAAATAAAATTATTGAGATATCTTAGCACGTCTTTTTTTTTATATTTCGAAACGGTACTTACTTAAAAAACACGCCTCGTATAACAATCATTCCAATAGTTATTTAAATCCACAAGCACAGTTTAAACAACATCCTTCAAAAAGTTCAGATAACTGAAATATGCATAGTCAAAAAATAGGTGTTACAAGTACTTATGCTAAGACCAATCAAATCAATTAACATTCGATACGGGGACTGCTCGTCGACCTTGTAAATCAAGGAAGTTTCCATTCATCTAGCACTGTATTTGAATGCTCGAAATAGCACGAATTTTTAGGTAACGGAAAGGATCTTCTCCAAGGATACATCTTACTATGTTCACATTTATTGCAAGCCGCAACACACTAACGCTAATTGCTGGTAAAAGAGTAAACTTTATTTCATGGAATATCATTTTTAATCGGAACACCAGCTCACAAATCGCGTTCAGCCTCCTAAATTAAGTTTACAATTATTATAATTTTCACAAATTCTTCATTCACAATCAGCTATGTCTCAATATTATCGCTCATTTAGTGAGGGATGATGGACTAATACAGACAGACTTCTTGTTAAACAGAAGTTACTTACCTTAAAAAGTTCCATACTTTTTGACCATAAATATGTATGTACAACAAATAACATACCGACATAGACTTGAGTTTAATGGATTCACATTTTAAAAAAATCTTAAATCTTTTTAATACACGATAAAGTTCCCATATGTTTACACCATTAATTCTACTGAATGGAGATATATAGAAATATCACTAAATATATGCAAATTCAGTAGAAGCAGAAAAGGGAAAGGAGATGGGGGAGGGGGATCTATAGCCACCATAACGGAAGAAACGAACACAAACAGGAATTTAAAAATAACATCTTACTTTCATGTGAGAAAAACAAATGAATTTTTACTTTCAAACTTTCTCATATCTCTCTAAATTTTCCAAATTCCCTGCCAATCTGATTCACCTGAAGAACAGATTACTTTCAAATCTCAAAAGAAATCGATCCAATTTCTGATTTCCTCACACCATTCATGTGTGTGTAAGGGGAGAATAATGTGAGTGGACGACCAAGAACGGATTAAAAATGGTGTAAGTAGTAGTCTTTCGCCTCTACTGTTCAATCGTATATCGATGAGTAATGATGGAAATAAAAGAAAGGGTCACGAGTTGGATTAAATTTCAAGGTGAAAAGATATCAATTTTACGATTCGCTGATAACATTGCTATCCTCAGTGAAAGTGAATAAAAATTACATGACTACGAAGTCTTTCGCGACGGAGTCCTTGCATAAAAAGTTCTCGGTTTACTTGCCGCGTCAAATTTGGATAAAATCCCAAGCTTTAGATGACTACCTCCGTCATCTTCGTCAGGGGTAAAACTGACTGTCGTGGACCGGTGAGGCTTCCGCTTTTATAAGCAGTGGACGGTTTCTCATTGGCTGGATGACGTCACGGTGAAACCGATGCGTACTGAGGTGGCGGCCTCTATATCCATAGATTTTGTTTGCGCGCTTTATCCAGCGTTGCTTGCAGCGCCATCCATCGCAACAGGCGGAGAACTGCGAGGAATGTAAGAAGTCTCCCTCTGTGCTCTTTCTATATCAATTGCGCGCTTCCATGCATTGCTGAGTGCATAACCGGAATCTCTGAGAAACCGTCCACTGCTTATAAAAGCGGAAGCCTCACCGGTCCACGACACATCAGAGGGTTGGATCCCCTCATTCGAAGGCGCCTGATTGCAAAGTCTGGGCTACTCTCAGGTTGGAATCTCCGCTTTCGAAGATTGTGTCTGTCTGTCCGTCTGCCCGCCGCTGCCTGCTGTTCGTTCGTTCGTCCGTCCGTCCGTCCGCCTGCCTGCTCGCTGTCCGTCTGCGCCGCTACCACTGCTACCTGCTGTCCGTCCGTCCGTCTGTTCGCCGCCGCCGCCGCCGCTGCCTGGTCGCCGCCGCCACCGCCGCCGCCGTCGCCGTCGCCGGCCGGTTCCCACCGCCGCCGCCTGGTCGCCGCCGCCGCCGCCGCCGCCTGGTCGCCGTCGCCGTCGCCGCCACCGCCGTCGCAGTCCGACCCCGGTCGTCGGTCGTCCGACCCTGGTCTTCGTCCGTCTGCGTCTTCGTCCGTCTTCGTCTGTTCCCAGTTTGTGTCCTTTCCTTTTCGTGCTGTGCGTTTTTTCTTCCTGTCGTCATGTCCGCCCCCACCACCACCGTCACTACTACCACCACCGCCATCGTCTATACATCCCCTTCCGCCGCCTCCACCACTATAACTTGGTGTGCCCAGTCCCACCCCCCTCCTTCCATCCCACCTCTCCTCACTCTCCCTTCACCCTCTCTCTTTGTCGCCCCCTCTCCCGCTTCTTCCTTTCGCTCCTCTCGTTCTGATCCTTTCCCCCCACACCCCAGCCTGTCACTGCAGCTCCGGCTCGGGTGGTGGCCCGTCGGGCCACTGTCCACGCCCAGCTCTCCCCGTCACCTTCGCCATCACCGCCGCCACTGCCACCGTCATCGTCATCGTCGCCGTCGCCTTTGCCTTCACCGTCACCGTCACCATCTCCGGCGCCGACTCCAGCCCCGGGACCTGCCACTCCACGCCACATTCCAGTTGTTCCCATCCCCCACACCTCCTCCGCCGCCGTCAAGCGCCCCAGTGGCACTCCTGTCTCGTCTGCTCCAAAAAAGGCTCCGCCTCGTCCCCCTTCCCCCACCCCTGATGCCATGGATGTCTCCCTGCCCGTCCCTGCTCCCTCCTCCTCCTCCTCTACCCCCTCCTCCTACCACTACCTCCTCTCCCGTTCGGATCCCTCCCTCCTTGAAGCCCGGAACCTCACCCTCTTCCTTCGCCAGAATTGTCCTGGTGCCCCCATCTCCCTCCTCACTCCTCGCCATGATTCGGTACTCATCTCCTCCCCCAGCCCTATACTCCACACGGACCTCCTTTCCCGCATCCCTATCACCCGCTTTGGCCCTCATGCCTCTCTCACGCCTGCTCCCTCGCCATCTCCCTCCCGCCAACCGCAACCTCCCCGTCACCCGCCGACCCTCACCGCCGTGATCACTCGGCTCAGTCCAGTGATCACGGAGGAGGAGGTGTTGGCGGAGCTTCAGGCCCATCCCCATCTGGAGGTGCGTGCGGTTCGCCGGATCCATAACGCTGCCAGCCCCACCCGCCTTATGCGCGTTTTTCCTGAGCACGCCCTCTCCATAGACCGTCTCCTGAAGGAGGGTGCCCTCCTTTTTAACCAGCGTTATAAAGTTGACCCCTTCCGTTCCCCTCCTCAATCCCTCCGCTGCCAAAGGTGCTTGCAATATAATGTGCACCCAACATCTGAGTGCCGCGAGGCCCCCACCTGCCCGCACTGTAGGCAAGCCCACTTTTTACGGCAGTGTCCCAATCTCCAGTCCCCCCCCCCCTCCTGTAATACCTGTAACCTCTCTCATCCCACCTACTCCCAGAAGTGTAAGGCCCGACCCCCTCCTACCACTCCTGAACTCACCGTTCCTGTCCGCCCTCTGGACACCCCCAACCCTCCTGGCAACTCCCTTCGCCCACCCCCTACCGCTGAGGACATCATCCGATTCCTCACCATTGTCCTGCAGAATGTACATCCTTTTCAGCGCCCACACACTCTCCAACAGATCTCCCTCGCCGCCCGATCCGTTTTCCACCTCAAAATGTACGCCACCTACTCTAACAACCAGGCCCATTTCACCTTCTCCCGTCTTGACACCCTCGTTTAAATCCCTGTCATGGCGCGACAGCAATGTATCCTTTTCAACAACATCCGCCTCCTTCCCGCCAACAAGAACCTCTTTCTCCATACCCTTGCCACCCACTGCGTGGACGCCTTCCTCCTTAATGAAACCTTCCTCCAACCCCACCACACCATCTACACTTCGCCCTACCTCCTCCACCGCTCCGATAATCCCCTCCCAATTGCACGTGGCGCAGTTGCCATTGGGCACCATCGCCAGATCCCCGTTTGGCTCCAACCTCTCCTTCCCGACCCCACCGAACACCTGATCCTTAGTCTCTTCTTCCCTGGCCTTACCGTTACCTGCGCCACCATCTATGTCCGCCCTAACGCCCGTATGCCCTTCGACTTCCTCTCCCACATTGACCGTACCTTCTCCTCCTACGTGATCGCCGCCGACCTCAACATCCATAGTCGTTCCGCCGCCCACGTCCCTACTGTCGCCATCCACCCCCACCATCCTACCTTACCCCCATAGGCCATTCTCCTCCTTCGTGAATCCCGTCGTCTCTACAATGCCTTCCTCCGCACGCGTGACCTGGACACACTACGACGCCACCGGCAACTCCAGCGACACATTCGTCTTTTGCTCGCAGCTAAGAAACGCCGGGACTGGCGACAGACATGCACCTGTTTAAATGATACCCTATCAATCAACTCGTCCGAGTTCTGGCCAGCCTTCCGTCGCCTTACCGGAACTAAACCCTCCCCCTATTATCCTCTTCTCCATTATGATCACCCTTTCCCTGACCCCCTTAGTAAGGCCAATCACTTTGCCTCCTACCTCTCCAATGTATTTTCCATCCCCGATGATCCCCAGTTCGATTACTCCCTCTTCCCGGATATCCGCGATCGAACTGACACCTCTTCCCCTCCCCTCGCTCCTGGTTTCCAGTACTTGGACAACATTGCACACATGGAACTCAATGCCCCTATCACTACACAGGATCTCATTGCTACACTCCGCACAAAACGCAACACCGCTCCTGGTCACGATGGTGTCACCTACCGTCACCTTCGTGAAGCTCCTGTCTCTTTCCTCTCAACCCTGGCATGGCTCTACAATGTAGTCCTGTCCACCGGTAACTACCCTGACCTGTGGAAAACCTCCCGTACCCTCATGTTCCTTAAACCCGGCAAACCACCGTCTGCCATCTCCTCCTACCGCCCCATCAGCCTTACCTCGGTCTTCAGCAAGGTCCTGGAATCTATCCTCACCCACCGCATCCACCAACATCTCCGCCAGCACAGCCTCCTTCCCGTCACCCAGTGTGGCTTTCGGCCGTCCTTCTCTTCCGACGACCTTCTCCTGCACCTCACTCATCTCCTTTCTGAACAGCTTAATTCCCGTCGCTCTGCAATCTTCCTCTCCCTGGACCTCGAACGTGCCTATGACCGTGTATGGCATTCCGGTCTCCTCTTCAAGCTCCAAACCTTCGCCCTTCCCATTAACTACGTCCGTCTGATCGGCTCCTTTCTCTCCCGCCGTCCTTCCCATGTCACCGTCCATAACTCAGATTCCTACACCTTTTTCCCCTCTGCCGGTGTGCCCCAAGGCTCTGTCCTCTCCCCCCTTCTGTACCTTTTGTACACGGCGGTCATGCCGCCGCCGTCAGCCCCCGTCCACCTTCTCCAGTTTCCTGATGACACCGCCTTCCTTGCCCTTGCCCCCACCCTACAGCGCTCCCAACACCTTCTCCAATCCCATCTTGACTGGTTCACCGCTTGGTGCAACCAGTGGTTACTCAAGGTCAATCCCTCCAAAACCCAGGCGATCATTGTAGGCAAAACCACCCCTTCCTTCCGCCTCCTTGATTTCTACATCACCATCTATGGTCGTCCTATCGCCCTCACTCCCACCCTTAAGTACCTTGGCATCACCCTCGACCGTCACCTCTCCTGGACTCCCCACCTCCGGACAATCCAAGCCAAGGCACGCTCCCGACTCAGTCTCCTCAAGCTCCTCTCCGGCCGTACGTGGGGTCCGGACCCCTCCACCATCCTCCACACCTATAAATCCCTCATCCGCCCTATCCATTGTTATGCCCATCCGGCTTGGATCTCTGCCCCCCCTCCCTTCTATAACTCCCTCAAAATCCTTGAACGCCATGCTCTCTGCCTCGCCTATCGCATCCGTCTCCCCTCCCCCATGCGGATCCTGTATGATCTCATCCCCTTCCCCCACCTCCTCCTTTTCCTTGAAAGGATACGGATCCTGTACACCTCCCGTAAACTCGACCCTCCTCACCCGCTTGTCTCCTCGATCCTCACCCACCCCCGGCCGCTGCCGTGCCTGTATTCCCATGTCCCACCCGGTCTCCATCTCTCAACCCTCCTTACCCTCTCCCAAGGTGGCTTCCGCCAGCTCCCCCTCCCTGATGATGTCCTCCTCCCCTGCATCTACCCCTCCTATCAACTTTGATCCTCCCCCCCACCTCCTTTGTCCTTTCCTTTAGGCACCCTCCCTCCCCCGTTTCCCTTCCCTTCTCTTTCCTTTCCCCCCTCCCTCCTACCCTCTCCCCCGGGCTTCCCTTCCCCCTTCCTCCCTCCCCCTCTCTCCTTTGCCCATGGCATCTCTGCTCTTCCCTCTCCCATTTCCCCTTCCTCCTCCTCCACCTCCTCTCTTGGAAGGTCCCCGGACTCGTACACGCTCAGTGAACATTCGCGCGCCGGAGATCATCGCCATCAGTGTTTAGTGTGTGTGCATCGTTTTGTGTTTCGTGCAGTTACAACTCAACTGTTCACATGTGCCGTCGCCGTTCTCCGTGTTTTGTGCGCCGTGTCTCCAAGTGTTAGTGTTTTTTTCGTCCAACGTGAACGGCTTCTTGTTTATTGTTTTTTTGTATCTCCATTTTTTGCCCGCCGTTTTTTGTATTGTATATATCACCTCTCTGACATGTTTATTGTTCCACTTAAGGCTGAAGAGCAGCGTACTATGCTGCTGACAATCCGCCTGTATAGGTGTTTAAAATTACAATAAAGGAAAAAAACACGGTCCACGACAGTCAGTTTTACCCCTGACGAAGATGACGGAGGTAGTCATCGAAAGCTTGGGATTTTATCCAAATTTGACGTGGCAAGTAAACCGAGAACTTTTTATGCAAAGTTACATGATCTGCTAAATGGAATATTTAACACTCTAATGAGTACATAATATGGACTGCGGGGAAACCGAAGAAAGAGGAAAGTAATGAGAAGCAGCAGAAATGAGAACAGCGAGGAGTGGTGGTCACGAAGTATGTGAAGTTAAGGAATTCCGCTACCTAGGCGGCAAGATAACCAATGACTGACGGAACAAGGAGGACATCAAAAGCAGACTAGCACTGGCAAAAAGGGCACTCCAGACCAAGAGAAGTGTACTAGTATTAACCATAGGCCTTGATTTTAGGAAGAAATTTCTGAGAATGTACGTTTGGAGCACCGCGTTGTATGGTAGTGAAACACGGACTGCGGGAAAACCGGAAATAAGAGAATCTAAGCATTTTAAATGTGGTGCTACAGACGAATGTTAACAATTAGATGGACTGATAAAGTAAGAAATGAGGAGGTTCTGCGTGGGATCGGAGAAGAAACGATTATGTGAAAAACATTGACATGGAGAGGGTACAGGATGTCTGTTAATACATCAGGGAATGACTTCCATAGTACTCGAGGGAGCTGTGAAGGGCAGAAACTGTAGAGGAAGACCGAGATCGCCACACGCGATTAGCCGAGCGGTCTAGGGCGCTGAAATCAAGGACTGTGCGGCTGATCCCGGCGGAGGTTAGAGTCCACCCTCGGGCATGGGTGTGTGTCTTTGTCCTTAGAATAATTTAGGTTAAGTAGTGTGTATGCTTAGGGAATGATGACCTTAGCAGTTAAGTCCCATAAAATTTCACATACATTTGATTTTTGAAGACAGAGCTCAGAATACAACCAGCAAATAATCAAATAGTTTAGGACGTAGGTTGCAAGTGGTACTCTGAGATGAAAGGAGGTTGGCACAGGAAAGCAATTTGTGGCAGGCCACAAAGAAGTCAGAAGACTGATGACTAAAAAAAAAAAATGAGTGAGAGGGAAGGAACGGGGATATATGGAAAATCCTGCGTTCGTTGCAGGCCTTGATATGTACCGAAGCTTTTTTGTTAATTTTTTGTTAGCACAGTGTACCGTGCAACACCCTAATAAGCTTTTCAGACTGTTTCTGACCATCTTGAACATAAACATCATCAAAACTCAACAAAAAAAAAGGTTGAAATGGCTCTGAGCCCTATGGGACTTAACTGCTGCTTTCATCAGTCCCCTAGAACTTAGAACTACTTAAACCTAACTAACCTAAGGACATCACAAACATCCATGCCCGAGGTAGGATTCGAACATGCGACCGTAGCGGTCGCGCGGTTCCAGACTGTAGCGCCTAGAACCGCTCGGCCACTCAGGCAGGCATTAAAACTCATTTTCATTGTGTGTGTTCATGTGTGTATCAAAAGTCAACTACATAACAAAACGTTGTGGCACATAAAAATGGTGTGACAATGAGACTAAAACATCAAACAAGATTTGCAGCCTCCACTTGAGCTCAAGACTACATAATATTAGCGGTCAATATAAAACTTTACAACCGATATTCACTGACTAATTAATTGCATCTCTGATGGCGCTATTATTAATCCATCACCAGACTCGCAGTTCCATTATATTAGGATTACAACTTAAATTTGTTATCTATTATTAAGGCATACAGAGTAGTCTCTTTAGAAGAAACTTACAAAGCATATAACACTTTAAGATTTACTGGTCAGTTCTTGCAAGAAAAATGAACTCATAAATTTTATCTCTGGTTCAAGGTGTTTTGGATTGTTCATCACACGATGTATTTTCTACCGCCAGTCCAGCACGAGAAAAACCACAAGTAAGGTATCAGTGTGCAGGTTCACTGACGTGAGGCTATGTTCCCTGGCAATTCAGAGCTGATTTCACGTAATTGCTGAATGAACTTGCGAGACCCATCTCGGCACAAAGTTTCTCCTATTTATTTTTGTCTTATGTCAGCGTACATTCACTCAGCAACGTGTTCATATTGTTTATGACCACAACCTGTTCATCTTTACAATTGTTCAGTTCTCTGATTTGGTCGCTAATGTTCTTTATCGTTTTAACTATGCCGAATTTTATACTATATAATGAATGTTCAGTCGTTTAACGAAGCCACAAATTTCATTAAAACTTAAACCAGTTATAGTGTCCTCCTACTTGACGAAGAGTTCGAAAATTATGTATGGCATGATCACGAGTTGCATCAAATCGTCCCTTCTTATCACATCTCCCCTTCTTACGTAGCAAGAAACATAGTTCAAGATAAAAGAGTGTTCATTCCTGTCTGAAATTTTCCTGTGTCATGTGTAAATTGTCTCTCATTCGCAATAATTTGACTTCACAGTTGTGATGACTCAGTGGGTGATGCAGCTGAAGATGAGCTTACTGAGTCACGTGATCAGCACTTTGTAGATGTCTGCATGAGGCCAGCATGCAGACATACGCAAAAACTGTCATTTCTTTTGAGGCGCCATGTCACGGACTGCGCGGCCCTCCTGCCGGAGGTTCGAGTCCCCCTTCGGGCATAGGTTCTTGTGTTGTTCTTAGCCTAAGTTAGTTTAAGTAGTGTGTAAGTCTAGGGACCGATGACCTAAGCTGTTTGGTCCCTTAGGAATTCACACACCTTTGAACATTTTTTTGTCATTTCTTATGTGGTCTGCTGAAACACGTTTGTCTTGCCTGTTGCTGTTGTTCGGCAGTCAGCTGAATGCGCACGCATGGGGTAGTGACGATATGGTTCCCTAACAGCTACATGCAGGCTTATGCAAGTGATCGGGTGGCATGTTGGGCAAGTACACCGTAGTCCCAGCCTGAAGCTCATCAGCATCTCCGATTTGGTCAGCTGAGTCCAGTACAGTGTCACATGTCATGGAACTTTGATGTTATGCCAAACCTGTCTTGTCTACACCAGTAAGGCCAACATCAGCATTCCTGGACAGTTCTAATGTTCCACACAATCCATTCCCCGTGATGTTTATCTCTCTCACCCACCCCCCCCCCCCTCTGCCATTGTCTCTTAATCTTCACATCTCTTCTAATTTCGTAACTTGTGAAACCTTGAACAGTGTCTCCATTTAACTTTAACTTTATTTATATAGAAATCAATCACGAAGGAAGTGGTGCAAGTCTCTTGCTTAATGCTGGTTCCTGTTTCATTAAACATGTATCAGTTCTTCTTGTTAATATTTATTGCTGGGAAATACAGGTTGCATTTGTCAGGTTTTGACTGTTAATGGTTTAGTTAACTCGCGTTCACTTATTCTTGCACTACGTTATATCACCTATCCACTGATATTGGTGCAAACACCCGCTATTATCTGCTAATTCTCAACCAGCTACTGTATCCAAGCATCTATTGTGACTACTCTACTCACATTGCCAATACTACGGTGTCGATTTTCTCATTCACTCTCACTTCGTCTCTCGTTTTTAATTTTTGTTTTTTGCTCAGTTTCTGATTCTATTCCTACAATTTCATTTATCATTTACCGAGACTCTGTCACCTTACGACAGTAAACTTTTCTCTGCGATCTAACAGGCATAAGAGTATGCATAAAATTGTTTACCTTCAACACTATAAGTACTACATAGCATAGTTCTTTTATCCTACAGATTATTTTTATAGATTATGTCATTCTTACCTCTTTATCTCACGTTGGTCCTATAACTACCAACGTACCTTGGGAACTCGTCATTTTAATGGTCCGCGTACTGATTGTTTTGCTATTCATTATTACCCTAGTCTTCCACTTCTGTCATTCCTAAAAACTCACTTTCTATAACATATCTCTTTTTTTCGTATTGGTTTCTTCCAGTAGCTAAGACGTCTAACCTCTTAAGAGATCAGTAAAACACGCAAATGGACTTCGGCATACTCATGTAAAATTTGCATATGTTAAACTTCAGCCTAAAACCCTCGCGTCAATGCTTCCTCGCAGCTGGAGCATCATGAAGATCCATACCAGCCCAGTGATACCCCACAAGTGACTCAAATTAATCGTAAAAGAAAAATCCCTAATCTCCAATACTTCCTGCTCACTGCTGCCTCGTGAATGGGTCAGCAAAAATAATCATCAATAAAATACGCATATCGCCCTCATCATCACTTTGGGAATTTCATTCAATTCTTTGTCTGCTGTTTATTCATTTTTCTTATCCTATAGTCTCCATGATTTCACGTAACAAGACTGGAACTATCGCCTACACAAAATACTAAATACGATTTTATGGATCCTCATTCCGTGGATCATATCCCCTCTTGTTCACAAATACACTTTCCTCCAACTAACACGAAACTGGATGTACCCTCTCGGCATCTTCTCACGAATACTTTTTTCCCTTAAACTTTTTAATGTGAGAAAATTCTGTCTGTACTTCGACTTGCGGTTTTGCAATGTCTCCTGTTCCAGAACATTATCATATGTTATGGTACAGTCCACAAAATAAAAAGAACTGGCTGCTTAAGTATTTACTTACCTTCGATCTTCTTGGTTTAAGAGACACTTTATCTCCCACAGCGAACTTAAATTTTCGTACTAATCACTTTTCATTGATATGTTTGAACCGTGCTGCCGCTCACGTTGGTGCTGTTTGTAAGTTTCCGCCCTCTGTTGCAGGCAAGACGGTATCGTTGATTTGGCATGGTTGCGGTTGCTTCTCTTCTTCCCGTGTGACTGGCGCCACTCGACTTCGCAAGCGTTGCCTGTCCGCTAGTGGCATCAGCGGCTGTTATCAATATGTAGTAAGTGTTGCCCTATCTTTGGGGTGACGCCGTTGTTTTCCTGGGTCGTGTGAGTGGCTAGTTCGGTGGGTGACTCAGGAGGAGCCAGGTCCACACAGTACGGAAACACGCCGGGACCACTGGCGGCACGCATGGACTGCTGGATGGATGGGCTGTGGTCACCAGGGTGGACGACCTCGTCGCAATACATAGGTGGTGTGACAGATTATCACCGCGACGTCACGTGCAGTTTGGTGGCTCTGCATACTGCTTAGTACTTGAAGATCCCACTGTGTTAAAAGCACTTGGCTCAGTGATTAGACGGTGTGGTTACCCAACTGTGAATGAATATAGCAGTGAAGGGATTTGTTTCATTCTGCCAACCGTCATCAGAGTTGTCACAGTGAGTTCATTGTGCGTTTGTGTGCCTAATGAAATTGATGCCACTAATTTTTTTCTTGGTTTTGGCTCGCTTTGCGATTGTTTCCGAAATGACGTGTGGTTACTGGTTCTGGTTCATTACACTTGGGTTTTTCCTCGCACGAAAATCGAGTGGGGTTTTAGTTTCTGTTAGTTTGACTGGTATTCTGTACTGCGACTTGTTTGTTCAGATTTTCGGATTTGTCGTTCAGGCCCTCTAAACACAGTATTCTGGGGACGTAGTGCAGACCGACAGTTCCGGCTTTGGCGTATTGTTCCATCGTTGCATTTGGTTTATCGGACGTCAGGTAGCTTCAGCAAGATTATCATTAGTCATTCGTTAGATTGCTAGACTGAGTTACCATCTTGTGAAGTGATTGCAACTCTTGGCTGCCTGTCTCATCGCTCGCGAAAGTGTTTGTGGCCGGACCTTGTCAGAGGTCGATTCCTGGAGCACCGTCTGTGACTGTTCGTTGTGTTTTATTATTGTATTATCTATTACCATACCTTGTGATGCCTACATTAAAGTTTATGTATGTCTAGTTAATAGTTCCGGTCACCTTTTGGAATAAATCTATCAGTGTAAGGATTGGTTTACAAGGCTACCATCATCTTATTTCACCTGTTTGGTAGTCAGTTGCTTATTTCTTTTAATTAACCTTTGCTTGTATTTGCTGTTTTACAGCAGGTTTCTAAATTTTTTGTATAATTGCCGTTCCTGGCGTGTAAGGCCTTCAGTCGTGATTGTGTTCATTTGCTTTGAAAAAAATAATTCGACGTTTGTATTTGAGCAGTAAGCCTTAAAACCTTATTTACTGCCATTCCTGGCGTCTGATACCTTTTACTGTGTTTGTGGCTACTTACCTTCTAATACTTCAATACCTGTAAGTTGTAATTTCAGCGAGGTCTTAAACATGCTAAATTTATGGCCTTTCTTGGCGTGGAAGGCCTTCAGCCATGATCACAGTGGTTCGTTTCCTTTTTTTAAAAACATTATCTGTATCTGTATTTTATGGTGATTCGCTAAATTGTAACACACTGAAAAAACCATTATTTACACAGTTGTTTATTCCTTCATTAATAACATGTGGTATTTATTATTTTTTGTTGAGTCTGGAATTACTGTTTCAAAAATAAATGTGTGTAAGTGCAAAAGGCAACCAATAGTAACTCATTACGGCCCCGTCCACTATCGTAACCGAATCTTGCTTTCCCTTGACGAGTATCAGGTCTCAATGTTACTCGTTGTAATAGTTTATTTGCTGGCCTGTAGTACTTGCTTATGCTCTCTTTTTAGCGTGCTGTGACGTGACCGCATCGTAATTGCGGTAGTCAAGGCGAAAGTGTTGTTCGTGTACAGTGACTGCGGTCCACAGTTCTGCAACATAGCACCATTGCTCTTGGTGGTAGCGGACAAACATTGTGTATCTTAGGTGAAGGCACTGAGCGAGCTGTGGTTGGTCCTACACATGTCTGTATCAAAATTAAATGTTGTTGTTGTTGTGGTCTTCAGTCCTGAGACTGGTTTGATGCAGCTCTCCACGCCACTCAATCTGCAAGTTTCTTCATCTCCCAGTACCTACCGCAACCTACATCCTTCTGAATCTGTTTAGTGTATTCATCTCTTGGTCTCCCTCTACGATTTTTACCCTCCACACTGCCCTCCAGTACTAAATTGATGATCCCTTGATGCCTCAGAACATGCCCTACCAACCGATCCCTTCTTCTCGTCAAGTTGAGCCACAAACTTCTCTTCTACCCAATTCTATTCAACTACTCCTCATTAGTTATGTGATCTACCCATCTAATCTTCAGTATTCTTCTGTAGCACCACATTCCAAAAGCTTCTATTCTCTTCTTGTCCAAACTAGTTATCGTCCATGTTTCACTTCCATACATGGCTACACTCCATACAAATACTTTCAGAATTGATTTCCTGACACTTAAATCTATACTCGATGTTAACAAATTTCTCTTCTTCAGAAACGCTTTCCCTGCCATTGCCAGTCTACATTTTATATGTTCTCTACTTCGACCATCATCAGTTATTTTGCTCCCCAAATAGCAAAACTCCTTTACTTCTTTAAGTGCCTCATTTCCTTACCTAATTCCCTCAGCATCACCCGACTTAACTCGACTACATTCCATTATCCTCGTTTTGCTTTTGTTGATGTTCATCTTATATCCTCCTTTCAAAACACTGTCCATTCCATTCCACTGCTCTTCCAACTCCTTTGCTGTCTCTGACAGAATTACAATGACATCGGAGAACCTCAAAGTTTTTATTTCTTCTCCATGGATTTTAATACCTACTCCGAATTTATCTTTTGTTTCCTTAACTGCTTGCTCAATATACAGATTGAATAACATCGGGCAGAGGTTACAACCCTGTCTCACTCCCTTCCCAAACACTGCTTCCCTTTCATGCCCCTCGACTCTTATAACTGCCATCTGGTTTCTGTACAAATTGTAAAAAGCCTTTCGCTCCCTGTATTTTACCTCTGCCACATTCAGAGTTTGGAAGAGAGTATTCCAATCAACATTGTCAAAAGCTTTCTCTAAGTCTACAAATGCGAGAAACGTAGGTTTGCCCTTCGTTAATCTAGCTTCTAAGGTAAGCCGTAGGGTCAATATTGCCTTACGTGTTCCAACATTTCTACGGAATCCAAACTGATCTTCCCCGAGGTCGGCTTCTACTAGTTTTTCCATTCGTCTCTTAAGAATTCGCGTTAGTATTTTGCAGCTGTGACTTATTAAACTGACAGTTCGGTAATTTTCACATCTATCAACACCTGCTTTCTTTGAGATTGGAATTATTATATTCTTCCTGAAGTCTGAGGGTATTTCGCCTGTTTCATACATCTTGCTCACCAGATGGTAGAGTTTTGTCAGGACTGGCTCTACCAAGGCCGCCAGTAGTTCTAATGGAATGTTGTCTACTCCCGGGGCCTTGTTTCGACTCAGGTCTTTCAGTGCTCTGTCAAACTCTTCATGCAGTGTTGTATCTCCCATTTCATCTTCATCTACATCCTCTTCCATTTCCATGTCCTCAAGTACTTCGCCCTTGTATAGACTCTCTATATACTACTTCCACCTTTCTGCTTTCCCTTCTTTGCTTAGAACTGGGTTTCCATCTGAGCTCTTGATATTCATACAACTGGTTCTCTTATCTCCAAAGAGATACTTCCTGTAGCCAGTATCTATCTTACCCCTAGTGAGATAAGCCTCTACATCCTTACATTTGTCCTCTAGCCATCCCTGCTTAGCCATTTTGCACTTCCTGTCGATCTCATTTTTGAGACGTTTGTATTCCTTTTTGCCTGCTTCATTTACTGCATTTTTATATTTTCTCCTTTCATCGATTAAATTCAATATTTCTTCTGTTACCCAAGGATTTCTACTAACCCTCGTCGTTTACATACTTGACGCTCTGCTGCCTTCACTACTTCATCCCTCAGAGCTACCCATTTTTCTTCTACTGCATTTCTTTCCCCCATTCCTGTCAATTGTTCCCTTATGCTCTCCCTCAAACTCTGTAAAACCTCTGGTTCTTTCAGTTTATCCAGGTCCCATTTCCTTAAATTCCCACCTTTTTGCAGTTTCTTCTGTTTTAATCTACAGATCATAACCAATAGATTGTGGTCAGAGTCCAATTCTGTCCCTGGAAATGTCTTACAATTTAAAACCTGGTTCCTAAATTTCTGTCTTACCATTATATAATCTGTCTGAAACCTTTCAGTATCTCCAGGGTTCTTCCATGTATACAATCTGCTTTCATGATTCTTGAACCAAGTGTTAGCTATGATTAAGTTATGCTCTGCACAAAATTCTACCAGGCGGCTTCCTGTTTCATTTCTTAGCCCCAATCCATATTCACCTACTACGTTTCCTTCTCTCCCTTTTCCTACTACCGAATTCCAGTCACCCATGACAATTAAATTTTCGTCACCCTTCACTATCTGAATAATTTCTTTTATTTCATCATACATTTCTTCAATTTCTTCGTCATCTGCAGAGCTAGTTGGCATATAAACTTGTACTACTGTAGTAGGCGTGGGCTTCGTATCTATCTTTGCCACAATAATGCGTTCACTATGCTGTTTGTAGTAGCTTACCCGCATCCCTATTTTCCTGTTCATTATTAAACCTACTGCTGCATTACCCCTATTTGATTTTGTGTTTATAACCCTGTAGTCACCTGACTAGAAGTTTGTTCCTCCTGCCACCGAACTTCACTAATTCCCACTATATCTAACTTTAACCTATCCATTTCCCTTTTTAATTTTTCTAACCTACCTGCCCGATTAAGGGATCTGACATTCCACGCTCCGATCCGTAGATCGCCAGTTTTCTTTCTTCTGATAATATCCTCTTGAGTAGTCCCCGCCCGGAGATCCGAATGGGGGACTATTTTACCTCCGGAATATTGTACCCAAGAGGACACCATCATCATTTAACCTTACAGTAAAGCTGCATGCCTTCGGGAAAAATTACGGCTGTAGTTTCCCCTTGCTTTCAGCAGTTCGCAGTACCAGCACAGCCAGGCCGTTTTGGTTAGTGTTACAAGGCCAGATCAGTCAATCATCCAGACTGTTGCCCTTACAACTACTGAAAAGGCTGCTGCCCCTATTCAGGAACCACACGTTTGTCTGGCCTCTCAACAGATACTTGTGGTTGCACCTACGGTACGGCTATTTGTATCGCTGAGGCACGCAAGCCTCGCCACCAACGGCAAGGTTCATGGTTCGTGGGGGAGGGGGCAATTAAATATTAAAATATCAAATCAATCACCTTCAGAAATTCAGTTATTTTTTTCTTTTCTTTTTTTCCAACCAGTTGCAGCGCTACATTACATCATATTATCCCACTGACCGACATGTAGGAAGAATCTGACCTTGGTCCATTCAAAACAGGGGTCAACTTTCAGTTTCTGGTAACCGTAGATTTTCTCTTAACACAGCGATACCTTCGATTGTCTCTTGCCAACTGGGCCAGAGGTGGGATTCTTTCTACACGTCGGTCAGAGGGCCTGCATTTGGTGTACTGTAGCACTGAAACTGGTTCCACAAACAAATAAAACTGTAAATTTTAACAGCTGAAAGTGTTTAAATTTTACATTTTATACTGAACAGTCAAGATCCAGCAACCACCTTGATGTATCTCTGTTGATCCATTGTGAATGCAGGACAGTGGCTGACCAAATACTTATCAAGGAAGATAGCCAAACAGCCGTACGGTTTGTGAAGTTGTTTTATTTTGACAACCATTTTCGGGATTTCAGTATGACATCTTCCGGCCTCATATGTACTCCATACATTCAGATGTATCGATATTAGCATACTGGAGCCATTGGTATCTGAATACCGTGAATACGTTACCTGACTGCTTCCTTCGAAGACTTTACAAGACTTAGAGTCTTCGGAGGAAGCAATGGAAAAACGAATGCACGATATCCAGATACTGATGGTTCCAGTATGCTAATATCGACGCATCTGAGTGTCTACACATGAAGTTCGTATGTGAAACACTGAAATGTCGACACTCGTTGTTAAAATAAAATAACATCTCAAAACGTATGGTTATCTGGCGTTTTTCCTTAGTAAAAATCTTGTATAAAGGTGGACTTGCAGAGGTATGTCTATGTTAAGTGCATTGCTCGCATTGTACCTCTCCTTTCAACGTTTGAAGAAAACTGCTAGGTGTTTCCTCCAGGATAATCTTGCCAAGATGATGGACGCTGAGGATTTGGAGAGCCAGTGCGAAAAATGGAGAGAGCAGTTAACGTAGAATGTCTGCTAGGAAGCCGCTGTTTATCAAGTTGCGTCAATATTCTCGAGTGAGCGTTATCTCTTTTCACTGACGCGCCTTTGCCAGCTACTTCCTGCAGTCCATGTACCGTATGTTGGGAGAGTTCTTTCTGGTTGGTAGCTAGTGCAAGATACATTTTCCTTCTCATCAGCTCCATCTCCTGGGTTTGCCTGGGATGATTTCGACTGCTGCTGGCTACCACAGTATATGGTGATCTGTAGCCTGCATATACTGCCATCTCCATCGGTCAATCCCTTGCCTGCCACTGGGGACGAATGTGGGAGGTGTGCAGACCACCTAATGCTGGCGGTAGTTGGTCGTGAGCAGGTTAGCCGGAGTTCGCAGTGACGGCATTAAGCATTGTCAGCATCAGTGTACTGTAAAGTTTTTTAGTACAGTCAAGGTTATAATAAATGTGTTTACTTTACAGGTACCTTTGCTAGTACGTGCGGTGTTAATACCACTTCCTTTCTGGCAGTACTGTCCAATTTTTAATTCTCTGTCTGTGCGGTGCTGGGTGCACAAACTGTTAGCAACATGTTTATCATAGATTGCCTCGACTTACACCCATATGTTTCTGCTGACGAGCACATACTCAAACACACACACACACACACACACACACACACACACACACACACACACGCACACATACAGGTGCGCATCAATGCATAGGCAGATGCTGCATTATTCACGTGGGTGGGAGGCCCTCGTTGAGTGGTTCATCTCGTAGCACATTCTTGTCTGCTAGCCACCATGCCCGTCACAGTAGTCACATTGAAAGCGATTACACACACACTTTGAGCCTGTTTGCTTACATAAATCGCATTCCTCTACCATTCGTAGGAAGAACGGCAGATGACAAGTGTGCCAAGTGTTGCATACGTACCAGGCGTCTCACTTGTCATGCTGGACCCACATTATACAGTGGTGGTTGGTGAGCTGACTCGAGTTACTTGTGCAGCTGGAGACAGCCTTAGTGGTCAATTATGGAGACACTGGGATAATTCCCTGTATTTTTCTTAGTCTTGTTTTGGAAGTGGTGGTAGTTGTAATTGTCTAAAGTGTAGATTTAGTAGTGTGTGTACATTGGTCGGAGTGCTTCAGAATACGCTGTGATGTTATTAATTTTCTTACGATTTACGGTGATTTTGCCGAATATGTTGTGACATTATCACATTACAGAATTTGTACGACTGGACAATGCACTCATTTTAACATACACACTGACATGCACACACACCAGTAAGGCAGCGACGATGTAGATTTGGTATACAGGACTAGTTTTATTTGTTTATATTTCACGCTGTGGTGTTTGTTTAACACTTACAAGACTCTGCAAAAGCGTATTTAATAATTCATTGCATAAATTATTTAGTGTGGAATACTGACACAAGCTGTTAAGCATTTAATATCTCGCCAAGACTGGATTTTTCGTCAAATACTGCAGCGTGGAACTTGTTTAACTTCTAATATCGACATGACTTTTTAGATAATGCTCTGCAGTTATTGTTTAACATCATATTTGTATATACCTTAGGAAAAGACGGAAGTATGTGGAAAACCGGCAAAACTGAAGAAAGATTAGCTACACTTTGTAAAACAGCAATTAATTATGTGAGGACTGGTTTAATTTGTCTTATTTAGGGGTTGTGGCTGCTTCCTGATGTTGATCTTTTCACTGTGATCTACAAAGCTAGAATGGCACTTGACACAAATGTCCTCTAGTTATAAAAGCTTCAGGGGCAGAAGATGGGTGTTGATTATTGTTGGTTCAGGAGTGGGATGGGAGGGAGATGTGGGTTCCCTGGGGGAGGGGTTGGGGGGGGGGGGGGGGGGGAGTGAACTTAATGCACACTGCCAATTGCCTAAGGTGCAACATAATGCCCCTGTGAAGGTCAAGTCCAATCTGACTCTGCCTGTGACACCGGGAATATAACCTGGCACTAGAGGTCATCTGTATCTCATACACACACTCCATAAGTGCTCGTCATCTGTGGGAATTTGAGGCGTGACATACATGTATGTCTGGTTTACTATTTCCTGGTGTCGTAAGTAATAGAGTGCACTGGTGGACTACAACCCTGAATCAAGGCCAAAGGTGCTCGTGTATCCAATTGTCCGTTGGTGGTCGTGCATTTCTGTGAGTTGCATGCATCAGGCAAGGTCGGCCACATCGTACAAAGCTTGCTTCTTCATTATTAACTGACTCGCATCTATGTGAAGTCGGTCGATGTGTGCACGAGTGCGTTTTACAGAGCGTTTTCCAGATATCATGTCTAGGGAAATCATGTTTTGCTTGGCAGTAATACGTCCACAATTACGTCCATTTGACGTGCCAGACAAGTACTTTTACTATCACAGACAAACCGCCTAGAACCTCAACCGCTAACTGCATTTCTTGTTCTGCATTTTCTGCTGTTGCTTGGAGAACTTGTTGGTGGTCCGTATCTGAAAAAAAAAACAGGAGAAGTGCGAGTACGACTCACTTTCTGAGCGTTCCGTACAACCTTAATTATGGGTATGAATAATAATAAAAGCAGGCATAATTACGTGTAATTCCTTGTTGGAGAACTTGTCAACCTGTGAGAGGTGGTGACTATGCATGGCATATATTAGTTAGTGCGGCATATTTGCCATGTTTTGTTCTAACTGTATCGTAAGAAATACGAGGTGCGGCTAGAAAAAAACCAGACTGATGCTGGAAAAAACATTTATTTACAATTATTTACAATTTCATGTTATCTCCTTCAATGTACTCTCCACCTCGGTCTCTACACCGCTCCATAAGAATTTTCCACTGTTCATAGCAATGCTGCAGATCATTTTCGGTAGGTCCATACATTACTTCCGTCGCTTTTTCTTTTACTGCTTCAACAGTCTCAAATCTAGTTCCTTTCAAAGCTGACTTGACTTTAGGGAAAAGAAAAAAGTCACAGGGGGCCAAATCAGGTGAGTAGGGTGGATGATCTAAGATGGGAATGTTGCGTTTTGCCAAAAACGTCTTCACTGACAACGCACTGTGAGCTGGGGCATTGTCTTGGTGAAGGATCCATGACTTTTTTCTCCACAAATCGTTCCGTTTTCTCCGTACTCGCTCACGTATGGTAGCCAGGACGCTAATGTAGTAATGCTGACTCACTGTTTGTCCCTCTGGTACCCAATCAATGTGACAATCCCTTTGATGTAACAAAAAAACAATCATCATTGCCTTGAATTTCGATTTTGACATTCGTGCTTTTTTTTTGTCGTGGAGAACCAGGAGTTTTCCAATGCATCGATTGGCGTTTAGTTTCGGGATCGTAAGTAAAAAACCACGATTCATCGCAAGTAATAACATTTTGTAAGAAGGTGGGATCACTTTCAATGTTTTACAGGATGTCAGAACAAATCATTCTTCGGCGATCCTTCTGTTCAATTGTGAGACACTTTGGAACCATTTTTGAACACACTTTGTTCATGTTGAAACTTTCATGAAGAATCTGCCTAACACTTTCCTTGTCAACTCCTGTTAACTCAGACACTGCTCTGATTGTTAAACGGCGATCTTGTCGAACAAGTTTACCGATTTTTTCAATGTTTGCATCAGTTTTTGCTGACAATGGTCTGCCAGTGCGAGTGTCATCACTGGTGTCTTCGCGGCCATCTTTAAATCGTTTAAGCCACTCAAACACTTGTGTTCGCGATAAACAATCATCGCCGTACACTTGTTGTAACATTACAAACGTTTCACTTGCAGATTTTCCTAGTTTGAAACAAAATTTGATGTTAACACGCTGTTCTTTCTGTACACTCAACATTTTCCGACGCACAGACAAAACGTCAACTACTTAAAACAGACGCCACGGGCAGACTGAGTGCAGGAGGCAGATGAAACTCGAGCAGTAGGCGGAGCGAGAGTCACGTGACAGGCCAAGCGACTTTCAGCCTTATTGCATTCGTTTTATTGTTTCACCAGTACTAGTCCGGTTTCTTTCTAGCCACACCTCGTAGGCGTCGTAGGGCGAACTGTTTGTCAGTGTCAAAAAACGTCCGTACGCTGATTGCTGTCTAGTTCAAGCTAAAGGTCCTACTTTAAGTGTTAATTGACTTGCACTAATACTAGTGTGGGTAGAGAGGGTTACTCGCCACTGAGACATATTTAAACACGGCTGTTCTTCTCACTATAGTAGTTTATTCGCCGAGATCTCGTAAAAAGACACAATGGTCACTACTTTCAGCGAAATTAAATCGCCTTGTTCGGATCACTTTTATGTAACTTTCTCATTATAGGGCCAATCCATTTCGTCGACTGTTCACTTTAAATTAAGGTGACCAATCGACGAAATGGATAGCCCTTGTAATAAAAACAAAAAAACATTTATCCTACACAAATTGTCTGAAAATGGCGACTTAATTTCGCTGAAACTAGTGATCACTGTGTATTTTTTACGATCTGGGTGGATAAACTTCAGCAATAAGAAGAACAACCGTGTTTACATTCTGAGATCGTCTCCAATACACCTGGCACTGTCAGATAATCAACATAAGGCATGTTTAGTATCGTGGGTACCTCGGTATCAGAATAAACGAGTTAGTATCTGATACCTTATGTAAAACTTAATAAGAATGGCCACTGGCGTCTACTTACTGATACTTAGTGCTAAAGGAAGAATCTAATGCGCGTTATATAATATTTACATGATCTAATCAACCTTGTTATTGTCAGTTTTGATCTTTAGTTAGCTGTGTTGGTAATCCATATCAGCTGCCTTGTATTGGGTACGTTTCTGAGAGATAAAAAAATTATTCAAATGGCTCTGAGCACTGTGGGACTTAACTTCTGAGGTCATCAGTCCGCTAGAACCTAGTACTTAAACCTAACTAACCTAAGGACATCACAAACATCCATGCCTGAGGCAGCATTCGAACCTAGGACCACAGCGGTCGCCCGGTTCCAGACTGTAGCGCCTAGAGCCCCTCGGCCACCCCGGCCGGATCTGAGACATAGAAGATTCTATCTATACGTGATCCACTAGAGATTGAATATTGTTCTTGAAGACAGTCGTTTTTGGTGTTTAAGGAGATGTGCGTGTTTTAAAGTATATTTATAAGTTTTAATTCATTGTTGAAATCATTACAGATCATGGACGCCTTCTAGTTTTACGGCGCTATTGGATGTTTAAAATGTTTCCACTTGCCAAATCTGCAACGTTGCCGTAAGAAGTGTGGCATTTAGAAAAGACCTATTATTTCTACATTTCTCTGTTCTAGTGTAAACTGTTTGTCGTATCTGGTTGCATCCACTCGTAGCCATTCCGCAGTTGAGCAGCCGCTGGGCCCAGCGACCAGGGAGCAGACGTCCCAAAGACATATGCAGATGTATTTTCTGTAAAAGGGTTTACATAAATGAAAGATTCAACTCAGCCAACAACCAGTCAATAGAATCCGGCTCTCCCTCCACCAAATCATGTTACGTGGCACATATCCCACCACTCTCCCGCTAACATGACTGTCATCGAACTGTTGCAGCATGGAATGACATGTTACAAATCCATTACAAATCTACACTCCTGGAAATGGAAAAAAGAACACATTGACACCGGTGTGTCAGACCCACCATACTTGCTCCGGACACTGCGAGAGGGCTGTACAAGCAATGATCACACGCACGGCACAGCGGACACACCAGGAACCGCGGTGTTGGCTGTCGAATGGCGCTAGCTGCGCAGCATTTGTGCACCGCCACCGTCAGTGTCAGCCAGTTTGCCGTGGCATACGGAGCTCCATCGCAGTCTTTAACACTGGTAGCATGCCGCGACAGCGTGGACGTGAACCGTATGTGCAGTTGACGGACTTTGAGCGAGGGCGTATAGTGGGCATGCGGGAGGCCGGGTTGACGTACCGCCGAATTGCTCAACACGTGGGGCGTGAGGTCTCCACAGTACATCGATGTTGTCGCCAGTGGTCGGCGGAAGGTGCACGTGCCCGTCGACCTGGGACCGGACCGCAGCGACGCACGGATGCACGCCAAGACCGTAGGATCCTACGCAGTGCCGTAGGGGACCGCACCGCCACTTCCCAGCAAATTAGGGACACTGTTGCTCCTGGGGTATCGGCGAGGACCATTCGCAACCGTCTCCACGAAGCTGGGCTACGGTCCCGCACACCGTTAGGCCGTCTTCCGCTCACGCCCCAACATCGTGCAGCCCGCCTCCAGTGGTGTCGCGACAGGCGTGAATGGAGGGATGGATGGAGACGTGTCGTCTTCAGCGATGAGAGTCGCTTCTGCCTTGGTGCCAATGATGGTCGTATGCGTGTTTGGCGCCATGCAGAAGAGCGCCACAATCAGGACTGCATACGACCGAGGCACACAGGGCCAACACCCGGCATCATGGTGTGGGGAGCGATCTCCTACACTGGCCGTACACCACTGGTGATCGTCGAGGGGACACTGAATAGTGCACGGTACATCCAAACCGTCATCGAACCCATCGTTCTACCATTCCTAGACCGGCAAGGGAACTTGCTGTTCCAACAGGACAATGCACGTCCGCATGTATCCCGTGCCACCCAACGTGCTCTAGAAGGTGTAAGTCATCTACCCTGGCCAGCAAGATCTCCGGATCCGTCCCCCATTGAGCATGTTTGGGACTGGATGAAGCGTCGTCTCACCCGGTCTGCACGTCCAGCACGAACGCTGGTCCAACTGAGGCGCCAGGTGGAAATGGCATGGCAAGCCGTTCCACAGGAATACATCCAGCATCTCTACGATCGTCTCCATGGGAGAACAGCAGCCTGCATTGCTGCGAAAGGTGGATATACACTGTACTAGTGCCGACATTGTGCATGCTCTGTTGCCTGTGTCTATGTGCCTGTGGTTCTGTCAGTGTGATCATGTGATGTATCTGACCCCAGGAATGTGTCAATAAAGTTTCCCCTTCCTGGGACAATGAATTCACGGTGTTCTTATTTCAATTTCCAGGAGTGTATGTCCAAGTGTGTTAAAGCTACTGTCTCTGCCAGAGGTAAGCCCGTCAAATTAGACATTTAAGTAGCAGTCTGTGTCGTAGTACCGATTTTTTTATACGTTGTTAGGGCTAGTAGGGTTAGCTATCCTAACTTTTCGCTTCGAAAAGCCTGTGTTTCCTGAACATTGTTAAAAAAATACATTCTATAATCACAGCTGGTTCCCTCACCTGCTGAATATCACTATTATATCTTACCTGTTTGTAGTTTAAGACCTATGAATGACAGGGTTACTTTCTTTAGCTTCATCTTCGAAATAAGTCACCAACGTTTATTGTAAAATTATTTTCTTCTGGGTATAACTGGTAATTTCTATATAGTACATTTGTTAAAGTGTCACATATTTTATCTTACTTAAACAGTCGTCCATTGCATTTACGCTGAAATAATCCATCATGTTTTTTTCCTAATTCTAAGATTAACATTCTCATCTCTGGAAGTGTAGATACTTTCTAGATAAACTAATTTAAAATCTTTGATCCAACAAACAGTTATTTTCTCCACTTCACAGTGTCTCGTGTGATCTACATTGGCCTCATATCGAAAGTTGAACTAATGTTATGGAAGAAATGTCCCAAAACCGTTCCAACTATTCGCAGAGGTGTAGCATGTACACCATTCCTTCAGTCTACCGATAAACAGAGCGGTTGGATATGCCACGACCATGTATTGATCCTCTTCAGCTCTTCATTGATCTCACTAGAACTTGTTCAATAGATGAATGTCAACAGACCTGACCAAAATTTTACAATATCTGGAAATCGTGAAGTTTGCTTTAGCGAAAATAGTGAATTTGCTTGGGACCATTGGATGTCATAGGTTGCCCATATCGTGAAGGTATAGAAGAGCAGTTTTAGCGCAAAGAACTGTCCGCTAAGTAAGAAAAAGGCGAGCATTTTGCCTAATATATCCAGACAAAACTCCCAGTTCCCCTTACTGCCGGCTTGAATGAAATCTCTTCATAAGGGTTTCCGATGTAATTTTGGATTTGGCACTAACAATCTGGGCAATCTGGCAAAAAGGAGCAGTGACCACTCACTTTCGCTTAACAATTTCTCAGTTAGATGAACGTGAAGAACAAATCATTCGACGCAGGATTTGTGATCACAGAGCTCTCATAACTCTCGAGTATGAATTCCCACTCTCCTCGGTGTGCATTGTAGCCAGCAATTACTTAAGGCCAACATGGCTCTAGTAGCCCCCATCGACGAAATACACTACTGGCCATTAAAATTGCTACACCAAGAAGAAATGCAGATGATAAACGGGTATTCTTTGGACAGATATATTATACTAGAAGTGACATGTGATTACATTTTCACGAAATTTGGGTGCATAGTTCCTGAGAAATCAGTACCCAGAACAACCACCTCTGGCCGTTATAACGGCCTTGATACGCCTGGGCATTGAGTCAAACAGAGCTTGGATGGCGTGTACAGGTACAGCTGCCCATGTAGCTTCAACACGATACCACAGTTCATCAACAGTAGTGACTGGCGTATTGTGACGCGTCAGATGCTCGGCCATCGTTGACCAGACGTTTTCAGTTGGTGAGAGATCTGGAGAATGTGCTGGCCAGGGCAGCAGTCGAATATTTTCTGTATCCAGAAAGGCCCGTACAGGACCTGCAACACGCAGTCGTGCATTATCCTGCTGAAATGTAGAGTTTCGCAGGGATCGAATGAAGGGTAGAGACACGAGTCGTAAAACATCTGAAATGTAACGTCCACTGTTCAAAGTGGCGTCAATGCGAAGAAAAGGTGACCGAGACGTGTAACCAATGGCATTCCATACCATCACGCCGGGTGATACGCCAGCATGGCGATGACGAATACACGCTTCCAATGTGCGTTCACCGCGATGTCGCCAAACACGGATGCGACCATCATGATGCTGTAAAGAGAACCTGGATTCATCCGATAAAATGACGTTTTGCCATTCGTGCACGCAGGTTCGTCATTGAGTACACCATCGCAGGCGCTCCTGTCTGTGACGCAGCGTCGCCGGCCGCGGTGGTCTAGCGGTTCAGGCGCTCAGTCCGGAACTGCGCGACTGAAACGGTCGCAGGTTCGAATCCTGCCTCGGGCATGGTTGTGTGTGATGTCCTTAGGTTAGTTAGGTTAAGTAGTTCTAAGTTCTAGGGGACTGATGACCAGAGATGTTAAGTCCCATAGTGCTCAGAGCCATTTGATTTATTGTGACGCAGCGTCAGGGGTAACCGCAACCATAGTCTCCGAGCTGATAGTCCATGCTGCTGCAAACGTCGTCGAACTGTTCGTGCAGATGGTTGATGTGTTGCAAACGTCCCCATATGTTGACTCAGGGATCGAGACGTGGCTGCACGATCCGTTACAGCCATGCGGATAAGATGCCTGTCATCTCGACTGCTAGTGATACGAGGCCGTTGGGACCCAGCACGGCGTTCCGTATTACCCTCCTGAACCCACCGATTCCATATTCTGCTAACAGTCATTGGATCTCGACCAACGCGAGCAGCAATGTCGCGATACGATAAACCGCAATCGCGAAAGGCTACAATGCGACCTTTACCAAAGTCGGAAACGTGGTGGCACGCATTTCTCCTCCTTACACGAGGACAACGTTTGTCCGCAGCTCGTGGTCATGTGGTAGCGTTCTCGCTTCCCGCGCCCGGGTTCCCGGGTTCGATTCCCGGGGATTTTCTCTGCCTCGTGATGACTGGGTGTTGTGTGATGTCCTTAGGTTAGTTAGGTTTAAGTAGTCCTACGTTCTAGGGGACTGATGACCACAGATGTTAAGTCCCAAAGTGCTCAGAGACATGTGAACCAACAACGTTTCACCAGGAAACGCTGGTGAACTGCTGTTTGTGTATTAGAAATCGGTTGGAAACTTTCCTCATTCCAGCACCTTGTGTGAAAGCTCTGAAAAGTTAATCATTTGCATATCACAGCATCTTCTTCCTGACGGTTAAATTTCGCGTCTGTAGCACGTCATCTTCGTGGTGTAGCAATTTTAATGGCCAGTAGTGTAGTTAGGTGAGAACAACCTAACCTCGCTACCATGGTACTCAAATCGGAATGTTGCAGTTCTCAACGATATCTCCACCTTCCATGTTCAGTAGTTGCTGATATGATACAAAGTAGGTCTTTTGATCATGGGTTTTGGTTTTTGAACTTTCCACTAGAAGATATGTCAGTGTGGTGTCATAGTCTATGAGTGGAGCGTGAGTGGATGGGAGAAAGAGAACTTTTGAGTACTACAAATCAAAAGTATTCCTTACTTGTTGCATGAACCCATTCTTGCTTCGAATGCCAGAGGTCCAACGATGCTGAAGGTTTTTCCAAACAATCACAGCAAATTAGTGGCTATGGTCAGCATGTCAGCATCAGCTTGAGGCTTTCAGTCGCATCGGCGACTGGGATAGCAGAAAATTCTCATGCCGCAGTGTTGGACTCATGAGTCAAAATAAGAACTTATCCTATCAACTGAAGCATTCATCTTCAAACGGGTGTTGGTTTGTCTGGCAGTGCATCGTAAGGAGGGGTAATGATCGTGATGCCACTCATTTCATGGAAGATGTTTAGATCAGCGTTTTCAAAGACGCATTATATAAACACCTCTTTTTTTAATCGATGGTGATCCTTCTCTCTGCCCAATCGCTGAACCTTCAGAAAGCTTTACTTCACTGTAACTGTAGGATAATACAATTGCTGCACAGAGGTTACCAAGATCATCGAGCCAGATGTCTTGCGTAGTTAGGTACCTAGAATAGTTTTCAATGGAGAAAAGATTGCATAAGCGACTGAAGCACATTTTTATTTCTGTCTATTCAGAGAATGGCGCTTATCCTTGATCGAGAAGATCTCAAGTACGATTTTCATATAGTCAGGAACGCTAAAATCATTTTATTGCAAGAAATCATCAGATGGGGATAGCGTTCGAGCCTTGACAGCTGACTTAACCACTTTCATCCGCTCTTCTGCAGGCTTGTTCCTTCTCTCCTTCTACCAGTTGCCATTAGAGAATGTTTTGTCCAGCGTCTGTGAAATAAAGGACTACGTGATGACCTCGACCGCGATCGACCTCTGCAATTGTCACCCTATCGTCGTTCCTTTTCATGAAGTGATTGTTGACAGTTCTTATAGTAGGCTCATATTCGCTTTTTATTTACTCTACCAAGATCATTTAAAGAGAACTGACATTCTTCCCTGTTTTCATCAATGTTTACACAAATATAGTCCATGAAATTCGCGATATTTTTTGAGTCTCAGTATTCTCTTCTTAGTCTAACAATTGTTGCCTTGCAGTACAATTTTTTGTGAATCAGCAGCTACTAGATCAACCACAGATGCAAGGCGATCTATATCGTAGCCATTGATCACATCGACGATTTACCACATTAAACATCGTTTCCTTTGCAACTAATGATTTCACTTGGTGCACTTATTCTTTCCTGATCGAGTTAGTTTCTTTTGGTGCTTTTAGGGCTTCTAAGTTATATTATCTCTACAGAGGAAACAAATGTTTCGAATGTCCATGGATCCTCTTCGTAACACTGAGCACGATGATTCACGAATTGTATCGCCTCCACAACGAACAGTCGCCGCAACATTGCTGTGAACGGAGTACCTCTTCCCATACACATCGTTCACAGCAACCTCATTTAACGCTTGTAAAACCTGTTGGCTTTCCTTAAGGCTACGCTGCACACTTACTTCAGTTTGCTAAGGCTCACTACTTTCTTTCATCACTGTGCTCTTCGACATATAATACTAATGCCTGACTCACAGAGAAACTCACAGAGTGGAGCACAGAATGCGACTGAAAAGTTAACTGGGTGGAAGTATAGGCAGCAGAGCTTTCAACCTAGCAATACGAACACATTTTCCATAAAGCGCATTACAAAGGGAGAAGGGCTTTCTTTATGCTCACCCAAGACATAAATTTTAAAAAAAATCGTTAATGCAGTTTACGAATATGTACTTACGTGTTAGTAGTGTTATGAACATGAAAATAACTCTTAGCACATTTTCGATAATGTGTGTTATCAAGGGATGCGCTAGTTACTATATGCCAACACTAAAAAATCAAAGAAATACAAATTTCGTTAATTGTTCTTGGTTTTTACTCACAACATGCTTGTTAAAGTGTGATTAATGTTTAAATAAGGTCTTGAACCTGAATATTTGAATATGAGATTCACTAAGAAAACTGACATCTACTCCTAAGCCTTAAAATATTTGGATAAAGTTTAATTGAAAAAAATTTTAAACAATTTGTACCACCTGGTAGAAAAATTCGTTACAAACAATAAATATCTTTTAAAATTTTAAAACATAAATTCACTGACTAGATAACTATATTTTCAAAATTTGGGACCCCCTTAACCTTTGGTACTGCGATTAACCTATTGCTGCGATAAATAGGTCGGAATTACAACAATATAAACAAGCTAAGACGTAACTTTACTTGTCCCCATTGAAGTGAATTTATAAGAAGTTTCAGTTTTTATAATACATGCAAATCTTGTAAACAGACATCCAGCATTTAAAGACTTTACTATGCATTTTTTCCGTTGAAAGACCATAATTTGTTACAGGAAATGTTTGGGCTCATTTATCAAAAAATTTAATTTTCTGTTTTATTTTTTGTGAGTTCAGAAGAAGTAATGGGTCAGGAGTCATCATTATGTGCTTAAATGAAAATCAATAAAATTTGCTACAACTTTAGTGCACTACTTTTCTCGCAGGATAGTGGTTTACCGATATTCATCCCGAAACAAGATTCATTTTTGGTAAAAAAAAGGCAATACGTGAAATTCCGTATCTCGGAAATGCTGCAAGTATAGAGCTGCTATTGGACTTAAATGTATACGTGTTTAAGGTAATTTAACAATTATAATAATTATTAAATGGCAAAAGGCATAGTTTATAAGACAAAACTAAAAAAGTCCACATATTTCGTAGTTTTCAAGTATTATTAAGGAATGACAGGTCTTCCGACGCTGCAAACTTGCGTTCACACTACCGTGACTGATCCAAATAACTTATCAAAGAATCTGAACTACATCAGGCCTTGCTATTTTAGCCTTTTACGTATGTTCTGATTGACTTAAAGAGGTCGCTCTATGTACTAAAATTGCAAACCTGCACAACCACGAATCAGCTACAGATGTAATTATGAATTCTGTCTACTACATTGTATACGCATTTTATGTATCATTTCGTCATTTTGCATACGTAATTGCGCTTGCAGTTTTCATGGGCAACGCTGTATTTGTGCTGGCTGTCTCTTCCCAAATCAATGTGCTTAGATAATTGTGAGGTTATGATAATGCTTGAGATCACTGCGTGACATTGCCCGCCAGTGGCGAACATACGATGCACGACGGTTGCGTTATTCCCGATCACCAGACGGTACGCTGAGGTGACAGAAGCCACGGGATTGATTCTAATATTGTGTCAGATCTCCTTTCGCCCGTCGTAGCGCATCAGATTGAGTGGAATGGGCTACGAAAGTCGTTGAAAGTCTCATACAGAATTATTGAGCCACATTGTATACGCAAAATATGTATCATTTCGTCATTTGACATACGTAATTGTGCTTGTAGTCTCCATGGGCAACGCTGAATTTTTGCTGGCTGTCTCTTCCCAAATCAATGTGCTTAAATAATTGTGATGTTATGATAGTGCTTGAGAAGATCATTGCGTGGCATTGCCCTCCAGTGGCAAACATACTATGCCACGACGGTTGCGTTATTCCCGATCTCCAGACGGTACGCTGAGGCGATAGAAGCCACGGAAACGATTCTAATATTTTGTCAGGTCTCCTATTGCCCGTCATAGCGCATCAGCTTGGGTGGAATGGGCTACGTAAGTCGTTGAAAGTCTCCTACGGAATTACTGAGCCACATTGTATACGCAAAATATGTATCATTTCGTCATTTGGCATACGTAATTGTGCTTGCAGTTTTAATGGGCAACGCTGTATTTTTGCTGGCTGTCTCTTCCCAAATCAATGTGCTTAGATAATTGTGATGTTATGATAATGCTTGAGATGATCATTGCGTGGCATTGCGCACATACTATGCCACGACGGTTGCGTTATTCCGGATCTCCAGACGATACCCTGAAGTGACAGAAGCCACGGGATTGATTGTAATATTGTGTCAGCTCTACTTTTGCCCGTCGTAGCGCATCAGCTTGAGTGGAATGGGCTACGAAAGTCGTTGAAAGTCTCATACAGAATTATTGAGCCACATTGTATACGCAAAATGCGTATCATTTCGTCATTTGGCATACGTAATTGTGCTTGCAGTTTTAATGGGCAACGCTGTATTTTTGCTGGCTGTCTCTTCCCAAATCAATGTGCTTAGATAATTGTGATGTTATGATAATGCTTGAGATGATCATTGCGTGGCATTGCGCACATACTATGCCACGACGGTTGCGTTATTCCGGATCTCCAGACGATACCCTGAAGTGACAGAAGCCACGGGATTGATTGTAATATTGTGTCAGCTCTACTTTTGCCCGTCGTAGCGCATCAGCTTGAGTGGAATGGGCTACGAAAGTCGTTGAAAGTCTCATACAGAATTATTGAGCCACATTGTATACGCAAAATGCGTATCATTTCGTCATTTGGCATACGTAATTGTGCTTGCAGTTTTAATGGGCAACGCTGTATTTTTGCTGGCTGTCTCTTCCCAAATCAATGTGCTTAGATAATTGTGATGTTATGATAATGCTTGAGATGATCATTGCGTGGCATTGCGCACATACTATGCCACGACGGTTGCGTTATTCCGGATCTCCAGACGATACCCTGAAGTGACAGAAGCCACGGGATCGATTGTAATATTGTGTCAGCTCTACTTTTGCCCGTCGTAGCGCATCAGCTTGAGTGGAATGGGCTACGAAAGTCGTTGAAAGTCTCATACAAAATTATTGAGCCACATTGTATACGCAAAATGCGTATCATTTCGTCATTTGGCATACGTAATTGTGCTTGCAGTTTTAATGGGCAACGCTGTATTTTTGCTGGCTGTCTCTTCCCAAATCAATGTGCTTAGATAATTGTGATGTTACGCTAACGCTTGAGAAGATCATTGCGTGGCATTGCCCAAAAGTGGCGAACATACTATGCCACGACGGTTGCGTTATTCCCGATCTCCAGACGATACCCTGAAGTGACAGAAGCCACGGGATTGATTGTAATATTGTGTCAGATCTACTTTTGCCCTTCGTAGCGCATCAGCTTGAGTGGAATGGGCTACGAAAGTCGTTGAAAGTCTCATACAGAATTGTTGAGCCGGGTGACAGAAGCCACGGGATTGTTTCTAATATTTTGTCAGATCTCCTTATGCCCGTCGTAGCGCATCAGCTTGAGTGGAATGGGCTACGAAAGTCGTTGAAAGTCTCATACAGAATTATTGAGCCACATTGTATACGCAAAATGCGTATCATTTCGTCATTTGGCATACGTAATTGTGCTTGCAGTTTTAATGGGCAACGCTGTAAGTATGGTGGCTGTCTCTTCCCAAATCAATGTGCTTAAATAATTGTGATGTTATGATAGTGCTTGAGAAGATCAATGCGTGGCATTGTCCACCAGTGACGAACATACTATGCCACGACGGTTGCGTTATTCCCGATCTCCAAACAGTACGCCGAAGTGACGGAAGCCACGGGATTGATTCTAATATTGTGTCAGATCTCCTTTTGTCCGTCGTAGCGCATCAGCTTGAGTGGAATGGGCTACGTAAGTCGTTGAAAGTCTCCTACAGAATTATTGAGCCACATTGTATACGCAAAATTCGTATCATTTCGTCATTTGGCATACGTAATTGTGCTTGTAGTTTTAATGGGCAACGCTGTATTTTCGCTGGCTGTCTCTTCCCAAATCAATGTGCTTAGATACTTTTGATGTTATGATAATGCTTGAGATGATCATTGCGTGGCATTGCCCACCAGTGGCGAACATACTATTCCACGACGGTCGTGTTATTCCCGATCTCCAGACGGTACGTTGAGGTGACAGAAGCCACGGGATTGATTCTAATATTGTGTCAGATCTCCTTTTGCCCGTCGTAGTGCATCAGCTTGAGTGGAATGGGCTTCGAAAGTCGTGTAAGTTGGCTGTTTATGTTGTTTTATTGGCAACGTTACGTAGCGCTCTGTATGAAAATCACTGGCTGTGCTGTGTGCAGTCTGTGGCTAGTTTGTTGTCTGCCATTGTAATGTTGGGCAGCGGCAGCTGGATGTGAACAGCGCGTAGCGTTGCGTAGTTGGAGGTGAGCCGCCAGTAGTGGTGGATGTGGGGAGAGAAATGGCGGAGTTTGGAAATTTGTAGGACTGGATGTCATGAACTGTTATGTATATTTTGATTTTTCAACACTATTAAGGTAAATACATTGTTTAATCTCTATTAAAATCTTTCATTTGCTAACTATGCCTACCAATAGTTAGTGCCTTCCGTAGTTTGAATCTTTTATTTAGCTGGCATTAGTGGCTCTCGCTGTATTGCAGTAGTTCTAGTAACCAAAATTTTTGTGAGGTAAGTGATTTGTGAAACGTATAGGTTAATGTTAGTCAGGGCCATTCTTTTGTAGTGATTTTTGAAAGTCAGATTGCGTTGCGCTAAAAATGTTGTGTGTCAGTTTAAGCACAGTCTGGTATAATTGTTGAAAGGGAACGTTTCATATGTCGACCCTTAGCCGAGGATACCTCACTGGAATCTTCTGATTTTTTCTTGTAGTTTGTGTAATTAGTGTAGATTTTGTTTATTGCTAGCGCGTAATTGTAAAGAGAATCTCCTTTGTAGTTGCAGTCTTTCATTGTTGTACATTAAAACAGGTGTGGCACGCACGTAAATTTGCACCAAGTATTTCACAGCTGCGCTTGCAATTAACTAGATATTATTTTAAGTGCTATGATAATGTGTTCTCTTATTTTTGCGCTTCAAATTGTGCTTTGCTGTGTTATCGTGTGAAATATTGTGACAATAATGGCGTGTGAAAAACGTAATACTAGGCTTCAAAGTAAGCTGAGAAATGACAGTGAAGACGAATGTAGTGTGTTAGCGCCACCGTGTAATGAATTAACCAATGTTCAAACTAGTGATTTGGTAACTGTGCGTAGGGAAATGGAGCGGGCGTCAAATAATGGTGTAGACAGTGAAACAGGTAGTGAACAGGGAAGCATTATCGATCGATCGGTCGGCAACAGCTCGCCTCAGGAATCGGGAATGACAGAACATAATATTGCAAATACTTTAGACTCAGGTTTTGGGTTCTCACCGTTTTCTCAAATGAGTCAAGACACATTTTTCGCTTGTGAAAATGTGAATGTTGCCGGTGCAAATTCACTGCCGAAAAGCACTGAGGAACATGTTTCAGACACCAGTGCATTGTTATTACAATTAATGCAACAAATGGGACAAAAGCTTCAAAAGTTAGACACAATGGAACAAAATCAGAGACAAACACAGCAAAAGCTTCAAAAGTTAGACATAATGGAACAAAATCTTCAAAAGTTAGACACAATGGAACAAAATCAGAGACAAACACAGCAACAGTTAGACACAATGGAACAAAATCAGAGACAAACACAGCAAAAGCTTCAAAACTTAGACACCACACTTGAACAAACACGTGAAGATTTAACTACTGAATTACATAACATTGAATCGAAATGTCAAAAAGTCTGTAATGACGTAAAAACACAGATTCGTGATCATTTTCAGCCTATTTTTTCGCGGCATGAAAATGCATTACAGAATCACGAAGCAGCCATAAAAGAACTGCAAACTATTGTTCATGAAAATCATGACACCTTGCAAGCTAAAACTGACTCAGTTGCATCTACCGATTCGGTTACGCAACTTGCAAAACCTCAAGAAAACTTAAAGGACACAGTAGATACCCTGAAAATTGGTTCAGACACATGGAGGAAATTAGTTCATTATCAGAGAAAGTAGTTGAACTTTCGGATCAGCTAAATAATTTATCTACGAAGGTAGATGATAGTCTGAATGACAGAAAACGGGTAGTCTTTAATGACACAGAAGAGTGCGAACAAATTAGGAAATTCAAACAAAATCAGAATCAAATTAATATGCAACACCAAAGAGAAATCGGGGAAGTACAAGATCAGCTGACACAGGTAATACAAGAATTACGTATTTCAGAGGACATTCGCGCTCCAATACGGGAAGAGGGACATAGAAATACGGAACAGCCACAAAATAATAACACAGGCCACTTCGGAAATTATGAAAGAAATTGGCAAGGTACACCGAATTTTGAGATGGAACCGCCGAAACGACGAAACAATGACTGACATGCGACTCGCCGACATGATGATTTTGAGTATAAGCTGTTCATTACTACACGTAAATTCAAAACATTTAAGAATTCTGGCAACGACATTCATCCACCAGCATGGCTTCATCAAGTCTCTCATTGTTTTCCTCCCAACTGGTGATTGCAGCACAGATTAGAATTTATGTGTGGCTACTTAGAGAATGAACCAGCTGTAAGAATGCGATCGGTCATTCACTATTTTCACAGTGAAGGAGAATTTTATCATGCCTTCCTCTCAGCATATTGGTCTCAAGCTACACGAGACCGAGTAAAACATAGCATCATAATGATGAAACATTTCGAACAAACTGAATTTTCAAGTCTTGTGAAATATTTTGAAGACATGATGCACAAGAATCAGTACCTGTCAAACCCATACAGCCCCTCAGAACTCATCCGCATTTGCTTAATGAAATTGCCTGAACATTTAAGAAATATTATTTTGGCAGGACGTTGCAAAGACGACATTGAAGCTTTTCAGGGACTCTTACAAGAATTAGAAATTGACACAGACAGTCGCGGGATGCGAAAACAGGAAAACAATCACTATAGGTCACATCCGTCACAATTCCGTGACGACAGAAACAATAACTGGACACGACAAGTCTATTCTTACAACGCAAATCGTGACCAAAACAGACACCACCCATATGACAACCGTTGGCAGAGTAATAATAGTTACAGAGAAAGATCGCATTTCCGTAGTAATGAATATGACAGAGATTACCATAGAAACAGACAATATGGGAACAAAAACAATTATTATCAAGGGAGACAGAATAACTTCAGACACAACAGTTCAGCGCACAGTTACGATTCTGGGAGAAATTCTCCACCACATGACCGACAAACAAGAAACTATGTAAACTACCGACAAAACGACAGACCTGAATTCCATCAGAACTGGCGGGATTCAAACAGAGCAGGGCACTCTCGACAAGGTGAATTTGTAGAAGTTAGGTCTCCTAATCCCAATAACGACGCACGCCAACAAAGAGACAGACAATGACTCGCACCGCAGGCAGCCAAGTGCGCCGAATGGGCTTCAGAAAAATAACATAAGCTAACCTCGAGAAAAATTCCAGTATTCTTTATCGACGTATACCGCACGATAATTGCGTTCAAGTTGGAACTCTGCGTACTAGGGAGAGTAAAGGTTTACACCACATTTCACATGTAAAACCGTTTATTGAAAGATAATCTGCTTTTTAACTTTGTCTTTGCCATAAAACTTTTCACTTCACGCTACTAGTACAATTTGTCACTCTGAGAAACTGTTAACATGCAACAATGTTTGAAGTTAAATATCCAGTTAAGAACCAAGAGAACTTATTTAAACAGGAATTACGAATGCATTGTTATTGCGAACAGACGACACAGTGTTATTGTGTATGTACATTCTTGCTTGTTAGTTGCACGATTACGTAACGACTATAAGGCTCACATACTTAGAACATTTACCAGTACTGCTAATGAGATTTTAATGCAACATTTTGGTTTACCTGAAAATACATTCTGGATTTAAAGTACTTTCTGTGAGATACCAGATGATACAGTGGTTAGTTTATTTGACAGCTACACGATTTTATCACGACGCTACTTATGAGTGACACAATTTATATTATTGCTTTTGCACTGTATCTGTTTTATATCTGCACAGTTTTTCTGTATTATTCTGGAAAGTAAAACACGTTTTAGTAGTAACTTTTGTGGTATAGCTACAATGAGACGCATTTTTTCGTAGCACAACAATACATTACATTATACTACTTTTTTGATCACGGTAAGGTACGTAATAACTACGATATCTATACGCAAAGAATTTCTCTTTCGTTTATGATGAGGTAAGTACATTGACTTCTGCAGAACTTAGCTTTCGGAGGACGATAACTACGACACTTCCACAGAGATTATCATATAACAAGACGCACAGTTTAGCGCTACAGTACACGTATTTGAGTGATTAATTTTGTACTTAAAACATTTATTTTTAAAGATATTTGAAGTACAATGATACAAAGGTTTTCCATGGTACATTTCGTTCCATTGCTGTAATCTGTAACACCTGAGGGTGTAATTACATTAATCCTCAGGGGGGTACACGCTTACTTTGTGTATCATGTGTATGGCAAGCACAAGGAGCCCTAGCTAATATGGTATTTGCTTACACAACTTTACACATCGGTACCATATTTCTCTAACACATAATTACACAGCTATCTGATCATTTAACTGAGGGACAAACATTTTTTTTACTACATCAGTGACAGATGTTTACGCAATCACACAGTTGGATAACTTCACACTTATGAAATTGTATTTCGTCTGTACTTTATGAACTGTTCACATTTTTTTGGAACCATTGTGATACTAAGAGAGCTTTGAATGATGTATTTGGTAAGGGAGCATGATTTTAAAGTACGTTTGAGGTAGATAACACTTTTGAAATGAGCAGAGAATTTTTTTTAGGTTTTAAAATATTCAGAAAGCTACGACGATTTTGAGATTTGGCTGAGGTGTTATGTTGTTATTATTATGATGACAATGTGTATTATGCTTTTGCGGTATGTTTATGATCAATAAGCTGATGCTATATGAGTTATTTGATTATGCTACGTATCTGTTATGATGAAATATTGAAGAAGTGTCGACAAATAAGTTAAGGAATAACGAGTAGTGGTTAGGGACTCTCATTTATGAAAAAGGTTGTTGGAAACCAAGAATCGTACTTTAAGAGTTATGAAATGTATATAAATGCGTGAATGTATTACAATGCCGACGAAAATTTTTTGGTCACTGTTATATCAATAGGATTTTGTTTCTACAGATTTGTAACGCAAATTCTTGACCTGTGACATATTTGTATATGAGACTGTCACTGTAGCGGAAACTGCTGTCGTAAATATTTTGGTAAGAAAGTTAAGTGACCACCTTCACGTAATGCGCCGTGGGCACCCAGCTGCACAACAGACGCCTGGAAAAAAGCCATTAGTGTGTGCCTTTCAGAGGCACAGGTGGGGAAGAAAAAAAAAAGAGGCCATTATCCTCACTATTGACAATCCTTTGAAGAAAGCATCGTAAATACGACACCCTCAAACTTGAAAACATGATTACACTGTAGAGTTCTTAATTTATGATATTTACTGAAATGAAATGATGAGAAACATTTCATGTCTATTCTCTTACTAGTTGAAAGATTGTTTACTGCATTATGAAATGCTATATGGCTAGTGAATGACGTTTCACGCCTTGCTTTGCCTATTTTGTTTAATATCTAGTTCCTAGTTGCACTGCAGCATTGGTTAAAATAAAATTTTATAGATGTACTAATATAAATATTTTCTGTCTACAGATCGAGTAAATAATAATTTTTTTCAAAAAAAGAGGGAGCACAAAAAGACATTTACCTTCACAGGAACTGCATTCATAATTTTCTTTTCAAGTACTTGGTAATTTATTTTGTAGAAAAAGTGTTGGTGCACCACTTTAATGACATAGATATTAAGATGTGAATATACATTTCCCTTATCTGCGTTGTCTTTAGTGTACTATTTTTTGCTTGAGCTATGTCATGTTTAGATATAAGTTATTGCATTTGCTGCTGCTGTTTGCCAGGCATAGTCCTTCTGAATTTTACATTGTATTAAGCTAGTTTTACTACTGATTTATTTTTCTAGTTTGCTGCGCATTGCCCTATATTAGTTGTAATACTGCATTTGCTTTGCTAATTTATGCAGCTTGCTTTGCCAATTTGAAATTTTTGTCATTGCTGTTTGTGTTAATTTGTTATGTGCTGCTGCATTGCCTCGTCCCTTGGTATATATATCTGAGTGCAGTAGGTTTAAGTTAGCTTAAGAGGGGGTAGACTATATAAGAAACTAACTATGATGAATTGGAAGAAATGCATTGAGAAGCTATAAGAAAATGGTTTGGCCAAAAAAAAAGTAGTGTACAGTGGAGAAAAACTATTTTTGAAAGAGGATGTGAACAGAATACAGAAAGCAGGCTTAGATAGGACTTTTGGGAATAATGGTGAACGAAGGGAGATCTCCATGCAAAATACTGCAGTAAAACAAACCCTGTCCTTTCCTTTTGTGTCCTCCCTCTATGTGTTTGTGTACCCTTGTGTATTTGTGTTTTTCCTGTCTTTATGTGTTTAGCTGACGAGAGCTATGTTGTAGAATTTTTCTAATACTATGTTATTTACTTTGTAAAGATGTTTAGACATTATTTATTCTGTTTTGTTGCTCATATGTGAAGGTGATGTTTCAAAAGTTATTCTGATCTTTATGTATGTACTTATGTCATTATTTTTGTAACACTGATGTATATACTTATTTCTATTCTTTTGTAAAGCCTGTGTTACTACAAATGTTATCTGTATTGTTATGTTCTTTAATGATGTATTTTGTACCTTTGTTATTGTATTCTTATGTTATAAAATTGTAATTGACAACAGTTCATCAAATTAACTAACTTGTAAGTTACATTTCACTGCACACGTTTCTGTTGGTCATAGTATATGGACAATATGTGAGAAGTAGGGACTGTTAGTGTTTGCACGTGTGTTGGTAATTCAGCAAGGGACTGGATAACAGCATTGCTGGTTCTAATGACATTTCAAACAAATTTTTTGTGAGTGGACAAGTGGTGGTTTGTGGACTTGCTATATTCTCCGCAAGACTCTTCGATGGTGATTGTGCACCTGCACAGTCGCAACAGATGTCTGCTGGCCGTCTCTACAAGAACTACAGTGGGTCTGCACCTTTGATGACCCACCGATACCATTATTTCTACAAGGACTGCAGTGGGTCTGCACCATTGGTGACCCACCAATACCGTTATTTCTACAAGGACTGCAATGGGTCTGCACCTCTGGTGGCCCGCCAATACCATACTCTCTACCAGGACTACAGTGGGTCTGCTCTGTGATGACCTACCTACCAATATTCTTCAAAACTTCGACTGACTCGGCTGTGGGTTTTCTCTGTTGTCTGCATGTCAAGAGTCAGCACTGTCTTTCCGTTGAAGGACAACACTACTTCTTCAAGACTGCATTGAAATCCACTACTTCCGTGGGCATTTTCTTTTACTGCTCAGACTTTGAGGAAAAAAAACTGCAATTTTACTGTGATGAAAGATCAGGACTGTCTTTATGGACTGAGAAAATTTTAGCTTTTGACCAACATTGTATCAATAAGTGTGTGCATTTGATTTCTTTGTTATTGTAATTATGAAAAAATTTTTCCAAATCTGTATTGGCAACTGCCCAAAACAATTTGAAAAAAATTTTGTGGGGAGCATGGGGGCTATGTAAGTAGGCTGTTTATGTTTTCTTATTGGCAACGTTACGTAGCGCTCTGTATGAAAATCACTGGCTGTGCTGTGTGCAGTCTGTGGCTAGTTTGCATTGTTGTCTGCCATTGTAATGTTGGGCAGCGGCAGCTGGATGTGAACAGCGCGTAGCGTTGCGCAGTTGGAGGTGAGCCGCCAGCAGTGGTGGATGTGGGGAGAGAAATAGCGGAGTTTGGAAATTTGTAAGACTGTGATTTGTGAAACGTATAGGTTAATGTTAGTCAGGGCCATTCTTTTGTAGGGATTTTTGAAAGTCAGATTGCGTTGCGCTAAAAATATTGTGTGTCAGTTTAAGCACAGTCTGGTATAATTGTTCAAAGGGGACGTTTCAGTCGTTGAAAGTCTCCTACAGAATTATTGAGCCGGGTGACAGAAGCCACGGGACTGATTCTAATATTGTGTCAGATCTCCTTTTGCCCGTCGTAGCGCTTCAGCTTGAATGGGCTACGAAAGTCGTTGAAAGTATCCTACAAAATTATTGAGCCACATTGTATACGCAAAATATGTATCATTTCGTCATTTGGCATACGTAATTGTGCTTGCAGTTTTAATGGGCAACGCTGTATTTTTGCTGGCTGTCTCTTCCCAAATCAATGTGCTTAGATAATTGTGAGGTTATGATAATGCTTGATAAGATCATTGCGTGGGATTGTACACCAGTGGCGAACATACTACGCCGCGACGGTTGCGTTATTCCCGAATACCAGACAGCACACTGAGGTTACAGAAGCCGTGGGATAGCTCCTAATATTGTGTCAGATCTCCTTTTGCCCGTGTAGCGCAGCAACTCGACGTGGAATGGGCTAAGAAAGTCGTTGTCACCTACAGAATTATTGAGCGATACTGCCTCTATAGCTGTCCATTTCTGCGAAAATGTTATGGGTGCAGGATTTTGTCCACGAACTGACCACTCGATAATGTTTGATAAATGCTTGATATGATTCATGTAGGGCGATGTGGATGGGCAAATCGTTCACCGAACTATCCATAATGTTCTTGAAATCAATCGCAAACAATTGTTGCCCAGAGACTTGGCACATTGCCATCTATAAAGACTCCATCGTTGCTTGGCAACCTGGCGTCAATGAATGGGTGCAAATGGTCCCCAAGTAGCAAAAAGGTCCAAAGGATGCAACTACTCCACGTAAACGCAGCGCAACCGTGATGGAGCAACTACTAGCTTACACAGTGCCTTGTCTACGGTTTGGGTCCGTGCCTTCGTAAGTAAGTAAGGAAGGAAGGAAGTCAGGGTTTATCATCCCGTTGACATCGAGGTTACTAGAGACAGAGCACAAGCTCGAATTGGGGAATGAATGGGGAAGGAAATCGGTATTGCTCTTTCAAAGGAACCTTCCCGGTTTTCGCCATGAGTGATTTAGAGATATCACGGAAAAATTAAATTTGGATGGCCGGACGCGAGTTCAAACCGTCGTCCTACCGGATGCGAGTCAAGTGTGCTAACCACTGCGCCACATCGCTCGGATCCAGGCCTAAGTGAGGTTTGCGTCACACTCCAACCCTACCATCAGTTCTTACCAAATGAAATCGGGATTCATCCAACCAGGCCACGATTTTACAGTTGCCTAGGGTCCAATCTACAAGGACACGTGTACTGGAGAGGCGCTGTAGGGGATTTCGTGCTGTTAGCAAATGCACTCCCGTCGGCTGCCTGCGGTCATTGTCCACTAGCGCCAGATTTCGCTGCACTGTCCTAATGGATACGTTCGTTGTATGTACCACATTGATTTCTGCTGCGACTGCACGCCATGTTGCTTGCTTTCTAGCACTGACACCTCTTCACAAACGCAGCTGCTCTCGGTCGTTAAGTGAAGGCTGTCGACCACTGCGTTGTCCGTCGTGAGAGGTAAGGCCCTGAAATGCAGTATTCTCGGCAGTCTCTTGGCACTGTGGATCACGGAGTACTGAGTTCCTTAATGATTTCCGTAATGAAATGACACATGCTCCAGCTACCATTCCGTGTTCAAAGTCTGTTTATTCTCTTAGTGCGGCCACAACCAAGTCAGAAACCTTTTCACATGATTACAAATGAAAGCTGCGCCGGAGCATCGCCGTTTTATACCTTGTGCACGCGGTGCTACCGCCATCCACTATCCCATGACTTTTGCCACCTCAGTGTAGGACGGTTGGACGTCAGAAACAGGTCTAGCGCTCTCTGGTGTTCCGGCCACTAGTTTGGTCTCACGCAAGCGTTCTGAAGTCGTCGCTGATGTCTCTTGTGGAAATTCTGAAACAGCTTGAACAGGGTTACATTTGAAAGCAAATCAGCACTCGGTCACTATATTTAAACGAATTTTTTAAATATAGTGACCGTGGGTTGTTTTTCTTTCAATTGTAACTATTCGCGGTGTCCGAACATGCAGCCATGTGCAAAACTGTGAACAGGGTTCATAAGGATTGCCGTCAGAATACAAAAGCAATAAAGCAAAATTGAGCTGCATGGAAACCCTTACAATTTGACATCATTCTGAGCAGAGATTCTCTATATACAGCGTTTTCAAATTGGAACTTTAATTATGGACATCCTCTGTGTCTTGGCTTGGTGACTCAGTTTTACGTCAGCTTATGCACAATGAAGTGCCTATAACAAGAGCAATTGTAGAATCACTACTTTTAATCAGCCTCCGCTCTGTCTGTCCCTGGCAGAATTATGAAACAGTTACAATATTTTTATCGAATCAAGAAGCACTGTTTAGCATCCAAATCACAGCTTGGTTCTATTGAAAGTGCAAACATAAACTCTCAAAAATACTTGTACTGTGTCGAACACGCAGTGCGTCTATCCTATTACAACAGATGCACTTCACTGTTTACTCAGGTGGTCTCCCAGGTCTGCCTATCATCATAAGATCACATGGCAACACAAAAACAAATGTGTGTGAAATCGTATGCGACTTAACTGCTAAGGTCATCAGTCCCTAAGCTTACACACTACTTAACCTAAATTATCCTAAGGACAAACACACACACCCATGCCCGAGGGAGGACTCGAACCTCCACCGGGACCAGCCGCTTTTCAATACAGATAGGAAAGATAAACTTGTGTTTCTTCTGAATCACCCCACTGAATCACCCCACACGTGATGATCTCTGTCGAAGATCTACAGAGAGGAGCACATTTCTTCAAATGGTTCAAATGACTCTGAGCAATCAAAATCTGAGGTCATCAGTCCCCTAGAACTTAGAACTACTTAAACCTAACTAACCTAAAGACAGCACACACATCCATGCCCGAGGTAGGATTCGAATCAGTGTCCATAGCGGTCGTGCGGTTCCAGACTGAAGCGCCTAGAACCGCTCGGCCACCTCGGCCGGCCAGCACATGTCTTCTCCATACATCGGACTACACGTATACATTGATAACTTATTAGGGGCCCTATCATTTCCAGTTCCTTTTCATTGTACATTTTTTCCTCAGTCAGTAACAGTGAATTTCTTGGTGGCCAGTTCGACAACACTTAACTATTATAGTACTCTGAAACCACTGTCACATACCTGGAGATTCGGATAATGTTACGGCGTAAAGGCAAACGTCAGCACGCCTGTCGGCAACATTAGAGCAGAGAGAGCTGTGGAGAAAACGTCAGCCAACCGCACGCTGACTAACCCCTCTCCAGGACGACAACGCGACAGCAGCGGCCCCTACGTGAAGAGGACATAAGCGCCACGAACGACTGGTCGCAGCCCACTTGAAGAGCAGCTTCAAAATCAGGCAGCTGTATAACAGCAACTTAGAAATTGTTTATGCTGTAGAAGCTTGTTTATTTCGTAGGTCGCCCTTTGTTTGCGACTCATCTGTGTAATCACAAGGTTAAATATTGAAATATTTTTCGTTTTGTAATAAAACTAATGAATACGATTTATTTGTATGTTGTCTACCGATCCGAGAAAGCAGGTTTCTTCGACACTCCATATTTGACGACTAGGCTGAATTAAACATTTGTGGACGAGAGGTCAACGGATCCCATAGCGGCAGCCCACAGCCTGGCTACCAAAATTTTATTTTTCGTGAGCTTTCGTGCCTTGCTGGGCCTTAATTCTACTCAGTGCTGTTTTTCTGGGGGAACGCTGGGGGATGCTTACCCCTAAACTTTTAAGTCGACAAAGTAACTTTCTTACGTTGTTGAGAACTTGGAAGAGTGCCAAAGATTTATTTCACGGACGTAAATCTTTTATTTCATATTTTTGTGTTGGTAATTGCAATACGAACGATACCACTGCAGTTTTTGGTGGGAAAAGCGATGTCATTGACTGTTTCAAGCATTTCGAAGCTGCGGCAACCGTTTTCGACAACTGAATCGCTGGCAGCCAGTTCGACAAGCATGTACTGCCTTCACCCGCTAATATTGGGCGATGGTAGTACTAAACGGATATGCGTACACTCAAATCGCATGATTCATTTGAGGTGATGTAAACTGAAGTGTTCGATACCACATTCTCTTGTGTTTTTCTCGGTGTCGCATGCTTCATTTGAGCTATAAAGTAAACTGAAGAGTGCGACACCATTTATTTTGTAGTTCGACATGTTGATGACGTCATGGCTAAAAGCAGACGGGTGGTATCTCATGCTTCACTTACAACTAATTTTCACTGCATTATATCCCATGTCGGAGTACCCTCAAACTCTTTTATTAGAGAAAAAGCGCTGATACTACCTCTTCTTTTCTTTGCAGGGGTGTGTTTACATGTTTTAACAGTATCTCTTGTAGTGTTTTTGCTAATAAGTGTTTTCATGTGGGCGTTGCAGAAATTTTCTTTGCTTCCGTGCTTATTTTTATTTCTTGCCGTGTCTGTTTGTCGCACTTTCCTGTCCTGACACGAGCAACCCTCTTTTCCCACCCCCTGCTCAGGCACCTCAACTGCAAGCGATAAATGCGACGCAACTAACACAGATGTTTCAGTTTCAGTCCCAACAAATCTTAACAATGCTAAACACGGTACAGCAGCTACTCGCCAATCAATCAACCAATACTGTGCAACAGGCAACAACTGTAGCGTCGAGTGCCATACTGCCTTTTCGCCAGTTTAACGACAAACACAAGGAGTGGTTCACATGGTTGCAACAGTTTGAAGGCCACATAATTCCTCACAGCACACCAGGTACTGTGAAACTACATTAATTTTTGGCAATGGTGGGAAGGTCAGTGTTTCGCCTCATTCAGAAATTTTTCCCTAACCAACTACAAGTCAACTTTCCTATGAAAAGGTTGTAGATTCACTAACTAACTATTATAAACAACAAGTGAATGTTGTGGCACTTAGGTACCCATTCTTTAATTGCAAAAAAGGTCAGAACAAACTTATTGCAAGTGATTTGCAGGGTATGACGAGGAAATGCAAATTCAAATGTGCTTGTGGTGCTTTATAGGTTGTTGGTTGTTTTTGGGGAAGGAGACCAGACAGCGTGGTCATCGGTCTCATCGGATTAGGGAAGGATGGGGAAGGAAGTCGGCCGTGCCCTTTCAGAGGAACCATCCCGGCATTTGCCTGGAGTGATTCAGGGAAATCACGGAAAACCTAAATCAGGATGGCCGGACACGGGATTGAACCGTCGTCCTCCCGAATGCGAGTCCAGTGTCTAACCACTGCACCACCTCGCTCGGTGGTGCTTTATATTCAGATGTTGTATTGCATGAGGCAATCGTATACAATGAAAATGATGTCAGACTTAGAGAACAGATTTTGAAACCGTCAGAACTATCATTTCAACTTGTAGTGCAAATGGTAGATCAGTAGGATTCAGGTGCCATTTCGGCTGATAAATCAGAGCAGCCACCAAATTGTCTGGTTGAGTCGTCCATTGCTTACGACCGGCCCAGTATACAGCAACAGCGTGCGTGCACCATACCACATAAACAGTTTTCCACGCTACATAAACAGTTCTCTAAACCGGCAAACAGAGTGAAGTTATGCTCTCAGCACAGACGCCAAGTATTACGCCTGTAGCAAGTAAGGTTATGTTTAATCCATATGTTAGAAACGGAACAGAATTCTGCTCACTCACAAAAATCTAGTCACAGCGCCCATGTAATCAATGTAGTGTACTGAAATCCTGCTGCAGGCATTAGCAAAACTAGCAAGCGAACAGTTTGTTCAGTGCTACGCCAGTCCAACAAACTTTTTATTCATTTGCTTCTTTGTGGACAAAGTGTGAAATTTCAATTGGATACAGGTGCCGCTGTTACACTGCTGAATCGTAAAACATACGAACTGTTAGGTTCCCGAAGCCTGTCTAAAACTAGCACGCAACTGACGGCTTATAATGGCTTTCCCATTCTCGGAAAATGTACCTACCTGCCACGTATCGCTCGTGTACGTGAACTGTGATTTTCACTGTGCTACAATCAAGCGATTGTAAGACCATGTTTGACCTTGATTCGTTTGGGTTGTTTGACTTCCAAATTCAGGACAATGTGTTGTCAGTGACTGCATTCAATACAAAAGACAGTATAGCTAACTTGCTGAAAGAATCCCCAGATCTTCTTTCTGAAGGTTTAGGCAAGCCTAACAATTCTGTTGCACATATTACTATGAAAGACAATACTCAGCCGAAATCTTGCCGGGCCATAACTCTTCCCATTGCATTATAGGACAAAGTTGCTAGTGAACTTAAAGAATTGCAAGATGGTGGAGCTATTGTGCCCATACACGCTAGTCAATGGGCAAGACCACTGGTTTTGCTCCCCAAACCTTTCGGTCGGATTCGCCTCGGTGTTGACTTTAAGTCTACATTCAACCCACAAACTGCGATTGACGCTTATCCATTGCCACGCCTAGAGGATCTGATGGACAGACTAGACGCATTTCAAAAATTTTTTTGCGCGACACGTATCTTCAAATAGCACTAGGTGAAGAATCTCAAAAATTTTGTGTTGTGAACGTTCATTTAGCCTTGTTCAAATACTTACGTTTCCCTTTTGGCAGTGCTTCCGCGCCCGCCAATTTCCAACGATATTTGGAACAGCTGACTGCTCATGTAACAAACTGTCCAAACTATTTGGACGACATTGCCGTAGCAGGTCGTATACCTGAAGAACACAATTCGAACTTGTATGTTTTGTATTGTGTCTTATCTGATGCTGGACTAAAGTGTACACTGGACAAGTGTGATTGTTTTAAACCTGAGTTGCAATATCTTGGTCATGTCGTAGACAGTCAAGGTGTACATCCTTTTCAGTCATATTTGTTAGCCATACGTTATCTTACAGTTCCTCACAATGTCACAGAATTGCAGTCAGTCTTATGGAAAATGAACTATTACTTTCGGTTCATACCGAATGCTGCACAAATCGCAGCTCCATTACATCGCTTGCGTCGCAAGAACGTCCCTTTGTTTGGACAGATGAGTGCCAAGAAGCTTTTAAAAAACTTGAAGATGCATTGCTAAGTGATCGATGCTTGGTTCACTTTGATCCTGACACACTAGTTGTGTTGCAAGTTGACGCTTCCTCTTACGGAATCGGAGTAAAGCTTTCGCACAGGTTTGGTTATCACCAAGACAGGCCTATTGCTTTCGCATCAGAAATGTTGTTCAAAGGTCAGTGTTACAATTCAAAAATAGAGAAAGAGGCATCCGTTATTGTGTATGGTGTTACCAGATTCCGCCACTATTTGTATAGCTGAAAATTCTACTTCATTAGCCATTGCAGTCGCTGTTTCATCCGACGGAACCGATTTCTGCACAAACTACGAAAAAATTGCAAAGATGGGCATTGTTGTTGTCTCAATTCGAGTACGAGATTGTGTATCGTCCGACAGCCGAACATGACAATGCGGACACATTGGTCCTGACACAGGCTTTGAAGCTTCTGCTGCATCTTGTTGTCACATCGATGCTCAGGACTCTGAATTGATTCTGTCTTTTCCGTTGAACTATAACAAAATTGCAAAGGTCGCGGAAGCTGATTCAGATTTGACCATCTTGCTAAAATACAGCCGCGTATCTTGGCCACGCTCATTGCATAACACAAAGAATTATTTGTGCGCCGATACTTTGCACGTTGGCATAGCCTCGCTAGAGCAAGGTGTGATTCTGGTTCAAAATGACAGTGGACAGTCACGTATGTTGATCCGTAAAACTTTGCAAAAGAAGTGATGCAGTTACTTCACGAAGGACACTGAGGGATTGTTCGTACAGTTAGCCCGTCGACACGGTACTTGGCAGGGTATGGACACCCAAATAGAGCAGATGACGTCACAGTGTCACGCATGTGCGGAAACTCAGTCCGCTTCGCCACAAAAATTCTCCGCTTGGCCTACGTCGCAATCATCATGGCGACGTGTGCGCATAGACTTCACGGGATCTTTTTGGAACAGTCGTTGGGTGATTGCGGTAGACTCTTATAACAAGATTCCTTTTGCTCTGCCAATGAACTCAACAACGTCAGCGTTTTGTGCCTTGAAGGTTTGTCTGCAGTCATAGAGTCGGTCAATGGCCCTCAGTTCACGTCAAATGAATTTGAAACATTCTGTGAACGCAATGGCATACAGAATTTAACTAGTGCACCGTTCGTCAAACGCGAAGCGGAACCATTTGTCAGAACCTCAAAGCAGCAGATGTCTATACTTCGCACCGCAAACACCAGGAATGAAGCAGGAGGTCGACGCGTACCATTTTGAGCGTTTTCTGGGGGACAAATATAGGAGTACGACTGGACTTCTGTCGTCCCCTGCAGCAACAGCTTCCAATCCATCGCAACGTCCACGCTCCAGCCTCCCCTCCCCTTGTCGTGCTCCTTATATGGCGACGGTCCATTGCTTTGTGTGTGTGTGTGTGTGTGTGTGTGTGTGTGTGTGTGTGAGGGGGGGGGGGATGTTACGGCGTAAAGTCAAGAGCCAGCACTCCTGTGGAGAGCGATGGAGCAGGACTGTGAAGAAGACGTCAGCCTATCGTAAGCTGTCCGACGCCTCTCCAGGACGACAATGCGACAGCAGAGGCCCCTAGGAGAAGAGAACATAAGCGCCACGCCGGAGTGGTCGCGGCCCGGTTGAAGAGTAGCTTCTAGATTAGCACTTGTATACTTGTATAGCACTTGTATACGCAAAGAAGTGGGATACGGAAGTACTAAGGAATGACGAGATACGTTTGAAGTTCTCTAACGCTATAGATACAGCAATAAGGAATAGCGCAGTAGGCAGTACAGTTGAAGAGGAATGGACATCTCTAAAAAGGGCCATCACAGAAGTTGGGAAGGAAAACATAGGTACAAAGAAGGTAGCTGCGAAGAAACCATGGGTAACATAAGAAATACTTCAGTTGATTGATGGGAGGAGGAAGTACAAACATGTTCCGGCAAAATCAGGAATACTGAAATACAAGTAGCTGAGGAATGAAATAAATAGGAAGAGCAGGGAAGCTAAGATGAAATGGCTGCAGGAAAAATGTGAAGACATCAAAAGAGATATGATTGTCGGAAGGACAGACTCAGCATACAGGAAAGTCAAAACAACCTTTGGTGACATTGAAAGCAACGGTGGTAACATTAAGAGTGCAACGAGAATTCCACTGTTAAATGCAGAGGAGAGAGCAGATAGGTGGAAAGAATACATTGAAAGCCTCTATGAGGGTGAAGATTTGTCTGATGTGATAGAAGAAGAAACAGGAGTCGATTCAGAAGAGATAGGGGATCCAGTATTAGAGTCGGAATTTAAAAGAGCTTTGGAGGACTTACGGTTAAATAAGGCAGAAGGGATAGATAACATTCCATCAGAATTTCTAAAATCATTGGGGGAAGTGGCAACAAAACGACTATTCACGTTGGTGTGTAGAATATATGAGTCTGGCGACATACCATCTGACTTTCGGAAAAGCATCACCCACACAATTCCGAAGACGGAAAGAGCTGACAAGTGCGAGAATTATCGCACAATCAGCTTAACAGCTCATGTATCGAAGCTGCTTATAAGAATAATATACATAAGAATGGAAAAGAAAATTGAGATAGCGCTAGGTGACGATCTGTTTGGCTTTACGAAAAGTAAAGGGACGAGAGAGGCAATTCTGACGTTACGGCTAATAATGGAAGCAAGGCTAAAGAAAAATCAAGACACTTTCATAGGATTTGTCGACCTGGAAAAAGCGTTCGACAATATAAAATGGTGCAAGCTGTTAGAGATTCTGAAAAAAGTAGGGGTAAGCTATAGGGAGAGACGGATCATATACAATATGTACAACAACCAAGAGGGAATAATAAGAGTGGACGATCAGGAACGAAGTGCTCGTATTAAGAAGGGTGTAAGACAAGGCTGTAGCCTTTCGCCCCTACTCTTCAATCTGTACATCGAGAAATCAATGATGGAAATAAAAGAAAGGTTCAGGAGCGGAATTAAAATACAAGGTGAAAGGATATCAATGATACGATTCGCTGATGACATTGCTATCCTGAGTGAAAGTGAAGCAGAATTAGATGATCTGCTGAACGGAATGAACAGTCTAATGAGTACACAGTATGGTTTTAGAGTAAATCGGAGAAGGACGGAGGTAATGAGAAGTAATAGAAATGACAACAGCGAGAAACTTTAACATCTGGATTGATGGTCACGAAGTCAATGAAGCTAAGGAATTCTGCTACCTAGGCAGTAAAATAACCAATGACGGAAGGATCAAGGAGGACATAAAAAGCAGACTCGCTATGACAAAAAAGGTATATCTGGCCAAGAGAAGTCTACCAATATCAAATACCGGCCTTAATTTGAGGAAGAAATTTCTGAGGATGTACGTCTGGAGTACAGCATTGTATGGTAGTGAAACATGGACTGTGGGAAAACCGGAAGAGGAGAGAATCGAAACATTTGAGATGTGGTGCTATAGACGAATGTTGAAAATTAGGTGGACTGATAAGGTAAGGAGGTTCTACGCAGAATCGGAGAGGAAAGGAATAAGTGGAAAACACTGATAAGGAGAAGGGACAGGATGATAGGACATCTGCTAAGACATGAGGGAATGACTTCCATGGTACTAGAGGGAGCTGTAGAGGGCAAAAAATGTAGAGGCAGACAGAGATTGGAATACGTCAAGCAAACAATTGAGGACGTAGGTTGCAAGTGCTGCTCTGAGATGAAGAGGTTAGCACAGGAAAGGAATTCGTGGCGGGCCGCATCAAACCAGTCAGTAGACTGATGACAAAAAAAATTTAAAAACAGGAATCGTTTATATTGAAGAAGCTTGTTTATGTCCGTCCCCGGTTGCTGAGTGGTCAGCACAACAGACTGTCACTCCTCAGGGACCGGGTTCGATTCCCGGCTGGGTCGGAGATTTTCTCTGCTCAGGGACTGAGTGTCGTGTTGTCCTAATCATCATGATTTTCATCCCCATCGTCGAGCAAGTCGCCGAAGTGGCGTCAAATTGAAAGACTTGCACACGGCGAACGGTCTGCCAGACAGGAGGCCCTAGTCACGCGACATTTACATTTATTTAGCTTGTTTAATTCGTAGGTCGCCTTTTGCTAGCTTCATATCTGTGTAATCACAAAGTTAATTATTGTAATCTTTTTCATTTTGTGACAAAACTCATTATTACGATTTGTTTTTATCTTGTCTAGCGATTCAAGAAAGCATTTTTCCTAGACACGTCATATTTGACGACTAGGCTGGATTTAAGGGATACTTACAGGCCTATGTAGCTCTCAGTCCTCCACCCCACCGCAGACTGTCCATTGGATCTGTTCACAGTCTACGTGTTTGGACGTATTCTTAGATTAAGTGTTAATGAATTTGGTATCTCTGTATTATGTAGATGAATCATAATGATAACCCATGTCTCAAATAAATTAATAGCCGAAAGAAATTCTCACTTTCAAGCTCCGAGACTTTTGTATCACTCAGAATTAATTAGTGGTCAAGCTCCAAACAAAAATGGGATTGGTTGTGGATCACTGAACAAGTTGGATAAGGTGCCATACCTCGCTGAAATAAAATCAGTTAAATATCAATGATACTTTGCTTTATGGCTTGCTTTATTTTGTGTTACATTTAAAAAAGAAATTAAAAACTTGAATATAGCATCACTTTTTTTCAATATGTCGAGCTCAACTTGTAATGTTAGTGGTTGTGTTGCCTGTAGAGTCCATAGCCTCGAGAGATGCCTCCGGAGTAGTGACCACCCTATCCACCAGCGAAGGCACTACCGTTGCCTCTACCAAATTCGCCACCGTATCCGCCTCCGAGACCGCTAGCGCCACCTCCTCCCATGGGGACAGGTTGAGCTACTGGTACAACATATGTGTGACGGACAGGGACGGGAACTGGGACTTGCCTCTTCATAGGCAGACGGACAGTGTACGGTGGGTAGTCCACTATTATTGGTAAGTAGATCGGAGCAGTGGTTGTCTCTTGATCAGTGGACTGCTCTATTACTGGGTACTGGCTTGGGATCTGCTTGGTGATTGCAATTCTGGTCTCTCGAGCAGAGCTGATACCATCTCCATAGCCGCGTCTGTAGTCGCCTCCATAGCCGCTCCCATAACTAATGGCGCTGCTGGTGCCGAGTGTGCGGTCGGTAGACGATCGGTTTCCACCGCCACGATAGCTACTCAGGTGGCCGTCCAATCCACGCCTCTCCCCTTGTTTCTCCTCAGCTAGCGCCGGCCCGAACAGGAGCAAGCACACCTGAAAAAAGTATTAGGACATACCATCTGTTTATCTCCAAATGTGATGGAACTTACAGCTATCTTCTTGCAGCAGTCTTAACAATTAATCGGTAGAATTAACATCACGGCCCTGTTAGAGATAAAAGTGATTTTTTTAGATTTCTTTTTAAGAATTATTTTGTTTTCTGACACTGGTCACATATAATGTCAACAAAGCGTTGTCGGTTTCAGGCGTCACCGGCTATCCTGAGGTCATAAGAAGGTGGTTTCCTTCATTTCCTCAAAGTGTTTGGGAGTGAACTGCTGTCTCCCTCGGCTGATGTAAAGATGTCCGGTGACGGCGCAAACCGTTAATTTCTCGCAGAAATCCTATGTGACTGTGACAGTAAATAACACCATTAAAGAAAGTTAAGCCGTTTATCTGCGAAACTAAGTGAAACTGAGAGGCGGCATTATTGCTTTTCCATGTAGACTATAAATAAATATATCAAAATGTTTATTTTTTATTGCACCCGGTACGCTGATCATTAGATAGAATGGTAATGACTAATGCCAATTTGGTACGAAAATTGTATCGAAGATTATCCAAATTATGCACTGAAAATTTCTAGTAATAATACGTGTCGCCAAATACGTACGTCGCAACCTGTTTAATTCTCTTAACTTAAATGATACAAATCAGTCTGAGTTAATATGAAAAGTGCGTCTTTGGAAATGTTTAGCAGTACTTCCTTACGATAGCAAAAGACGTCCAGGATACATTGAGGGGAAGCCTATTGGCTTAACCAGTCCAAATTCCTCGACGTTTCGAATAACATTTTTTGAAAACTGTTTGTGAAAAATGTACGATTACATCACTCAACACTGCGCCTAAGGGGCCATGATGGAGGTGGAGGCCAAGTATAGCCTAGTAACGGTGGATATGGAGGGGCCTGAGGCCGGAGAGACAGTGTTGTAATTCTGAATGAGAATGTATCAAAACACGATCTCTGATGTCACAAGTTTTTTGTCTTCAGCATTCGAACTATTTGCAGAGATGGTAAGCGCATAGCGGTTCTTATTTCAGCAAGCCACTCGGGGAACCTTTCCCTGTTAACAGAGATTACAACTATCTTAAGGTTTAACTAGAGAAAACTATTAACTCTCATTGACTTTCAGCAGCTAGTCTGACAGGAACTTTTCCGAACCGATCTTCTTTGTGTAAATTTTCTTGTTGGTATCCTTGCATCAAACAGAAAAAAAAGTTCGTTCTCTAGGGAATCACTCTGCTTATCGTATAACTTGCAGAACTGTAACCTATTTTTCCTTCAGTTGTACGTGTTCACTATGACTGTCATAGTCACAGCTAAACTAAGAAGTGCCAAAGAGGTGCAAACATCTTTAAGCAAACACATTTTAAACAAGGGATTTAATCCAGAACTAAGGAAAACGCTGACTCGGAATATACTGTTGTAGAATGTCTGTCCTGAAACTGAAGAACTTGTCTACCGATGCTTGCTCCTTAGAGAAGTAAGCCATCTTTAAGAAACTTAAAATGATTTACATGGATACAAGTTCACACGATAGTTATTACTGACCAAGAAAATGTGTCTCCCTTTATTCTTCGTGAGAATGTGATAACACATTTTTTTATTAATAGACCTTTGTACGCATGGGTCCACAAACGCTGTGAGTTTCTTGAGGGGAGTCAGTTATCTGCGTAGGCTGCTTTTATTATTCATGATTTAGCTATAAACTAATATTACCCCCTAGCCCATTTCCAAGCTACCTTTTTCACTTACATCGCAGAAGAAAATTATAAACATTTTCCGTATTTTACAGAATCTAAGACACTAAGGGGTATAAAACGGGTCTTAATTTTAAGCACTTTTTCTAAATGACATTTTTATTATTTCTTCTATTATAAAAACGAAGTGTCCTTTACAGTCCCTGAAAACCATATTCTTCTAGTTTTGGCCATATTGCATTCAATCCTGTCCTCTATTTGCACATTCAGTCTTCCTCACTTTTTTTCTTCTTTACTAGCTGGCAAGCTGCGAATGGTTTTTTCTGTTGGTGGAAGGCGGAAACGACGCTCAACTTCTCTGTTTTCATGTTCTTCTGCATGTGCAGTTATTTTCAGTTTGTAGCCCACATCATAAGAATACATTTCGGTTTTTTTCCATCACGAGACTGGCTACTAAAAAAAGTATTATATTGTTACCGATAACACAAATAACTTTCAGTTGAAGTACTCTGGCACCGCAGACTGCAATGACGCATCATAGGTCAGTGTTTTGGGTTTGTGACGCCAGGAGGGAGACAGTGTTAGCAAGCTTCGAATGCCGGCAACTCATGTTAGTCGCATCGGCGCACTGCTGCTGGCAAATTAACCCAATGTTGCCTGCTGAGCACTCTGCGCCACAGCGGTTTTATCCACTGAGACGTTTGTCTGATTTTAGGCCGTTTTAAAGTTCCCTCCGATGTGAATTCATGTTGTGGTTAACCCCTCATCCGTTTTCCATTACGAAACTAGCTACTAACAAGAATATGATACTGTTACCGATAGCACAAATCACTTTCAATTCAAGTCCACTGTCACCGTAGACTGCAGTGACGCATCGTAGGCTAAATAATGTTCTGGGTTTGTTATGGCGGGCCGGGAGGTGGACGGTGTTATCAAGCTTGCCAATATCTGCAATTCACGTTCGTCGCATCGGTGCATTGCTGTTGCCAGTTTAATCCGATGTTCCAGACAAAAGTAGGTTCCCCGCGGCATCGAATATGGGGCCATTTTTAAAAGACTGGTGGGAATTTTACAAACACTGGACTTTTTTATGTTAATTTCAACTACAAGACACCCGAATTTAGCGGGCAGTTTTTCGAAGGGGAAAGTGCTCCTAATAGTCTGCAAAGTACGGTAGCAACTTATATTCCACTTATTCGTAAGGTGGAAGTAATATCCAATGGTGTCCTTAGTAACGGTTCGCCACAGGTATGGTAGTTATGGACACAACTATCTTATGTCGAGATGTAAAGTTGGTACGCAAAAAAAAAAAAAAAAAAAAATCTTACGCAGAAAAAGATTTCCCTCACGAAACATCTGTGAGTAGAGTAATATCTGCAGTTTACCACACAAATTTTACGTCTCGGGAAAGCTACAATTGAAGAAGCGAAATTACGCGTTCTAGACTAAGTGAATGCACCAGATTACATGTGTTAGTGAAAAAAAAAACACAAAAACTCAATTTTGACAGAAGAAATTGAACTAGCCAATGATCTAATTCGAAATATATGTAAATACGTTCGAGCCACTTTCATTGATATTTATTTCCATGTTGACTGGGAAGAGCTATGTCGCTATTTTAGTGGCGATTTTCAGGTACTTATGTACGAGAGGCGTTCAGTAAGCAATATAACACTTTTTTTTCTCACCCAATTTCGGTTGACAAAATGCAGAATTTGTTGTGGGACATCATGGAATATTCCCGCTTTAGCCTCTGCAGTTTCATGAAGTTCCGGTAGGTGGCAGCGCTGTATTAGCCTTCAAAATTGGAGCCTGTAACGGAGATGAGTGCCAAGCAGAGAGCTTCATTGAGTTTCTTTTGGCGGAAAACCAGAGCATTCAAGAAGGTCTGCGGAGACCTAACAGTGAGCGTTTGTCATCATTGAACAAGTTCGCGCAAAACTATCCGATTTCTCTCGCACCGGCCGACTGCACACAGGTCCACTCAGCAAACTGAAGAAACGACTTCAACGTGTTCGCTGCCCCAAAAATGTAAACAAAGTTCTCCTTCTCTAGGACATCGCAAGGTCTCACGCGAGACTGCGTATCCGAGAGGAGCTGACAGAACCTCATCCACCCTACAGCTCAGACCTTGCACCTTCCGACTTCCATCGGTTTGGCCCAATGAAGGATGCACTCTGTGGGGAGCAGAACGTGGATGATGAGTAGTTTATTGATGTAGTGAGACGTTGTCTCCTACATCGACCGGCAGAGTAAAACAATTCGAGCACACAAGCGCTCCCAGTAAGAAGGGGCAAAGTCGTCGCATTGGATGGAGATTATGTTGAATTATGGGGTTTTTTAACAAGAAGTATGGGGAATAATGCAGTGTACTGGAATCATCAATAAAACCTACCTGCTGTCAGTAAAAAGGTATTTCAGTACGCAAAGGTAATTCTTTTGAGTATAAAAATCTGCTGACAGCACGTGATACAATAAAGTGCTTGGTTTCAGGACGTTATAGCCACACTTTCATCTGAAATCCATCGACATTACTGCAGTTTCTCACGATTGCCTTCTTAAAAGAGTACGAATGAACACACAGTTTGTTTTCTAAAAGTGATTTCGATTTTCACGGATGAAAAGCTGAAATAAATTCGCTAATTTCAGGTGTATGTATATTTATACTGAAATAAGGCGACCGCTTCGTTAGAGTGCCCGGAAGTACAAAGAAACGTTGTGTTCAATCAAGTGAGATAAACCAGCAGTTGTTGCTGCTGTAGATGAATGTGATACTATTTGTAATGTTTCTGGAAATGCTCAATACATTACAGGCTGATTCAAAAAAGAAAGAACGGATTCAGTTGTTTAACACAGACAAACCGTGAAAGATAGAAACACATTGTGCATGTCACTGGATAGAGGGAGGTTTAAAGTTCTGACATAGTTGCGCTGCTGTTTGTTTGTAACAATATGGCGACTACGCCACCAGCGAAATTATTTTGTGCGTTGGGATTGGCGTGAACTCAATTCATTCTTCCAGTGCAGCGTGCATTCCGCCGCCGATTCAACAAGAAACCGCCTCTGCACGAGCGGATTTATGACTGGCGTAAAAAGTTCTTCGAAATTGGCTGCATATCCAAAGGGAAGAGCTTTGGTCATCCATAAACACCTGATGAAAATTTCGAGCATATCCGACATGCGTTCACACGGAGTTCTCGGAAGTCCACAAGACGGGCAGGCCTCGAATTTCAGCTTTCTCAAACAACAGTGTGGCATGTTCTGAAATGACGTCTGTATGTGAATCCATACAACCTGTAGTTATTGCAGCATTTTCGTAGCGGTAACTGTAATAGATGGTACGAATTTCGGATTTCAGTTTTCCTGAAACGACTCATCTTTTCGGAAAAATCGGTGTTTCATCTGTCAGGTAAAGTAAACCACCATAATGTAAAAATTTGAGCGTCACAAGATCTTTTCGCCGTCGTGGAACATGGAAGAGACTCAGCAAAACTTAATGTGTTCCGTGCCATATCTGTGCACCTAGTTTATCTTTCCTCTTTCTGGAGGAAACTGTGACAGGAATGCCATACGAGGGCGTGATACAAAATTAGTTGTTTCCTCAACTTCACGAAGATTCTAATGATTTTATTTTAATGTATGACGGCGTCCCGACTCACTTTCATGATGAGGTTTAGCGTTATCTTAACAACAACATCCCACAACGTTGCATTGGAAGTGATGGACAACAAGACCTTGTTCATTGTTTTTAGGCCTCGCAGGTCACCATACCTCACACCTTGCGATTTTTATCTTTGGGGATACATAAAAGGCAGGGTTTCGTCCCACCAATGACAGCTACTCTTCAGGATCTTAGAAATCGAGTGGGTGAAGAAGTGAATTCAACGAATGGGGACGTATTTATTGGTTTGTGGAATGAAATGGACTACAGTTTCGATGTTTCTCGAGCAACACGTTGAGCCCCTGTTGACTAAACAGGGACTTGTTGATTCGTTTGTGGAAAGATTTGGGTTATCGTTTCGATTTTTGTTGAGCAATGCATGTAGCTCATGCTGAGTAGACAGAGACCTGTTGATTCGTTTGTTGAATGAAATGGACCTCTGTCTAGATATTTCTCGAGCAACGTATCGTGTTCATGTTGAATGTATGGTGTGGTGTCTATGAGAACATAACACTTTGAACCTTCCTCTATCCCTTGATATGTGCAATGTGTTTCTATCTTCCATAATTTGTCTGTAATATACAACTGAAATCTGTTCTTTCTGTCTGAATCATCCTGCATTTGCAGTTGCTCTATTTCAAATCCGTAATCCAAAAACGAAACAACTAACTTTTTTTAATCATTTGGCTTTATTTTCTGTTATAGTTACAAAAAGGTATGAAGAATGAAAGATGAATCTCTGGTGTCATGTATTGTTTGAGATGTTGGGGTCAGCTGCTGATGTTAGTGGCTGTATTTCCCGTAGCCTCCATAGCCTCCAGATATGCCTCCAGCGTAACCACCGCCGTAGCCACCGCCGATGGCACCACCGTAGCCTCCACCGTAGCCTCCACCGAACCCGCCGCCATAGCCACCGCCATAGCCGCCTCCGAGACCTCCGCCAATACCAGCTCCGCCTCCCACGACGACAGGTACCGGCTGGTTGACGACGACGGGCTGTGGTACTGGTACGGGGACTGGGCTAGGGACACTCACGGGTACTGGGACTGGCCTCTGCACGGGGACAGGGTACGGCTGTGGGACGGGCACCGGTACCGGCCTGTTGACTGGCACCGTGACAGGAACCCTGACTGGTACTGGGACAGTACGCTGGACTGTTACTGGGTATGGAACGGGGACCTGCTTGGTGATGGCGATGTTGGTCACTCTGGCGCCTCCAACAGCCGAGCTGATGCCACCTCCATAGCCGCCTCCGTAGCCACCTCCAAAGCCTCCACCATAGCCGCCATCATAGCCGCCTCCATACCCACCTCCGTAGCCACCACCATAACCGCCAATTATTCCGTGGTCGTAGCTGCCCAGGGATCCAACCAGACCGCGTTTTTCGACTTGTTTCTCCTCGGCAAGAGCCAGTCCGAACAGGAACACGCACACCTGAAAGTCAGATTAATGGAAACTATGTCAAAAGAATTATGTTTACCAGCATTTAATCATAATGACAGGTCACACAACTCATTCGCTATCTGCCAGCATATTATCAAATCTTTCAACTAAAAGGCGAAGAAATACAGCAACCAAGCATATTTTATATTACTCTGTCTTCGATTGACGCAGTACGTATAGCATGTATCTCCTAAGAGTAGTCAGGAGCATTTTCTGTGGTGTTTCGGCAGACATCTGCAGTTTCGTGTTTGAAATAAACACAGCTCACTTCGTCTATCGTGCAACGCTCATTGTCGATGGAAAGCATCGGTTTGTTTCCATTACAAAGAAAATGTTTTTTAAAGCCTGTTGTACTTGCTCATTCGATAGAGCGCTCTCAAAATTAGTCTATTGGGATATTTATTTTATCGATATGCACTAACAGAGAGGGTAGCTAAGAATAACCAGTACTCCAGTAGCGAATGAGCGGCGCTGCTGCAAGGTGGAGACTACTTGTTATTCTTCGTGTTTTACTATCCCTGTTAACACTTATCGATAAAACAAATATCACGCAAGACTATTTCGATACCGTTATATCGAATGGGCACATAAAATTGATGACTCCAGCTGCACACTGCAAAAGCGAAACAGGACGTATCATATGAGAAAATGCGCCTGCCTACTCTAAGGAGAGACACGCGGAATATAAAGAGTTCTAAAAGCTTGTAAATGTGTTAGAAGGTAGGTTGTGCTTAGGAGTAACTGTTTGGAAAGATAACTCAATATGTTGCGCCTAGTTAATTAGCATTGAAGTTAGCCTATCAGGCCGTTGCGCGCAGATCCAAGGGGCCAGCCAGATACAATTAGCGTCACTTGTTCTCATAACGTAGATGATAATGCACGAGATTCCCCAGCCATTGGCTCGGGTTTGATCCTTACTACTGTGCCATACACCATTTTTGTATCGCTGTCTTATTTTACTAAATCATGCCCAAGCGCACGTTTGGCGACACCAACTCTGGCAGGCCGCTTGAATCTTGGCGTGCACTGGCCAGATTGGCTAAGTTTAATGCAGATTAACTAGTAAACTGCGCAACGTGTTAAATTTTTTTCGTAACTATTATTTCTCAGCTCAGCCTGCCCTGAAACACACTTACATTATTTTCAGTCTGTTACTTGAGGCCAGAAATGCTACATTTTGGAACCATGAAGTTCGTAATAATTGATAATTTTAATAATATAAATAATTTAAGAATTTTAGTATTTTAAAAATTTCAATAATTACAAATTTTCCACTATCAGTCACTTTTATTTGTTTTAATTTTGTTAAACTAAACAAAAAACAAATAAAAGTAACCGGTAGCGGAAAATACTAATAAACCATTTTTAGACTCTTTTTGACACCCTGTATGATTCCCCACTACGGATGTCTGAATTCTGGGAATACCTCTTGGCATAAATAAAGCTGTATAAAGGGGGTTTTAACTGTATTTGTTCTAGTAATTCAGTCTAATGTCATGAATCTCGGCTACCGTTAACATCGCTCAATTAACGTGAGTTAAAACACAGTTGTTTTCCAGTTACAGAAACATTACATTCTGCTCTTAAAGGTAAAAGGCAAAGCAATGGTAAAGTCTGCAGCGCAAGCCTGTGACCGCGCTATTGGCCTCACTGCAGCTAGAGAGCAGAAATTCTAGGATGGTTGTGGCACTAGGCACTAGGAGGGGGTGGGTTGGCGAGTCTGACATGCTAGCCGCCTGTTATCCCGGGGAAGATCCATGGCAATAATTATGACAGATTTCTAATTGGGCCTGAACCCTAACTGAAGGATCTGGAACGAAGAAAAATCCCCACCCTTATCCAGGTTTGAATCCGGTCCTCCCGAGATGGATTCTGCTAGACCACCACGACCATGTCGTCGGAAAGGAGGGACCTGTTTCACTCAAAATGCATTTTCAGTCAGTGAAATAGTCCTTCGAATCCATCGGCAGAGTTATAGCCATAATAGTTAATTCAAATAATTGTAACATTTGATTTTATCTTGAATTTTATAACCATGTTTTGCCTTGCTTTTTTGTTTAGAAATCTGTGTTAATAAAACCTCAAAACTTCTTTTTCACTTGGTCACTGCTTGTGCAAACCGCATTGTATAAACTTTCCGATCAGATTCGTGTATCTCTTTCTAATTGTGAATATGCAGTACTGAACTGGACGTTCATGTATGGAAGCTTAAAGACTGTCATTTTATGGGCAGTTAAATTGCGGTAAAAACACAGCATTCAAACTTCATTGAAAAGCAAAACAAGAAGCCTCCAATGACTCTATTATAACTCACCATAAATTATCATCTAGTATTCTGTATTACTACAAGATACATCACAAAAAGCTGTGCCGTTCTGAGGCTATACTTTAAGGTCTGAAAAAAACTGCAAAAATTTGGATGCAGGTCTTTTTTTCTGGTGCATGAGGTTGGGTTGATAGGTCTGATAAATTTTCATGACAGCATGGTACATCTTTGTTGCGTGATTATGCCAGGGATCGTTTAAAGAATTTCAACATAGTACAACTCACAATTCTTTGTTGACATCCGTCTGAATTTCTCAGTGAGTCGACTGAGACTGAAAATGGAGAAAACCGGGTTACGTGCTGATACAAAACATTTTAATTCAAAGGGTTGGACTACGAACTGATGAAGTTCACGCAGACTCTGCACCATCAATGAAGACTGTTTACTTTTGGATTAATTAATTTAGAAGTGGTCGTACTAGCACTAAAGACGAAGCGCGCTCTGGCCATCCAAGTGACGTCCCACAAAGAAAACCACTGACAAAACCAGTGATATGAAATGAAAGACAGCTGAATAAACATTTCTTCGATTCCTGAGAGTGTAAGCATTTCAGTTCAGAGGGTGCATAATACCCTGGACTGAGAATTGGCTTTGAAAAATGAGTGCGCGAGGTCGGTGCCGCGATTGCTCACATTCGATCGAAAACTAATATGGCAGAACATTTCAGCACAGTGTCTGGCGACGTTTAATCACCATTCGCAAGACGTTTTGCGCCGATATGTGGCTTTTGATGAATGCTGGGTCCATCATTACCAAACAATGTCCAAATGGCAGTCAAGACAATTGACAAAAGCTGGTGAAAGTGTGCCAAGGATTCAACGACCATGTTTTCAACTGGTAAGGTTATGGCCACTGTTTCTTTTGTGATTCTCAAAGAGTAATCCTCATAGTTCACTTGTAAAATGGCAGAGCCATAGCTAGAACCTATTACGCTTCCTTGATGGATCTCTTGGAACTTACGATGGCTGAAGAAAAGGATTATTTGCACGCAAAAAACGACTCTTTGACCAAGGTAATGCACCATTCTACATATGAGCGATAATAATGGTGAAAGTACATGAATTGGGATTTGAATTGGTTCCACATTATTCACCAGATGTAGCACCAAGTGACTTCTTCCTGTTCACTAACTGGAATCCTTGGGTTTTTGGGAAGAAATGTTCGTCAAATGAGGAAGTGATAATTGCAGTAAACGAGTATTTTTCAGATTTTGACAGTACCTGTTTTACTGATGGGATGAAAAGACTGGAGGATCGTTAGACCAAGTGTATAGCCCTAAAAGGAGACTATATCGAGAAGTAGGTGAGTTGTTTACGAAATAGACATTTTCTCCTGCTTTTTACCAGACTTATCAAACTACCATCGTACGTACGAAGTAAGTTCATTCTCAAGAACGACACAGCAAATTAGAAATCTAGAGTTATCAGGAAATGTATGACTGTAAACCAGTGGCTACTACTTACCAGGATCCTCATTGCTGCTGCTGAAGATGGTCGGCTGCGAGCAGGCAATGACTGATGCTGCCGAGTGGTTTCTCTGCGTCTTATATAGGGCTGCCTCCGGCTCCCCCACCAAACGGGCAATTAGCGAAACGTAGCGCAGTGCTTCGAGCATGGCGCAGCAGCCGGTTTGGCGAACATGATGGTGCAGATTGCACGCCATGCTCTGTTCCGCCAGCGTATTGTACGAGACAGCACTTCCTTGGCTGAAAGTTAACACTAACACACGCGTTCTCCGGGTGGAATTCCCGGATTACGGAAGTTTTCACTAGAAGCGCAGTTTGGCGCTTTTTTTTGCTAGACTTCGAGTGTGCTATCTCAAAATTATCACAAGGATGCACAGTCAATTCAGTAGTGGATGGTACCAAACGCACATACCGAGAAGTAAACACGTACAATTTTTTACGTAATTTTATTGTAGAAAATATCTCTAATAGAAAGTCCAGCTTACAAATTTGAAAAACAAAAATAAATACCACCAAGGGAAACAAGAATATTTCTGTATGACATATACAGTTAAATATTAACTCAGGTACAATGCGTTTATGGAGTATAACATCTCACAAAAGCTTCAAAAACAACCACTTGGTCCCGCCTTCCAAAACGTTGCCTTCTCAAACATTCTTATTATGACACACAGAGGATCACACTCTTGAGTGATCTATCACATACACAAGAAAGAATTATAAAACTTATATAAAAATTGAAATAAGCAACAATATACTTTATGTTCTAAAGGCAGGAGAAATACTTTCTTGTGATCTGAAAACCAAATAACGGAGCTAAAAGATGTATTAAATCAGGGATCCATTGAATAAAATTATATTCTTAACTGCGAGTTAACGATATTGTACCAATACTCCGATAAAATGTCAGGCATTGAAGGATTAAATCAACTTTCCATAAATTCAAAAACATCTTGCGTTACATGAATCGCAGGTTAGCCAAGATCTCTCGCTCTATTGGAAAGACATGATTAATCTTAACAATGGCAGGGCTGTAATCATGTATTTGCTTTTCAAACAATTTAAAGTAAAAATTTAGCACGAATAATGGCACCCGTTCACATACAATTTTTAAACACAGTGCCCCAGTTGGCATAAACATGAGTACACAGAACTTAACGGCACTCAGAAAACAAAATACTGAAAGGTCGGGGAACTATCTGACGACGCACTGCGCGTCGAAATACAAATTTGAACACAATGCACTCAAACACCGTCAGACTACTGACCAATATTAACTGATGAGACACGTTAATATTAATGATGACAAGTGTTTACGTATTAAACCGTGAAACCTACCGTTCATAAGTTAGTGTTCTCCCTTCTTTTGCTACGGTTAAAATCCACAAGCAATATGGCGAATTAGCTGAGCTAATAGGCATAGTACCTTCCTGTCAGTGCTCATTTCAAACTCGAATTATAACTCAAACATCCTTCCGTGGTGTCACCGCCAGACACCACACTTGCTAGGTGGTAGCCTTTAAATCGGCTGCGGTCCGCTAGTATACGTCGGACCCGCGTGTCGCCACAATCAGTGATTGCAGACCGAGCGCCGCCACACGGGAGGTCTAGTCTAGAGACTCCCTAGCACTCGCCCCAGTTGTACAGCCGACTTTGCTAGCGATGGTTCAGTGGCTGCATACGCTCTCATTTGCAGATACGACAGTTTAGTATAGCCTTCAGCTACGTCATTTGCTACTACCTAGCAAGGCGCCATATTCAGGTACTATGAGTGTATTCTGAACAGATAATATTGTGAATCATGTACCGTCAGGAGCGACGTTCATCATCAATGGATTAAAGTTAAGTATGAAACTAATTACGTTCGGTTTCTGAATTCCAATTCCTTGTCATGTTCCAGACCTCACGTCAGTATAGTTCTTCCCTCCTCACGCCAGCCTGCGTGAGCTAAAACGCGTGCATTTCGGCCTCCATTCATAACACGGTGTTGGCTCTTCTGCCAACATAACACCTTCCATATGCAAGTGATATTGGAAACAGCTACTATGAAAATGCGAACGACTCCCCCGCTGTTCCACGAGAATCACTACCTCGTCCAGCAGCTAATGGAGGTGACAAGACGCTCTGCCGATGCGCGTAGGGCATTTTAAAGCCTCATCGACGATCACGCCACCGTCTAGCTCATTACCTTTGAGTGCAATCAGACATTAGCCCAGACATTCCCCCGTCCCCACATTATCACGAACTTTAGCACTAACTAAACTGTGGAATGAAAGGCATTTATTGGAACACTTTTATTTTTAAAATGTTGAAAGATGAATGACATTTAGTTCGTGTGTGTGTGTGTGTGTGTGTGTGTGTGTGTGTGTGTGTGTGTTGGAATGAATGATGAAGCTATTCGTGGCATCGCAAGTGGCTCTGAGCACTATGGGACTCAACTGCTGAGGTCATTAGTCCCCTAGAACTTAGAACTAGTTAAACCTAACTAACCTAAGGACATCACAAACAGCCATGCCCGAGGCAGGATTCGAACCTGCGACCGTAGCGGTCTTGCGGTTCCAGACTGCAGCGGCTTTAACCGCACGGCCACTTCGGCCGGCTGGTATCGCAAGTGCTACCCATAATTCCTTCTCAGATAAGAAAGCACAGTGGTGGTAAAAATTTGTTACAAAACATTCTTTTCCTTTATTACTCCTCTCCATTGTGGTACTTGCTTGACCTTCACACTACTACCCGATTTAAAATCAAACAGCTTCAGATGTGTACACTATACTGACTGTTTGCAAATCACTTGTTTGCTGCACTCCTTACTTTTGAACTGACAGAAATTGAGCGACTTCAGGCTGTTAATGCTTTGTGTCTAAACCACTCTAATAATAGTAATACTAATAATAATAATAATTCTTTGTACAGGACTATAGTAGCCTTTATGTAGTTATTAATGTGTTATGCTGTCAGTTAATTCATTTATTCGTTTTGTAGCGAATAATGAAGCAATTTCTGGACTAACGTTGGTGTTATCAACAACTTGGAGAAGACGTTTTCTTGAAATATATAGCATTTGTTACCTGTATGTCTCACCTTTATCACCAGCAATGTACGGAACAAATCACAAGATATGTATGTAGTGGCTGGACTATGTGACGAACATGTAACTCCACTGCATTAATGGTAGTAGCTGAAAAAATGTAATTATTGATAATTTATGTAATCAGTATTAGGGGCGCACGAAACTGTGATAATAGTAATGATCTTTTGAAAATACACTCCAGGAAATTGAAATAAGAACACCGTGAATTCATTGTCCCAGGAAGGGGAAATTTTATTGACACATTCCTGTGGTCAGATACATCACATGATCACACTGACAGAACCACAGGCACATAGACACAGGCAACAGAGCATGCACAATGTCGGCACTAGTGCAGTGTATATCCACCTTTCGCAGCAATGCAGGCTGCTATTCTCCCATGGAGACGATCGTAGAGATGCTGGATGCAGTCCTGTGGAACGGCTTGCCATGCCATTTCCACCTGGCGCCTCAGTTGGACCAGCGTTCGTGCTGGACGTGCAGACCGCGTGAGACGACGCTTCATCCAGTCCCAAACATGCTCAATGGGGGACAGATCCGGAGATCTTGCTGGCCAGGGTAGTTGACTTACACCTTCTAGAGCACGTTGGGTGGCACGGAATACATGCGGACGTGCATTGTCCTGTTGGAACAGCAAGTTCCCTTGCCGGTCTAGGAATGGTAGAACGATGGGTTCGATGACGGTTTGGATGTACCGTGCACTATTCAGTGTTCCCTCGACGATCACCAGTGGTGTACGGCCAGTGTAGGAGATCGCTCCCCACACCATGATGCCGGGTGTTGGCCCTGTGTGCCTCGGTCGTATGCAGTCCTGATTGTGGCGCTCACCTGCACGGCGCCAAACACGCATACGACCATCATTGGCACCAAGGCAGAAGCGACTCTCATCGCTGAAGACGACACGTCTCCATTCGTCCCTCCATTCACGCCTGTCGCGACACCACTGGAGGCGGGCTGCACGATGTTGGGGCGTGAGCGGAAGACGGCCTAACGGTGTCCGGGACCGTAGCCCAGCTTCATGGAGACGGTTGCGAATGGTCCTTGCCGATACCCCAGGAGCAACAGTGTCCCTAATTTGCTGGGAAGTGGCGGTGCGGTCCCCTACGGCACTGCGTAGGATCCTACGGTCTTGGCGTGCATCCGTGCGTCGCTGCGGTCCGGTCCCAGGTCGACGGGCACGTGCACCTTCCGCCGACCACTGGCGACAACATCGATGTACTGTGGAGACCTCACGCCCCACGTGTTGAGCAATTCGGCGGTACGTCCACCCGGCCTCCCGCATGCCCACTATACGCCCTCGCTCAAAGTCCGTCAACTGCACATACGGTTCACGTCGACGCTGTCGCGGCATGCTACCAGTGTTAAAGACTGCGATGGAGCTCCGTATGCCACGGCAAACTGGCTGACACTGACGGCGGCGGTGCACAAATGCTGCGCAGCTAGCGCCATTCGACGGCCAACACCGCGGTTCCTGGTGTGTCCGCTGTGCCGTGCGTGTGATCATTGCTTGTACAGCCCTCTCGCAGTGTCCGGAGCATGTATGGTGGGTCTCACACACCGGTGTCAATGTGTTCTTTTTTCCATTTCCAGGAGTGTAACTGACAGAAACATAATCGAACCGCTTAGTTTTTACCCCTCAGAAAATGACGTTGTCTCACCTTGCGCAACTTTAGCTGGTCTTGTATGCAGTAGCACATGACCCACCAAACTGTCCTTCTTTTAACTCTTTTTCAGTAACTACACTTATTATTCGCACTTTAGTTTTAGCATATCTTCACTTTCGAACTTACTTCTTTAGTTATCTTCTAACATTTTAATACTAAATTACGATACAGGCGCTTTTAGTTTCTTCTGGCGTTTCCCTTTCATTCTGTGCAGTTCTCCAGACGTACGATCTCTGGGATTTCTTCCACAGTTACAAGCCAGTGTTTAGTACTAGCACTGTAATGAAAATAGATTTCTTCGCCCTTGCAGATCTGCTAGATATCATCCTCGTTTCAACAATATTGTGACATCTTTGGCTTTCGTAACCATGTACCGCCCCAGTTTTGGCGTTAAGCACGGCGCTATTGTATATTCTAACACAAATCGTCATCTTCGCTTTCACTTTGTTGGTCTTTAGCCAGTGCTGCGTGGTGGGTATGTTATCTGTTCAGTTCTATAGGTACAGACAACTTTCTGGGGAGGAAAACCACAGCTCAGAGATATTTTCGAAGATCATTTAAACAAATATCGTTAATTAACCTACAAAGAAACAAAAATTTGAAAAAAAATTAAAAATTAAATTCAGAACTCTGAAAAATGGCAAAAAACACGCAACTCTCAATAAACATTGAAATTATCTTAAACGTTATAATGATTAAAATGTAAGGAATGCTTGGGTGATTCCAAAAACCGCAAAATTGTAAAAAACTGCTTTGTTCACAACTAACGGTTTCATCCCAGACGAGACACATCTTCACGTTTATTATTGTTATATTTTCATGATACAGATGGCAGTTACGGAGTCGCTGCATTCGGGAAGTTATCCATGTTGGGACTCCGTAGCTGTCCATTCACATCATGAAAATATAACAGTTATAAACCTGAGGACGCGTCTACACTGACGTGAAAGCAGTAGTTGCGGATGAAGCACCTGCATGCAGATATATAGTTTTCGGAAACATCTCGTCATTATTGACTTTTTCAACTGCTGTATTGTTTATGACAAGTGAAAAATGTCCAAATGGCTCTAAGGACATCACACACATCCACACCCGAGGCAGGATTCGAACCTGCGACCGTAGCAGTAGCGCGGTTCCGGACTAAAGCGCCTAGAACCGCTAGGCCACAGTGAACGGCTATGATAATTGAAAAGGTTATTGAGTTTAAAGTATTTTTATTGCTATCCACAAGTTCAGTAAATGTTTCTTAGATCTGAAACATAGAGCTACATGGACAATTAAGGTACTGATTATCACATCGAAAGAATCAAGGTCGGACTATGAAACTTGGCGTCCCAAATCGGAAATCACCTCGACGTCCTTCTGAAACTGTCTGTCAAGCAAGGGTTTCTTCATGCGAGGAAGCAGGAAGACATACTGGACGACATGTCAGTGGAATACGGGAGGGGAAAGGGGCGTAGTCTGATAGCCCAAAGAAGCAGTATGCTGGACTGTGCTGTGTGCAGAATGAGCAGTGGCGCTGTCACGGAGCAAAAACGCCCCCTATTACAATTCCCCACGACGCTTCGTCTTAACAGGCTTCCTTAGACCTGTCAGGATAGGCTGGTAGGATACAGAGTGTTCACAAAAGAATGTTCCAGTTTCAACGGTATACTGTAACAATGTAATGTAGGCTATTTATAAAAAATCAAATTGAAGGCAAACTAACCTAGTTTTTCTTATGTATTATAATTATGTGCACCTTTAGTTATACCGCACACATTCAACTAAAAATCCAATTCCTCCCACACTTTGGTTCACAAGTCTGGAACAACAGAAACAATATCAACTGTAACAGGTATGGACAAACGTGTAAATGTTTTCTTAAAATCTTCCACACTGTCGTCTTTGGCAACTGAAGTTCAAGGCTTGCTTTTCGAACAGACTTCCAGGACAACGAAGATAAGATGCTTTCACAAAGTAAGCATCCTCTACAGACGCGTCTGGTCGTCGCTTGCTTTTTCCCCTTTTACACACACATCCAATCGTTTCGAACTGACTACCGAGCTAGGTGACTCAATGGTTAGAACGCTGGACCCGCGTTCGTGAGTACGACGGCTCAGACCCGCGTCCGGCCATGTTGACTGAAGTTTCCCATGATTTCCCTAAATTGGTTCAGGCAAATGGCAGGATGGTTGCTTTGAAAGGGCACGGTCGATTTACTTCTCCATCCTTCCCTAATCCGTCTTTATAGACATCGTTGTCAACGGGACGCTAAACATTAATCTCCCCCTTTCTCCTCCCCGAATTGACAGTACAATCGGCGGATGCTTTTGCCATAGGGAGATGGCAATCAAACTTAAACATAGTAAACTGCAGAACACAAAACGATTCATACTTAGGAGTCGCCATTTTGCGTACGTGGCCGACGTGGCGCTGCAAGAGGGAAAACGACAAAGCAGCAACCGGCAATGCGCTCATCTGAAACTGTCTGAGTTACTCTTTAGCTATGTGACCTCTACCTTACACTCTGCAACGCTTATAGTTGATGCTATTAAAATTTAGAAGTGCGATATTCTTTTACGGCTATCCTCTATTTCCATAATGGTTTTCCACTTCAGAGTATAACCGTTTAGCACCACACCACAGAAATCCCCAAAAACTACTCATCACCAGTTTTTCAGATTGTGATGAAACCGCGTGTGTTCACTGCTTGGTTTTGTTCCTTACCTCGGGGCTGAAGCGATGCGCATGGCACTTTTCCTTCGGCTTGGCAGAGCGGGTGCGAGCAGTCGCAGAAGCCAGCGGGGGCTGACATTTGCAATGTTGAAAATGTATTTCAAGCCGCTGAAAACCGATCCATGACTGCGCATTTTCTGTTACCACCATGATCGTGATTAATGGATCTTTTTTAGCAGGGCTTCCTCTTGCGGTTCTCGGTTCACAGACAAATCGCCTGTGAATTCCTTCTTCGCCATTTGGACTAGTTCGACGACAACGAAACGTTTGCGCCGCCTAACCACTGTGTAATAATTAGAAAGGTGCATGGCTTCCGGAACATGTTGGTGCACATCAAAAGCAGAAAATTAAAATTATCAGATGACGTTTTATCGATTTGGCAAAAAGCTGCTGTGTTCATTTCTGGCTCCTGTAGGGAGGTGCTGCAGTACTGCGGCGCGAGGATTCTAGTATCTACTATGTCTGCAACCAAACAAGACATTCCAACATAACAGTTACACAGCCGACCGGTTGCAAATAGTGGTTTGGTACACTGACCTAGATTTCGGCGCCCTCTATGGATGTTTTCATCAGAATGAAGTTTTGAGAAACCGTTAAGTTACATCGCGAGAACGCATCAGCCTGGTTTTGTTCCCAGCAAGGCATATGTGCCAATGGCTGGAGTGTGTTTCATTTTTGTCTTTGAGGATATCTGCTCTAAACTTGAACCAGTGCATGCTCGCAAAGTAACTTTACGGTTCCTAAAAATTTCATTCTGCTGAAGACATCCTTCCGAGATGTCTAAACCTAGGTCAATATACCAAAGTTATCTGCAACCGGCTGGCTGTGTGATTCCTATTTTGAATCTTATATATGGCTGCTGAGAGACTGCCACGTTTAAAACAGTTGGCAAAAAGGTAATACTCAACTTTATTTATCGGAGTGATAATTAAAGCCGGCCGCTGTGGCAGAGCGGTTGTAGGTGCTTCAGTCCGGAACTTCGTGACTGCTACGGTCGCAGGTTCGAATTCTGCCTCGGGCATGGATGTGTGTGATGTCCTTAGGTTAGTTAAGTTTGAGTGGTTCTGCGTTCAAGGGGACTGATGACCTCAGATGTTAAGGCCTATAGTGCTCAGAACCATTTGAACCATCTGATGATCAAAATTGCATGATCACCTCTCATATATCGTCTACGAACTTCAATATTGATACTACATCAAGAATTATTCGTTTGTTAAAATTGTTTCTCACTTATTTGACCGTTTATTAGAAGCAGAATAGAAAGTAAGTGTAGGAATAAAACTTCTTTAGAACTGACTGTTACGGCGCTAAGTGGAACACGCCCGCTCGGTGTGCAACACTCAGAAGAAATGAAGTACGAACAGACAGGGAGCTGATTGCCTCATAGCACACCAGGGAGGTGGCCATGAACCCCTCATTCATCACATACACAATAGTGCAGCGCAGACACAACGCACTTCTGCAATGAGGTTACATTAGTAACTCCACCTCAAGATGACACGCCCTTCAGGCTGCAAACTTTGCATAACGGAACGCCCTGAAGTCCTGAAGTTAAACACTGCGACAACCAAGAGAAAATGGGAGTACATTTGGTTGCTCGTACAGGCAGGGAAGGCGGAGGGCGGGTCTGAAATGACGTCATCGACTGCTATAAGACTCTACCCTTTCTTCCACTCTCTCGCAGAGTTGGGCCATTTCCTCTGCATCATGGGTACCGATGAAAGGACAATTGTACTTTTGCGGGGTGCCCTGTTGAATAAAAAAAAGTGTCTGCAGCAGCCGTCACCTTGGATGCCAATTATACGAGCTTGAAGCTGTCTCGCAGTGGTGGGAACGTGAAGTCTGACCTCCACTGCTGCCGGCCACAACGGAGGCTGACTGCAGATGAGAGTCGGGCCGCCTATATTCCGTGAATCAAGAACTGGTCTGCCACGTGTGCAAGCTGTTCAGCTTGGGATCAGGGTGCGTGTGCTGCCACTCCTGGGCATTACTAGTACCACCTTAAAGGCTGTGTGCTGGGTCTGCCTGGCTGTCCTTTGCATCGCTGTTGGGTTTTTCGTCTACATGCCATCTCGACAACCGACGGTAGGGACATGCAGATTTCTGGACGAATTTTCGTAGTAACGAGTAGCAGGAACAAGAAGTAAGTCGATATACAGCTTTAAATTAATGTTGGATTTTTCCTTGCACTTACGAACTGTTATTGGTACCCTTCTGTCCTGCTGACTATTGGATAGGACCAGTTTAACGCTAATTACAGGTGTTAAAATTCGATACCGCAACAACACATGCGAAATCCGCTTTCGCTATTAATAAAAAAACTATGTTCCGTGCTCACCACAACAAATGCTTTTCGACTCATTTAGCTTAAATTTTTGAGACTTTTTGTTGCTAAATATCCGACATGCTCCGTTTCAAGTCACTGATCAGTTTTAGCAGTGCATTAGCCGTCTTGAATATACCGGGTGATCAAAAGTCAGTATAAATTTGAAAACTGAATAAATCACGGAATAATGTAGATAGAGAGGTACAAATTGAGACACATGCTTGGAATGACATGGGGTTTTATGAGAAGCACAAAAATACAAAAGTTCAAAAAATGTCCGACAGGTGGCGCTTCATCTGTTCAGAATAACAATAATTAGCATAACAAAGTAAGACAAAGCAAAGATGAAGTTCTTTACAGGAAATGCTCAATATGTCCACCATCATTCCTCAACAATGGCTGTAGTCGAGGAATAATGTTGTGAACAGCATTGCAAAGCATGTCCGGAGCTATGATGAGGCATTGGCGTCGGATGTTGTCTTCCAGCATCTCTAGAGATGTCGGTCGATCACGATACACTTGCGGCTTCAGGTAACCCCAAAGCCAATAATCGCACGAACTGAGGTCTGGGGACCTGGGAGGTCAAGCATGACGAAAGTGGCGGCTGAGCACACGATCATCACCAAACCACGCGCGCAAGAGATCTTTCACGCGTCTAGCAATACTTTTTTTTGTTCTAATAAAACCCTATGTCATTCCCAGCATGTGTGGTAGTCTTTACCTCTCTGTCTACATTATTCCGCGGTTTATTAAGTTTTCAAATTTATACTGACTTTTTGATCACCCTGTATATGGCTAAATATGCTGCATAAGTCAATGTATCACCATCGGCGCAGTGGACCCAAAATGGCGGCCACTGGCAAGTTGGCCGCACATTCCTTATACAGAGCTTTAGGTAGCGCTCGCAATGCTGGCAGCGTGAGGGGGGAACCTTCCGCAGTGGGGCGATGAGAACTTCTCGCTGCGACAGAGACTTCTCTCTGCGACAAGGACAGTGGATGAGGAGTTGCTGCAGTCTTTGCCTTGGTGATCCGTTGGACTGGTAGGGGAACATGATGGGTCAACCGCAGGTTCGAAGCGTTGTTGGATCGAGTGGGCTTGAACAATTTTATGAAGGGGCCAGCTGGATCTCCTGCATGCCGCCATTCGCCGAAAAGGTGCTGTTGGTCGAGATGGCCGTTTGCAGCCGTTAGCCTATGTGGATTCCTGTGCCCGTTACAGCTTGTAAAGGCGCGTTTACTGCTCACACGACTCAATGACCTAGTTGTAGTCAAAGGCATTACTGGAGCGCAACGTGGGTATTGCTTTGAGTTCACGTAGTTTTGGTTTCGCGTGCTTGTCTTGACAAGGACCACATCTGTTACGTCATGTTGAGTGCTGTGTATCATGATATTTATTTGATTACTGTTGAAAAGAGTGTCGTCACTTCTTGGAAGGAGCATGTGTGGGGGTAAATGTTACCGTGTGAGCTACCAATTCATTGCAGTAATGGACTTGTCTATGTGTAAGGATTACCTGTAGTCATTTTAATATTATTTCTTCTATAGGTCGATGAACTAAGTGCGTAAATTTAAATCTTTCTTTTAAATTGCTAGTGAGATCTGTGCGATTTCTGTTTGCTATGTTTGTTTGTGGAGTTTGTTCCTTATGTAAATATCATATATGGGCGCTTTAAAACTGTTTATTCTAAATGTAGGAAAGTGAAACCAGTACACAATTTGGAAGTGGTTTTGCTTATTTCAAGTACGCTTATGTCACGCTGGTTTCTGATTCAGTGTTAGTGAAATTTGTGTGATTTATGTCTGCCATGTCAGTTGATTGGATTTGTTTTTTATGTAAAAATTATGTGTTGGCCCCTTTAAAATCGTTTATTCTAAATGCAGGAAGGTGAACCTAGTACTAATTCGAAAGGTATTTTGGTTGGTTCCAAGTACGTTTATGTCATTCTGGTTCAACAGCGGCTGTCTTAATATTAGTTGTTTTTTGAAAGTAAAAAGACAATGAAAGTTTAAATTCCAATTTTCCCTGCTCATTGATCTGAAAAGTTTTATTAAAAAAATGTGTGGTAAAATTCTTTTATTGATTTTCTTGTACGACTAGCTGGGGGGGTTCACATCTTGAGATTTTTGTTTAAATATTTGTGTGTAACAAAAGCATGAATTTGATTAAAGTATCATAAACCGTGCCGGTAAGCCCCAGCACCATCACTCCACTGCTACGTCACAAAAGATGTAGGGAAAAAAGTACGAAGATTAGCGTTTAACGTCAGGACAACTCGACCTGTTTCAAGAACTGATAAGTAAATTGGCCGTGTCCTTTTGAAGAAACCACCCCGGTATTTGCCTGGAGCGTTTTAGGAAAATCACGAGAAACCTAAAAGAGGATGATCTGAAGCGGATTTGAACCGTCGTCCTCTCAAATGCGAGTCCAATATTCCATTTCGCTCGGTGCGTTCGAGGCGTATCGTCTGGGAACCGTCCTCCAGAGCACCCAGTGGATGGTACAATGAAGGGGGGCTGGGGTAATGATATGTTACTGAATCACCAGTGCATTGAAACAGGTTTCTTAGTTGCGCAGTGAACATGGAATCAGCGAATAATAGCAGTTTTGTTGCTGATGTTAGTCAACGATACCATGTTCATTGTACAAGTAGAAGTGACATGCGTCTTTGAGTGCATTGCTCATTCAGCGATGCAATACAGTTCCTTAGTAAAAAACGATGTTAACAATCTTATGTGATTGTCTTCTACTCATTTAGTCGGAATTATCAGAGTGAATTCTTTCCGGCCTCATATGGCTTTTGCAAACCCTAAGAAATATGTTCGCAATTTTACTAAGCTACGTAATTCTCCTTCCTTGTGATAATATAGAACTTGCAGTAATACTTAAATGATACTACCTAACTGTGTGATTTTTCGTGAACTACGGAACCGCAGACTGTAAATAATCTTAAGTATTTAGCGCGAACCTTGTTGGTGTCCATTGCAGTTTTTTATGACGGACTAAATACTGTGAGGTTAATCGGCATCCGGTTAGTGGTTTGAATGAGTGTGTAGTTTTCATTCTCTACTAACGAATTACATTTTAAAAGTTCGGGATTGTCACTAGCGATTCAAAAGTGCCATAAAGTATCATGAGTATTATTTTTGTTATATTTACTATTTGGACTTTTTATCCTAGATATCAAATGACCCACTGTTTCATTTTTCAGAGCTATCCTCCGATGTTGTTTTGACGTAAGAGAGAGGCTTCACAATACATTGTTGGTTGGTTGGATAAGAACAGGGCGTTATGCTGCATATCGGATACTACTACTTACGTAATAATGCCGGTATGATGATGATGATGATGATGATGATGATGATGATGGTGATGATGATGATGATGATGAGTAAAGTTGCTGGGTGCAGTAGCTGTCATCACCATCGCCATCTTCACCGGTCTTTTTTTGTAAGGCCCCGTAAAAGACAGTTGATATTTGCCAGTTTAAGAAATATGGGATATTTATTGTACGTTCAAGAAAACAACACGCAAATTCATTCAAAGAAAAATCATTTCATTTAAAGTAAAGAAAGAAAAATTACAATTACAATCATTTAAAAATTACAGCATAAACAACGCTACAAATTTTTGTGGCTCAATAAATCACATTCAAACTCGCTCTACGCTAAATTGTCTTATGGAATAAATTTTTGTCGGAACTCACGAATTATAAAGAAAGTATTTGCTGCTCAAAAGCGAGTGGAGAGAATAATATATGGTGTCCGCACGTGGTCGTCACGTACACCTTCAAGAAGTTGGAATTTCAGCTACATCATCAAAATACATGTGTTCACTAATGAAATAATCCCTCACAACTTTAAAAGAACAGTTATGTACACACCTACAACTCTAGACGAAAAACTGACCTTTATTAGCCACTATTTAAGCTGTCAATGGCTTAGAAAGGAGTTGCATATGCAGCTACAAAAATTTTTAGTCAGTAACCCAAGGTCATTAATCCAATAACACAAAATTTCTGACAGGGAGGAAAGAAAGTTTTAGAGCTAACCAAACACCATTTATTCTGCACGACGCCTTCTAGTCCATGGTCAAAGTTTTATTTAAAAACTGGTATCCTGAAAAAAACTATTAAGTGTAGCTGCATGATTAGGACTAAAAAGTAGTATGTTCATTTATGTTAACACCAATCATGTTACGTATCCTGCAGACTGACACGCTATACATAATTTCCATAAAAGAACCTTTTAAGTGATACGTGGAACTTATAACTGAGTAGCTAACTAACAGGACTGTTTCACTACTCCGACGTCTGTTTATCTTCAGTCAGTCTACCTTCAGAGGGGTATTTTTGAACTCTTTTGCTTTACAGTATCCACAGAGATAAAAGCTACAAGTTCTTTGCTTATTGTGCGTTCCTCTTTGAAAGCTTCACGTATACAATACAGAGAATGACCATAAATATGACATGCAGTCCTTCTTTTGGATAAAACAGGACTGCCTATCATGTTGTTTCAACCTAGAACTGAGCGCGAAAATTTGAAGAAAACGTCTTTATAAATAGTGCTTTCGAGGAACACCGGACCGGTAATTTGGCAACCAGAGATAGCGCACAAACTTCAATTTTATTTTTAGTTGTGAAGGGAAATTTGCTGCGTGTCAGGGATTTTGGTAGACCGGAACCAATTAGTCGGGCTATTGACGAGGCCAGAAATGTGAAAATAAGCTTCATCACAATACGGAGTCAACTCAAATTCGCCATCCACGGCCTTTTTAATGGTGCTAAGTGTAGGGACATAGGTTCAGAATGATAAGATGCGCGTATAATAGCTTTCATTTGCGAAAGCAGCCAGACGGATTTATTTTCGGGTTAGCTGCAAAATGTAGGCAACCACTTCCTGAGTTCGGACTGAAGGCTTAAGGTTAAGATTAAATTAGACGCGTCCCTGGACCGACGTTTTGTTATTAACTTCTGAACTCTGCTGTTTGCATGTGTATAGGAGTTCGAAAATGCAAACATGGCACGAGTCATCGAAAGTGAACCAGTACGGATGTAAGATTTATCTAAGCGTACCTTTTTATTCGCAACTGACGTTGACAGCACTTTCAAACTACAACTGGAAATGTGAGAGCTAAGCACGACCGTCTTATGTGTGGGAAGGGGGCCGGGGGGTCATGACATCGTAATGCTGACGGGCATGCTGCACTAAATGATTCCTGGGCCCCATATATGGATGCACGGCCGGCGACTTTTCGATACGAGGAACAGCCACAAAATTGAATCGTCACGTGGAAAAATTAAGGTTAAGCGATTAATTTCTTGTTTGTTTACTGCATTCCTGTTACACATTGAAGTCCTCGCGGCATAATGCCGAAGTATTCCGTTAGAGGAGCCAAATCAAAATTGCACAACCCACTCATAAAGTCTATGTGAGTCCATCTTAGTACAAGATGGGTGAGGTACTTCGACTGTTCAGTACAAAATGTAAATTTAAAAACACCTTCAGCTGTCTATATTTTGACTGTAATTCACCAGTTCTGGTGTTCACCACGCCATCTTCAGGCCCTCTGACAAAGACATTGGTTAAGGATGTGTTTAATTTTACATTTTACCTTGGTGAAGCGCAATGTCACTTGGAATTCGTTCTCTGAACTTTACGGGGAACAAGTGTGCAAAATCAGTGCCGAGACCGTCGAAATGTGTAGCGGCCACTGACCATCATATCCGCAAAGTTTAGGTAGCGTTGATTCTTATCCCGTTGTCAAACTAGAATGAATGATGAAGAACGAATTGGAACACTGTCTCTTTCTGAAGAACTGTCACTTTGAAAATAAGCTGAGGCCCTGGAGGCCGAAGACCGGCGTTTCATAGTAGAAGGAAAACTGGAAATCAGTTTCAACATGTTGCAGGATATTTTGTATACAACAAACGTCGCAGCCCACAGAAAGAATGGTGAGGGTACTTCCGAGGCGCAACTTTTTCGGAACAGTCAAAAGGCAGATTCTGCAACCAATCTCTCCCTCATTTCATTCCGCATTAGCAAAAATATTGACGCATCAATTCACTATCACGCCGGAATCTTGTTCAATAGCTATTTAAAATTGCGTGACCACCCCTTGTACGCAGGCTCCATTTCCTAGCACCAAAAACAGTGATCTTAGGTCGTTGAAGAATTGATCAAGTGCTTAAACCCAATAGCTTTCCCAAAAAGACAACTGATCTGAGTGAGTAATGCGCGATTGCTCTGTTAATACATATTCGCGCTCATTCTTTGACAAAAGCTTTTTTTGCTCGAGGAACGTCCTAACGTTCTCTTAGAATATGCTCTGGAAGAAATATTGTGGAAGTTATGTATCTCTGGCTTCACCGAGTCTGGAAAACGGCAAGAAAGATTATTATTGTGTTCCGGTACTGTATGACGAAACTTTTCTGCACTTTTCTACAGCTGAGTAAAAATGCAGTGCGCCGAGAAGATAATTGGGTACATGGCTGGTCGGTTCGCTTCACCGGCAAATCCCTACCGGAAGGGCTTTGGAAGATTCCCAGCCCACAAGGAAGCCGCTTGCTCCGCCAGAACAGAGTCCAAACTACCTCATAACATATTAAATGCGTAATTAGTATTCTCGCTGTGGCCCACACTAGCCGGCTATTACTCTTTGTCCTGGGCTTTTCTCCATGTAATGAGCCTCTTGTTAGCGGCGACAGGAGAAAGGCTGGTGACTAACATCCAGCGCTGGAACCAGACTACTGCAAATGAGCGTTCTGAGTTCTTCACTTTCATACGGCACAGAGGAGAGATTTGGCGGATCACCTTCCCTCCTCTCCCACAGCGATAAGCCCCAAGACAGTGGAGGAAAGCTCAGGTGGCTCACAATAAAATAATGGACCAGCAAATATGCTTAACGCCGGTTTGCTGCAGACTTATTGAGCATAATCCGCGATCGAGAATAAAAGATTTCCTTGACATGCACCTAACTCCGTATGACTAAAGATTATTTGTGAGTACTTTTGAGATTGTGTTTTTTATGTATGTACATAACCCCTGTAAGACGTGTATATTTCTATTGTCTATTGTCAGATCACAACTTATGAAAGATGTTTATATTTTCTTAATAGGATTAAGTAGGAATAATTAATATTTGTTATGTTGGAAACAATTGTGGTTGCAGGGAATGTCTGCACGAAAGTATTGTTAGCAAGAGAGACCGCAAATTGACATAATTTTAAAAAGGGCGGCAGAGACCGCGTATGGATACATTTTAAGAAAAGAGCAGGAAAGACCGCGCATTGATACATTTTGTAATGGTAGCAGGGACTGTCTGCACCAGAAAGCATTGTTGGAAGGAGAGACCGCACTTTAGCGTTCGTAGGAAGTCAGTAGTAAGCGAGATGTGAAGCGAGTTGGTAGCAGGTCTGAAGCGAGAGGTTGAGAGGAGCAGTGTGCTTGCTAGCCACTAGCTACGATTTACAAGAGATTATAAACGGATGTACAGAGACATTAGCTAACTATTATAATAAGAGTAACTAATATTATTGAATTAATTTTTTGAGAAACTTAAGACTACTGAAGGTATGTTTGCGCATTGCTGGTTGTAAGATTATTGTAAAAAGTAAGTCCCATTCGAACGTTTGTAAAATCATTTCATTACCAGCAGTAAATATTTGAAGAAACGTTTTCAGAATATAATTAATTTTTGCCAGCAATGTTGCATTACTGAATATAATCCATCCCAAAAACCATCAACGTAAAACTTTGCAAGAATTTTATTGTTGTCAAGAAAAAGTGTCACTATGAATTACGTAACTTCAGTCAAATCAATTAAAGAATAACGTCAGCTTTGGTAATAAATACAGCCAGTTTTTATGACAGCCCACCAGCAGTTAATAGAGTATAGTAAACCAGAGTAAGTATATTCATGTCGCAGTTCGATGTAGCAGTGAGATGGCGATCCAGTAACAGTAAAAAAGGTAATGAACAGTTTTGGGTTATTGCAGATAACGACTGAGGGTCACGAAGACGACACATTCTATGTTTCGTCGAAATGATCAGAAAATCGCTTTTAATAAGCAGCAATTAAATTTGTATGCAAAGATTGAGAAAGAGAATAAATTTCAAAGGGAAGATTTCATTTGTTATTATTAAGCAAGTGATAGAAATCCTAAGGGAAGGTTACATAGGTTATTGTAAAAGGGAAGGTTATCATTAACAAAAAGAGGTATAGAGAAGACGGGAAGGTTTCACTCTTACCACAAACAAAAGTCTGCTCTGGATAATGGTGTGTGACCGCAACAGATCACATAGTAAAAAATAAATTGGACAGCAGTTTCAGCTGTAATTTCTACAAATTAAACAACGTCTACCATGGGGTTGTTTCATTGACCCCCATTATGCCACTCCCTGAGGCCTTTTCTTGTCGATTCTGAGCAGCGGTGTGTCTGAAATGTTTTCCTCCGTCACACATAACAGAACCGCGTTATTTCAACGATGGGTGCAGCGGTCCAGACATCCACCACAGAGGCGTCGAAAGAAGAGGTGAAATGTGAGTAAGAGGGGTGTGACGACTTCCCATTGTGTAGCACGTCCACGGTGGCACTGGGCAGAATTCTGGTGAAACCTGGTGCCAGTGTGAACGGCCGAGCTCTGGCCTGTTTGAGACACCGTTGAGCCCGAGGGTGACGTCACAGGGCGCCATGCTTTTGCACCACTACAGAGAATGGCTGTAGACGCTTTCCAGCTAAATTTGAAACTTTCACGTCGCAGTGGGAGACATTTACGAAGTTCCAAACTAGTGCCTCTTTACGTGTGGTGCTCAGTGTGTTTACCGCTGAACTGAACGGCATAAACTGGCCGAAGAACAGTGAAGGACGATTAGGAACCAGAACGTTCAATAAGATCCACTACATACCGACGCTGAACAAGTCTGTAACGTGATTCTGAATAATCGACGAGTGGAAGGTATATACAGGGTGTTACAAAAAGGTACGGCCAAACTTTCAGGAACATCCCTCACACACAAATAAAGAAAAGATGTTATGTGGACATGTGTCCGGAAACGCTTAATTTCCATGTTAGAGCTAATTTTAGTTTCGTCAGTATGTACTGTACTTCCTGGATTCACCGTCAGTTGGCCCAATTGAAGAAAGGTAATGTTGACTTCGGTACTTGTGTTGACATGCGACTCATTGCTCTACAGTACTAGCATCAAGCACATCAGTACGTAGCATCAACAGCTTAGTGTTCATCACGAACGTGGTTTTGCAGTCAGCGCAATGTTTACAAATGCGGAGTTCGCAGATGCCCATTTGATGTATGGATTAGCACGGGGCAATAGCCGTGGCGCGGTACGTTTGTATCGAGACAGATTTCCAGAACGAAGATGTCCCGACAGGAAGACGTTCGAAGCAATTGATCGCCTATGACTCGCGACTGGCGAAGACCTAGAACGACGAGGGCACCTGCAATGGACGAGGCAATTCTTCGTGCAGTTGACGATAATCCTTATGTCAGCGTCAGAGAAGTTGCTGCTGTACAAGGAAACGTTGACCACGTCACTGAATGGAGAGTGCTACGGGAGAACCAGTTGTTTCCGTACCATGTACAGCGTGTGCAGACACTATCAGCAACTGATTGGCCTCCACGGGTACACTTCTGCGAATGGTTCATCCAACAATGTGTCAATCCTCATTTCAGTGAAAATGTTCTCTTTACGGATGAGGCTTCATTCCAACGTGATAAAATTGTAAATTTTCACAATCAACATGTGTGGGCTGACGAGAATCCGCACGCAGTTGTGCAATCACGTCATCAACACAGATTTTCTGTGAACGTTTGGGCAGGCATTTTTGGTGATGTCTTGATTGGGCCCCATGTTCTTTTCCACCTACGCTCAATGGAGCACGTTATCATGATTTCATACGGGATACTCTACCTGTGCTGCTAGAACATGTGCCCTTACAAGTACGACAAAACATGTGGTTCATGCACGATGGAGCTCCTGCACATTTCAGTCGAAGTGTTCGTATGCTTCTCAACAACAGATTCCGTGAACGATGGGTTGGTAGAGGCGGCCAATCCCATGGCCTCCACGCTCTCCTGACCTCAACCCTCTTGACTTTCATTTATGGGGGCATTTGAAAGCTCTTGTCTACGCAACCCCGGTACCAAATGTGGAGCCTCTTCGTGCTCGTATTGTGGAGGGCTGTGATACAATACGCCATTCTCCAGGACTGCATCAGCGCATCAGGGATTCAATGCGACGTAGGGTGGATGCATGGATCCTCGCTAACGGAGGACATTTTGAACATTTCCTGTAACAAAGTGTTTGAAGTCACGCTGGTACGTTCTGTTGCTGTGTGTTTCCATTCCATGGTTAATGTGATTTGAAGAGAAGTAATAAAATGAACTCCAACATGGAAAGTAAGCGTTTCCGGACACATGTCCACATAACATATTTTCTTTCTTTGTGTGTGAGGAATGTTTCCTGAAAGTTTGGCCGTACCTTTTTGTAACACCCTGTATATGAGGAGAAATAGTTAAGAGAGACATATATATTACGAGAAATGAAAATTTATTTGGATTGCTTACTTCTATCAGCATTTTTGCATGTCTGAACACATGCGTGATACATATTATTTGGTTACCAGAGATTGCAGTAGTATTGACTGGAACTCCGACGAACGAAAGACTCGGTAACGGTTGTAGGCCAAAGAGGGATAGAGAGTCAAGACACAAAGGAATTAAAGACATTATCTGCCATTAGGCATTGACTTACACTCATATTCAGAAAAAAAGAACACCTTGGATGACCAGAGGTAGAACATTCATATTCACAGGACATGTATATTAGTATGTTATGTAGAAATATCTGCATTGGTTCATCAAGTGCCCTGTTGCCTATTATGCATATGGTCCGACAGGAGCCCTGATGGCGTCACCCCATTTGCCACTTATAAAAATTTCGAATCAGTTAAAATCTGCACTGTCATTCCTTTCACTATTTCGTGGACTATGAACTATACCTTCAGAAAGAAAAGAATTCTCCAGTATGCTAATGCAGCCTGAAAAGTAAAAAAATAAGACACGGTAGTTTGCAGCTCAATGATTTATTTCAGGTACACACCGTTAAGCACTTCGTATTCTTGTAGTGTGCAGACAAAGTAGAACGAACTGTAAGACACAATTATAAGGTCTGTCGGAGCCTTTTGAGAAAACTGGGAACATTATTAAGTAGGAAATTTGACACATAAATTCAGTACATGCGTTTTGTATAAGGACACAGTTTCAGTTACGCAACAGCCATTGTGTCAATTTTTTTCATGAGAAATGAGAAAACCATTGTGAGTATTATTGATAATTGTTCTTTGCTTTCATGAAATTGAAGAAGAATTACGGAATTTGTTGAGTGGAATGAATAGTCTCGTAAATACAAAATATGGATTGAGAGTGAACCGAAGAAAGATGAAAGTAATTAAAAGCACAAGAAATGAGAACATAGAGAATCTTAAACAACAGAATTGCTGATAATGAAGTAGGCGAAGTTAAGGAATTTTGCTACCTAGGCAGAAAAATAACCATGACGGGCAGAGCAAGGAGTAGATTAGAATCGGCAAACAGGGCATTCCTGGCTAAGAGAAGCCTACTGGTGCCAAACGTAGGCCTCAATTTGAGGAAGAAATTTCTGAGAATGTACTTTTGGAGCACAGCATTGTGTGGTAGTGAGACTTGGACTGTAGGACGCGCGGAGCAGAAGAAAATAGAAGAATCTGAGTTGTGGTGCTGCAGAAGAATGTTCAAAATTAGGTTGACTATTAAGGAGGATAATTCTCATTTACTTACAGCACTCCGTGAATGTTAATTTTTAGGCATTTTATCCCAATTCACAGTAATGTCCCATATAATATTTGCTTTTTCCCCGGATTTTTTCTACCCCTGGCTCATTCAGCAGACATGTTTTGCACATTTTGACAAGCATGTTCTTGTTGTACTCTCTTTTATCATGACACCTAACAAATGTGCTTTAAATCTTAAAGTGGATAACTTCCGGATGCTGGGACTCTGTAATTGTCCGTCTACATTGTAGAAATATATCAACTATGAGCATGAAAATTTCGCATAGCGATTTGTATTCTTGAAGGATAAACGTGAAGATGAGTCTACACTGACGTAAAAACCGGTAGTTGCGACGAAACCATCTCTATTCAGTTATGCAGCCTTTGGAAATATCAATCTTGACTTTTTAGTTGTTATAAGTTCGATGATAATTTGAACGGTTACGATTGTTAAGTATTGACATTGTTATCAAAAAGGAGGTAAGAGTTTTATTGCGTATTTAAGGATATGTGTGAAAAGAAGTATGAAAATATGTGTTGAACGGAACTGCTATTCAATTTTGGATACAGGTAAAAAAATAGAAGTGTTATAAAGTGTATATTTCGAATAGAGTAATGAGAGTATATGTCGTGATATATAAGGTCTGATTATTGTTGGTGTGGAAAGACACATAGGATGAAGAGCACAAAGTATGTTGAAACTTGAAGACAAGTACTGTTTGTTGGTAATCAAAGAAAATGTGGAAATCTAGATATGTAACTGGGTTCTTCATTTCAGATACAATGGGAGTAACAGGTTTTTCTGGCACTGGCAGTTAAGGTGGTTGTGAAGTAGCTTCATATGTATGTAATGGTAGCCTCAAGACTAGTATTCTTTTTCCACCTTTTTGATCCATGAGTATTTCGAAAAGGGATGTAAAACAACAATATTATCTTTTGCCTAATACTTTGGCCAGAAAACGTAAGTTTATGAGAAGATAAGATCCAAACTGACATTGAGCTGGTAGCCACGCTACTGTCAGACAGGGTAAGTACGGTTTAGAGTTTTTCTTGAAGTATGGTAAGGTGGTATTACATTTGGGCAATGAGTTAGAAATAAATAATAAATTAGAATTAATGCAGGCGCATGACAGACAGCTCACTGACTTTTCAGCAACTTCGATATTTGTACTGACGGTATGCAGACATATTAGTTACCAAAACCATAGTGATCACCTTTCCCTTTCCATAAGTTCATGTTATGGACGTGCTGTTATTTGACGTTAACCTTATTTGTATGTTAAGGTCTCAACGTAATGCAGATAATATACTAGTACATATTTTGGTAGATATGTGTAATATTAATTTTATTCTGTACCCCTATTGTGTAATTTTGATGAAATCTTCAGTTTTCAATGTATAAGATTCACTTCATTACACATAGACATTTTGTTTATACTTACATAACATGTACGAAACTTAATATTTTATGTAAGTACTCTAAGATATTGTAAGTAGGTTTCTCTCATGACTCACCTTGCTCTCAGTCCACTTAACTTTATTTTTATAGTGACCCAGTTAAACCATTATTCCAGCTTACAATGTATATGTACTTAACAAAATATCTAACTTTTTTCATTCTTATTTCGTGTATTCTGGAGGAGCGTAGAAGGCATTCGTTACTGCGAAGATTCCCACAAACTCACGCATAACACACACACACACACACACACACACACACACACACACACACACACACAAAACTGAGAGGAACTCTTACGTGGACAGTTGGACTGTATTAATACTGATCTGTCCATGTCTGCTTCATTTACTGGAGGACCAGAGACACTTGGCTGAGCACCATGACCTGTGTCCCATTCTGTAAACGTCACCAAAATATGGGTTCGCCACTCTGTCTCACTAGCTGGCTTTTTTATAGAAAATGGATTATGTATGATACAACTAACAGTAGATAATGGAAGAGCAAACACTATTGTTGCTCTGTATACTGCGAATGGCTTGTTTGTCAGTGGAACAGATTCAACTTTTATTCCCCTGATAATGCTATTGTTACTACTATTTCCTCAAGATCTTTGTGTTTTCAGCGAAGAAACCGCTCACTGTACTTGCTCCCTGAGTCTGCACTGGTCTATAAATACCTATTTTCCTCTGAAACTGTGAATTCGCGAGACAGATAATAGTGAGTCCTCTGTAAGAAACACAAAGTGTGGTGTGTGTGACAAATGTAATTAGTAAAACGTTTTACCTCCCAGGAAATATGTACTTAATCAGTCAGTTCCAAAAAAAAAAAAAAATACCTGTTTCTAAAAATATTTAACGTTTTCTGCTCAACATAATGTCAGTAGTTGCAGGTTATTCAGTTCATGTCTTTGTTCAAGATATGTACTACCTTATCATTATTTTATGGAATATTATGTTACTATTCTGTAGTTATTATACTGTATAAGCTATACAGTTATATAAGACGAGCCATTCTTGATGCTTGTCTTGCAGTATTGAATAAAAACATTGTATTGTAAGTGATATTTGTAGTATATTCTGTCCCAGTTCATTCACTATTACTTGTGTTTATTCATTATGTTTTGTACCTTGACTGTTTCAACATACAGTACAGTGTGTAAACTTTTAGATGGCAGACCTCTCCCTAGTCCTGAATCGGTAGAAGTCGGTAAACGTCGGGAGGCTTCGGTAGCCACGCAGTTTCGACTGCTGCCAACATTACGTAGCTGACTGTGTTGTACAAGGTAGCCATTGTCGTCTGCTTCGTTATTGTTTTCCGCTGTACTGTTCTGCGTGTTTTTATTGTGCAGTTGTGCTAAACATGATCAAAATGAGTGAAGAGGCAGTTGCTGGTCCTTCTCGGGAGTCGCCAACAACACCTACCGGTAGGCCTACGGTTAGAAGGAAACCAGTATTACGTAGCGATGCTCGCAAAATTATATTGTGTGTGATTGAATGCTGCGAAAGGGAAAGGGAGCAGAAAAAATTGCTTCATCCCATTTACAAATCATCAGTGAGAGCTGCTACATACACAGGAGAAAGCATGCGTAGCATTGGAAGATTCAAACAGTTTTTCAAGAATCATCCTGGCGTATCACCACAAACGCCTGGCAAGAAAAGGTGAGTTTCCATTCCATATATTTTGTTCGCGATCACTTTGAAGGAGCCCCCTATTTCGTCCGAATTACCTTATATTTCATTTTTCCTTGCTACCGTATTGCTTTGTATGGAAACACCACTGGTTACTGTATTATTTCGAAACACATTCATATTACAGTACATTGCAATCGGATGAATGGTTTTTGAGCACATAGTAGACAAACATACATACATTCATTTTTATATACATAGATTTTAATGTACATGACGATTTCAGTTTCGTTTACGAACAACATTTAAAGCCTTCGTGTAAGCATGACGCGCAATTTGTAGTGCCAGCACTGCAACTGCTAGGCGTGCCCTGTCTCCCCCCTCATCCCCACGCCAGCCAATGCTTACTTCCTCCTCTCCCCTCACTCCCCTCACATCTCTGCCGTCTTACAGTTAACACACTGTACTTTGTACTCCATTGTGTACTCTTTAGATTCACAACTCAATTACACTCCTGGAAATTGAAATAAGAACACCGTGAATTCATTGTCCCAGGAAGGGGAAACTTTATTGACACATTCCTGGGGTCAGATACATCACATGATCACACTGACAGAACCACAGGCACATAGACACAGGCAACAGAGCATGCACAATGTCGGCACTAGTACAGTGTATATCCACATTTCGCAGCAATGCAGGCTGCTATTCTCCCATGGAGACGATCGTAGAGATGCTGGATGTAGTCCTGTGGAACGGCTTGCCATGCCATTTCCACCTGGCGCCTCAGTTGGACCAGCGTTCGTGCTGGACCTGCAGACCGCGTGAGAAGACGCTTCATCCAGTCCCAAACATGCTCAATGGGGGACAGATCCGGAGATCTTGCTGGCCAGGGTAGTTGAGTTACACCTTCTAGAGCACGTTGGGTGGCACGGGATACATGCGGACGTGCATTGTCCTGTTGGAACAGCAAGTTCCCTTGCCGGTCTAGGAATGGTAGAACGATGGGTTCGATGACGGTTTGGATGTACCGTGCACTATTCAGTGTCCCCTCGACGATCAACAGTGGTGTACGGCCAGTGTAGGAGATCGCTCCCCACACCATGACGCCGGGTGTTGGCCCTGTGTGCCTCGGTCGTATGCAGTCCTGATTGTGGCGCTCACCTGCACGGCGCCAAACACGCATACGACCATCATTGGCACCAAGGCAGAAGCGACTCTCATCGCTGAAGACGACACGTCTCCATTCGTCCCTCCATTCACGCCTGTCGCGACACCACTGGAGGCGGGCTGCACGATGTTGGGGCGTGAGCGGAAGACGGCCTAATGGTGTGCGGGACCGTAGCCCAGCTTCATGGAGGCGGTTGCGAATGGTCCTCGCCGATACCCCAGGAGCAACAGTGTCCCTAATTTGCTGGGAAGTGGCGGTGCGGTCCCCTACGGCACTGTGTAGGATCCTACGGTCTTGGCGTGCATCCGTGCGTCGCTGCGGTCCGGTCCCAGGTCGACGGGCACGTGCACCTTCCGCCGACCACTGGCGACAACATCGATGTACTGTGGAGACCTCACGCCCCACGTGTTGAGCAATTCGGCGGTACGTCCACCCGGCCTCCCGCATGCCCACTATACGCCCTCGCTCAAAGTCCGTCAACTGCACATACGGTTCACGTCCACGCTGTCGCGGCATGCTACCAGTGTTAAAGACTGCGATGGAGCTCCGTATGCCACGGCAAACTGGCTGACACTGACGGCGGCGGTGCACAAATGCTGCGCAGCTAGCGCCATTCGGCGGCCAACACCGCGGTTCCTGGTGTGTCCGCTGTGCCGTGCGTGTGATCATTGCTTGTACAGCCCTCTCGCAGTGTCCGGAGCAAGTATGGTGGGTCTGACACACCGGTGTCAATGTGTTCTTTTTTCCATTTCCAGGAGTGTATTTTTTGGGCTGTTCTTCGGCATTTTTACGCACCAATACGTCTATTTCTTGTTTGTGAAAGAACATCTGGGACATTATTAGCTATTACCAAGAAATATTCTGGTTCAGTAGGATGGGCGTTATGAAAGACGTGCATATTATGAAAAATAGCAGGTTGTTTGGAATGTTCACCGGTATGAGCACCTTTTCATTCCAGAATGAATACATGAGTGACATCAACAGCGTGTGTCCGAAAAGTAGTTTTTTGTGGCGCAACTATATGTCACAGAAGAGTCAGACCGGTTGGGGTTGGTGGAGGAGACCATTAGTTTTGCAGCGGTAAGTTCCTCAGTTGCCTCAGTGCTCTTGGAGAGTTAGGATGACTTTTGCCGTTAACTTTTATATAGTGGTCGCGTAGAACTTACGATGGAGAAAACTTCAGAGCAATACTATGCGATAAAGTTTCGCCTGGAGCTCAACAAGTGCCGTTGGAAACTTTTGAAATGCTTAGGAGGCCTCCGGTGACGACTGACTTTCAAGATCACAGTCAAACAGATAGCACAAGACAGTTAGAGAGGATTGAGACGATGTCGCCGATGAGGCCCACAGAAGATGACTTTCAATATCACGAATGGACTCTTGTGCGCCAGTTACTGACTTCAGAACGTCGAAAGAGTGTTCACTTGAAGTCGGAATTGTTGGACTTGCCGGGAACGGTTATTCATGATGTTTTTGTTGTTGTTGTGGTCTTCAGTCCTGAGACTGGTTTGATGCAGCTCTCCATGCTACTCTATCCTGTGTAATCTTCTACATCTCACAGTACCTACTGCTTAGTGTATTCTCTACGATTTTCATCCTCCACGCTGCCCTCCAATACTAAATTGGTGATCCCTTGATGCCTCAGAACATGTGCTACCAACCGATCCCTTCCGCTAGTCAAGTTGTGCCACAAACATCTCTTCTCCCCAATCCTATTCAATACCTCTTCATTAGTTATGTGATCTACCCATCTACTCTTCAGCATTCTTCTGTAGCACCACATTTCGAAAACTTCTATTCTCTTCTTGTCCAAACTATTTATCGTCCATGTTTCACTTCCATACATGCCCATACTCCATACAAATACATTCAGAAATGACTTCCTGACACTTAAATCTATATTAGATGTTAACAAATTTCTCTTCTTCAGAAACGCTTTCCTTGCCATTGCCATTCTACATTTTATATCCTCTCTACTTCGACCATCATCAGTTATTATGCTACCCAAATAGCAAAACTCCTTTACTACTTTAAGTGTCTCATTTCCTAATCTAATTCCCTCAGCAGCACCCGACTTAATTCAACTATATCACATTATTCTCGTTTTGCTTCTGTTGATGTTTACCTTATACCCTCCTTTCAAGAAACCATCCATTCCGTTCAACTACTCTTCCAAGTCCTTTGCTGTCTCTGACAGAATTACAATGTCATCGGCAAACCTCAAAGGTTTTATTATTTCTCCATGGATTTTAATACTTACTCCAAATTTTTCTTTTGTTTCCTTCACTACTTGCACAATATAAAGATTGAATAACATCGTTGATAGGCTACAACCCTGTCTCACTCCCTTCCCAACCACGGCTTCCCTTTCATATCCCTCGAATCTTATAACTGCCATCTGGTTTCTGTACAAATTGTGAATAGCCATTCCCTCCCTGTATTTTAACCCTGCCGCCTTCAGAATTTGAAAGAGAGTATTCCAGCCAACATTGTCAAAAGTTTTCTCTAGGTCTACAAGTGCTAGAAACGTAGGTTTGCCTTTTCTTAATCTTTCTTCTAAGAAAAGTCGTAAGGTCTCACGAGTTCCAATATTTCTACGGAATCCAAACTGATCTCCCCCGAGGTCGGCTACTACCTGTTTTTCCATCCGTCTGTAAAGAATTCGTGTTAGTATTTTGCAGCTGTGATTTATTAAACTGATAGTTCGGTAATTTTCACATTTGTCAACACCTGCTTTCTTTAGGATTGGAATCACTGTATTCTTCTTGAAGTCTGAGGGTATTTCGCATGTCTCATACATCTTGCTCACAAGATGTTAGAGTTTCGTCAGGACTGGCTCTCCCAAGGCCGTTAGTAGTTCTAATGGAATGTTGTCTACTCCCGGGGCCTTGTTTCGACTCAGATCTTTCAGTGATCGGTCAAACGCTTCACGCAGTATCATATCACTCATTTCATCTTCATCTACATCCTCTTCCATTTCCATAATATTGTCCTCAAGTACATCGCCCTTGTATACTCCTTCCACCTTTCTGCTTTCCCTTCTTTGCTTAGAATTGTGTTTCCATCTGAGCTGTTGATATTCATACAAGTGGCTCTCTTTTCTCCAAAGGTCACTTTAATTTTCCTGTAGGCGGTATCTATCTTACCCCTAGTGAGATGAACCTGTACATCCTTACATTTGTCCTCTAGCCATCCCTGCTTAGCCATTCTGCACTTCCCGTCGATCTCATTTTTGAGACGTTTGTATTCCTTTTTGTCTGTTTCATTTACTGCATTTTTATATTTTCTCCTTTCATCAGTTAAATTCTGTTACCCAATAATTTCTATTAGCCCTCGTCTTTTTACCTACTTGATCCTCTGCTGCCTTCACTACTTCATCCCTCAAAGCTACCCATTCTTCTTCTACTGTATTTCTTTCCTCCATTCCTGTCAATTGTTCCGTTATGCTCTCCCTGAAACTCTGTATAACCTCTGGTTTAGTCAGTTTATCCAGGTCCCATCTCCTTAAATTCCCACCTTTTTTCAGATTCTTCAGTTTCAATCTACAATTCATAACCAATAGATTGTGGTCAGAGTACACATCTGCCCCTGGAAATGTATTATAATTTAAAACCTGATTCCTAAATCTCTGTCTTATCATTACATAATCTACCTGAAACCTGTCAGTATCTCCAGGCTTCTTCAATGTATACAGCCTTCTTTTATGATTCTTGAACCAAGTGTTAGCTATGATTAAGTTGTGCTCTGCGCAAAATTCTACCAGGCGACTTCCTCTTTCATTTCTTAGCTCCAATCCATATTCACCTACTACGTTTCTTTCTCTCCCTCTTCCTACTACCGACTTCCAGTCACCCATCACTATTAAATCTTCGTCTCCCTTCACTATCTGAATAATTTCTTTGATTTCATCATACATTTCTTCAATTTCTTCGTCATCCGCAGAGCTAGTTGGCGCATAAACTTGTACTACTGTAGGAGGAGTGGGCTTCGTGTCTATCTTGGCCACAATAATGCGTTCACTATGCTGTTTGTAGTAGCTTACCCGCAAACCTGTTTTTTTATTCATTATTAAACCTACTCGTGCATTACCCCTATTTGATTTTGTATTTATAACCCTCTATTCGCCTGACCAAAACTCTTGTTCCTCCTGCCACCGAACTTCACTAATTCCCACTACATCTAACTTTAACCTATCCATTTCCCATTTAAAAATTTTCTAACCTACCTGCCCGATTAAGGGATCTGATATTCCACGCTCCGATCCGTAGAACGCCAGTTTTCTTTCTCCTGATAACGACGTGCTCTTGAGTAGTCCCCGCCCGGAGATCCGAATGGGGGACTATTTTACCTCCGGAATATTTTACCCAAGAGGACGCCATCATCATTTAACCATACAGTGAAGCTACATGCCCTCGGGAAAAATTACGGCTGTGGTCTCCCGTTGCTTTCAGCCGTTCGCAGTACCAGAACAGCAAGGCCGCTTTTGTTAGTGTTACAAGGACATCAGTCAATCATCCAGAATGTTTCCCCCGCAGCTACTGAAAAGGCTGCTGCCCCTCTTCAGGAACCACGCGTTTGTCTGGCCTCTCAACAGATACCCCTCTGTCGTGGTTGCACCTACGGTACGGCTATGTGTATCGCTGATTATTCATGAAACTGTATTGAAAAACTTGGCCATGTGCACGATATCTACAAAAATTGTGCTCAGGATTTTTGCTGACTTGTAAAAAATGCACAGTGTGGAAGTATACGAAGAACTCAAACAGCTCTGTGAAGATGATCTCAATTATCTGGACAATGTTATCATTGGGGATGAGTCATGGCTGTTTATGATCTAGAGAGAAAGAGGCAAGAACGGAAAACGATGTCATCGCCACGCCAGGAGAAGGCCCGCATGAACAAGTCTCAGCTGAAGTCCACGCTCATTGTCAATTATTTATGCAAAGGGGATAGTGCACCGTGAGTTCACACACAATAAGCAGACCATCAGCACTCAATTCCACAAGGAAGTTCTCCAGAGGCTCGGTCACAGGGTATCCCACGTCCGATAGGAGTTTCGCGCATAGTGGAAACTGCGTGACGACAAGATGGCCGTTATCACGGCCTACCTGAACCGGGTCGGTGTGACAATGGTGCTGCAGCCGCCGTACAATCCCGACCTAGTCCAGGCGGACTTGCTTTCGTTTGTCGACTGTAAATGGACTACAAAGGAAAGCATCAAGAGTTCATGGACAACGTGGAAACTGCTTCGAAGGCATCCTTGAAGGGCATCCAGGTTGAGAAGTCCCAGAAAGTTTATGATGCATGGAAATCACGCTGGCAAAACGTATTGGTACAGAAGAATTGTTGAACATACCCAATCAACAATATCTTTAAAAAACGTGATTCCTTTCCATACAAACTCTGTGTTCTTGGCTACCGGAATAGAGTTCGGACGAGAGAAGGAGTCAGTAGCGTTTGTCCGGCAGTTAACGAGAGAGAGAGTGTTGTGTCATGGCAAAGTGAGAAGCCTGTATGGCGGACGTACCGCTAAGGAAATGGAATTTTATTTTAGACGCTTCCCAATGCGACTGAGTCTAGATAATGATTCTTAGATGATTTCATAGCGAGGAATCACTTTTGTAAGAAGATAATATGCATTAAGTTTTACTTGCTGCAGGGGCTAATCGCAACGTATTGTAAAAATTACATTGCATTCAAAAATATCTACGAGTTGGTACCTATGTGTGTACAATATTTTAATAAGATTCCTTCCATCAGTGTCACTTAAAAAGCATTTTACTTAAAAACGCAGACAGTAAATTACAAAAGTAATTTTTATGGTATATCACAACGCTGAGAAAAAGTTATTGTTCACGTGCGTTCAAGTCTTTTTTGTGTTTCCCATGTACAGACAACAAAAAATATTCACTGCAACAGGTCCGGATATTCGGTTTCCCAGGTGTAGCCGTTGTCCCCCCAGTGTCCTTTACAGAAGATGTTCAAGATGTCCACCTCGTTCTTGAACACAGGTCCACCTCGTGCTTGAATACCGGCCTCATATTGACGTCTTATAATGTGCTAACGCATTGTTATGTCCTCACAACCGGCCACAGTTCGATTCCGAATGGAGGCACAGGATATGAGAGAAGAAATAAATTAACTGGCTCCGCAAGTAGAATTCGAGGAGGTTCAGATCACGTGAGCGTGGAGGCCAAGTAATTGGGCCACCTCTACTTACCTTTCAGTCAGGAAGCATTAAATCCAATAACTGGCGAGCCATACCACTCAAATATGCAGGGGAGGAAGAAATGAACTTTATGACGAATAATGTGTAGTAATGGGTAGTATGGTGCTTTTCAGGAATTTTTTGTACCCTTGCCCCATAAGTAAAAGTTTGCTAGTCCATGAGATCAAAGTAACCGATTGGCAATGATACCGTCCCACATACTGAGGGAGAACCGCACTCGATCATGAGGTAGAACAGTTACATGTCGGTTTACACACGTCCAGGTATGATGATTGTGCATATAATTCCATGTCGTGTGAACTGTGCTTCTTCTGTGAATGATTTTAACACAGGTTATTCTTTCAATAGACTCCAGGCAGTCTGTCCGCAGCCCGTAGTCTCGCGGTCGCGTTCTCGCTTCCCGAGCACGGGGTCCCTGGTTCGATTCCCGGCGGGGTAAGGTATTTTCTCCTGCCTCGGGATGACTGGATGCTTGTGTTGCCCTCATCATTTCATCATCATTCATGAAAGTGATGAGATTGGACTGAGCAAAGATTGGGAATTTGTACGGGCGCTGATAACCGCGCAGTTCAGCGCCACACAAACCAAACATCATCATCATCATCATCATCATCATCGTCTGAGGGACATTTACATGGTAACCTTCATTGGGTGATAAAAAGAGTAGGGTGTGAAGAATGTAGAAACTTGTCCTCTACATCTGAAGTGGGAGATTTTTGTCATGCTCTCTCCGAACCATGAGTACACACATAGCAATGTCGAGGAGGAAAAGTTTCTCCAATCTGGACAACTTCGCTGTGGGTAGAAAGCACGACCCAACGAAGCATCGCCATCCGCCTTAATGTACATTTCTGCCAGCTCCTTAATTGAGTATGTGTAGAACACCAAACTCAATGCTCAATGTATCTTTGACCCGTTGTTCATTGTGTTGTTAATATCTTCTCTCATGGTAGTTATCAGCGGGAAGAAATATATTCATTTGCATATCACTATTTGCAGAAACCAATCATTTCGTATGATATGTTGTAACAAACTTTTTTTTACTGTCTACAGATCTGTAACACATAACTGAAATTATGCCATCCATTCTCGAAACACGTTGTATATGGTAAACAGAGTTCATTGAAGGCTATAATCCTGTCTTACTCCCCTTTCGATTTCAGGCCACTCCGTCATACCACTTCTTAGCTTTATGGTTGTCTTTTACATAACTCATTGATCAGTTTCTTGTGCCTCCAGCTTACCTTAGATTTTCGAATTTACATCACATTGTACCATTTCACTCTGCCAAAGGCCCTTAGAGCACGTACAGAGGCCTATAGGCTATCAGTTGCTCTCATTGCGAATAAAATAGGAAAGACATCTATCATATTGGTGCGATGTATCCTCCGCCACTCCCTGCACAGTGTATTGCGGGGTATATAGGTGGAATGGACAAAAATATGTACACACTAATACCACAACACATTATCATGCATAAGACGATGCAGGGAAACCGCTAGCTTGCGAAACAGCTTGTAGCCGTGTTGGAATGGATAAATACAGGTCCTAGGAAATCTTATACCATTTTTCCTGCTAAATAGTGACAACTTCCGGTAATGGTGATGGAACTGGCTGGACATCACGCATCCTTTAAAGTAGACCACAAAGGCTCAATAATACTGAGATTTGGCAAGTGTGGTGCCCAGGGGAGATGCGACTCTCCATCCTCCTGCTTACAACACAATTCCTAGACGATGCGAGCTGTGTGACCAGTGACCCTGTCATCTTGGGACACAGCGCCACCATTAGGGAACAAACATTGTAGACCTTATCAGCCGAAATGGACATATAGCACTTGGCGGTAATGCGTCCTTGCAAAGTGACCATGTATCCCGTGGAACACCACGTTATGGATGCCCAAAATCATCACAAAAACCTGTCATGTGTTAATCTTGGGGCGTAAACGCGGCCAGAAGTTGAAAACAGTGCGAAACGTGCCTCATACAACGAAATGATTTTCTTCCACTGCATTATAGTTCAGATTTTATAGCTTCAGTGCCGCATTTTGTTGTTACGGGGCCGGCCACTGGTGGCCGAGCGGTTCTAGGCGCTTCAGTCTGGAACCGCGCGGCCCCTGCGGTGGCAGGTTCGAATCCTGCCTCGGGCATGGATGTGTGTGATGTCCTTAGGCTAGTTAGGTTTAATTAGTTCTAAGTTCTAGGGGACTGATGACCTCAGATGTTAAGTCCCATAGTGTTCAGAGCCATTTGAACCATTTTGTTGTTACGGGCATCAGCATCACTGGTATGTCTTGGAATTCCAGCTCGCCTGGGAAATTTCAGCTTATGGAGCTCCCTTCCTTTTGTTTTGCTGCTGACAGGATCCTGCCACCATCACCCAATCCACATTTTCGTCCGCATTGTGGTATTCCGGATGATATTTCACCGCTTTCCCTGCATGCGGTATAAATTGTCGACATGATGCCTTTTGAAACATAAAACACTTCGACTACCTTGGTTACGGAAGCACCCACCATAGGAACACCAAAAATTTGGTCATGTCCGAAGTCATTTAATTCCAACGTAACGCACTCACTACCACACTTTTCTAACCACGACTAACGTTTGCCACCTATTGGGGATATACGACAGGTGCCGTTCGAGGCGAAATACTACAGCGCAAGTCACAGGATTGACTAGAATCTTCATTTACATTCAAGTATGCATTTCTCACGATGCTTCCATATTTATGTCCAATCCCTGTACGTAGGTGTAACTGCCTTTGTACAAGGGTAGATGCAAGAAGGTCCAGAACGACAAAATATGCGTTTTTTCTTCCTTTCCAATAGGACGAGTCACTGCTTTAAGAGAAAGGGAACAAAATCAAATAAAAGTAACATAAAATTGTCTCTAAAAGTACTCACGACTCGTACACAGAGTTACAGTCTCACAAGTAGCGGCTGTAGCTGATGAAACACACATTCGTTCTACTGAAATTCTTTGCGCCCAGACGAACGGGCCCGCTCCGCTGGGAAGGACGATTCGGCCAGCGCGGGACTTGCGCCAGTCAGAGTGGCGCCAGTAGAAACGCTAGCGCCAGCGCCAGTGCTAGCAGTTTGGCAAACGAAGCCAATTACAGGGCCGGCGCCGTCTCTCACCTTAACGAGAGCCTCTCTGGGAAACAGCGGCCGCCCGCTCTGCCGTTAATTCGGGGACGGCGGCTGATGCGGGCCTGTTTAATCCGATACAGGAGTCAAGGGCGCACTGCGCTGCTCGTACTTCGTGCGGCAACGAGCCTCTTTCTCGTAGCGCTTTTATTCTGCGAGGGCAACGGAGATCGAGCAGGTGTTGTTCCGCGCTGTCTGCCTCGGGCGGGGAAGATGGCGACCCGTGTTTTACATCATCAATGAAACAGGTTAATTTCAAACACCCCACGCAGGCTCTTTCTCTTGACTCTTTGTTTACTAACAATAACATCATGAAATGTATCTCTATCAAGAGAAGTGATTGTAAACAGTGACGGCTCGTGAATATGCATTCTGGGTGTTCAGAAATTTCTAGCTTCAGGTAGATCTGAGAGTGTGAAATTAATAGTAACTGCTGTAAAACAGTTATGGTTATCAATAAGTTTATACAACTACAACCACTGCCAATGATAATAACAACAGATATAATAATAATAGTATTGTGCATAACTCATCTGTTGGAAGAAAGGAGTTTTTTGTGGTTAAAAAATGGTTCAAATGGCTCTGAGCACTATGGGACTTAACTTCTAAGGTCATCAGCTGTTTTTGTGGAATTTTGTTATTTACTTCATAATAAAGTATAGTTTAGGGCAATAACGAAATAATGTGTAAGCTATCGCAACTCTCAACTTCGCATAAGTAGGAGTTTTCGTGCTTTTCCATTTTTCCGGACAAATCTACAAGATCCTTAACATATGTATTAGTTAACGAATTTACTTCCGGGCCGAGAATTAGATATTCTTACGCTGCACCCACGTGATAACTCGTGCTAACTGTCATATTTCTTGTTAAATGTTTGCACAGTCAGGCTTATTTCATTTCGTCACTCTTTCGATCAAAGGATCTGTTCTCGCAGGCCCTAATTCCTTTGTTCTTAACTTTCTCTAATTTTCTTTTCTGTTCCCAGAATGAGATTTTCACTCACTCTGCAGCGGAGTGTGCGCTGATACGAAACTTCCTAGCAGATTAAAGCTGCGTGCAAAATCGAGAATCGAACTCGGGGCCTTTGCCATTCACAGGCTAGTGCCCTGCCGACAGAGCTGTCTAGGCATGACTCATTACCCGTCCTCACTGCTTTGCTTTTCTGTTAGCATTTAAAATAGATTCTACGTAGTTCGTGTTTACACTTCACACGAGAGCCGATTCCCGCACTGTAAACAACTAACTGTAGACACATAGTGCCGTTTGTGGAAATGGTTAAACTCAAGTAGTAATGTCTACCAACATTGTCACTTAAGTAGAATGCAAATGAAGTACTGAGATCCATAACGGGAAGGACACATTTGTCGATCCCATATTTAAGTAAATGTTAGAGAAACCAGTGGTACAGCTTTTCGTGAATTCACAGATAAACCTGACCCAATATAAGATCAGAGATTTCAGAAGCATGAATAAATGCTACAATCTCACAATCGACAGTGCTGTGCTTTAGGCCCTTATGAATCACAGCGCCTCAAATGGATTACCGTATGATAAAATTCATAGCTTAATATACCATAACTCATTTAGAAACCCACAAAATAGGTTTACTGTCAATACAACTTTGACATATACTAAGGTCCGATCCAATTTTACTACAGTATACAGCGAGTGAATTAGCATGTCTGACGAGTGTGCTGACATCTAGCAGGATTTATGCTGAGCGAACGGGGATAAAAGTCTGCCGCAGTGTGCTACCACCTCGTGGCACTGACATAAACCTTTAGTTGAGTGACAAGGGCTAGTTGTGCACATCGCGAACCGTGCATGTTGTTTACAAATCCGTATGTACTGGGCCCATAAGGCAATTACATCACGCGAGTTGCGCATGTGCATCAGCTTCTTAAAACATGCACAACAGAAAGTGTACTCGAGACCTTGATGCCAAGTTTCACATAGTCTAGAGGATCAGTAGCGTGGTAGATTTTAGTGCCGTATCTTTCGGACTGCAGCATCTGTGTTACGTTTAACAGCATTCAAAGAAAAATAACCAATACATCCACAAGGTGCCGAAAGTTAGGGTGTTCACGTGCACTTGTGGTCCTACACAGCAGCCGCCACTGGTTGTAAAAAATGTAAATATCATGAGAAATCATAGTGTGTCTGATACGTCTCCACTTGGCGTACCTATGAATACAAATATCAAGATAAATCACATTTATTCGGAATGTTTACCACACTGAGCACCTTTTAATGCCGAATACAAGAGTGATACGTATCCTCTGGCTACCAGAGGCTGTAGTAGCATGGAGCAGGAGTCGGATGTTTGAAGGAGTCAGCAACGGTTGTCGACCAGACCGCAAGTGAGAATGTGTCATGGCAGAGTGAGAAGCTTGGGTGGCGGATGTGCCTCGAAGAAATTTTTATTTGACAAGGAACTCCTTGAGTGCAAGCTCGAATGTTCACTCTTCAGCAAGGCTCATTTAAAAGTGATGTGTTAACAATTATAACAGTAAAAATATTAGCTGGTAATGTCTCACCGTGGGCATAGGGGGAGTGGCAGAAAATGAGTGGTCGGGAGGTAAAGTAAAGAGATCAGCCCTCTGTACTACACAAAATTGACATCGTCGACATTCAAGAAATCTTCAAAAGAAACCATTAACTTGTGCCATAATCACCGAATGAAAAACGATGCATCCCAGTAACCACGAAGGTTCTCGACGCGAACTCATTGGGAGTTACAGACCTTGCAGGACGTGCAGCTAGGTATCCACGTTTAAAAAATGCATATAGGAACATATTGGTGACACGGGGTGATGAGAACTGATGGAATGCGATGGAGTGCAACCGAATGTGAAACAGTCTCTCGTGAAGCTTATCGTGGAACGGCTATCTTTCAGGCATAGTTGTAGATAGTGCTGTAATATGTTTTATGGCACGGAAAAAACAAACGTCCAGAAGCTGTATTTTTCCAGTGGTTCCAGATGGTATGAATTGCAGTGAAACACACTTTTCAGGACAGATATTTTGCTATAAAGTAGTATTACTTTCGTACGCAGACCAGGATCAAGCAACAGGAAGTTATTTTGACGAACTGTTGGCCAAAAGCAGTTCTCATACCATAGTTCTCTTACGCCAATTTTCCCACTCTTGCTTGCTGTGATGTAAGTGTTACCTACTGCTCTTATATTTGTAGGGGGGCTGAGCACTTCCAAGTTCTCGCAGCACAATAAATAATTTTTAATACAATTTGCCATCCAGATAAACAGTCGGAGTAATTGTATACGAGTGCATGAAGGCACTGAAGTTCGTTGATATTGATATAACTCCCTTGATGCCTCTAATTTCCAGGATTCCTTTCACATTCATTTCCTTTTCATATCCTGGTTGGTTGGAGAGGAAAACAAATTTCTTACTTTTTTGTTGTATTACATATTGCTACCACATATATTTTATAGGACCAAGGCATTGTGCTGTATGTTCTTTATTATTGACACTCGCAAATAATGCGATTCTGAGGAAGGGCACTAAGTTCTCGGAACCAGTCGAGAAACTAAATTTCTCATATGCAACTGATTGTTCCTTATATACAATGAGATAAGTTTGTTTATCTCATGTACAAATTTTCCTACCGATTCCGTACTTTGCTGTGCATTGTCAAGTTAACGCTTTGTTTGAAATTTCGTTATCTGGTGTCTTCCAATTCTGTAACCCCGTTTTAAGTTATGTAACCATCCACTGCTTCCCTTGAAATCACTGTAATCAACACTATGTGATCAAAAGTATTCGGACACCTGGCTTAAAATGACTTACAAGTTCGTGGGGAGCTCGATCGTTAATGCTGGAATTCAGTATCGTATTGGCTCACCCTTATCATTGATGACTGCATCCACTTCGCAGGAATACTTTCAATCAGGTGCTGGAGGGTTTCTTGGGGAATGGCAGCCCATTCTTCACGGAGTGCAGCACTGAGGAGAGGTACCGACGTCGGTCGGTGAGGCCTGGCACGAAGTCGGCGTTCCAAAACATCCCAAAGGTGTTCTGTAGGATTCATGTCAGGACTCTGTACAGGCCAGTCTATTACAGGGATGTTATTGTCGTGTAACCACTCCGACACAGGCCGTACATTAACAGGTGCCCGATCGTGTTGAAAGATTCAATCGTCATCCCCGAATTGCTCAACAGCGGGAAGCAAAAAGGTGCTTTAAACATCAGTGTAGGCCTGTGCTGTGATATTGCCACGCAAAACAACAAGGGATGCAAGCCCCCTCCATGAAAAACACGACCACACCATAACACCATCGCCTCCGATTGTTACTATTGGCATTACACACCTTGGCAGATGAGGTTTACCTGGCATTTCGCCATACCCACACCCTGCCATCGGATCGCCGCATAGTGTACCGCGATTCGTCACTGCACACAACGTTTTTCCACTGTTCAATCGTACAATGTTTAAGCTCCTTACATCAAGTGAGGCGTCGTTTGACATTTACCGGTGTGATTTGTTGTTTATGGGAAGCCGCTCGACCATGAACTCTAAGCTTTCTCACCTACCACCTAACTGTCATATTACTTGCAATGGATCCTGATGCAGTTTGGAATTCCTGTGTGATGGTCTGGATAGATGTCTGCCTGTTACACATTACGACCCTCTTCAACAGTCGGTGGTCTGTCACTCAACAGATGAGGTCGACCTGTACCCTTCTGTTCTGCACGTGTCCTTTCACGTTTCCACTTCACTATCACATCGGAAGCAGTGGACCTAGAGGTGTTTATAATTTTGATCACATAGTCAATGTCGCTCGCAATTTGATAGGCATAACGTACTAGGTCACTATCGTGCCCATCTTGTAAATTGTATCGAGCATCTATGAAAAGCACAAACACCAGTTTTGTAACTAGTGCTCTTTGTCTTCCCTTAAATATCCGTAGTTTTTCTTATGAACTACACGATCATGTTGCTGAGGACTTATTCAAAATCTCTTCATAATTTTTTTACTGTGCTGCTGATGATCTTCCATGCACGTAATTATTATTATTACAAGCTTCTGGGACAGCGATTTTTACGACGTATTACTGGAGACGCAATTTATGACAACCCGTCCGCGAGGGGTGATGGGAAGAGGAGGCTGGCAAAGCTTATAGGTGACAGTGTAGTGGATGGTGGTTGCATCACTCATGGAAAAATTCCTGTAGTAGTTGATGTTAGGGCTGCACCCTTTTTCATTGAAGTTAGCTGATTGGTATATCTGCTTAAATGAAGTCCCTCTAACAAAGGGCTCACCTCCAGAGGACGTCATGTTTCCAAGTACAGAAGGAATTAGAATATTTCGTCAAAATATAGGATGTATTAGAGATAACGTTAGTTAACTGCTTATAGATTTTGACTCTGAAATTATTGGTATGTCGGAGAACCACTTGAGTAATTTGACAATTCAGAGGCTTCCTTTACCATGATACAGATTAGCTGGCTGTTTTCCAAGGAGTTCCTTGCGTGGTGGAGGAGTGGTTATGTGCGTAAACAACAGTGTTCCATTTGAGTCCATAGACGTATCATGGCACTGCACTGAACATTTATTTCAATGTTGTGTAGGGGCAGTTGAATTCAGTAAAACCAAACTTCTAATTATTGTTTTTATAGGTCCCCCAACTCTGACTTCAGAGCATTTCTGCTTCAGCTAGAGCGTGTTCGTGATTCACTTTGTAGGAAGTACCAGAAATTAGTTACATGAGGTGACTTCAGTATAAATTTTGTATATGATGGTGGAAGAAAAAGGATGTTGGTAGATCTCCTAAAATTCATATGATTTGATACAGAATGTGTTTTTTGTAACTAGGGTGCAGGGGAACAGTAGCACAGCCATAGGCAATATTTTTAGTCATTCTTCATTATTTTTGGGCATTCTGTTAGTAACAGGGTGAATGGCCTTTCAGACCATGGTGCAAAAACATTAACACTAAAAGGCTTTTGTACTCAAATGTCACATATAATTACAAACTATGTAGGAAAGTTAATCCAACAGCAATAGAGAGTTTTTTAAACCTTGTCAAAGAACAAGAGTGGTAGGATATTTATAGTGCCGATAACGTAGATGATAAATATAATGCTTTCCTTAACACATTTCTAATGCCCTTTGAGAGTTGCTTACCAATAGAACGTTCGAAACGGGCTACTATCAGTTATAGGCAGCCAAGGTGACTGACTAGTGGGATAAGGATATCTAGTAGAACAAAGCGGGAATTACATCAAAATGTTAGAAATAGTCACAATCAAGGTACAATGACTATTGTAAGGTGCTTAAAAATGTTATTAGGAAGGCAAACAGTATGTGGTATGCAAAGAGAACAGCTAATTCGTAGGATAAAATTAAAGCCATATGATTAGTTGTGAAGGAAGTGTCTGGCCAGCAGCAGAAAGTCGACGATACAAGTCAGTTCGTAGCAAAAATATTTCTGTTACTGATAAATCAGACATATGTACAGTATTTAACAATCATTTTCTGCGCATTGCTGGTGAATTAAATAAAAATTTAGTTTCTACAGGGATTCATATAACTTTCTTGGCAAATGCATTTCCGAGATTGATGTCTGAAATAATCCTCTGTGATACAGACAAGGGGGAGCTTGAGTCAAAAGTTAAATCACTGAAAACTAAGGACTCTCATGGTTATGATGGAGTGCTTCGCAGAATATTAATGTACTGTGCTGCACATGTTAGCCCTGTATTTAGCCATATTTGTAATTTTTCCTTTAGGAATGGTCAGTTTCCATAACGATTAAAGTGCTCAGTAGTAAAGCCGCTTTATAAAATGGGAGAAACGGATAATGTAGATAATTTAGACCTATTTCTATGACAACAGTGTTTACTAAAGTTATAGAAAAGGCTGTTTATTGATCATTTTATATCACACAATTTGCTATCAAATGTGCAACTCGCCTTTAGAAGTCGTTTAACAACTGTTAATGCTATACTTTCCTCTGTGAAGTACTGGATGAGTTAAACAAACGGTTTCAAACGCTAGCCATATTTAAGATTTAGCTAAGGGGTTTGATTCTGTTGATCAGAAAATATTGCTCCTGAAGTCGGACCATTACGGAATACGCGGAGTAGCTCACAATTGATTCACCTCTTACTTCAGCGACAGAGAGCAAAAGGTCATTATTCACAAAGTTGAGAATGGTTGTGAGTGGGGTACGGTCAAGTTCATGGCTTGTAGAAAATAAACTAATGCTGTATTACAGTAAGACTCAAGTTTTTCATTTTCTAACACAAAATTCAACAAACCGTGACATTTTAATTTCACAGAATGGGCGTATGATTATTGAAACTGAACAGTTCAAATATCTGGGTGTTCATATAGATAGTTGATTGTTGTGGAAAGCCCATGTTCAGGGTCTTGTTCAAAGGCTTGATGCTGCTATTTTACTATTCGAACGGTATCTGAAATGAGTGATCGTTCGACACGAAAATTAGTCTACTCCGTTTATTTTCATTCGCTTATGTCATAAGGTATTATATTTTGCGGTAACTCTTCCCATTCTAAAAGGATATTTTTGGCGCAGAATCGGAGTGTGGTGTAAGTTCACAAACCTCTTGTCGACCGCTGTTCACGAGTCTGGGTATTTTGTTCAAATGGTTCAAATGGCTCTGAGCACTATGGGACTTAACATATATGGTCATCAGTCCCCTAGAACTTAGAACGACTTAAACCTAACTAACCTAAGGACATCACACAACACCCAGCCATCACGAGGCAGGGAAAATCCCTGACCCTGCCGGGATTCGAACCCGGGAACCCGGGCGTGGGAAGCGAGAACGCTACCGCACGACCACGAGATGCGGGCTGGGTATTTTGTGATTGGCCTCTAAATATATATATTCATTACTGTCATTTCTTGTTAACAATATTAGGTTATTCCCAAGAATAAGCAGCTGTCACTCAGTTAATACTTGGCAGAAATCAAACCTGCATTTGGATCTGACTTCCTTAACTCTTGTGCAGAAAGGAGTGCAATATACTGCTGCAGGACGTCCTTGAAAAATTAAGCTGATATTGTTGATTGCGTTTACATAAACTTATGGACTGACTTTCTTCCGGTTCATAAACATTTTATTTTTATCTGTTATTACTTTCCTGTTGCAATTTGATGTACTGACACGTTCTATGACCTTGGAGTTTTTCTCCTCAATTTGGTCGTAAGGAACTTGACGCGTAAATAAAAATGAATAAAATACATGGTTCGACAGCTGTTTCAGTATCACTTACACTCGTTAAGCATGTATCGTTATCATTGTACTCATCAAGCAAATTTTCCGCGCAGTCGAGCGTATACGAAGCTACACATTCCAGTGACTCATATTGCAGAAACGGTAATATTTCATCTGGCACTTATCTCTCGCTCTACGAAATTTCGAAAGAAAGGCACCTAAGAAATTTCGTAGAGCGCGAGATAAGTGCCTGATTAAATATTACCGTTTCTGCAACATGAGTCACTGGAATGTGTAGCGAAATTTCTTAGGTTCCTTTCTTTCGAAATTAAAAGTCCGGCAACTGTTGTTGTAGACAGAATTCAATGTTTGCTACTTTCGTTTTTGCCATTTCTCTGCTTTATGGCTATCAGTATCGCTTGACGGTTGTGGGTTACTTGTTGACTAAGCAGTTCAGCTACGCTCCGTAGCCTCATGCTGTGCCGACTATTGGACACCTCCAGTCCTGCCCACTGTTGCCATTACCAGCCAGTCTTGTGGGTGCATGTGCAGACAGCATGTGGGGCATCGAATGCCTTGACCTTTTACGACATGGCACTCAATGGATTCTTTGTGAGATGTTCCATGATGAATAACTGAGGATAGACAATGACTTGATATAATTGTGTAGAGAGATGTCTCATTTGAAGAAAAGGGAATGTGCACTGAGTTCACTTTCCTGTAAGCACTAATTCACTAATTAATGTAATGCAAAGATTTCATTCTCTTTACAATATCTGCGTGTTGGTATCCGGTAGAATTATCAGCCATGTGTTAGTAATGTAATTAGTTTTCCCCGGCAAGATTAACTTCAAGCTATTTTGTTGGGAACCTAAAATAGTAAATGTTACGCAGTTTAAAATGTTCTGTTAAAAGTGTTCAGAATTGTGTATGACACTGCCGGTAAAACTAATGTTGAAAATAATATTTCATGTCAGTTAGAGCTCCCCTATTTTAAAAATGGTTCAAATGGCTCTGAGCACTATGGGACTTAATATCTGAGGTCATCAGTCCCCTAGAACTTAGAACTACTTAAACCTAACCAACCTAAGGACACCACACACATCCATGCCCGGGGCAGGATTCGAGCCTGCGACCGTAGCGGTCACGCAGTTCCAGACTGAAGTGACCCGCTCGGCCACACCGGCCGGCTTTCCTATGTTATTAAAAGGATTCAGTCTATTTCCAAAGCATCTCTTACTTACTTACGAAACATTTCACTTAAGCTTATCTTGACTGTTTAAATGAAAATTGTGGAGACACAGCAGAGTCGAGTTACCAGTTGCCTGGTAACAATCAATTGTAGGGCCTAAACGGACTTTTTAAGGAATGTTATAATCAATTTTCATTTACAAAATTTCATATAAATTCACTGATAGTGTTTTGTAACAGGGCACAGTTAGCCAGTGTGTGTGATGGTTTCACGAGAAAGTTATACAGAGTTTTATTGATAACTATTCTTTACATTCAATCTCATTTACAGATAGTCAGATGCAGTTTAGATTAGTTGAAGTAATTTCCATAGTATGTTCGTGTTTAAAAGTAGGGTGGCAAAGGCGATTATAGACTGGGCACTGTTATCGGAACTTAAAAGTATCTGTTTTCATTTGCTAGAGAGAGGTTTTGGCACACGAACATTTTCTAGTCATTAAAACCAAACGCTTGATTGATTTCAGTCTTTGTTATAATTACTACGGTAGTTCGAAATGGATCTGTAGAACATTTTTACAATTACATTTTTCACAATAATTACTCTGCTTCACATTGCACTTGGTCAGTGGTTGCCTTGTTGTATCTCCAGGAAAAATGATTTTCGGTTACTCAGCAAGGTCGAGGTTGATTCACGTCTTCATCGGAGGTGAATCGATGACTCCTTAACTCTTGAGTATGCATGGCGGATATATCCTTCGCAGTGGGTTCGACGGATACATCAGTCCGCAGCTTCCTGTGGCCTGTACACAATGGGAATGACGAGTATTAGGCCGGCAGTTCCATGGTATTGGTAACGCTTCCTACACTAGATGGTACCTCTCATCATTCAAGACAATGTATCCTCCGCCAGTTATAACGTTTTTTATTCTTTATACTGACAAGGACACAAAATGTGGCAGTCTCTATCCTGAAGAAAACTAACTTCTCGAATCTTATTGACATTCAACATAATTTGTTCGGAAATGCTTATTGTATATACCTCATAACTCGTACACTAGTCGAAGTATGGTTAAATTAAGCGTAATAACACCGATGTTACATATATAACGTGGCAAAACAGAAACGAGTTAATGTAAGAGCATGACAAACCATTACAAATGTGAAATGCTGCTACATTAATAATCGATGTAAGTGTCAAAATACTAAATGCAAGCATGCATTGTGTTATACAAGCACTGGATGTCAGTTTGTGGGATGGAGTCGGTCAATACGGGGACGGTTAATGCTGGTTGTGGGTGACGCTGGAGTTACCGTCCGATGATGTCCCACACATGGTCGATTGGAGACACATCTGGTGATGCATCTAATTCTGGAGTAGCGGCAGTTCTCTTTCAAGGGCAAGTATGAGGCTGGATAAGCATCGACTTCATTGTCTTTAATTACCTATTAGTATTTTTAATATATTTGATTCGATATGTTATCAGATTTATTGTTGGTTTATTATTATTTCCTTTCGTTTAAATTTGGCAACTGTTTGCTGCTGAAGTCAAGTTCTCTTCGCACCTGCTGAATACCCTCTTTCAGAAGAGATTTACTAGAATGCACCAGTAGACCCAAAAGAAAGTCGCTGAAACCGTGGCCGAAACGTCGGTTTTTCTCCAGATGTAGTTGTTCTATACATTATGACGCGGTGCCATACCCAGGAAACTTTTATGTCGACTGACTCTTGCCGCGGAAGCCGACGCAAGTTCCCAACGAAAGATAATGATCACCGTGAGAAACAGTGAAACCGAAGAACATAAAAATATCGTGGGAGTAGTATTCATCACTACCACTAGGGGTGTGGGTGAGAAGGAATCATGTAAAAAATATTCGAAAACGTCCTGTTGGTATCCGTATTCTGTTTTTAGTTGACTTGAAAGACTTTCAAAACAATGAAATGCAATTTGTCTAATAAAAGCTCGCTATGCACAGTGTCGTCGCTGAAGACGAGGACATTGCTCATGGCGAGCTTTTATGTTATTGTTTTCAGGTGGTGCAGCATTTTTCAGTCCGTATTTGAGTAAACGCATCTGTGATTTAGTGCTTTTACTCCATACATAAGGACAGAAAGTGGCCATTAGTGGCATACAGAGGTAGTTTACCGCCTGAGCCACATCAGAATGTCTTCAAAGTATTGATAATTAGTATCGTTACACAATATATGGTCCTGTGACTGTGTGAACGTGCATGATGTGATATTCCTGGCTGAGGATAAACCCAACAAAGCCAAAGAACTATTGCTTATAACTCACAAATTACCGACAGAAATCGTGTTCTATATACAGCACGAAACTGACACATTTTTCAGCCTTCCAGTGGTACATAACATGTCATGCCATCTGTTAAATGAGAAGACATACCAGAAGAATTGTGACAAAAAAAAATAAAAACACCTACAGCAGTCCTTATAATTTTATTTCGACGCTCCATTGCGTCATCTTCAGGTTGTTTTGATGCGGTACAGGTTGATACGATCCCCATGCAAACCCATCAGGAGACAAAATTACTGGATTCGCAGATAATGTGTCAGCCCTCCAAACAAACTGGTAACAAAAAAATAAAATAAAATCATAAGAACGGCTGTAGGTGCTTTTATTTTTTGTCACGATAGTAAACGGCCGACGTCCCAGAGACGTCCTGCTGAAAGGATCTAAAAAAAAAAAAAAAAAAAAAAAAAAACTAGAAGAAGATCCGTCCTGGATGTGCTTGGTTCGTCCCTCAGCCGGCGACGTAATAACGGAGTTGAAACCTGCGCCCGGCTGTGAGTCGGCTGTATAAGCTAAAGGGTTAACAGCCACCGTTCACAGTGACTGTACTTAACAAAAATAACGTCAAAATTTTCACTCAAAGTAACATAATATTGAGCTTTTTACAGATGTAAATTACAAGTGTAAAATAAATTGTAAAAATTAACAACTCCTGATTAAACAGGATTAACAGATTGCGTACACAATGAATGTATTTAAGAAAAATAGCATCAAAGTTTTCACTGAAATTGAAAAAATATTGACCTTTTCACAGATGTAAATCACAAGCGTAAAATAAATTTTAAAAATTAACAACTCCTGATTAAAAAAGGGTTAACATACGTTTTACACGATGACTGTATTTAAGAAAAATAAAATCGATGTTTTCACTGAAACTGAAATAATATTGACCTTGTAAGTGAGTAGCCTTTACTTGTGTGTGTTATCGCAAAGAAAACGTAACTGTATAAAAAAACTGTAATGTCGATCTGCATCCCTAGGATGCATATACAGGGCCTCCGACGCCCTTCTATATCTTCATTTTTTTTTTAAATTCTGTAATTTTTTGTTTGATTTCAAACTGCTTTCCAGTACTCTTTCACTAACACTGTGACATTCCTCCTACCAAGTCTGAACCAGATAGCTTTTTAAGTTTTTTGTATAATTCAATACGTTTACCCATACACTGTGAATGCATAAGCAGGGCTTCAGAAGCCCTCACACATTTATAAATGTTCTTTACCCTATATTGTCTCCAACATTTGTTTGGGAGCAGTTATTAATTCAACAATAACTGTAGTGGTATTTCCAGCAACAGGAGTGCCAACAGCAGCAGTAGCTATAGTAGTAATAGTATAACTAAAAAATAATACACACTACTTTCAGATATTGACGATGTCGGTGTATTACTGATATTTTTGTTATCAATTGTTTTATTATTGCATAGTATTGTTTTCCTGTGCTACTCTTGTCAGCCTCATTGTTACTGCAGTTTGTTTGTTGCTGCAAGGCCCATATTGTTACGAGTATGACTCGTTTAGTGATGCACAAACTGCTGTTCGAGAGACACGCCTTTTGCTATGGCTTCGACACGCAAAGCAAGAGAGTCAGTACGTGAAAATGCAGCTAATTTTGAATGTGTTGTGGCTCAGTGGTTTGAAGAAGATGATACTTGCGAGGAAGGAAATATTTTTGAAGTTGCAAGTAGAGAAAGCCAATGAACCTGCAGATGTGAATATTGAGGCAGATGGCAGTACTTCCGATAATATTACTTCATCAGAGTCTGTAAATGAAGAACCACCACAAAAAAGTATAGAAGACCACACATACATTAGTCGGAATGGAATGATTTGGAAATTAGATCCTCCTGCAACTTTTCGTACGCATGTCCATAATATCGTAAAGAAGGCACCTGGTCCAGCCTGTGGTTTGAAAACCTGTAAACCTAAGGATGCCTGAACTATTTCATCTCCAAGGTAATACTAGAGGAAATCATCAACTGCACAAATACTGAGGGCAGTAGAGTGGCTGCGTTACGTGGTAAAACGTGGAAAAACGTTTCGCTTGCTGAAATGGAGGGTTTTCTTGGTCTTTTACTGCTTTCTGATGTTGAGAAGAGTTGGGATGTCCCTATTAGAGAATTATTCTTGGATGAAAATGCAAATCCTACATATGAGGCCACCATGTCAGTAAATAGATTCGAGGATATAAGGAGAATGATTAGATTTGATGACAGGCGTACCCGTGAAGCTCGATTTGCAGATGACAAACTTACAGCTGTTGGCTATGTATGGCAACTATTTCTTGACAAGTGTAGAAATAGAATGATTCCCAATGATTCGCTCACAGTTGACGAACAGCTAGTCCCATTCCATGGAAGATGCAGCTTCACCCAGTATATGCCCCCTAAACCAGCCAAGTATGGCATAAAAATATTTTGGTTATGTGATGCTACATCTGCATATGCTTTAGACGGAATTGTTTACACGGGAAGGAAGCCCCATGAACCTATTTAGAAAAATTTTGGATTGAATGTGGTCAAAGATCTTGCTAAAACCATTGAAGGATCATCAAAAAATATTACTGTTGACAACTTCTTTACTAGTGCGCAGCTGGCAGAAGAGACGCTTCAGAAGCAAATTACAGTGGTGGGAACAATCGAACAAAATAAACTAGAAATTCCTAATGAGATGAACCCATCTGCCTCAAGAGTTATTCATTCCTCTTTGTTTGCATTTAGAGGTGACTTTACGATGGTGAGTTATGTTCCCAAAAAGAAAAAGTCTGTAGTTGTTTGTCACATGTTGAAACCTAAGAAAAGTGCAATTTTATGTGAACACTGAATAATAACTTTTTGTCAAAATATTGCCTATATACATAATATTGTGAATAATGAGTATGTTTTAATGGAAGAAATTGGTTGTAATAAATGTTATAAAATGTAAACTGCAACTTATAAGTGAATTAATAAAATTATTTGTATATGTTGTATGTAAATGAATGTAACTAATAAAAATTCACTCTTAGAGTTTTTTTAAAAAATTAATACAATGTTAATCAGGCCCACCAGATCCTTTTACTGTATCTTAGGAATCGTTCAATATTACAGTAAATTTGACAGAAATAGCTCCAAAGAATAATTATATGAAAAGAGGAGGCCCTGCATATGTATTCATGTGTGTTTTCGGCACCATGCATCCTAGGGATAAGTACGTAACCTGAAACATACGAAAATTTCTACACTGATATTAGGCCCTGGTAAAATAAAGAAACTGACAGAACTTTCATTGCGCAAAGGAAAAGAAACAATCACCTATTATGAATCTCATTTGCAGAATGAAGTACTGGCAGAAAGAGCAACACAGGAAGACTTCGCAACAGCTAAAAAAAATACTGGTACAACTAACTACAGTTGGTCCAGAATGCCAATGAAACATGTGACTCAACCTTTAAGTTCCGAAATTTCAGTTAGAAAGGAACTTATCAAAGAAAACAGTTGTAGATTCTAATATGAAAATTTATTTAACCTAATAACTTCCACGATACAGTAAAGTAACTCAGAAGTTCAATCAATAGAATACTAATCAAATAGTCGACTGTCATGAGGATGAAGTTGACCAAGAATACAAGCCTACAAAAATAAATAAAAACTTCTTACGTCACCAAATTATAGTCTGTTCCTCATTTCAAAACCTTTTTTTATGTCCATATGCTACCCAACGATTGTTCTGAGTCACCATTGCTTCTCCTAATAAATCTGCAACTCGCACAGTTCCACAATTGCGTCCATGCATTGCACTATATACTCAACGAATCCGCGCCTACTGCACACCGCAGCTATCCCCCATTGACTGTCAAAGATTCTAAGACTCCATAGTTATGCCACGGCAGACCTAGATACTGTTGCCTAACAACTGTTTCGCTCACCACAGTTCTCCAAATATTTATTAATTACAAATATTAACACAGCCATTAACATCCTCAAAAAGTAGCATTCTTACAGACTTTCCACGAACATCAAACACAAATGTAAAATAAATTGTAAAAATTAACCATCTCTGATTTAAAAAAAAAAAAAAAACTCTTAAAAGCACATATATACAATATACACTCGAAGTTATAAGAATCTTTCTTAATCAACCAGAGAAGCAACATCACTATTAATTATTATGTTTCATACAGAATTAACCTGCTGGGTACGATACATGTGTAACCAAGACCTAACACACATTGGATTTTATTATTCTATGAGGGAAAAACAAACAACTCAGGCATGGAAATCTTTAAACAGATGGTACCATAGAGTCGTTAAGAGATCGCTGAGGCAACCACGCTATTAAAGAGAAAGGAAAGAGAAAAGAAAAAAATCAATAAAACATACCAGCCAAACGCTGGTGATTATTTCGTCGGTGTCCTGGTGTTGTAACATTGTCTTCGAACAACCAGCGAATAACTTCTGTTTGCAACGCATTGGCTGTCGTCGAACAAAACCTTGACGAACAGCCTTGTTATCTGTGCCACGTACTTCGGCTATCTGTGCACATGCAGCAACAGCTCATAGTAGTGCAACGCAATATACAACCGGTTGTAATGCTGGTTTGACTGGGAGTAGGCCTACACTATGCAGTTCCAAGCGCGGCCGAGCATTCGTAAATCGTTTTAGTAAACAGCCACGTAAACCCAAGCACCAGGACTGCTCGCTGAATTCCTGCACACAGCAAAATTTAAAAGATGCGTCCAGCAGGTGCCTCTTGGCCTTATAATTATATCGGATCACAACGTGAACGAGGACCGTCATTGAAGAGCTGTGAGTAGAGTCATTGATTCGCAAACCCTCAGTTACGGATTTAATTCAGCCCTCTCCTTAAGCTTCCACATTACACTTGTTTTGTTTTGAGGCGTATTTGTTCTTGTAAGAGGAGGCCACGATGTTCGCCTAATGGATTTGCTTCAAACTTCGTACACTTTTAATAGTCCATTAGGGAAACAGTGTGCAAGTATTAAGGCGTACTGCTTGGGCGACTTCGAGAAAATCTTAAGGCAAGCTTCACGCGTCGGTGATGTACCGGTGCGTTACAACGAGCTGCGGCCCTCAGGTGGTTAATATTCAAGCTCCGTAATCGTCGGATCCAGTTCAGCTCCTCTTTTTTTAATTTACATTTCTTTCTATTTCGTACATATTATATTTGAAAAGTAATACGATGAAAAGATACGTGTATTTTCATCGAACTTCCAACGTTATTTGATTCTTTACCATTTTTTATTATTACGACGAATAGTATGCGACTTCTATTTCTACAGAGAGATTAAAAACTTTGTCAGGCACCTTCAAAGACGTCCGTATTTGTTTGACAACGATCGAAAGATTGCTCCTCGTGAAGACTATTAATCTTTTCAGATCTGAAATTTTTTAGGGAGCAAGGAAAATATTCCTTTATGTTATAATGGTGTTAGATGATTTTTTAATGATGTATATGCAAGATGAATACAAATATATGTACCCATTTTCAAAATATATTTTATACACTTGGTTTCCTTCTATGGACTAAAATAACTAATTCTAACATTTTCAACATTGTAATAAATAAACTGATCATTTAATAATTACCATGCAAAATAGCACTAGCATTCATTTACACTATGGAATATAGCCAGCCACCACTTCCCTATATTCTGGCTGTCACGAGTTGCTGCTCACTGATGCGTCCACTAGATGATAATCATATAGTGAACGCCAATAGTTGTCAGCACTTGTACGTGATAAACATGATGAACATTCACAAATATGTACATGAGGTTTACACTGGGAGAAAGATTTCTATTGCAAGTAAAAGACAATAAAATTTAGTGTACGTAATTGTGGTCAGTGGGTCTGAAAGGGTTAAAACACATTCAATCACACAACGATACATACGCTAGGATTGTATACAATTTGTCGGAAGAACGAGAAATTTTTCAAAATTTTAATGGGCTTTGTTTTTCCTTAGGAACTCTGAAGATTCCTTGTGCTTGCGAGAAAATTGCATTCATTAGATGTAGTAGATGCCGTTTTTAATTATGTTTCCCATGGCTATAAGGAAACTATCATCTTGCAACGTTGCAATGTCAAAGCACAAATCGTATGTTACTCGCATGTTTTAGAATATTGTAACTCATTGTATTATTGCATAATGTTAGTTACGCCTTTAACTGTCGGTGTTTGACTTGGGCTTTCGGAGTCTGACCCTCATAATTGAAACCCGCGTCTGCAGATCAAAGAATGCAGGTGCGTAACAGTTTTCGGTACCGTACCCCGTTGCGTGTATAAAGAACTCCGGAAATCACGATAAACATACATTTTCAGGATAATTTTATGTGTTTCGTCGTTTACTTGTCAGCGATTATAAATGTAATACTTGCTGTGAAAATAAAAATTGACAAATAGCTAGATAACACTGGAAATTCAATAAAAGTTTATGTATCATCGTATACGCTGAAAAGCCAAAGAAGCTAGTATAGGCATGCGCATTAAAATACAGACATATGTAAACAGGCAGAATAGGGTACTGCGGTCGGCAACGCCTATACAGGGTGGTCCATTGATCGTGACCGGGCCAAATATCTCACGAAATAAGCGTCAAAAGAAAAAACTACAAAGAACGAAATTCGTCTAGCTTGAAGGGGGAAACCAGATGGCGCTATCGTTGGCCCGCTAGATGGTGCTCCATAGGTCAAACGTATAGGAACTCCCATTTTTTATTACATATTCGTGCAGTAGGTAAAGGAATATGAATGTTTTAGTTCGACCACTTTTTTCGCTTTGTGATAGATGGTCCAACTAAAACATTCATATTTCTTTACGTACTACACGAATATGCAATAAAAATGGGGGTTCGTATTTTTTAAAAATGCAGCTGATATCCGTTTGACCTATGGCAGCGCCATCTAGCGGGACAACCATAGCGCCATCTGGTTTCCCCCCTTCAAGCTAGACGAGTTTCGTTCTTTGTAGTTTTTTCGGTTGACGCTTATTTCGTGAGATATTTGGCCCGGTCACGATCAATGGACCACCCTGAATAAGACAACAAGTGTCTGTCGCAGTTGTTAGATCGGTTACAGTTGCTACAATGGCAGGCTATCAAGATTTATGTGAGTTTCAAAGTGGCGTTATAGTCGGCGCACGAGCAATGGGACACAGCATCTACCAGGTAGCAATGAAGTGGTGATTTTCCCGTACGACGATTTCACGAGTGTATAATGAATATCAGGAATCAGGTAAAACATCAAATCGCCGACGTCGCTCCGGCTAGAAAGAGATCCTGCGAAAACAGGACCAACGATGAGACTGAAGAGAATCGTTCAACGTGACACAACTGCAACGCTTCTGCAAATTGCTGCAGATTTCAGTGCTGGGCCATCAACAAGTGTCAGCGTGCAAACCATTCAACGAAACATCATCGATAAGGGCTTTCGGAGCCGAAGGCCCTGTCGTGTACCCTTGATGACTGCACGACACAAAGCCTTTACCCTCCTCTGGGACCGTCAGCACTGACATTGGACTGTGGATGAATTTATCTATGTTGCCTGATGGGACTCGTCTCGTTTCAAGTTGTATCGAGCGGATGGATGTGTATGGATATGGAGACAGTCTCCATGGACGCTGCATTTGAGAAGTGGACTATGCAAGGTGGTGGAGGCTCTGTAATGGTGTGGGGCTTGTGCAGTTGGAGTGATATGGGGACCTTGATACGTCTACGTACGACTCTGACAGGTGACACGTACGTAAGGATGGTGTCTGATCACTTGCATCCATTCATGTCCATTGTGCACTCCAACGGACTTGGGAATTCTAGCAGGAGGATGCAACACCCACAAGTCCAGAATTGCTATAGAGTGGCTTCAGGAACACTCTTCTGAGTTTAAACACTTACACAGGCCACCAAACTCTCCTGACAATATTATTATTAAGCATATCTGGGATGTCTTGCAACGTGGTGTTCTGGAGAGATCTCCATCCCTTCGTACTCTTACGGAATAATGGACAGTCCTGCACGATTCATGGTGTCAGTTCCCTCCAGCACGACTTCAGACATTAATCGAATCCATGACACAACGTGTTGCGGCACTTCTGCGCGCTCGCGGAAGCCCTGCTCGATAATAGGCAATTGTGCGAGTTTCTTTGGCTCTTCAGTTTATAATATGTATTAAATAATACTGCTGTTGTATGAAAAATATAAATTAGCAAAATGAATGAGAGCCACTAGATCCAGCGATCCACGGATTACAGAGTTTTACCGCTAACCACATGACCGCCGCCAGCTCGTGTTCACGGTCGCAACGCACTAGTACATCACTGACACAAAACACTTGTCTTGAGATTTTCTCGAAATCGCCCAAGTAGCACGCCTTACTACTAGCACATTATGTTGTTCTGTTCTAGTAAAAGTGTACCAAGCCTGAAGTAAATTTTCGCTTCGAACATCGTGGTCTCCTCTTGTTAGACAGCTTCAATTTCTTAATCAATTCCTAGATGAAGTTCACAGTACCTGATAGCAGAATGTATGTCTTGTATCCCAGAGAGCAACGTAAATCACAGAAAGATCGGCTGAGTGTAGCGGCCAATTGTCATCCTTGCAACATGATCTGCAGCTGCTACTTGTTGACGCCACGTTTACTTCAGACAGACTTGCGTCTGCAAAAAAAAGTGTGCAGTTTCTGGCATACTGCTCGGCAGTCACTATTATTTTAGCCCTTTTTTATCGGTTTTGTACCGAGATTTGTTCTACAGCCCTGCATTCGTGTAGCGAAACCGCATGAGCGGCACTCCATATCCGTCACTCGCTATGTCTCACCATGTGCCGACGTGCGGCACTCACTAACCGAGTGTGTGGTAACAAGCGCGTAGGCTTGTCACACTGCCAGCACACGTAATACGACAAGCATGGGATGTGACATATGACATATCAGATACCGGTACATGGTACTGCCGTATCACATGTGCGACTCGACGCTGGTAGAAGTGAGAATATTAGTAACAACGCACCACATCGATGAGGCTTTCCTGGCTTCATTCAATTTAATTAACATTAATCAATTTATGTGTCAAATACAGTGTTGGGCACATCCTTTTATTGGCGTAGTGGCGTATGGCGGCAACAGAAATGGGAGAGTATTAAAAGAAATCTGTTGTGACGCCATAGTACAGGTTGTTTCAAAAAGAATGACTTGACTTCAATCTCCATATTTGTTCATACACAATCGCAACATAGATTGGAAAACACACACAAAATCTTAAAACTGTAGCTGTGCTATTACAAATGCTCTATGTGTCCACCAGCAGCAGCACGAACAACAACAAGACAATAGCTACATTCTTCATAAACTATACGCAATATATCTGCTTTTAAAAGAGTTAGTCCAGCTGTTATTCTGTTCTTCACTTCTTCTATCTCACGAAGTAAAGATGAGACGCACACACTTTCCTTCTTAAACGCCCACTAGAAAAAATCGCATGGGGTCTTGTCTGGCGATCTTGGAGGCCAGAAACGCACGGCAGTGTCTTGGGGTCCCGTGCGCCCTATCCAGAATTGAGGTAGAGTATTGTTGAGAAGCTGACATACATTGTTGTGCAAGTGAGTCATCCTGCAGTTGTGGAAAAAGCCATTTCTGCAGCATTTGAAGATAGCTCAACGCAAGATACGGTGCACGGGACCCCGAGACACACTGCCCTGCAGTCCTGGACTCCAAGATCGCCAAACACGAGGATATGCGATTTTTTCCGCTGGGGGTTTGTGAAGGGAACTGTGCACATAATTTTTGACAAAGTCGAATTAGTAGGTTTTAAATGGCAAAGATATCAGAGAGGATGTGGCACTATGGGCAGGATATTGAAAACAACACTTGAAGAGTCACAAAAACAAAATTCTATAAGCTTATGGCCGTACAGGTTCCAGTTTACCTTTGTGAAACCTGGGTTATGAAGAGAAAAGATTCTAGCGACGTGCAGGCGGCTGAAATGAATTTTTTATAAACAATCAAAGCATGTACTACATTGGACAGGATTCCTAATGATAACATAAGAGAAAACCCGACTATTTTTGCAGTAAATGACAAAATACAAGAAAACAGACAAAATAGGAAGGAACATCTCGAACGAATGAAAGAAACGAGGATTCAAAACATGTCTGATTGCTACCATGCTTCCCAGGCAATGATAAAAAGCTGGTCTACGCTTCGAGCTTGTACCATCACCGTATGTCACGAAACGTGAGCTGACTGGCTGTTTCACGGCCACTCCAACACTGCCTTGTTTGACTGTTTTCTTGAGGCACATATGCAGACTGTTGTTTTTTTTTCCTTTTTTTCGCGAGCTGTGGAGACAATTCAGTAAATACAACTATGAATGACGATTTTAAACAGATACTTATTTCAGCCGTTTTACCATTAGGGCAGAAAACGCAGTTATACTTAGCCTTCGTTTCATTACATTAATTTAATGAAATAAATACTATTCGTAAAAACTATGCACAGTTCTCAGTAGCTGGAAAGAAGGACAGCCGTATAGCAATGTAACTATTTGCAGCTTACGGTACTACCCGTTCCCAGAACTACAAAAGCGTATTAGTCAAACTTAGACATAAAACCATCTATTCATGTAGTTTTCTAACATCTGTCGCTTTTCATCTCCAAGTAAAGAGGAATTACATACAATGTTGCAAATTTTAGTTACTGTCCATCGTCAGCAAAGTCTCATTTTATATTAATTTATTCCTCTAGTTCTATAAACTAAATGCACGTTCCGCTAATTGTAGGATATGTATAACAAATAATTGTTCACCCTCTGCAGTATAAAGTGTGGCCCATTGTAAAACCATTGCAGCTGACTTCCGAGTATACCTGGCGCCCCCAGATAGAAATTAGTATGTATTTGATTATTTCTGGATATGGATCATTAAAATAACACAAGGGATCGGCAGTAGACCTGATCTGATAATAATTAATTTTTTAATTATTTATTATTTTTTACGCCGTTGATGCCACTCTGTAACTCATATTTACTTGTGAATAGAGACAGTGTCACTGTCATTTCAAAAACTTATTTGTATTTGGCTATATTTCACTTGCAGTAATGAATGCTCTACATGCTATCTGACTTTTTCGCTACGAGATTTGTAAATCAGATGCACGTGGTTTGCAAATGGCGTCATTTCACAATGATTATTACGGTTTATGGAAAGGTAAAGGGTATATTAAGAAGCGAAGATGCTACACTATCAATTGTACAAAATCTAATTTTTTAACCACATACTTTTCTTCAAAATCAGTTGAGAACTTGTAATTAAATTTTCCTCGAGACACTTGAGTCTCATCTTGATGTACGACAATGATGTAAGCTGAAGAAAAAGACTTAAAATTTGTACCATCCTCAGGACTTGAGCCCAGGTATCTTGATTTACTAGGAAGAAAAGCTAGCCGTTACACCACCGCAACACTATTGCTGAAAAGCTCTGCACGGAGTACATGAGTCCAAAGGCCTCCCCAACACAATCTCCAATTCATATCTTCAGCTCATTTTCTCCTTTTCAGATCGTCACTATTGCCAAGACTCTCCGGAATTGGAATAGCACCCCAGTGTTGGACGTAAGGGGAAACCAGTACCTCAGATGTAAGTGATCTTTTAGATTCTGTAACTAAATTTTCCTCAAGACAATTTGAGTATCAACTTTATCTACGATCTGAGAAGGGGAAAATAAGCTGAAGATATAAATTGAAGTTTTTTTTGGGGGGAGGCCATTGGACTTAAGTAGTCTGTGCAGCAATGTTAAACATAGTGGTGTCTAGTAAGTCAGAAGACCCGGGTTCAAGTCCCGGCCATGGCACATATTTTAATTCATTTCTTGAGCCTCCATAATTATCGTAGACAATGGTGTAATGGTTAGAATTCATATGTAGTAAGCAAGGCGACGCGGATACAAGGCCTGGGCGTGTCATAAATCTTAGTTCATTTCTTCAGCTTCCATCACTATTGAGAAACGTTACGGAACTAAAAAAAAAACTCACGCGAAATAAAAAGTTGGGTTTTTCTTTTTTTACGGGCAAAGTAAGGATTTCAGGTAAGTTCACGAAACGACGTGACAACATGAAAATGTGAGGTGTGGATTTTCCCCTTTTCGCTGTCCTGGCCTAGAGGGCAGCGAGGGTGCAGCGTAAATACAGCGTACGTGTCACTTGTCAGAATCGTATCTAGACATATCATGGGTCCCGTATCACACCAACTGCACACGCCCCACACCATTACAGAGCCTCCACCAGCTTGAATAGTCCCTTACTGACATACAGGGTCCATGGATTCATGAGCTTGTCCCCATCCCCGTACACGTCCATCCGCTCGATACAATTTGAAACGAAACTCGTCCGACCAGACAACATGTTTCCGGTCATCAGCAGTCCAATGTCGGTATTCATGGGGCCTGGCTAGGCGTAAAGCTTTGTGTTATGCAGTCGTAAAGGGTACAAGAGTGCGTCTTCGGCTCCGAAAGCCCACATAGGGGATGTTTCGTTGAATGATTCGCACGCTGACACTTTCTGATGGCCAACCATTGAAATTTTCAGCAGTTTGCGGAAGGATTGCACCTCTGTCAAGTTGAATGATTCTCTTCAGTCGTCGTTGGTCCAGTTCTTGCAGGATATTTTCCCGGCCGCAGCGATGTTGGAGATCTTATGTTTTCCGGATTCCTTATACTCACGGTGCACTCGTGAAATGGTTGTATGCAAAAATCCCCACTTCACCGCTGTCTCTAAGCTGGTCGTGGGTTATATTCCAAAAATGAACTGCATAGACAGAAGTGATGACACTTTCTGCAAGACTTGACCATCATTTTTCAGGACAAATCTCAGGCACGTACAGTGCAAGCTGTTACTGGATTGTTTGACTCATGGGGCTGCTAAGTGCTATACCAGCTACTGCACTCCCTTGACTTAAGCTCTCGTGAGTTCGATTTCTAAACTGAAGGAAACACTTCACGGCATTCGCTTATGAACTGCTACAATTGTTCGAACTCTCAACACAACTGGCACTGCTAAGAGTATCCTACGACTTCCACATCGCTGGCAGCGGGTTATGCATAATGCTGGAGACTACTTTGAAGGTCAGTAAAACTTTGAAACGTATCTATTTTGTACGAGCTGTGTATATATATATATATATATATATATATATATATATATATATATATATATATATATATAGTGACATACAGTTACACTATGAGCGTTCCACATGCTCCTGAGGAGCGCGTGAGAATATTGTCAGGTAATTTCCTTTGGTCCTCCCCTTGAATTCTAATGACCAAGAGCATTAAATTAGCAGAGCAGTGAGCTCTATAGGAATGTCAACACTGCTGACGAACCCATAAGGAACATGCGTTGCTATGTAATTGGGTGCTAACAAGGTTTGGCGACTGCTTGGGAACTGATGACCAAGAGCCCGAAGCCTACTTGCAAGTATGTTGCGTGCTATCTATTAGGAGGACACTGAAGGAATATGTGGTTTGGATCTTCTTTCGCTCCGCAAACATTGTGAGGGTTCGCCCTTCGACTGAGCCATTGGAGGCGTTTGTTGTACTTCTAATGATTAAATTTCTGACATGCTATGTGTCGTGAAGCTCCTCGATGTTTGTATCCTATTATAACATGGTACTCTTCAGCTTATCGACGAAGTAAGGAAGTACAAAAACGCTCAGGGAAATTAAAGAATACAGAGATACAAGTCAATTAGGAATGAAATAAATTACAAGTTCGGGGAAGCTAAGGCCAAATGGCTGCATGAAAATCGAAAAATAAGAGATTGTCGTAAGGGCAGATTCAGCGTATAAAAAAGTCAAAACATCCTTCGGTGAAATTAAAAGCAAGTATGGTAACATTAAGAGTTCAGTGGAAATTCCTTTTCTAAATGCAGAGGAGAGAGCGGATAGATCGAAAGAGTGCAATGAAGGCCCCTGCAAGGGGGAAGACTTGTCTGACAACGTGATAGAAGAAGAAACAGGAGTCGATAGGGAAGAGCTAGGGGATCCAGTATTATAATCAGAATTTGATAGAGCTTTGAAAACTTAAGATCAAATAAGGCAGAAGAGATAGACGACATCCACCGGAATTTCTAACATCATTTTAGGAAGGGGCAACAAAAGGACTATTCACGTTGGTGTGTAAAAGGTATGACTCAGTTTCGGAAAAATATCATCCACACTATTTCCAAGACTGCAAGAGCTGACAAGTGTGACAATAATCGCATGATCAGCTTAAAAGCTCATTCATCCAAGTTGCTGACAAGGATAATGTGCAAAAGAATACAGAAGAGAATTGAGGAGGTGTCAAATGTCAATCAGTTTGGCTTTGGGAAAATGAAAGGCACCAGAGAGGCATTTCCGACGTTGCGGTTGATAATGGAAGCGAGACCAAAGAAAAATCAAAACACGTTCATAGGATTTGTCGACCTGAAAAAAGCATTCGACAACGTCAAAGGGTGAAAGATGTTCGAAATTCTAAGAAAAGTTGGTGAAAACTTTCGCGGAAGACTGGTAATACACAATGTGTACAAGAACAAAGGGGGAACAATAAAACTGGAAGATCAAGAACGATGTGCTCGGATTAAAAAGGGTGTAAGATAAGGATGTAGTCTTCAACGCCTAATGTTCAATCTGTACATCGATGAATCAGTGAGGGAAATAAAAGTGGGGCTGAAATTCAGGGTGAAGAGATATCAACGATAAGATTCGCTCACGACACTGATATCCACAGTGAAAGTGCAGAAAAACTGCAGGATGTGATGAATAGAATGAATAATCTAAAGGGCACAGGATATGGATTGAAAGTAAGTCGAAGAGAGACCAAAGTAATGAGGAGTAACAGAAATGAGAACAGCGAGGAACATAACATTACAGCTGGTGATCACTAAGTAGAGATGTCAAGGAATCGTGATACCTAGACAGCAAAAGATGCCATGAATCCCATGACGGACGGAGTAAAGTGGACATAAAAAGCAGACTAGCGCTTGCGGAAAAGGTATTCCTGACCAAGCGAGGTCTGATGGTATCAAACATAGGTCTTAACTTGAGGAAGAAACTTCTGAGAATGTACGTTTGGTGCACAGCATTGTGCGGTAGTGAGACATGGACTCTAGGAGAACCAGAACAGAAGAGAATCGAAGTCACTGGGAGTGATGCTACAGGACATTGTTGACAATAAGGTGGACTGATAAGGTAAGGAATGAGGAGGTTATACGCAGAATCCGAGAGGGAAGCAAGATGTGAAAAACATCGACAAGAAGAAGTGACAGAACGACAGAACATAAGGTATGAAACAATAACTGGCATAGTACTAGAGGTTGCTTCGAGGGTAAAAACTGTAGAGGATGATGGAGATGAGAATACATGCGGCAAATAATTGAGAAAATAGGTGGCAATTGCTACATTGAAATGAAAAGATGAGCACAGGAGAGGAATTCGTAGCAGGCTGCAGCAGACCAGGCAGAAGACTGACGATAAAAAAATAAATAAAAAAATTGGAATCCTGGGATGAGTTGCTGCGTAGTGGTTGCCTTTGATTTTAGAAGTCCTCGATCATTGCTGTTCCTAGTCTGACGACAACCGCTTCCTGAGCCTGTATATCATATTGGAGCGAGGGAGTTTATCTTTTTTAATAGCTCGATGTACAGATGCTTCTTTTCCTAGGACATTTGCTCATTTCCAGGTATGTCGGAGCGGCCTTTCATAAATGCCATCACGATAGCACAATATCGCTAACCGCTGCCACTACGGTGTTTGTACAGTTAGTACCTTAGCCCCTGATCAGTTTTAGGGCTGATATACTATCGGAGATGATGACTGTTGTCGCTGCTGTGGTCGTCGGTGTCAATAAAAGAGCTTCCACAATGCCAATTAGTTCGGCTATTCCACTATTAAGTGGCGTATGCTCCAGCTTGTATAGGCTTTGTAGTTTTCTTGGAGCTACAAGCGCCGTCACTAACATTGGGTCCATCCGTATAAACTAAGCACGCATCGAGATGGTGAGACAGGAATTCCATGTCGTTCCTGGTTTTGAAACGTCAAAATGGTCCTGGCATCAATCGACAGAATCGCCGTCTCGGATGGCATCTCCATACATTCAGCCGCGAAGGATGGAAGTTGATTGAAATTATCCAGCATCGTCCACTCACACAGTAGGATGTTAATTCCCCAATTTTTCGTCAAGGGGCCCACATCCGTTGAGAAGGAGCCGCAGGAGAAATTTCTTGTACACGAATATTTTGCATCGCACTGTGGAACAGTCATTTTCCAGTATGACATCCAACACCTCTATGTTCGTCCCTGAGTATGATTATAGGGTTATGTTGTATGTGCAGGAGGCTACACAAGGTATTGAATTGTTTTTCTAAGAAAATATGTCGATAACGGCGTGTTGCTGTGATGCTGATCGTATGCAGAACACTCATACAATGTAATCTCTGAGCAGAACGCTGTTCACGTGTGATCGTTGCTTAATTTACTGTTGCTTTTAATATTCCTTGGTTTACTTTAGGATAGAACAAGTCACTTTAGGGTCGTACATAATTCTTTACACACACGCTCTCAAATGCTGGAAAGTACTATATCTGAATGCTACTTAGGCAATATTTGAACTATCTCAGTCTCTTACCTCCGATTATATACAGTGTCTAAATTCGAAGGTGATTCTCGCAGACAATCATTCACGCTGTGAATCTCTTATCAAAAGTACGACATGTTCAGTCACCCATAGAGCGCGTTCGTAATTACCTTTATTGAAAATTTTCGATTCCTACATTTCCATACCATTTTAGAATTTTTCTCCCTTTCGCCAATCTCACACAATGCAGGCCAATTTAGGCGTTGGTAAACGTTAATTCAGTAGAAAAGCGAGCGGCATCGGAAAACAATGCAGGGCAATTTCATTGTCCTTCGTTTTAATGACGCTATTGGGATCCCAATAAAGCTTCCTAATTCTGTTATTAGGTCCGGCAGAATGGCTTGCTGTTTGTCAAAAAAATTCAATACATCAAGCTGTCTCAGAAATAACCCTCACTAAGAAACAATGTACAATAAGCATTCCAGAGATAATTGCACTCGACGAGAGAAGCTTTTAACCGTCGTTTACGAAGCCTTGAAATAGCTCCCAATGAACGATCGCCTCACATGCAATGGCTTCCTCCTCTAATCCTCTGGCCATGGTATACTCATATATATTAATTTCCAGCACGATAAAATGCTTTATAATCGATGCGCGTAATACCGTACCAGATACACCAGGTAAATTTCATTTGATCATTCTCTGTAGTGAAGTCTTTGACAGTATAAAGCTGAGTATATTGCTAAGGGTTTCAGCAATACTCACAGATTATAAATTCTTCGCTTGGTTTTTAAAAAAGCATGTTTATTCGGAAACATATTGGTATGGATAAGATAAGGGTTTTATTAGATGGAGTACGACACGATTTTTTTTTTCGGTTATTACATTGCTTCTAGTGTAAAGCTTCTTTCGTGTCGCAATCGAAGGAAAACCTAAGTCCTCAGCATTATCAACAACACGAACGCGTTCAACGTCATTTCTGACATAGTTCTCCTGTGTTGAGTGTATGCAATCCGATCTGAGTAAATCCAATTGAGATTTTCTAGCCGACGTGCTCCCTTCAATTTTGTTATGACGTCATCCAGTTATTATCTAACTGGTGCTCTTCCATCACTCCTCTTACCCCAGAATCATCTAGTCATCTTCCTAGGTACACATTTTTTAGCTTTTCCTGCAAAATTAAACTGTATCGGATGAACTGCTACATTTGCGAGTGAAATTAAATCCTATTGGAGTTATGACTATGATGGTCTACAAAATGAGGCATGGAAAGGACCTAGTACCATGGTAAACGTCAGAACCTGGTCATGAGGCGTGCACAGACTGTGAAATCAGTAACGCACTGTCTGCGACGAGTGGAGATCTGGTCGAGCCCTGATACGGTGAACAATCACAAACATTTCTCAATGTACCATTAGCCATTCATCCCAAGGTTATGTTATTTATTTCCCCATTTCTATGTAAAACTTAATTTTCAATGGCAAAAAGTATGAAAGTTCCATTTCTCTCTTCTACGACTGCTGTTGTGAATTTGGGCTGACCCAAACATGCGTGGTAGCAGAAAAATGTTTCTCTTCTCTCGTTCCTTAACAGTGGTCGCTGCACGCTAGGAGTGTGTTCCCAGACGTCTAGAGGTCTCAGGAGAGAGGCAGTTATACAGGAGTGTCTTCCAAAGTGCCGGGCCACAGTTGGTTCGGTAGAGCAGCGGCCTCGTCAGCTGCGGAAGTTTGGCATGCGCTCGACTTGGAGTTTCGCAAGAGCAACGAAGTGTAAGAGTGGCGGCTGTTATGTCACGGGGCGGCCGTCGACCCGCTGACTCCGACAGTCTCCAGCTCTACACGATGATCACCAAAGTGGTCTCGTCGACCTCAAGGATTTGGGCTCAGACTCTCACTCCCACGTCCATCTGAAGTACTCGCTGGCTCACAGGGGTCGGCTCCCAGCCGGCAGCATCGGTGTCTGCCACAGGAATGGCGCGAGCAGCAGCAGTGGACATCCCTCTTGATGGCGGACGATAGACCTGGGGGCTGATGGAGGCCACCGATCCCCAGTAGTGTGGCCTCGGAAATTGGCAGCCCAGGTGGCAGTGCAGCGTCCTTCCAGCCGGACTCGTGGTTCCATATAAGATCAAAAACAACTATGCATGCTGAGGGTCGACATCCATAGCCTCCCCTATCTCTGGATAGCAGCAAGTGATACAAGAGCTCAGATTACGCATTGGGAGTCGGCAAACAGTACACAGAAATTCGCCATTTCTAATCAAGGGTGGAATATTTATGTTGGCGCTTCCGGTGCAATGTGCAGCAATGGGTATGACTATTGCAACATGTCTCCTGTTTTTGCCTCGTTTTCAGTGGCTTGAGACATTCGCAACGTGACCTTTCAGAGGCCCTTTTCTGCTGGTACGACACCTGAATACTTATTGTTACGTTGTACCAGCCTTCCTTAAGACATTCTGCTCTGCCACCAGTATGACGGTATCTACCGGCCGCGGTGGCCGAGCGGTTCTTGGCCCCTCAGTGCGGAACCGCGCGACTGCTACAGTAGCAGATTCGAATCCTGCCTCGGGCATGCATGTGTGTGTGATGTCCTTAGGTTAGTTAGGTTTAAGTAGTTCTAAGTTCAAGGGGATGATGACCTCAGATGTTAAGTTCCATAGTGCTCAAAGCCATTTGAACCATTTTCTTGACGGTATCTCTCGACTTCCATGGCGTCATTATCTTCGCTTGCAGACTTGCGCGCTCGGTCGTTCCCCGCTGCTGCGCAACTAGCACAGCATTTCCCCGAAGCTGACAGTCTGCTGGTCATTGAAACAGGCTTTTCACTTTGAGGCAGCTGCCAAGGCATCACTGGGACGAATTTTTAGTGTTTTCCAGGAATACTATCCCACGGCGTAACGCTATGATTCTTAAGTAAGTAGTTGTTGTATCAGGGCACGCTATACGGTGAGACGAGCCTGGGTATGTGGAAAGAGTACATTGAGGTCCTTTGTGACGGGGGGGGGGGGGGGGGGGAGGGGGACTTACCTGACGCAGTATAAGAAGAAACAATCCGAATTTAGAAAAACCTTGAATAACTTAAAATCAGGTAAGGCGGAAGGAATAGATAACATACCATCAGAGTTTTTAAAATCATTGGGAGAACTGGCAACAAAACGATTATTCACGTTGGTGTGGAGTGTGTGTGACTGGCGATATACCATCTGATTTTCGAAAAAACTTCAACTACACAATTCGTACGATTGCAATAGCCGACAAGTACGAGAATTATCGAACAGTCACCTCAATAGCTCACGCATCCAGACTGCTGACAACAATAATATGCAGAATAATGGACATGAAAATTGAGGACCTGTTTGGCTTTAGAAAAGGTAAAGCCGCCAGAGAGGCAGTTCTGATGTGGTTGATATTGGAAGCAGGACTGAAGGAAAATCACGACACGTTCTAGGATTATTCGGCCTGGAAAACGCGTTTGACATTGAAAATTGGTGAAAGATGTTCGAAGTTCTGATATAAACTAGGGGTAAAGTATAAGCAAAGCCGTGTTAAATATAGTATTTACGAGAACCAACAGCGAGTAAATAGGAGTGGAAGACCAAGAAAGAAGAGGGTAGATTAAAAAGGCCATAAGACATGTATGTAGTGTTTCACCCCTGTTATTCAGTCTGTATGTTAAGAATCCATGACAGAAATAGAAGAAAGGTTCAATAGTGGGATTCAGTTCGAGGCAAAAGGGTATCAATGTTAACATTTCCTGATGAGATTGCTGTTATAAGAGTAAATGAAGAAGAATTACAAGATCTGCTAAATAGAATGAACAGTCTAAGAGCACAGAATATGGAGTGAGAATAAATCAAATAAAGACGAAAGTAATGAGGAGTTGCAGATATGAGAGCAGCAAGAATCTTAACATCAGAGGTGGGGATTACGAAGTAGATGAAGTTACGGAACTCTGCTACCTAAACAGGAGCTAGGAGTACATAAAAAGCAGAGTAACGCTGGCAACAGGAGCACTCTTGTGCAAGAGAACTCTACAAGTACAAAGCGTAGGTCTTAATTTGAGGAAGAAGTTCCTGTGCAAGGGAACTCTACAAGCATAGGTCTTGATTTGAGGAAGAAATTTCTGAGAAAGTACGTTTTGAGCACAGAATTGAAAGGCAGTGAGACATGGACTCTGGGAAAACCGGAGCAGAAGAGAGCAGAAGTGTCTGAAATGCTATGCTACAGAAGAATGTTGAAAATTAGGCGTATTGGTAAGGTAGGGAATGACAGGGTCTCCACACAATCGGAGAGGAAAGTAATAAATGGAAAACACAGACTAGAAGGAGAGACAGGATGATAGGATATCTGTTAATATTAGAGATAACTTCCGCGATAACGAAGGGTAAAAACTGTGGAGGAAGACAGGCATTGGGATGCATACAGCAAATAACTGAGGACGTAGATTTCAAGAGCCACTCTGAGATGAAAAAATTGGAAAAAGAGAGGAATTTGTGACGGGACACATCGAACCACTCAGAAGACTTGACGACTCCAAAAATAGTAAGTTACAAAATGGTACGCTTTGATGTGAAGTACGTGATGCCCTAAACCTAATAGAATCATATCTAAATAACATCGCTGTGTTCAGGTAGTCTCCACTATTTTAAGCATATCACTCTATTACTAGTCGCAGGTTTTCGTGAATAGCGACTGGTACATGCGGGAGGCAGTCTTCAGAGAACTGCCTGAGCTAACTGCTGGCACTGAAGTTAACTGAGTGCTGGTGGGGGAACTGTCCGAGCGTTGGTGCGCAACTGAGTTAAGTGTCCGCCGCATGTCGTGTTTTGAGCCGTCGTCGGAAGAATAACCATTGTCTACTAGCTGTAATCATTTATGAACTTCGAGGATAAGAATCTAAAAATGGACTGCAACTGTTGGTTGGTAACATTTAATGTAAAATACACTGCTTGTAGCGATGGTTTACTCTGTAGATATTTCAAAGCTACAGGACGAGAAAAAGAAAAGGAAAAAGTCTTTCAGTAGAAGGCGTGGTAAATGTTCTGCGTGAAATAGATTTCCGTTGTATATTTAGATTGCAATCTACTATTGCTTACCCAGATGACTTAGTTTGAAACGGGAATTTTCTTGTTACATTCCCTGCTACCTAGGCCCTTGAATCCAAACACTAAAGGAGTGTTGGTACCTGTAAACTCCTTGTGGGCTTGCGTATGTATAGCATACGAAACCTAGATATCCTTGACGGGCCAGTGAAAGAGATGATAGTCTCAAACACCAACAAACGTAGGAATGCAGTTGCCTCATTTTCCAGAATCACGCCACACATGGCAACATCCTTACTTGCCTGAGAAGCAACTGTAGCCATTGCCCAAGCTCTTCACCGAAGGACATTCTGCTGATAGGACAGCAGGAGTATGAGCGCTTAACGATCCGTCGACAGCAGATGATGCACAAGAAGGTTGTCGCCTGTGTCATTCTTGAAGGAAGTACTCCGGAATTTGCATCGAGCAGCTTAGGGAAACATTGGAAAATCTAATTGATATCCCACAACTAGAGATATTTTAAGGAAAAGATATGGAAGGTGGACCCATATATTTCGTCGTTTGTTGTATCAAATAACACACTTTATTACTTAACAACAATGTTATCATTACAGTTTTAAAAAAAACTTATTAAAACAATCAGAATTCTCACAATCAAAACCTGAACAATCTCAGTTCATTAAAAACAAATTTTAACTATTATATAATTAAGAGTAGGGCTTGAAATCGGAAGTATGCAGTTCCCCATAATACGAAAATGTCCCAACAATTGCGTTTTGCTGGAACCAGGTTCAGTGAACAATTTTATCACTAAAATGAATTACAATGACAACCATTAAATGGAGGAACAACTTCCAAACTTAGGTAACCGTTACACAATTGGACAACATTCATCCAAATACATTAAAGATCATAAGTGACACCACTTATTGTAGCTGTTCCACGGCTGCCTAGCAATTTGTAAGGATTAATCAAAAAACATTGCTTAAACAATAAAATACAGAATTTCTTAAAACAGAAAAACTGGGAATGTATAAAATTCATTTTTAAATGTTGTAGAGAGAATAGAATCTAAATGTTCATCAGAAGAAGCAAGGCAGTTAATGGAAGAGACCTTACCCACACCATTTGATACAATTGAAATTCTACCCACCTCTCCATCTGAAATTAGGAAGATAATAAACTCTCTCAAGAATAAAAGCTCACATGGAATTGTTGGCATTTCCAGCAGGATAATAAAAGCTTGTTCCCAAGAAATAAGTGGGATTCTTAGCCACATATGTAATAGCTCTTTGAAGCAGACTATTTTCCCAGGTAGACTGAAGTATGCCATTGTAATACCACTTCATAAAAAAGGGGATACGTCTGATGTCAACAACTACCGCCCAGTCACTCTTCTGACTGCCTTATCCAAAATTCTTGAAAAAGTAATGTATTGTAGAGTAGCTTCACACCTTTGTAAAAATAAAATTTTAGCAAAATGTCAGTTTGGTTTCCAGAAGGTTTTTTCAACGGAAAATGCTATATATACTTTCACTAATGAAATATTAAATGCCCTGAGTAACCAGAAGTCACCCGTTGGGATTTTTTGTGATCTATCAAAGGCTTTTGATTGTGTAAATCATGGAATACTTCTAGATAAGCTCAAGTACTGTGGCATGAATGGGACAGTGCTCAAATGGTTTAAATCATACCTAACTGGAAGAGTGCACGAAGTTGAAATAAACAATTGACATAATATGAAAAAAACTGGTGATTTCTCAAACTGGGGAACAATCAAGAATGGGGTGCCGCAAGGTTCGGTCTTGGGTCCTCTGCTGTTCTTAATATGTATTAATGACTTGCCATTCTATATTCACGGAGATGCAAAGCTGGTACTTTTTGCCGATGATACAAGTATAGCTATCACACCCGACAGACAAGAATTAATTGGTGAAATTGTAAATGATGTTTTTCAGAAAATCATTAAGTGGTTCTCTGCAAATGGGCTCTCATTAAACATTGACAAAACACAGTATATACAGTTCCACACAGTAAATGGAATGACCCGATTAATAAATATAGCCTTCGATCAGAAATCGGTATCTAAGGCAGAATATTCGAAATTTCTAGGTGTATGTATTGATGAGGGGTTGAACTGGAAAAAAACACGATGAGGATCTGCTGAAACGTTTGAGTTCAGCTACTTATGCTATTAGGGTCATTGCAAATTTTGGCGATATACATCTGAGTAAATTAGCTTACCACGCCTATTTTCATTCTCTGCTTTCGTATGGCATCAAATTCTGGGGTAACTCATCATTGAGTAAAAGAGTGTTCATTGCACAAAATGGTGTGATCAGCATAATTGCTGGAGCTCATCCAAGATCATCCTGCAGACACTTATTTAAAGAGCTAGAAATCTTCACTGTAGCCTCACAATATATATATATTCACTTATGAAATTTTTTATTAACAATCCGAACGAATTCAAAAGTAATAGCAGTGTACATGGCTACAACACTAAGAGAAAGGATGATCTTCACTACTCAAGGTTAAATCTAACTTTGGCTCAGAAGGGGGTAAATTATGCTGCCACAAAAGTCTTTGGTCACTTACCTAAAGTCTGACAGATAGCCATATAGCATTTAAAAGGAAATTAAAAGAATTTCTTAATGGCAACTCCTTCTACTCATTAGATGAATTTTTGGATTTATTTATTTATTTATTTTTTTTTTTTTTTTTTTTTTTTTTTTTTTTTTTGTCGTCAGTCTACTGACTGGTTTGGTGCGGCCCGCCACGAATTCCTTTCCTATGCTAACCTCTTCATCTCAGAGTAGCACTTGCAACTCCTCAATTATTTGCTTGACGTATTCCAATCTCTGTCTTCCTCTACAGTTTTTGCCCTCTACAGCTCCCTCTAGTACCATGAAAGTCATTCCCTCATGTCTTAGCAGATGTCCTATCATCCTTTCCCTTCTCCTTATCAGTGTTTTCCACATATTCCTTTCCTCTCCGATTCTGCGTAGAACCTCCTCATTCCTTACCTTATCAGTCCACCTAATTTTCAACATTCGTCTATAGCACCACATCTCAAATGCTTCAATTCTCTACTGTTCCGGTTTTCCCACAGTCCATGTTTCACTACCATACAATGTTGTACTCCAGACGTACATACTCAGGAATTTCCTCCTCAAATTAAGGCCGGTATTTGATATTAGTAGACTTCTCTTGGCCAGAAATGCCTTTTTTGCCATAGCGAGTCTGCTTTTGATGTCCTCCTTGCTCCGTCCGTCATTGGTTATTTTACTGCCTAGGTAGCAGAATTCCTTATCTTCATTGACTTCGTGACCATCAATCCTGATGTTAGGTTTCTCGCTGTTCTCATTTCTACTACTTCTCATTACCTTCGTCTTTCTCCGATTTACTCTCAAACCATACTGTGTACTCATTAGACTGTTCATTCCGTTAAGCAGATCATTTAATTCTTCTTCACTTTCACTCAGGATAGCAATGTCATCAGCGAATCGTATCATTGATATCCTTTCACCTTGTATTTTTATTCCACTTCTGAACCTTTCTTTTATTTCCATCGTTGCTTCCTCGATGTACAGATTGAAGAGTAGGGGCGAAAGGCTACAGTCTTGACTTACACCCTTCTTAATACGAGCACTTCGTTCTTGATCGTCCACTCTTATTATTCCCTCTTGGTTGTTGTACATATTGTATATGACCCGTCTCTATCTACACCTAACCCCTACTTTTTTCAGAATCTCGAACAGCTTGCACCATTTTATATTGTCGAACGCTTTTTCCAGGTCGACAAATCCTATGAAAGTGTCTTGATTTTTCTTTAGCCTTGCTTCCATTATTAGCCGTAACGTCAGAATTGCCTCTCTCGTCCCTTTAATTTTCCTAAAGCCAAACAGATCGTCACCTAGCGCATTCTCAATTTTCTTTTCCATTCTTCTGTATATTATTCTTGTAAGCAGCTTCGATGCATGAGCTGTTAAACTGATTATGCGATTATTCTCGCACTTGTCAGCTCTTGCCGTCTTCGGAATTGTGTGGATGAAGCTTTTCCGAAAGTCAGATGGTATGTCGCCAGACTCATATATTCTACACACCAACGTGTATGGTCGTTTTGTTGCCACTTCCCCCAATGATTTTAGAAATTCTGATGGAATATTATCTATCCCTTCTGCCTTATTTGACAGTAAGTCCTCCAAAGCTCTTTTAAATTCCGATTCTAATACTGGATCCCCTATCTCTTTTATATCGACTCCTGTTTCTTCTTCTATCACATCAGACAAATCTTCACCCTCATAGAGGCTTTCAATGTATTCTTTCCACCTATCTGCTCTCTCCTCTGCATTTAACAGTGGAATTCCCGTTGCACTCTTAATGTTACCACCGTTGCTTTTAATGTCACCAAAGGTTGTTTTGACTTTCCTGTATGCTGAGTCTGTCCTTGCGACAATCATATCTCTTTTGATGTCTTCACATTTTTCCTGCAGCCATTTCGTCTTAGCTTCCCTGCACTTTCTATTTATTTCATTCCTCAGCGACTTGTATTTCAGTATCCCCGATTTTCCCGGAACATGTTTGTACTTCCTCCTTTCATCAATCAACTGAAGTATTTCTTCTGTTACCCATGGTTTCTTCGCAGCTACCTTCTTTGTACCTATGTTTTCCTTCCCAACTTCTGTGATGGCCCTTTTTAGAGATGTCCATTCCTCTTCAACTGTACTGCCTACTGCGCTAATCCCTATTGCTGTATCTATAGCGTTAGAGAACTTCAAACGTATCTCGTCATTCCTTAGTACTTTCGTATCCCACTTCTTTGCGTATTGATTCTTTCTGACTAATGTCTTGAACTTCAGCCCACTCTTCATCACTACTATATTGTGATCTGAGTCTATACCTGCTCCTGGGTACGCCTTACAATCCAGTATCTGATTTCGGAATCTCTGTCTGACCATGATGTAATCTAATTGAAATCTTCCCGTATCTCCCGGCCTTTTCCAAGTATACCTCCCCCTGTTGTGATTCTTGAACAGGGTATTCGCTATTACTAGCTGAAACTTGTTACAGAACTCAATTAGTCTTTCTCCTCTTTCATTCCTTGTCCCAAGCCCATATTCTCCTGTAATTCTACTCCTTCCCCTACAACTGCATTCCAGTCACCCATGACTATTAGATTTTCGTCCCCCTTTACATACTGCATTACCCTTTCAATATCCTCATACACATTCTCTATCTGTTCATCTTCAGCATAGTAAGTGGGCAATTTCCCAACCTCCACAAAAGAAAAAAAGAAAAAAAATTGAGTGTCATGTAATATTTTGTCTAATGTAATGTCTTGTATAGACACCTTTTATTAACTTGACACGTTCCACATCATTACGCAGTGACGTATTCATGATCTATGGAACAAGTACTAATACAATCTAATATAAATCCCAACCGGTAAACTCCGACCAAACACTGAGAATGAGCATTAATAAGTATACAGTTGCTCAAAATTCAAGATAAGTTTGGAATACATGGAACTGAAATGTACTTCGAACTGGTATAGACCAGCAGAAACGTTGACAATAACCTTTAATATATACACAGTTGCCCAAAATTCAAGATAAGTTGGGTATATATGCAATTGAAATGTACATCCGACTGGCAAAAACCAGCAGAAACGTTGACGATAACCTTTAGTAAGTATACAATTGACCATAATTCAAGGTATTCTGAGAGCTACAGCAGACGGCTGTCACAGCCAACAAGGAACGAGCGGCCAAGTTTCTCAATAAGTGGAGTCAGCTGACGTGTGTGTGGACCAAGATAAGGATCGACAGTTTATACTGATAAGTAGAGCTGAGAAGTAGCAATAGTAGTGCAAGGTTTAAACGAGTAGTTAATGAGGTTTAATGAGGAGACACTTCGGGTCTGGCAAACACACCTTAAACCTCCTGAGCTTATTAAATTCGCCAAATGGAGCGAACTACTGTTTCCCGGCTCACTAATGAATATACGGTCGGGAAATGAACCTTTGTTGCTCTGAATATAACTCTCCATCACTTACCTCGGCAGAACATTTGATTTCTTGTAACCTTTAATTGCTTATGGCATGTTCTCTCCTTCGTCTTAATTTCATATGGCATCTTGAAATAACATGCACAGGACGGAAAAGGTTGTACTGAGCTACGAATTCGACTACCTTTGGGCGTTGTCCACTGAAACATAGCAAGGAGCTATAGTGAAACGAATCGTGAACGATTATAGTCTTCTCGTAAAATAGTACATCTCTCAGTCGATATGAGATGCCAATGATTGTTTTCGCATCTTCAGCGTGACGACATTACTAACAGCAAAGAACTGAGTAGTAGAGTTTGTAGATTCCGGCAGACAGAGACGAGCGTTTGGATGAACATAGAAATACTCAATGTGATGATAAGTGTCAGGCTATGAAATCACACCGAACGACTATTTTACACTTTGCTGATGCAAGATTTTATGCACTAACTGAATTCTCGCTTATGTCCCATAAATTTGCGATGGGATTCATGTAAATCATTCGCTCGAATTGTCCAGAATGTTCTTCAAACCAATCGTGAATAATTGTGGCCCGGTGACATGGCGCACTTGTCATCCACAAAAATTCTATCGTTGTTTGGGAATATGAAGTCCATTAATGGTTGCAAGTGAACTAGACCATTTCCAGTCAATTTTCGGTTGAGTTGGGCCAGAGGACCAAGTCCGTTCCGTATAAACGCAACCCACACCATTACGGAATCCTCGCCATGTTGCACAGTGCATTTTTTAAAAGTTAGGTCCATTGCTTTGTGGGGTGTACACCTGCTCGTATCATACCATCATACCATCGGGTCTCATCTGATCGGGCCACGGTTTTACAGTCGTCTAAATTTCAAACGATATGGCTAAGATCCCAGGGAATGTCGTGCTGTTAGCAAAGACACTAGCATCTTTCGTCTGCAGCCATAGTCCATTAACGCGAAATTTCGCCGCACTGTCTTAACGGATACGTTCGTCGTAGAACCCACATTGATTTCTGTTGTTACTTCACGCAGTGTCGCTTGGCTGTTAGCACTGACAACTCTACGCAAACGCCGCTGCTCTCGGTCGTCAAGTGAAGACCGTCGGCCACTGCGTTGTCTGCGGTGAGAGGAAATGCCTGAAATTTGGTATTCTCGACACACTCTTGACACTATGGATACCTGAATTTTGTGTTCCCTAACTGTTTCCGAAATGGAATGTTGCGTGTATCTAGCTTCAACGTCACCCTCGCTTTCAAAGTCTGTTAATTTCTGTCGTGCAGCCGTAATCATGTTGGACACATTTTCACCTGAATCACCTGATTACAAATGACGGCCCTGTCTATGCACTCCATGTTGTGTACGCCGTCCTATCGCCGTCTGTATATGTGCATATCGCTCTCCTATTTCTGTAAAACCTGTTTTGTAAAGGCCTCGTCGCTACTGCTGTGGAGGCCAAGTGGCCACTGTTGTTACGGAAGGCCGAGTTTGTGAGTTTGTGAAACGGCTTCTGGTGCAGTACACCGCTAACAGAAAATTTCTACATGCCAATATTACAAAGCTGTGCTCCAGGGTCAGGTAACAGGATAGGAGAACGGAGGTTGTACAACACTCTAACAAATTAGTAACAAAGTCACACGAATGAGTTGAAAAGGTTTGCTTACCTTTGTGACATGTTGAATAATGTGTAAGTAGGCTGTTTAGGTTTCCTTGTTGGTAACGCCACGTAGCGCTCTGTGTGAGAATCACTGGCTGTGCTGTGTGCAGTCTGTGGCTAGTTTGCATTGTTGTCTGCCATTGTAGTGTTGGGCAGCGGCAGCTGGATGTTAGCACCGCGTAGCGTTGCGCAGTTGGAGGTGAGCCGCCAGCAGTGGTGGATGTGGGGAGAGAGATGGCGGAGTTTTGAAATTTGTCATGAACTGCTATATATATTATGACTATTATGGTAAATACATTATTTGTTCTCTATCAAAATCTTTAATTTGTTAACTATGCCTATCAGTAGTTAGTGCCTTCCGTAGTTTGAATCTTTTATTTAGCTGGCAGTAGTGGCGCTCGCTGTATTGCTGTAGCTAGAGTAACGAAGATTTTTGTGAGGTAAGTGATTTGTGAAACGTATAGGTTAATGTTAGTCAGGGCCATTCTTTTGTAGAGATTTTTTGAAAGTCAGATTGCGTTGCGCAAAAAAATATTGTGTATCAGTTTAAGCACAGTGTGGTATAATTGTTCTAAAAAGGGGACGTTTCAACTGGAGTGTGCAACACGGCATGTAATGTAACACAAAAAGGCTCTTGATGGCTAAGTGCAAATAATCTTTGCCAAACTTCACTGCACATATCAAATGCAATTTACAACAACTCCCTGTTCACTTCTAAGAGTTCACTAAACGGCGTTCCCTGTCTAAGTCAGCCATGAATAATGATCTATAACCAAGTGGGCGAGAGTTAGTCCTCTTTCTTTTGTCCTTTGTCGTCCGGTCATTGGCAGGTTGTGCCGAGCGGGAAATTGGCCGAGGCGAAGCCGATGTCTTCATCCTCAGTGTCGCCAGTGGCCCTGGTTGGAACTCGTGCAAGTGGCGAGTTTCTATGGCACCGGTATCAGCTCGCATCTTTGCGCCTGTGGAGCTTTTGCACCGGCTGTCTCGTATTCGGACGACACAGCATCCATGACTTCTGCACCTCAGTGTATATCAAATCACGACACCGTATCTCCTTCGGAAGAACTTTGCTGAAATGGACTCCGTCCTACGCTCATGCGGGTGACAGACGTTACTTGTGGGACATCCTGTGTATCAGACAGCTACAATTTCTACTTTCCTATTGTTGGTCCATAGCATGTTGTTATCATTTCTTCTGTTCTTCTTCATTACCTTCATGTTTCTTAGCTTTATCAGCATGTCAATATCTGTGCTAACATCCATTTTCATCCGTATTTTAAGAATTCGTTACATCAGTCAGTCAAGCAGAAACGTTAGCTTCGTTACCAGTCTCTTGTCAAGTTTAAGATTCCGTTTCTCACTCGGTAAAAACGGAACTTGTATAGGATGTTTGTTGTCTGTCTGTTAAAACCCCTTTTCTTCAGGAGCGAGTAGTGGTGTCAAATTGAAAATGATGTCAAATAATAAGGTCTACTATCCCTGGCGGTATAAGTCAATGCAATGAAAGGACATGGACATTTTTGACACTCGCAAACTCACTAGCGAATCCCTTCGATGGACTATCTACGCACACAATTTAGTTTTTAATGGACCCTCAGAGCGCAAGCCTTGCTCGAAATTATCCGCTTTCGTTTTCTGTTGCCCTTCCTTTCATGTTTTTCGTCCTCATTGACCCGCAAAGAACGGCAGCTTATGACTATGAAGTAATTCTTGGTGTGCTAGGTTTATTAATACATTTTACTTTTGCTTTGTAACTATTGTAAATCATTATTCGGTCTTGGTATTTCATTCAGACTCCCGAGAGATTTAAAAAATGTGGTTTTATTCTCTACTGCGGATACGTTTATGTCAGGAACAAGGAATCTACCTAATAAATGTAAATTAAGAATAATGAACACATCGCCGTCTGGCTTGTTTCTTAACTGTTAAGTCAAAGCTATATTCACGACGTTTACGTGGTACACATCTTCCGAAAGACGAAAACCGAATTTCGGAAACCTTTTTTTTTTTGCTGTCTTGTTTACATATTAATGTCTGAAGCGGATTTCCTAGCCCACTTAAATATGGCGCCTGGAGAACAGCTGTTACAGTTTATTATTTAATCAGCACAATCGCTATTTCCCTTCAGTTAGACAAGCTGTAAAGAGCTTCAGTTTAATATTTCTACCTATCCTCCCCTGTACAAAAAGCGACTCCGTCCATATTGGCCGAAAAATTTTAAAAACAAGACGAAACCTGACAGACTAAGCGGTTGCGTTTAATGGGAACGAAACACCATTGCAGAATCGGAAAACCGGGAACGAGAAGTGGATTTCCAGAATCGGTTTTGACCATCCAGAAGCGCTATTGGGAAGTCGGTTTACGAAAACCGCTTTTGGGAGCCCCATGTAAACGGGATGACTGATAACAGAGCTAGTCCGATAAAGCACTATCCTAGTTCTGTCGCCCACGGAGAAATCATACTGCAGTAGATAAAGTAACATGCAATCCACTGTAGCTAAATATTTCTCGTTCTGGAAATAGCGCGCTGCAGATAGATTACACCCATACGTCAGGAGAGATGCACGCGCTAGTGTTAGCTTCTACGTATCATTAATCGTAGCTGTACTGGGACTAGCAATATATAGGGCGTTTCTTTTGAGACAACTAAATACTTATTATTATTTATTCTTCACAGCTACAGCCTATTATCTGGAAAGCTGAAAATAGGCCATTCAAATCACTTTTCTTACTTAGTAACAAATTTCTGTATTAATAATTTATTATTACAACTAAATATCTCGAAATGATCCATCATAAGAATAAAAATTTTTAGGTGAAAAGTTCATGTTAATAAAGAAGATTTCTGTCTGCTACAGCTGACCACCTAAAAACTATCCCTCCTGCGCGGATAGAGTCAGCTTTATATTCCAGAATGGGAACCTACTAGTTTTATTGCATATTCGGACTCTGCCCCAAAACATTCGTAATGTTTACCGAAACCTTTGTTTTCCATTCGTGGTAGATGAAGCTGCAATCTACAAACATCAAGTGTGCCTGAGTTTGCAATTAAAGACTGACGTATTTGATTCTACATTTCAATTGTGATATTAACGTAAACCTATGCGTTCTAGCGGTTGATATTTGTGCTCGATCTTTACTTTAGTGTTGTGCAATTGATTCTACAGTACAAAATGGTTAGGTGTTTCAATTTCTGGTTAGAAATTACGGTCAGCGTGATCCAGGAACAACGAGTGGATGTAATATCATGAATGATAACCGCTTGTCTGCTCTTGCAATTTATTTATTTATTTATTTAACTAATGGATTCTTACCATAGAGGCCAGATCATCACGTTAGACCTGTTAAATCATGACATTAAAGTTTCAACTGGACTGAAACGGACATGTTACAACTTTAATGTCACGATTTAACATATCTAGCCAGATAACGTGGCTACTAGGCTACGAAACAGGCTGTTAAATAAATAAATAAATTACATATAAGAGCAGCCAAATGGTTATTATTCAAGATGGCTACTGGTGGCTGCGATTGTCCCTCATACAAGATGGTGTGGATGGAATACGCTGAAGAGCCAAATAAACTGTTACACCTGCCTAATATCGTGTAGGGCCACCACGTACACACAAAAGTGACGTAACACGACGTGGCATTGACTCGACTAATGTCTGAAGTAGTTGATGGAGGGAACTGATTCCATGAATTCTGCAGGGCTGCCCATAAAGAGTACGAATGGGTGGAGATCTCTTCTGAACAGCATTCCTGATATGCTGAATAATGTTCATGACTGGAAAGTTTGGCGGCCAGTGGAAGTATTTGAACTCAGAAGAGTTTTCCTGGAGCCACTCTGTAGCAATTCTGGACGTGTGGGGTGTCTCATTCCCTACTAGAATTGCTCAAAGACGTCGGAATGCACAATGTACATAAATGAATGCGTCATCAGACAGGATGCCTACGTACGTGCCACGTGTCAGAGTCGTATTCTCGTAGTCGTATCAGGGGTCCCATATTACTCCAACTGCACACGATCTACACTATTACAGAGCTTTCGCCAGCTTGAACAGTCCCCTGCTGACATTCAGGGTCCATGGAGGTTGTATCCATACCTGTACACGTCCATCCGCTCGATGAAATTTGAAACAAGAATCGTCCGACCAGGCAAAATGTTTCCATTTATCAACAGTCCAATGTCAGTGTTGACGGGCCCAGAGAGGCTGAAGGCTTTGAGTCGGGCAGTCATCAAGGGTATACGAGAGGGCCGTCGACTCCGAAAGCCCATATCGATGATGTTTCATTGAATGGTTCGCACGCTGATACTTGATGATGTTCCAGCACTGAAATCTGCAGCAATTTGCGGAAAGTTTGCACTTCTGTTACGGTGAATGATTCTCTTGGCTCGTTGTTGGACCAGTTCTTGCAGGATCTTTTTCTGACCGCAGAGATGTCGCAGATTTAATGTTTTACCTGATTCCTAATATTCACGGTACACTCTTGAAATGGTCGTACGGAAAAATCCCCACTTCATCATTGCCTCGGAGATGCTGTGTCCCATCGCTCGTCCGCGAATATAACAACACGTTCAAACTCACTTAAATGTTCATTAGCTGCCATTCTAGAAGCAGTAATCGATCTAAAAACTGCGCCAGACAGTTGCTGTCGCATATAGGCGTTGCCGACCGCAGCGCCGTATTCTGCATATTTACGTATCTCTGTAATTGAATACGAGGGCCTATATTAGTTTCTTTGGCGCTTCAGTGTAGTTTCCTGTTTACATCGGGTTGCTTGATTTCCTCTTTCCTCTCACTATTGTGGTTTTTGATTTCAGTGAGCCCTCTTGTACTTCGCTGGTACCGCGTAGAGGCCAGTGCTAGAATTACGGCAGTTGAATGGAAACAAACACCGAAATTAGTCGCCCTGAAGGCGGGGTTAGAGGGCAGCCACATAAATTAAGCATTTCAATGGTCTGGCGACACCGCGCAATCAACCCCATGGAGAGTAGAAAACTAGATTATCATGCAAGTAAGTTACTTGCTAAGCCCGCCCGGTTAGCCGTGCGGTCTAAAGAGCCGGCACGGTAGCTCAGCGTGTTCGATCAGAGAGGCGGTGTCCCTGTGTAATAAGAAATATGAGCAAAGGAATCAACGATCAACTTGAAGGGATGTCATGTGACGTCCGCCCAGACCAAACGCAACGAACAACATCGAACAAAATAAAGAAAAAAAAGACCCATAGCTTTTCGGATTGGGAAGGAGCGCCTGGTCCCCGGCACGAATCCGACCGGTGGACTTGTGTCGAGGTCCGGTGAGCCGGCCGGTCTGTGGATGGTTTTTAGGCGGTGTTCCATGTGCATCGGCGAATGCGGGCTGGTTCCCTTTATTCCGCCCCGGCTACACTATGTCGGCGGTTGCTGCGCAAACAAGTTCTCCACGTATGCGTACACCACCTGTACCATGGAAACATAGGGTTTACACTCGTCTGGCGTGAGAGGTTCCAGTGGTGGGGGGGGGGGGGGGGGGGGAGGGGGGAGGCTCCACCGGGGGCCGAACCGCACAATAACCCTGTAACCCTGAAAGAGTGGTTCGGCGTGGGGCGGCGGAGGCGTGAAGTGGACTGCGGTAGTCGTCTTGGGGTTGTGGCTGCGGCGGAGACTCAGCATCTCCGTCGTTTCTAAGCCCCTGTTAACATACAATAAAATACATACAAGATTCTTGCTATAAATTTCAGTCTCTAGCCATACTATTTGTACTGTATAAGCACATTCTAAACACTCACGTTACGTTTGAACAGCAATATCAATCGTTAGAACACAAAGGTTTACATTTACATCTTAAATGAAACGTAGAATCAAATGCGTCGAATCTTAATTGAAAGAAAAAGGCGCACTTGATATTTGTCGATTACAATGCCATCTACCATGAATTGGAAACAGTGGATTGAGTGAACAGTACAATTTTTGTCGCTTAGAATCAGAATACGAAATAAAAATTGTGTATTTCCATTTGAAAATACAATGCTGATCTCGCCCACATACGAGGATTGGTTAGGAGGTGGCCAGTTGTAACACAGACTGATGTCACATTTATTAATATTAAGTTTTCACCTACAACGTTTTTTTAGTACTATGCGTACTTTATTTAGTTGTCTCGGGTTCAAACAAACTCCATTTTTATAGTCAAATGACCACTGCCGATCGTCGTGCGCTTTATAGAAGTCTCAGCAATCCACAAATTACTGATTACAATGTTTACGATCTGGTAGGTCACTGCCAGTTCGATTGCTTTCAAGTATGATCCTTACACGTACATTTCCACTAGTATATAGCGTGGTCAGCAACAGACTGAAAAGCTTCTAAGGGTGTTGCAGGGTAGGTTGTTCTGAGAAATAACTTTTAAGATAAGAAATCGGTATATTGCGCCGTTTCCAAGTTAATCAACATTGAAGTTACCCAATCAGGCGCTTTGCGCGATGATTCAGTCGGCCCACCAGAGACATTGTCAGCAAACATGTCCTTCGTTTGGTTTCCAACAATACAAAATATGGACATATTAATGTGGTGAGAATCGAACCAGAGCCGCAGGTTGAGTATTCTAGAGCACTATCATGTACGCTCTGAGGGGAATTGAAGAGGCGGGCCTCCTCAGTTTGCTCGCACAACGGACTGATTGCTTAGCTTCAGTGCTAATTGACTTGCAACTAGGTACTTCTCGGCACAATCTACGCTGCAGCAAACTTAAAAGCTTTTCAGGCTAACTACCTTGTGTAAAAGACGATAATTTTCAATCTTTTCCTCATTAAGTGGTTAATGCATTGCAATGAGAAAAGTGTAGCTACGCAACCTTCGGTTCTCTTTTTACGACCCATTATGCGTGTGATACTTTGGCTTCGTAAGTTATCGTTTAATGTTGGCATTCAGCTGATGTTACTGAAAAATTGATCGAATTGCGCGCACTATTAATTTTAACTTGAGCAGCTTCTCACATTGACGATTACACACAGTGAGAATTAAACTGAAGGGGGCCAGGGGAGAGCGGTCTTTCACGTACACGTCTGTAAATTTTTGCTTGTTTCTAATAACGATTATCGGCGATATTCTTATCGATATGCCAGAGTACTGGCATGCGACTATCTTGAGGAAACATTGTTTCCATTTTGCAACAAAAAATCACAGGCAGATTACAACAATCATAAGTGACATGAGGTTGATGACATGTAGTATATCATTATGGTCCTACACCCTGATGGCTTCAGCACCTTTCCTGCAACTACGACATAAGTGCACGTGCTTAATGTTTAAGAGTAAGTTTAAAAAAAATGCTCAAAGGTGTGTGAATGCCTAAGGGACCAAACTGCTGAGGTCATCGGTCCCTAGACTTATACACTACTTAAACTAACTTATGGTAAGAACAACACACACACCCATGCGAGGGAGGACTAGAAGCTCCGGCGGGAGGGGTCGCGCAATCCGTAACATGACGCCCTTAACCGCGCGGTCACTCCGCGCAACAGAGTAAGTTTACCGGTGGCATTAAAATTCAAGATGGCAAGCATTATTTCGTAAATGTACAGCTTCAACCTCAGTTGCAATTGGATCCATGTTGCTGAGAGCTTCTGACAGATTACAGATTTGTGCCTTAATGAGACTTGAATCCAAATGTTTGCATTCTAACACCTGTTACTATTCCTCGTAGTCTGTCGTACGTCGGAATGTTTCTTAAAATCACACACTTCGTCGCAGAATTATAGCTCCACATCTGAGCATTCCAGAGCTATAGCTACACCCCTATTCTCTGGCTTCATTGCTCCTCCTGTAGCCTTCAACGTCAATCCTCGACAAGCTGTGTTTCTGTATCGATTCTTGTTAGTTTATTGGACTTCGTCAATCTCATAATTTTCTCACCTTTAATTGGAAGCTCATACATGGTGAGTTTGCTAAAGACAGGAAACGATACGAGAGAGATTCAGGAGCAAAAGTGTCATATGCCCACATGACCGGAAATGCGCTCCAGGGGAGGCACACCCACTTGAACGTGGAGATTAAAAGATCTTTGACAGTGACTCTGTATCAGCACGACACACGTGATCCGGCAGAATAAGGCAAACCAGACGACCGTGTGGAACATTCTTCATGACAACTTCCACTATGCGTATCAATTATAAAATGTGCAGGACTTATTGGCTACGTACTTGCCTCTGGATACGGATTTTTCCATGGTTCGCCGCAAAGATCGTTAAAGTTCTCGGATTTCTGTCATGTATCCTATTCACAAATGAGTTTACTTTACGAGGGCCAGTGTCACCAACCTTCATAAGACCCAACAGTGGCGTATGAAGAATATCCATGTGGCAGTAGTTCGGTCTCAATGTATTGGCGGGGTTATTGGCGACAGCCTCGTGAGACCGGCCCTTCTTCCACAATGCCTCAAATGCAAAACTCCGAAAAAGGTGAAAATTCGAAGTAGCCCAGTTGTGGTACATGCTCGTTGCCCCAAGTCTAAAATGGTGGAATTTCAGGATGTTGCATTGTCTTGCAAGAACAAACATGATTATGAAGTCAGATTTATGATGGCGGCCATCCAAGGTAGATGGCCTGGAGTACTGTTGCTGTCTGCGTGTCTGTCATATTTCTTGAGTTTTCCCCAATCCTATGACGAGAATTTAAGAATACACAGCCTAGGATACCTGTGCAGCTTGCATGGTTGTCATATTTCCTGGGTTTTCCCAACCCGCATGCCAGTCTGAGGCACCATTGACTATAATTCACATCCAAGACAAAGAGTGTTATGTTTTCCATGCCTGCTGACTAAAACCTGGTAGTCAAGGAAGGCAGGGTCCGGTTACGATTGTAGACGGGACCGCAATCAGTTACTATTGGTTGCCTATTCTTTCAATTACACACAATTTGTTTAAAATCAACAACAAATTAAAAGAATGGCAATAATTTAAGAATTGTTTCATGGGTGAAGGCGTTAATGGGAATAAATTAAGAATTGCTTAAACTTGTTTTAACTTACAATTACAGTTATTTAAATATAAAAGACAAATCACCAAAGATCTTAAAGCTCACTGCTAAAATAGAATTACCAAATCTGGATTTTAAAACAAGTAACGACACTCACGGCTGAGGGCTTTAATGGCAATAAATTAAGAATTGTTTCACGGCTGAAGGCCTTTAACGCCAAGAATGGCAGTTACTAAGAAAATTTAACAACATACAATAAAACAGCTAATACAATAAGAAAGGTTAGTTCAAAAGGACAAGCAACTGATCAACAAACAGGTGAGACAGATGATGCTAACTTGGTAATACAATAATAAAGGCATTAGGGAAATATGTATATTCACCCAACTGTAAAATGGTCAATAGCTCACACATACATTCTGCAGGGAAATTGAAAAACTCACAAAAGTACATTCATCTTTGTGAGGAAATACTTGCACAGTAGTTTTGATGCCAGAAAAAACTAGCTGTGGTACTATTATCTTTAAGTTCACCACGAAAATTGTGAGATGGGTGGCAACAATTAAAACAAGCAGTAATGTGTCTGGTTCATACCCAGCCACAACAGCTCCACCCGACACTCGTCAAGATTTAAACACCCATCATGGATTGAACACTCTTCAGAATCAGACATTTTTACAGTTCCTTACAAGTGTAATCGTAACTGACATAAACGAAGTGAAGGAAGATGATGAAACACTCATTACGTTACACAAGAATATAACATAGCTGAGCTTATCATTTCAACACGAAAAACCGTCAGCTGTGTTAGCAGCAAGATCCAGTTGCCTCCTGTGAGGCAAGCGTAACCATCTTGTTGTGAGTGATCCAGCTCTACTTGCCTCCACAACAGAATTTCACATGTTTAGCGGTACTACATTTTCTCAAGTAAATTCTATTTATGTATTTCGCTGGTGATATTCCTTTCAGTTCTCTGAAAGTATCAAGACTGGTACTATACATAGTGTTCAAGTATTTCAAACACACTTTCGGTTTTAACCACCGCATATGGTAAGCTGTTGTCTTATAGTTTGTTACAGTTCTTCTTTATATGTACTGTACTGAGAAAATGTCGGTTATTACAAAAACGCATCTCACTGACCAAAGCAGAGAACCGCTTGATAGAAATAGACTAGTGTGGGCAGCAGCGTTTGTCATTTGGAAGTAGCAGAATGCTGCAGATATTGTGCTAACATTGTCAACAGAACAGAACACTAGCTAACTCGATATCTCTCGCTCACAGTAACAGTCGGTCACATGGTTAGAGAAATGTGTGCATTATACACTCATACCAACATAGCATAATTCGGCCCTTGTAACACAGACACCGATCCTGCTGCAAGACAGAACACAGTATATTATAACGGACTGGGAGCCGCCTACATTTCAATATACATAAAAGACCGATGTAGACATCAAACCATTCCACAGAATTTATAATCATTCCTGATGTTCGTAAACATGATTCTTTCAACAATAGAGATGCATTGTAAGTCTTTTCCGCCCAAGGTTGCTCTTGGCCATGGTAGAGAGGTCTGTTTCAATTTACTTTCTATTCCACATGAAAGTGTACGATCGCTGACTGACGGTGCGCTTAGACGAATCCCTTCTGCAGCTGCTTCGTCCCCAGGTATCTGGCATCATATGTTTACCCAAAAGCCCAGTAAATCACAGGTTCAGAACTGACATCCAATAACGTGCCAAATCATTCAGATTAGACGAATTTGACGGTTAAGACATCAATGCGAGTGCTCCTTAAATCACTATAGCATGACTCAGCCTTACACTGCGATCAATTATAAGGGTTCTTGTGTGGGATAATGTGATTTAGTAGCTCTTGAAGATGTCTGGTTAACGTGGCTCAGCTGTTGGAGTGTTACCGGTTCTCACCGTAGTACATTCCATCCATACTTCAAACAGTAGGTACCATGTCGAAATCAACTGGTAGTAGTAGTAGTAGTAGCAGTAGTAATAGATACATCCCACAGACTGCAAAAGGTTACCAATTGGCAACTAGCTGTAGTAGTAGTAGCAGTAGTAGTTGTAATAGAAGTAGATTCATAAGAAACTAGCTGTGCCTCAGCGACCACACACTATTTTGATGGGCGACGTTATTAATCTTTAACTAACCTGATTTTCGAATTACATTCAATTCAAATTCAATTCATTCTCAGCTTGCTGGACTGTAACAAAGACATTATGGCTAGTAGTAGTATTCTTTAACTAACGCTGACTTGCACTGCATGTTTGCCTTTGATTGTGATAAAAATTTGAAGTCTATATTGACAAAATGTTAAACTGTAACCATAATTTTAAGAAAGTGATCTACTTTCCACGCTAGGGCTGCCTTCCTAAGTAATTTTCAGGTTATTACTCATATTAATTGTGCTTTATGTTATATATAAGACATCTAACATTTCCAGAGGATCTCTGAATGGTGACAGTTGAGGAACCTGATGTGACTGATGTGAAAAACATGTTCATAATTGATAGGTTGGGTAGTGGAACTTCTATTAACAGCTTTCGTAGCATTTATAAATAATTTTTTGATGAACGTCTACATGATCCGTCCAATAACAGAGCTTATACTGGATGTCGTTATGTTAGTCACAGTAGCGGGTGTCAGGATATATTATACGAAACGACTGTGTGTGTAGTCAGAGGGGAAATTCTACAGGCATGCTAGGTTGTGCGGCATTGAAATACGTTCGACTGTAGTTTCAACAGTCGTTGAACTTAAATTGTTCAAGATCAAGAGGCGTTTGATTTTCTGAAGAGTACTCTGGAACATGTCAGATGAAGATTGGGCTTCCAGTATTCCATAAGCAGTGCGAATATCAATTCCCTCACATTATAAGAAATTGCCTCAAAACTGTAGCAAATTTCCCTGTAACTGTAAACAAGATGGCTGACCTTGGTGCAGGCTGCCAGGTGAGCAATCCAGTGTTGAGGCTATTTGCGTGGTCTGCATGGTTCTAAGTTTAGAATTCGAGATGGCAATCCGTGATATCAGAAGTGGTCAGAATCCAAGATGACGATCCAAGATGACGGGCTGCAGAGTCAAATGCAACCTGTAACATTGTCAGTCCAAAATCGTTGTTCTGGTTTCAATGGTGCTGCAGTAGTCTAGCCCCAACCACACATTCTCTGCATCCACTCATCAAGTGAACTTGGCAGATGTGTTCAGTACACTTTAGTGAAAAGCTGATCCTCATGCTGTCAGAGATTTAACACCTCCAGACAGAAAAAAACTAGCTCATACTGTCGGTCGTAAGTATTAAACCTTGTCTCTCTGTATTAAACATTATCTCTCTCTCAGTATTTATTATTATTACTCATTATCTGTATGTGTTTTCACTATTTTCATTTATTTCTCCCTTAGCACAACAGCTACCAGTCATAGTCAGTGCAATGACTGATACATTTGAGCATAAGCAAAAATCAAGTCAGCGTGGAGACAGGATCGATGATGCAGTGCCTGATACATCAAAGTAGGAGCAGTACTGTTTCCGTTTCGTACATTCAACATGTGCACTGAGCGTCAGGCCATGAGCACTGCATAGTCCTTCTGCTACGTTGGGGCAGAAATGAAGCAGCATGCAGAACTGGTTCCAGACTTTGTGTTTCTGTTATTACCAATGTCTGCACCACATGATGAGCCGCTACAATGGTATAGTGCAGCTATGAACGTAATGTCATTTTCTAAAAGCTACGAACTGAATGCAGTAATCACGTCGTGTCCTCAGATCATGAGATCAACATAGTGGTAACTTTTGGAAATTCATGATTTAGTGACATGAAACTAGTGCTCTCAAACTATCTGTGGTATCAGTTATACCTAAGTCATCAAAAACAGCTGCAGTGTTCAATGATGGAATGCATGTAGTGTTAATGGATTGACATACTATATGTGTTGGGGATTACCGAAGAACAGATAAAATATTCAACAGTGAGGACATTATGCAGTGCAAGCCTTTCCTGGACTCTATATTCAGAAATGTGATGTGTGCTAACTCAGGTATCAAGTGTTTGGTGTACGAGCATCTTGAGTGGCAGGTGTATGTGTAAGGACTATCTTGGAAATGTATGGCGTGCACATGCAAAGCTTACCTGTCAGCACATTTCAGAGGATGTCTTTGTTGCTACTTTCGGTGTAAATGCATCAGCATCATATCACTATCTGGCTGCCAGAGTGTTACTGCAGAATTATTTAATCGTGGCACTAACATATTTTAAATTAGGACAAGTGGAGTGTATGATGTTGGTGGAGTGGGGGGGAGGAGGCATGGGACCTAGTGGCCAGGCCATTTTGAAATCTATACTTAAAACAAATGATCTGGAAATGGCCAACAGCTCAGACTGGGAGGAAAAAAACCTCCTTTGTCTTGTAGGCAGGTGTGGCTCTGCAGGGGAATCAAACATCCTTTGTTCTGGCTGTGACTAGCAGTCCACCCTGACTCAGTCTGGCATGGCAGTTGGGGAGAATCCAGGAAATCTCACAACCATGCAGGGTTCATCAGTATCCTAGGGTCCGCCATGTTGAACTCTATAACATTAGTGAAAAGAACATTTCAGATTGCTGTGGCTGTTATATTTAAAATGACAAGTTTCGGCTCAGTTGTAGGCCAACTGCAGAACAGGACCATCTGCTGAAGATGAAGATGTCCAGAACAGCGACTGAGGTCTATTGATAGTTCTGGAAATCGTCACCTTCAGCTGATGGTGCTGTTCTAAAGATGGCCAAAGACTAGGCTGTTCAAAAATGGTTCAAATGGCTCTGAGCACTATGGGACTCAACTGCTGAGGTCATTAGTCCCCTAGAACTTAGAACTACTTAAACCTAACTAACCTAAGGACATCACAAACATCCATGCCCGAGGCAGGATTCGAACCTGCGACCGTAGCGGTCTTGCGGTTCCAGACTGCAGTGCCTTTAACCGCACGGCCACTTCGGCCGGCGACTAGGCTGTCACCCGTCATTTTGAATAAAGTAACCACTGCAGTCCAGACATTTTTTCAAGGTGGCTGCTCTCCAAAACTGATACCAACATTTTGAATCTTGAGTTCTTGCATCATATGGTTGAGGAAAACCTAGATAATGAGACAGCCATACAGGCTGCTCCAGTGATCGAGGTCAGCCATTTTGTATCACTATATTGGACTATGATGTTATAAGCTGCTCCAGTGAGTCCTCTTGGATTCTGGGAGGAGAATGGTGAATTTTGAATTTCCCGCCATTTTACATCTAGGACAACAATTTATAATTTGATGCTTTGCACAGTTGGATTATTTGTAAATTCCTACCATAGGACAGCTGGCCTTTGTTGAAGACGTAGAAATCTGGCAATAATGAAGAAGTCATCTATGATATCACAAGCAGGAGGGGAGTGAAATCTGGCAACAATGCAGAGTACAGCAGAATTATGCTTGTTATGCTACTCTTGTATACAGTAATTCATGAAAAGTGGTGCGTTCTGAGACTAAAATGAAGACAGAAATTTGGAGTAAATTTAAATTATTAACCTGAACTAAAGGTTTAGCGCATCAAACAAAACGCATTTTTACGTACTTCCAACATGCTGGAGTAATCGGAAACACAAAGTTGCAAATATCACTTTTATTTACCTGATGACTAGTTTCCAGACAGGACGAATTTCAGATAGTGCAGACAGCCAAATGATACTTTTCAGGATATAAGAACCATGTCAAGAAAAAACACACTGAAGAGCACTGAAAGTTATTGAGGTATCTGCATGTAGTGTAACTGTTCACTGCATTTTGTTATTGCTATATGTTTGTTATCTTGCACGGTTCTTATGTTTTGGAAAATACCAATTTGATATCTGGATGATTTGAAAATGGCTCCCGATCTGAAACAAGCCATCAACCATGTAAATAAAAGTGAAATTTGCAACATTTGCTGTTTTATGTTGTACTGAAAAGGCGTTTTATTCAAGGTGCACTTGAGACACACCTGTGCGGCATTGTTTTCCTAACACTGACCTGCGTCAACCATGGACCAACAGTAAGGGATGCACCGACTTCGGATTGCATCACTGGCCTCCAGTGTTACCTGATCTTACGGCATGTGATCTGTTGCTATTTTTTACGGTTCAGCTTATGTACATCCCGTTCCAACAACTTTGGGTGACATGTGACGCCGCGTAGCAACATGAGTCAAAGAGTTATCTCCGTTCATGCTCACAAAAGTGTGGGGCGAGTTTGAACATCGCTTGGATCGACGATTTTCATAGAACTTACGTGCGCAGCTGCGGCTATTTATTGACATAATATCATCCCGCCTGCAGCTGTCGATTTTTGTTGAAACTAAACAACAGTTTAAAGTTTCATCGTGATGTTTGTCGTTGTGTCAAGTTGTGAGAGCGATGAAAATTTGTAGAATGTAAATCGAAATTATTGTCCGAAAGGTAGTTGCTACAAGTAGCCCAGGTTGTAAGCAGATGATAATTTCTTGCAAAATCGGATGGTTTTCTTCAGAAGAAAAAAAAACTTTTTACATTAAAAAATTAAAATACACAGCAAGTTACTATCTTCTATTGTATAGACTATAGTGCATTCCAAACAGATGAATCTTTTTGAAACAACCTGTTTTTCTTAACTGTAGCCTAAAACTGCAATGTAATGATGATAATTCGATTTAACTTTTATTATAATCCGAAAGAAAAATGGTTAACACCAACATAATTCTTAATTCAAAAGCGCTTCACAGTATTCGCTGTAACTCACGAAAGTAAATAGAGTGCCGGTGCAATTATTCTGCTAATGAACCAAATGAGGTATATTGTTTCAGTGTTACTGGGCTAATTTCGTCTCTAACAGGATCCATTCATCCCGAGAAAGACGTCTATTTCTTCGTATCAACACTTGTTCGATGCCACAACCACTGAAGTGTAGGAAGGCCGTTAGAAACACATGTCCGCAGTATTATCACAGTTCCGCAGATCTGCAATTTTGTCGCAGTGACCCGTTTACGTACTGCTGTACAAAATCTGAAACCCATGTTTCTGTAGTGGCCAATAACAGGCTGCTAACCCGATGCGCTATTTCTATCTGGGTCAGATCACAGTCAGCACTGCAGCTCTCTACCATGAACTGCTCCATCTAGTCATCCAAAGAGCAGGCAGAGTGCAGAGGGTCTAGCATGCAACTCAAACGAAAAAATATTTGTGTCAAATATTTGTCAAATCTGGAAAAAGAACATTAATATTCCTGAGATTATCTTTTCATTGCTCTTAGTGTACTACAATGACGTTACAGGTACCTGGGTCGCAGTGGTTAAGCGTGAAGCTAATGACTGAGTCTAGACTACGTTTCCATTTTTAGAACTTTTATCTTGCATAAAACTACGCTCGCTGATTACTGCATAAAGGTTTCTTTTCAGATTAGTCAACAATTACTGGAACCATATAAAACATTGAAAGAATAGCTTTTTCAAAAGAATATGTTTTTAAAAATATACTTTAGATCTGAAACAACCCTTAGAAAAATATTAACAATTTCTCAATTAAATCAGTAATCTTCAAAGTTTAATACAGCAACCAAAACTTTATCCTACAATAAATTTCAGCGGTATTTACCCTACGCAAACAGTGAAGAAATGCCTCTCTCACACTGACTTGGGAGTCCCACATAAACATAGAAACTGAAACCAATAGAAGTCAGTAAGCAACTAACAGTTTAACCTTTAAGAAGAGAATCTACAGCACTAGATGTTAATTCTCACTGAGTAGTAATTAATCTGCGATGGAATATACACTCATGTTGGAGAAGAAACAGAACACTTTGAACGACTACAGATAGCACGTACACATTCACAGGACATGTACATTAGTATGTTCTGCAGAAATGATTAGTAATAAATCATTTCTGCAGAACATACTAATGTGCATGTCTTGTGAGTATGAATGTCCTATCTGTAGTCATTCAAGATGTTCTGTTTTTTTTCTGGAGTTTAGCTTTTCTTTCTTTATAAACGACTGGTTGTGTCCCGCCCACGTCTTCATCATTAACAGGACAATTAGAATTCAGCATTAGTCTGTATCTGCGCACAGAAATAAAGTTGCCTTGAAAGCACTAACACAGTTATTGTTTCAACTTTAATCGTTCTTGCCACCGCCGTGGCCTAATCCCAACGTATTTATAACTGTTTCAACAAGTCGGCCTGAACTAGTTGCTTATATAGCACCATTCTCATTATGCAACAGCATTTAGCAAACATGTTCTGAGCAGATATCGAGTCTCTAAAATGAAGTTGCACGGTTATAGAACATCAATTTGAATTACCATACTCAGTACAAAGAAATGGATGCACCGTCTAATACTGTAGCACTAAAAAGAATGACGACTGTAACACTGCAAAAAGGTCGGAAATTAAGGAGATGGAACCTGGATAAACTGAAAAAACCAGAGGTTGTACAGAGTTTCAGAGAGAGCATAAGGGAACAATTGGCAGGAATGGGGGAAAGAAATACAGTAGAAGAAGATTGGGTAGCTTTGAGGGATGAAACAGTGAAAGCAGCAGAGGATCAAATAGGTAAAAAGACGAGAGCTAGTAGAAACACTTGGGTAACAGAAGTAATATTGAAATTAATTGCCGGCCGCTGTGGTCTAGCGGTTCTAGGCGCTCAGTCCGGAACTGCGCGACTGCTACGGTCGCAGGTTCAAATCCTGCCTCGGGCATGGATGTGTGTGATGTCCTTAGGTTAGTTAGGTTTAAGTAGTTCTACGTTCTAGGGGACTGATGACCACAGATGTTAAGTCCCTTAGTGCTCAGAGCCATTTGAACCATTTTTTTAAAATTAATTGATGAAAGGAGCAAACATAAAAATGCAGTAAATGAAGCAAGCAAAAAGGAATACAAACGTCTCAAAAATGATATCGACAGGAAGTGCAAAATGGTTAAGCAGGGATGGCTAGAGGACAAATGTAAGGAGATAGAGGCTTATCTCACTAGGGGTAAAATAGATATTGCCTACAGGAAAATTAAAGAGACCTTAGGAGAAAGGAGAACCACTTGCATGAATATCAAGAGCTCAGATGGAAACCCAGTTCTAAGCAAAGAAGGGAAAGCAGCAAGGTGGAAGGAGTATGTAGAGGGTCTATACAAGGGCGATGTACTTGAGGACAATACTATGGAAATGGATGAGGATGTAGATGAAGATGAAATGGCAGATATGATACTGCGTGAAGAGTCTGACAGAGCAATGAAAGACTTGAGTCGAAACAAGGCCCCCGGAGTAGACAACATTCCATTAGAACTACTGACAGCCTTGGGAGAGCCAGTCCTGACAAAATTCTACCATCTGGTGAGCAAGATGTATGAGACAGGCGAAATACCCTCAGACTTCAAGAAGAATATAGTAATTCCAATCTCAAAGAAAGCAGGTGTGGACAGATGTGAAAATTACCGAACTATCAGTTTAATAAGTCACAGCTACAAAATACTAACACTAATTCTTTACAGACGAATGGAAAAACTGATAAAAGCCGACCTCGGGGAAGATCATTTTGGATTCCGTAGATATGTTGGAACACGTGAGGCAATACTGACCCTACGAATTATCTTAGAAGAATGATTAAGGAAAGGCAAACCTACGTTTCTAGCATTTGTAGACTTAGAGAAAGCTTTTGACAATGTTGATTGGAATACTCTCTTTCAGATTCTGAAGGTGGCAGGGGTAAAATACAGGGAGCGAAAGGCTTTTTACAATTTGTACAGAAACCAAATGGCAATTATAAGAGTCGAGGGGTATGAACGGGAAGCAGTGGTTGGGAAGGGAGTGAGACAGGGTTGTAGTCTCTCCCCGATGTTATTCAATCTGTATATTGAGGAAGCAATAAAGGAAACAAAAGAAAAGTTCGGAGTAGGTATTAGCATCCATGGAGAAGAAATAAAATCTTTGAGGTTCGCCGATGACATTGTAATTCTGTCAGGGACAGCAAAGGACTTGGAAGAGCAGTTGAACGGAATGGACAGTGACTTGAAAGGAGGGTATAAGATGAACATCAACAAAAGCAAAACGAGGATAATGGAATGTAGTCGAATTAAGTCGGGTGATGCTGAGGGAATTAGATTAGGAAATGAGACGCTTAAAGTAGTAAAGGGATTTTGCTATTTGGGGAGCAAAATAACTGATGATGGTCGAAGTAGAGAGGATATAAAAAGTAGACTGGCAATGGCAAGGAAAGCGTTTCTGAAGAAGAGAAATTTGTTAACATCGAGTATAGATTTAAATGTCAGGAAGTCGTTTCTGAAAGTATTTGTATGGAGTGTAGCCATGTATGGAAGTGAAACGTGGACGATAAATAGCTTTGACAGGAAGAGAATAGAAGCTTTCTAAATGTGGTGCTACAGAAGAATGCTGAAGATTAGATGGGTAGATCACATAACTAATGAGGCGTTTAGAATAGAATTGGGGAGAAGAGGAGCTTGTGGCACAACTTGACTAGAAGGAGGGATCGGTTGGTAGGACATGTTCTGAGAAATCGAGGGATCACAAATTTAGTATTGGAGGGCAGCGTGGAGTGTAAAAATCGTAGAGAGAGACCAAGAGATTAATATACTAAGCAGAGGTACTGAGAGATGAAGAAGCTTGCACAGGATAGAGTAGCATGGAGAGCTGCATCAAACCAGTCTCAGGACTGAAGACCACAACAACAACAATACTGCCGAGCAACAGTGCCTGTAGCAGATATTCCATCAACACAACAGTAGCATTTAACTTCACTTTTCTGTCCTCCCAGGGAAACGTTCTGTGCAAGCCACCTGCTGGAAGTCACGGTGTCTGCCATAGGCACTGTGCGAGCCCTTAACCTCTCTCACCAGCGTAACCTTCGGCGCTCTAAACCTGAGTCCTCCAGTGTCCGTCGTCCGATGTCCGTCGGCAAACCTATTACATACTCTCCCGCAAACTTCCTTCTTCCCCAAAAACTTACTCGTTCGGCCAGAAAACCAATTTTGAAGCAGAGAGGTTCCGCTACGCCGGAACAAGGATGTCTCGCCAACCTACTTCGACTGTTGCGAAACTATATCACGATATCGTATAACAATGACTGCAGAAAATGTTGAAAATGAGGAAGTGTCATCATTCCTGACGACAGAAATATTTTAATCACTGATAAAGCACCGTGCCTTGTTCTAAACAAAGCACACCAGGTATTTCTATAATACAACTGGTTAGTATGCATTAACTTTACGACTAATTTTTGGTTAAATTCTTCTACCTTTCGCTTTCTCTTTCACCAACTGATTAAAGTGGCCTACGATCCTGTAATACTAGCATGCATTAGGAGCGATAACTGCTTGAACAACGTGCCGAATAACTTAATTACCTCAGTATCACAAACTCTGGGAATCAGTATTTAACTGTTTCGCGCTGCAGCAAAAACTAGTCCGTAATTGCAGAGCCTGTCTGCACTGTCTTCGTTATTATAATTAGCAGTTGCCTTCAGTCCTTTGTGATAAACGATAATCCACAGATTGGAGGCCATTAGTTTCGTATGGTGTTTCTTCAGTGCCCACGTAAATGCAATACACAGGTACAGATAAAACAGATTACTTTAGTCTCGGATGAAGATATCAAGGTTGCAATTAATTTATGCAGGGTGATTTTTTCCACCTTGTACAAACTCTAGGGATTTATCGACGAGTGGAAAGAGAACAAAAAGGTCTAATGAACTTATGTCCGGAAATGCATGGTTTCCATGCTAGAGACCATTTGTTCAATCATTCTTCCTTACAGAGACTGCGTCCTAACACGCGATGTACCTTGCAGCCCCAATTACAGTAAGCATTGTTTGCTCCTAGAGAGTGGTACTGTTCCTGATACGTCATGCCCTAGTGTTCTCTCCTGCTATAGTAATTGGTAATGTTGTGTCCAATTGACTTCTCTTGCTTACTCATCTTTTAGTGGATGTGATACAGCGTTGAACACAACGGTTCCGTATTCGAAATTAGAGCTTGCCGACATGGTATTTACTTGTGGAAAGGCAAATGGCAACGAGCTCCCCTGCTAGAAGAAATGCCGTTGATGATCCGAAGGCTTATGTGGCTGCTACATGATGATGCTCCAACCCACTTCGTCGTTAACATGCGGACGCATCTCTGTCCTTGGTCGATGGATCGAAAGAGGGGGTCCAATTGCATTGCCTGGTCGTTCACTGGATCTCTACCCCCGCATTTTCTGGTTATGGGGTCATGTATGCTGAGCCCATTCCAGATGTGGAGGCACTGGAGCAGCGTGTTCAGGCTGCCTTTGACACTGTACGGCTGCAACCTGGCCGATGTGAACATGTGAGACATAACGTGCTACAGCGCGTGCACGCATGCTTTGAGGCACATGGAAAGCATTTTGAACACATACTGTAACTGTGGCTTCATGGTACAGCGCATATTAGAACGTAGTCTCTGTAACAATGTATCATTCAATAAATGGTCTCTAGCATGGAAACCCTGCATTTCCGGACGTAAGTTCATTAGAACTTATTTGTTACGTGTCCTCGCATCGATCAATGCCTAGAGTTTGTACATGATGAAAAATATCAAACTGTGGATAACATACGCTGAAGGATGGTAATTAAATTCTTTCCTTTTCCCTGGCACTTATGAAATTCTTCTGTTCTTATGAAAACAAATTCCGAAGTAAAAGAAAATCTGAGACACGCTAATGAACGAGTTCTAAATGATTATAGAAAAAGTTAGAATGGCCAAAAGAATTTAAAGTTTTAGAAAATCAGACAGCAACATCCATTAAAATTCTTGTTTAATATGACATCCTGCTAAGGGATCAGTGAGTAAGGGCTTAAGTAAAGTTAACACAATAGGTAGCTGGCATAATTCATATGCAGTACAACTGCTTACAAATGACCAATGTACAACCCACACAAGACATATTGACGTGGAGTTGCGCGGTACAACTGACAGCCCACACAGACGCTGGCTGCGGTAAAACGTGATGTACGCAAACCTTTCTTCCAGCAGAGAAGAGTTATTGTACATGGAACGGTCAAATTATCCTGTGGCAACCTAAAAACTAAAATGATTACCGTAATTCGGCGTGGTGCCAGATTCGTTCCATCTCAATACTTGCCAAGAGAAATACAATTAGTTGGGAATCAAAGCCTGTACCACCCTGACAGTAGTATCGGAAAGCGTGGTTAGACTGTTCTTCAAACACAATTCATATAGTTTGTTTCCTAGCGCCTTTGGCACAGTAGTAAGTTCAGGTGCTGAGAAGAGCGGACTGCCAAAACCACAGTCTTACAATTAGCAAGCACATAAGCAGAGAGCAAAACAGAAGGCACTATTGCAAGTAGTAAGTCTCAGAGTATCTTTTATCTCTTGTCCAACATGTTTCCTCGTGGACATTCATAAACTGTCTATCAGAGGCACCAAGGTTTAGTTGATAACAGCCTGTTGTGGTTTAGTATAACCGCAACGCACCACGCTACATATTACTTTCAGGGACAGCTGGTGATAAATGTCGCATTGCTAGTAAGTAGCATGTAGGACGGCCGGCTGTCAGTGACACTAACCTGTACGCCGCTCCTCTTTCCTTGTTTCTTGTCTCTGACAACAATTTATTTTCAGAACGATTAGTCGCTGTTATCACCAGCTCGATTAAACGTCGTTGTTTCAAACAGCAAAAAACAGCTTCTTTACTGCACGATTCTGGTCTTAAGCACCCTTGTTCCGTAGCAGTTTACCATAATTGTTAATTAACCCTAGTATTTTGTTTAGAGAAGTCCCAAAAGAAGGGCAACCTATTCGAAAAAACTACTTGCTTTACCATTACATTTTCTTGTTGTGAAAAAATTTTTGCCACATTGTACGTCAGTTGCTAGTTTAAAACAAGGGCAGCTGCCTCCTTCAGACAGTACCAGCAGCGCCAGTGCATCAGCCGCAAACGAAGTGTGGGATCGTTGTCTGTGTGGAGAAAGTGTGAATCCCTGAGGGGCGGTGCTCCCTTCTTCCGGGAGGGCTGTTGTCAGCTAACAGGGAGAGCCCGACACTGCTTGCGCTCCTTTCGCCACATCCCGGTAACCAGCTTGCTCGCGGATGAGGTCCAAGAGAAACTCTCTTCCCTTCAGTTCCGACAGACAGAGTCAAACTTCTGTGCCGAGAGACAGAGTCAAATCATTTGTATTTCGTTGGTCTTTTTCCTTCACTTACATCAATCATTTAAACTAGCGCCTGAGACGGTATCAACGTTTCTGGTCTTTTTCCAGTGCCGGGAGTGAGGCAGGTAGAAGGGGCGGGGGTGAAAGAGCTCTCATGACAGAGGGTTTGTATGCTGGTTAGCACGACTGAACTTTAATTACGCTTGCTTCCGACAGCATCTGCACCCCATTACCGCTGGTAGGTCGCAGTGTTGTGAATGTGAAAGCACGGAAGATGTGAACCACCTGTCCTTTGGATGCAACAATAGCAGACAACAATGCCGAACATTGATTCGCCGATTGGTCTCTTTAAAATGTCCCCTTCCAACATCTGTGCTGATGCTCCTATATGGTTAAAAGGAACTCCTTCTGTGTGTGGAAAAATATATACGCAGTCAGATGAATCACTGTTAATCTGAAATTGTCGATTAATTTAGACGAGTTAATACAGCCAGTTAAAACTGACTCTTCTAGGATCCAGGTAGGAAGTTTATGTTAGTACAGTCAGTAACGTTTATTTGTTAATTATCTATTTATGTAGTGTGTACCTTCGGTTATGGATTTGTTTCTCTTCATTTCACTCTCTATAGTGTTTTAACTGACCGAAAGTACTGCCACATAACGTTTAATTTTGAACGTTCGCTTGTAACAAATTATGTCTTGCCGTGTACTTAATCAAAAGTGTTGTATCGGACTTATTTAAGCCATTTGAGAAATAAATGGCTCTATGGGCATAAAACTAAAAGGCAACAAGTAATAGAAATAGAAAATGATAGCTTTATCACACAGCACTTGCCTTACATAACTGTTCTATTACAGATCCTAATGACACTCATCTCTTTTGTTCTCCTTGCCCTCAGCTGCTTGCACAACTTTTATACAACGAGCAGAATATCTCTGCAGCTACCAAGACTCATAACAAAGTAATCTTGTCATCTGTCTGGCAAAAGTCGACTTCTTCTACTATTCCCACAGATTGAAACCCGAATGCCCATCCAAATCGAAAGATGCTAAACGAAGTGCTTTCATTTTATAATCCATTTAGGTCTTTAAAACTTTTTTTCAGTTCTCTGACTAGTTTGCTGTGGCCCACTACGAGTTCCTCTCCAGTGCCAACCTCTTCACCTAAAAGTAACAATTGCAATCTACGGCCTCAATTATTTGCTGGACGTATTCAGATCTCTCTCTTCTTCTAGACTTTTTACCCTCTACAGCTCCCTCTAATATCCCCTGTCAGTGTTTTCCATAAATTTCTTTCCTGTCCTATTCTGCGCAGAACCTCTTCAATCTTTATCTTATCAATCCACCTAATTCGCGACATCCGTCTGCAGCACCACGTCCCAAATCTCTTTGATTCTCTTCTGTTTAGATTTCCCCACCGTCCATGTTTCAGTGCCATAGAATGCGGTGCACCAAACATACATTCTCAGAAATGTCTTCCTCAAATTAAGGACTATGTTGGATACTAGCAGACTTCCCTTGCCCACGAATGTCATTTTTTGCCGCTAGCTAGACTGTTTCCGATGTCCTCTTTGCCCCATCCGTCACTGTTTATTTTGCTGCATAGGTAGCAGGATTCATAACATCATCCACTTCGTGATCTTTAAACCTGATTGAAGTTTCTCGTTGTCATTTCAGCTTTTGTCTTTCTTCGAGTAACTCTCAATCCACATTCTATACTCATTAGACTGCTCATTTCATTCAACACATCATGTAATACATCTTCATTGCCACTGTAGATCGCAATGTCATAAGTGAATCTTATCAGTGATATCCTTTCACCTTGGATTTTAATTCCACTCTTGAATATTTCTTTTATTTCCATTATTGCTTCTTCGATGCACAGATTGAACAATATATCCCCGTCTTACACCCTTTGTAATCCGAGCACTTAGTTCTTGGTCTACCACTCTTATTATTCCCTCTTAGCTCTGGTGCATGTTGTATATTACCCCTCTCTCCCCACGGCTTGCCCTATTTTCCTTAGAATTTCGAACATCTTGAACCACTTGACATGTCGAATGCTTTTTCCAGAGCTTTTAAAACGTCTTGATTTTCTTTAGTCTTGCTTCCGTTGTCAGTTGCAATGTTAGAACTGCCTCTCTGGTGTCTTTACCTTTCCTAAATCCAAAATGATCGTCATATGACACATCCTCAGTTTACTTCTCGATTATTCTGTATGTTATTCTTGTCGGCAACTTGGATGCACGATCCTTTAAGCTCATTGTGCAATTATTCTCACATTTGTCACCTCTTTAAGTTTTGGGAATTAGGTGGATAAGACTTTTCAGAAAGTCAGGTATACATCCCACACACCAACATTAATACTCTCTCTCTCTCTCTCTCTCTCTCTCTCTCCCTTTTTTTTTTTTTTTTTTTTTTTTGCCACTTCCCCCAACGATTTTGGAAATACTGATGGAATGATATCTGTTCCTTAGGTCTTCTAAATCTATTTAAAATTCTGATTATGACACCAGATCCAATACATCTTCTTTATCGACTCCTGTTTCTTCTTATATCACACCAGAGAAATCTTCCCCCTCATAGAGGCCTTCAATGTACGCTTCCCATCTCTCCGCTCTCGCCTCTACATTTAGCAGTGCGATTTCCATTGCACCTTTAATGTTACCTTCTTTCCTTTCATTTTACAGAAGGTTGCTTTTGATTTTCTATATGCTGACTCAGTGTTTCCATCAAACATTACTTTTACGATTTTTTCACGGCTTTCCTGCAGCAATTTCGTCTTAGGTTCCCTTAACTACCTATTTCTTTCATTCCTCAGTGACTTGTATTGTATTGTATTCCTGAATGTCACTGGACATTTCTGTACTTCCTTCTTTCATCGAACAACTGAACTATTTCTTATGTTACACATGGCTTCTTCGAAGTTATCTTCTTTGTACTTATGTTTCCCTTTCCAACTTCTGTGATTGCCTTTTTAGAGCTGTCCATTCCTCTTCAACAGAACTACCTACTGATCTATTCTTTATCGCAGTATCTGTGGCCTCAGAGCGTATCTGTTAATACATTGGTACTTCTGTATCCTACTTCTTTGCGTGTTGGTTCATCCTGATTAGTCTAACTTCAGCATACTTTTCATGAGTACTAAATTGTGTTGTGACAAGTCAGTTGATCTCTGCTCCTGGCTACGCCTTATAATCCAGTATCTATTTTCGGAATCTCTGTCTGACCACGATGTAATCTAATTGGAATCATCCCGTACCTCCCTACCTTTTCCAAGTATAACTCCTCCTCTTGTAATGAACAGAGTATTCGCTATTACTAGCTGAATTTTTTTTTACAGAACTAATCGCTAATATTAGTTGAAATATACTGAAGAACTCAGTTAGTCTTTCCCGTTTTTCATTCCTAGCACCAACTTCATATTCACCTATAAACCTTTCTTCTAATCCTTCCCCTACAACCACTTTCCAGTCCCCCTTGAACGTTAGATTTTCATCTTCGTTAACGTTCAATGGCCTCATATACTTGCCCTATCTCTTCATTTTCAGCTTGCAACGTCGGCCTGTATACCTGAACTATCGTTATCGGTGTTGGTTTGCTGTCGGTTCTGATGAGAGCAACCCAAATCACTGAACTGTTCACAGAAGCATAGCACACCCTCTGCCCTTCAATACCCCTCCACAAAGAATCCTACTCCAGTAATGCAATTTTCCGCTGCTGTTGGTATTACCTCATACCCATCTGATTAGAAATCCGTATCTTCTTTCTATTTAACTTCACTGATCCCCTCTATATCTATTTACACACCCCTTTTCAGATTTTCTAGCTGCTCTACCTCGTTCAAGCTTGTGACATTCCACGTTCCGACTCGTGGAACGTTATCTTATTGTTGGTTACTCAATATTTTTCTCATTGTCACCCCACCTTGGCAGTCCCCTCCCGGATATCCGAGTCTTTTCCGATGGATAGATCATCATGACACTTTTCAATTACAGGCCGCATGTCCTGCGGATACACATCATGTGTCTTTAATGTAGTGGTTTCCATTGCGATCTCCTCATCCTCATCATTGCTGATTTTTCCGCCTTTAAGGCCCCCCCCCCCCCATGAACCACGGACCTTGCCGTTGGTGGGGAGGCTTGCGTGCCTCAGCGATACAGATAGCCGTACCGTAGGTGCAAAAAACAACGGAGGGGTATATGTTGAGAGGCCAGACAAACGTGTGGTTCCTGAAGAGGGGTAGCAGCCTTTTCAGTAGTTGCAAGGGCAACAGTCTGGATGATTGACTGATCTGGCCTTGTAACAATAACCAAAATGGCCTTGCTGTGCTGGTACTGCGAACGGCTGAAAGCAAGGGGAAACTACAGCCGTAATTTTTCCCGAGGGCATGCAGCTTTACTGTATGATTACATGATGATGGCGTCCTCTTGGGTAAAATATTCCGGAGGTAAAATAGTCCCCCATTCGGATCTCCGGGCGGGGACTACTCAAGAGGATGTCGTTATCAGGAGAAAGAAAACTGGCGTTCTACGGATCGGAGCGTGGAATGTCAGATCCCTTAATCGGGCAGGTAGGTTAGAAAATATAAAAAGGGAAATGGATAGGTTGAAGTTAGATATAGTGGGAATTAGTGAAGTTCGGTGGCAGGAGGAACAAGACTTCTGGTCAGGTGACTACAGGGTTATAAACACAAAATCAAATAGGGGTAATGCAGGAGTAGGTTTAATAATGAATAGGAAAATAGGAATGCGGGTAAGCTACTACAAACAGCATAGTGAACGCATTATTGTGGCCAAGATAGATACGAAACCCACACCTACTACAGTAGTACAAGTTTATATGCCAACTAGCTCTGCAGATGACGAAGAAATTGAAGAAATGTATGATGAAATAAAAGAAATTATCCAGATTGTGAAGGGAGACGAAAATTTAATAGTCATGGGTGACTGGAATTCGAGTGTAGGAAAGGGGAGAGAAGGAAACATAGTAGGTGAATATGGATTGGGGGACAGAAATGAAAGAGGAAGCCGGCTGGTAGAATTTTGCACAGAGCACAACATAATCATAACTAACACTTGGTTTAAGAATCATGAAAGAAGGTTGTATACCTGGAAGAACCCTGGAGATACTAAAAGGTATCAGATGGATTATATAATGGTAAGACAGAGATTTAGGAACCAGGTTTTAAATTGTAAGACATTTCCAGGGGCAGATGTGGACTCTGACCACAATCTATTGGTTATGACCTGTAGATTAAAACTGAAGAAACTGCAAAAAGGTGGGAATTTAAGGAGATGGGACCTGGATAAACTAAAAGAACCAGAGGTTGTACAGAGATTCAGGGAGAGCATAGGGGAGCAATTGACAGGAATGGGGGAAATAAATACAGTAGAAGAAGAATGGGTAGCTTTGAGGGATGAAGAAGTGAAGGCAGCAAAGGATCAAGTAGGTAAAAAGACGAGGGCTAGTAGAAATCCTCGGGTAACAGAAGAAATATTGAATTTAATTGATGAAAGGAGAAAATATAAAAATGCAGTAAGTGAAACAGGCAAAAAGGAATACAAACGTCTCAAAAATGAGATCGACAGGAAGTGCAAAATGGCTAAGCAGGGATGGCTAGAGGACACATGTAATGATGTAGAGGCCTATCTCACTAGGGGTAAGATAGATACCGCCTACAGGAAAATTAAAGAGATCTTTGGAGATAAGAGAATGACTTGTATGAATATCAATAGCTCAGATGGAAACCCAGTTCTAAGAAAAGAAGGGAAAGCAGAAAGGTGGAAGGAGTATATAGAGCGTCTATACAAGGGCGATGTACTTGAGGACAATATTATGGAAATGGAAGAGGATGTAGATGAAGATGAAATGGGAGATACGATACTGCGTGAAGAGTTTGACAGAGCACTGAAAGACCTGAGTCGAAACAAGGCCCCCGGAGTAGACAATATTCAATTGGAACTACTGACGGCCGTGGGAGAGCCAGTCCTGACAAAACTCTACCATCTGGTGAGCAAGATGTATGAAACAGGCGAAATACCATAAGACTTCAAGAAGAATATAATAATTCCAATCCCAAAGAAAGCAGATGTTGACAGATGTGAAAATTACCGAAATATCAGCTTAATAAGTCGCAGCTGCAAAATACTAACACGAATTCTTTACAGACGAATGGAAAAACTAGTAGAAGCCAACCTCGGGGAAGATCAGTTTGGATTCCGTAGAAACACTGGAACACGTGAGGCAATACTGACCTTACGACTTATCTTAGAAGAAAGATTAAGGAAAGGCAAACCTACGTTTCTAGCATTTGTAGACTTAGAGAAAGCTTTTGACAATGTTGACTGGAATACTCTCTTTCAAATTCTAAAGGTGGCAGGGGTAAAATACAGGGAGCGAAAGGCTATTTACAATTTGTACAGAAACCAGATGGCAGTTATAAGAGTCGAGGGACATGAAAGGGAAGCAGTGGTTGGGAAGGGAGTAAGACAGGGTTGTAGCCTCTCCCCGATGTTGTTCAATCTGTATATTGAGCAATCAGTAAAGGAAACAAAAGAAAAATTCGGAGTAGGTATTAAAATTCATGGAGAAGAAATAAAAACTTTGAGGTTCGCCGATGACATTGTAATTCTGTCAGAGACAGCAAAGGAGTTGGAAGAGCAGTGGAATGGAATGGACAGTGTTTTGAAAGGAGGATATAAGATGAACATCAACAAAAGCAAAACGAGGATAATGGAATGTAGTCGAATTAAGTCAGGTGATGCTGAGGGAATTAGGTAAGGAAATGAGGCACTTAAAGAAGTAAAGGAGTTTTGCTATTTGGGGAGCAAAATAACTGATGATGGTCGAAGTAGAGAACATATAAAATGTAGACTGGCAATGGCATGGGAAGCGTTTCTGAAGAAGAGAAATTTGTTAACATCGAGTATTGATTTAAGTGTCAGGAAGTCATTTCTGAAAGTATTCGTATGGAGTGTAGCCATGTATGGAAGTGAAACATGGACGATAAATAGTTTGGACAAGAAGAGAATAGAAGCTTTCGAAATGTGGTGCTACAGAAGAATGCTGAAGATTAGATGGGTAGATCACATAACTAATGAGGAAGTATTGAATTGGATTGGGGAGAAGAGAAGTTTGTGGCACAACTTGACCAGAAGAAGGGATCGGTTGGTAGGACATGTTCTGAGGCATCAAGGGATCACCAATTTAGTATTGGAGGGCAGCGTGGAGGGTAAAAATCGCAGAGGGAGACCAAGAGATGAATACACTAAGCAGATTCAGAAGGATGTAGGTTGCAGTAGGTACTGGGAGATGAAAAAGCTTGCACAGGATAGAGTAGCATGGAGAGCTGCATCAAACCAGTCTCAGGACTGAAGACCACAACAACAACAACAAGGGCAGTTTCTCACCCCAAGGGCAAGAGAGTGGCCTGACGCTGTGCCTGCTCCTCCACACAGGACCTAGATAATACAAAAAATAAACATAATACGGAAATTCTGCTAGGCATTGCTGATTTTCTGTTAGATGGACCTTAATCCTCAGCCGGGCACTTAATTGTGAACTGTAGATGTAGATGTAAGCTCCAGTATTTCGCTGTCTTGATGGCCTAATAACTTGCGGCATATACACTGAGGAGCCAAAGAAATTGTTTCACCTGTTTGATATCGTGCAGGACGCCCACGAGGTCACAGAAGTGCCGCAACACGACGTGGCATGGACTGGACTAATGTCTGAAGTAGTGGTGGAAGCAACTGAAACCACGCATCCTGCAGGGCTGTCCATAAATCCTTAAGAATACGAGCGGATGAGGATCTATTCTGAACAGTACGTCGCAAGGTTGTCACCATACCCGTACACGTCCATCTGCTCGATACAATTTGAAACGAGACTCGTCCGACCAGGCAACATGTCTCCGATCACCAGCCGTCCATTGTCGGTGTCGACGGGCCCTGGCGAGGGGTGTCGTGGAGTCATCAAGGGTACACGAGTGGGCCTTCAGTTCTGATGGTTTCGTTGAATGGATTGCACGCTGACAATCTTTGGTGGCCCAGCATTGAAATCTGCACCAATTTTCGGAAGGTTTGAACGATTCTCTTCAGTCGTCGTTGGTCCCGTTCTTGATGGATTCTTTTCCGGGCGCAGTAACATCGGAAATTTGATGTTTTACCGGATTCGTGATATTCGTGGTACATTGGTGAAATGGTCATACGGGAAAATCTCCGCATCTTCGGTACCTCCTATCGCTTGTGCGCCGTCTGTAATACCACGATCAAACTCACTTAAATCTTGATAATCTGCCATTGTAGCAGCAGTAACTGATCTAACAACTGTGCCAGTCACTTCTTGTCTTATGTAGGTGCTTCCCACCGCATCGTCGTATTCTGCCTGTTTACATATCTCTGTATTTTAATACGCATGCCTTTACTAATTTTTTGGCGCTTCAGTGTACATATTTGTGATGCAAGAATCAGGCAAGTTTCTGCAGATCGGAAGATGTTACCGGCCCTGCAGTTCATCACACCCAGAAGCCTCCAATTCTGAAGCCAAACATTCTGAGGTTCACCTTGCATAGTGACACTCCTGTCCTCAATCGGTGTAGTGCCTTGCAAGTCAAATACGGAAAATGAAACCCCGCAGCAGTTTCCTCTTTCATGTTCTCTCCAGCCCATTTCAAAAATGAAGTTTTCCATGGCTGTGTTCGGCGAATTCCAGGCGTTGACTGAATTGCTTATGTAGTGGGCATGAAGCCCCTCCTTGACCTCAATCTAGGTTTCTGTGGTTAATCTCCAATCAGGGGTCTGTGATCGATTTCCAGCTATCTTTTCTCCACTTCTGCGGCTGTTATTCTGATACGTAGGCTATTCTGCATCAGAGAAACATTGTGCCGGGGCAGACGGACGGAGCACGTTTGACTTTGAGTCCCATATTGTTCCAGAAAGTTTACGGATGATGTTCTTTCGGACAGATACTTTTAGCTTTGTTTCCTGGCAACGATGTCTGAATGTGATGCTATGATCAAACTTTACTCCCACATATTATGAAGATCATTGTGGAGTATCATAGTGAATAGCTGCCTTCTCCAGATAATATTTAACTTGCTCCTTGCTTACCTATTTCTCAGATAAAAGACACAGAGCTGCAGCTTCCTCTGATTTTTCTATATGTGATTATCATCATAATACTTGCCGAGATCTTCAAGGGCAAGATATATTTTCTGCTGGTGATGTCCCACAGCCCCCTAGTATTTGAAACAAGTCATACGTAAGGAAGAAAGAACATAAAGCTGTCATCAGCCGGAATGTTGGATTTAAGACTACAGTGCTTTAAGAGACACGGTCCTGCAGAATATGGTACTCCCTTGCCTCCCTCAGATCTTAGCACTGGCTTACACAGTCAGGTGTAGAGAGACCTACAGTTTAAGGTGAAATCGGAACCACGATGCAACTCTGTGTCATGAAGGATGAAAAATGAAAAATAAACCATCCTGGATCACTGAAACTCCAATTAATAGTAAAATATTTAATTCTGTCAACAGTAAAATGTGTTGATACAAGAATTATTCCGTGTTCCTCAGTGTCAAAGTGCCAGCTTTCCAGTTGTATGTCACTTCGGTGGCTTGCTTTTCACTAACTTGCCCCAGTAATTCTACTGGAGAAAGGGGACCTAGAGTTTAACATGGAATCCAAACCATATATCGTTCGTGGAACATTTTGACAGGCGAAGGCTACATCAGACAGAACAAATATGTGCTCGGATCGGGATTCCTTCACGCGACCCTTCTATATCCAGGCACAAGCTTTGCAACTAGACAGTCTCTCCCATTAACAGAACAAAGTACTCTTTGTACACCTTTTATTCCCAGGATTCATGCTCTTGGCTGCAAGCATTTTTCTGCTGGCTGTATTAACGTACTTTACTATTGAAGGCAGTGAAGAGACGTAGAAGGGGTTTTTATTTTATTTTTGATGCCACTTACGGAAGCATACCATACGAAAACAAGTACATCTTCATCTACATCTAAATGACTACTCTGCTATTCACACTTAAGTGCGTGGCATATTGTTCTTTAAACGACCTTCACTCTTCTCTAGCCTTTCACACGCTAATAGCGCGCGGGCAAACGAACACTTAACTCGTTCTGTGCGAGCCCTGATTTCCCTGATTTTATTACGGTGATCATTCCTCCCGCTTTATGTTGGTACCAGTAAAATAGTTTCGCATTCATAGGACGAGTGAGGTGGGTTGAAATGTCGTGAAAAGATACCGCCGCAACAAAACTCGCCTTTGTTTTGATGATGACTCGTTTGTCATATCCGTGAGACTCTTTCCCACTTTTCCTGCTAATACAATACGAGATGCCCTTCTTTGAATTCTTTCGATGTCCTCCGTCAATCCTACATGGCGACAATCCCATACTGAGCAGCAATACTCTAGCAGAGGACGAACAAGCGAATCACAGGCAGTCTCCTTAGTGCACCTGTTGCATCTTCTCAGCATTCTGCCAATAAGACATCATCTTTGGTTTGCGTTCCCCACTACTTTATCTATGTGAAACTTACAATTTAAGTTGTTCGTGATGGTAATTCCTACGTTTTTAACCGAACTGACAGCCTTCAAACTTGTTGGATTTAACGTGTAACGCAACTTTGACAGATTTCTTTTTGTTTCCTGTGGATGACCTAACGCTTTTCCTTATTGAGAGACAACTGCCACTTTTCACACCGTACGGATATTGTGTCTAAGTCATTTTGCAATTGGTTTCGATCTTATGATGACTTTAGTAGACGGTAAATGACAGCATCATCTAGAAACAGTCTAAGAGGGCTGCTGATATTGTCTCTATATCCTTTATAAAGATCAGTATCAGCATAGGGCCTATAACACTGCCTTGGGAATCACCAGATATCACCTCTGTTTTATTCGATGATTTTTCTGCCTATAATACGTGCTGCGACCTTTCTGACAGGAAATCAAGAATCCAATCGCACAATTGAAGTGATACTCTACAGGCAGGCTTAGAAGTCTCTTTTGAGAACATATGTCAAAAACCTTCTGGGAATTTAGAAATATGGAACAGATTTTTGTTGCCTATTGATGACCACCGCATGGAAATCGGTGTAAATAAACTTTAATGTCAGCAGTAGCTGTTGTGATTCCTAAATATGACTTTTTTCAAACAGGAAATAACTGCATGACACACCATCTCCAGCTAATTTTGTCTGAAGTTACCTTTTTAACAGCTGTTTATTCAAGTCTGTTTATACAACTTTAATATTAAGGACCTACACAAATTACTTGATTTAACTTTTAAGGATTGTCTGAGGTGACAATCACAAATTGATCAAATTTGAGAAATGGGATTCAAGTTACAACGTGGTCAATCGAATAAACATGGCATACATTGATAAAGATTTTCTAAAATTATGAGGGGGTTATTATCCTACTTTGGTTGCATTTGGATTCAAGTTCAGTATTTGTGCCTTCACATCCGCTTGCTCAAGACTTTAGGCTACTAGTTAGGCGGCTATCAGACGTCGCTGATACTGCTGCAAGACGCTGTTCGGAATACTCTAGCAGCAAACACCCGCCTCAAGCACGAGCTGATTGGACGTGAGACTCGCGGATGACTCACGTGTTGCACTTTACCAGGGTCGTAGCCCACACAAGGTCACTCAGTGTCCTGAATCACACAAGAGGGAGTGTACCTGAGAGTCTTTCGAGTCTGTTTCAAAGACGTAGATGTTTAAAATCTAAGATGAATGACCATATGAAATGAAACGGATAATATATTTTTATTACTCTCTTACTATGATGAAGTCATTACGCTCTTAAAAATTGCCAAGTAGTGTGTGTAGAAGGACTGTAATGATCTGAGAAGGGTATAATTGAGCTATTGCCCAATATTAATGGTTTTCTAACGAGTTAAAAATAATTGCAATCTTCTGGTTTTTCATTATAGCATTACTTACACTAAAGAGCATGTAGTTTATTAAGTCACAATCATTTAAAGCACACAAAAAAGAATGATTAGCTTTAAGACAGAAACAGTGGAGGCAGAAAAGATTCCGGGCAACCTGATTTAGGTTTTCCGTGATTTCCTTAAATCGCTTAAGGCAAATGCCGAGATGGTTCCTTCGAAACGGCTCAGCTGCTTTCCTTCCTCATCCTTCCCTAATTTGAGATTGTGTTCCGTCTCTAATGACCTCGTTGTTGGCGGTACGTTAAACACTAATCTGCTCCTACTCCTCCTCCTCCTCCTCCTCCTCAGATAGGCAGAATGACAAGACCTATTACAAAACCTTGGATTACGTACGTGATACAGGAATTAACTGATAAAACTAGAAAATCCAAGAATTCAGCACACGAACAAGGCTAAATGATATACAGAGGTAAAAAAGATAGATTTACTGAAGGGAAAAGTGACAGAGCAAGAAAGGCTTGACGAGAAAAGCAATACCACAGAAGAACGAATGATTATTATGAGAAAATTACATGCAGTGTATAGGAAAATGAGAGAAACCTTTGAGGGAAAAGAGAAGTAGTGTTTGAATATTAAGAACACAGATGGCAAACCCGTTTGGAAGAAGTGAAGAGTGAGAGATAAGAGGAAAATATAGAACGGCAATCCATGGGAAACGCACTTGAAGACAATTTTATAGAAAGAACAGAGCAGGTAACTGAAGGTGAGATGGTAGACATGTGCTGCGAGAAGAATTTGACAGAGAACTGAAATATCTAAGATTCACTGGACTAGGCAAAGTTTTCTCAAAATCATTGAGAACCTTGGGAGAGCGAGTCACGAGAAAATTATTCCATCTTATACACTATATATACATGAGACAGGTAGCCGAAGCTCGTGGTCTAGTGGTTAATGGTGCTACCGCAAGATCCCGAGGTCCCGGGTTTGATTCCCTGACCAGTCGGAGATTTTTATCTGCTTCCGTAGTGGGAGTTGTGCGGTCCTGGTAATTATTTCAGCATCATCGACGCCCAAGTCGCCGAAGTGTGGTCAAACAATCCGACATGGATTCTGTCGGCAAATAATGCCATACGATCATTTCGTCAGAAGGGTGAAATACCATCAGACTTCAAGAAGAATGCTGTAATTCATATTCCAGCAAAGGAATCTGCTGACAGGTTTGAATATTACCGAACCCTCAGTTTAATATAATAAGCAGTAGCTGAAAAGGTAGTTAGGTAGGATTGTACTATCCCTCGATGTTATTCGATAAGTACTTTGAGCAAGCTGTGATGGAAATCGAGGAGAAATTAGGAGAGGGAATTAGGGTCCAGGGAGAAGAAATAAAAACTCTTAGGTTTGCCAGTTACACTATAAATCTGTCAGAAACGACAATGAACGTTCAGTAGCGTGTCGAAGAGAAATTATAAAATGAAATCGACAAAAGTAAAACAAGAGAAATGAATACAGTCGAATTAAACCAGGCGATAATGAGTGAATTAGGTTAGGAAACGAGACACTAAAAGTAATCGATGAGTTTTACTACTTGGGCAGCAAAATAACTGACTATGGACAAAAGACAGAGATTATAATATGTAGACTACAATAGCAAGAAAAGTGTTCTTGAAGAAGATGAATCTGTTAACAAAGAATATAAACGTGTTTGAAAATGTTTTCGTAAGATATTTGTTTCTACACAAGTGAAACGTGGACAGTACGTAATTCAGACAAGAATAGAAGTTTATGAAATTAGATGCTACAGAAGAATGTTGAAAATTAGATGGGTAGATCGAGTAAATAATAAATTAGTGAAAAAAAGAAATTGATGGCACAATATGACTAAAAACGAGGGATCGGTTGATAAGGCATATCATGAGGCGTGAAAGAATTATCAAAATGATAAAGGAAGGACACATCCTGATGAACGAAAGAACTATCGGTGTGGTAATGAAAGAAAGTGTGGTGGATAAAAATTGTAGAGTGAGAACATGGCTTGAATACAGTGATGTTCAAAGGGATGTAAATTCCAATAGCTATTCAGAGATGAAGAGACTTGCCCAGAACAGAGTAGAGTCGACAGCTGTATCAAATCAGTCTTAGACTGAAGAGCACTATCACAACAACAACAAAAACAACTTCTTCACCACCACCATCATCATTCCCAGCCATTTACCACTACCACAACAACAACATCATCGTCATCACCACCATTAACATCATTATCATCATCATTACCAGCCATTTCACATCCACTGCCTCCTCTAGACTTCTGAGTGCTTTACAGTCTTCACAATGAAGAATGGCTGCGTACTCCGTAGCCAGTTATCTTTAAAAAAATGTCTCACTTTTAGCCACGTTTGTCGTGCAGCAGATTGCTCCTCGTTCCTCTAACACGCCTTTCTAGACTTCTTTTGTAAATGGGACCGAACGCACTCTGGTATACCGGTTGGAGTGGCCAAGGTACTTCGTGGGAGGAGCAAGTGCAGCAGTAGCTAAGGTGGGCACGGCCCATGACGGAGAACCAGCAGGCACCGACACGTCTTTACTGGCGCACAGGTGCAGCTCGCGTCAAGAGCGACTGAGGTGGAAATACCGCCAAATCCCTCTTATAAACATCTTAATGCACACTCCATACCTTATTAAACTAGGTCGTATTATTGTTACTATTATTTGCAAAGAGGCATAGTCATGACTCGTCGATCCAAAATACACACATCTTTATAACTCTACCTTGCTGAAACAAGCTATCGTTGGGTATATGTACATCTTTGCAACGCTCATAGCATCCTTATGGAGGTAGGTGGTACTGAAAAGCAGGATGAAAGGCTAGAACTGACTAATTCAACTGGGTCAAAAACTGCAAAAATATGCTTTTTTTTAAATAACGAATTTTGAAGCACGTAACTTGAACAGTTCGCTCTTTAGTGCAGCCCAGCAGAGTATTTTTCAGTCCCGATATTTACCTTTAACTCAAGTAACTAACAGCTTCAAACATGCACTAGTCAGCCTGAACATTATCACCACCTACCTAATACCCGGTATGGTCATTTTTGGCACGGATAACAACGGCAACGCTTCGTGGCATGGAACAATGAGGTCTTATAGGTCTCTGGACGGAGTTGGCACCACATCTGCACAAACACCATCATCTAATTCCCGTAAATCCGGGGAGGATGCGATGAGCTCTGACGCCATTTTCGATCACATCCAAGATGTGCTCGATCGGGTTGAGATTTGGCGAGCTGAAGGACGAGCACATCAGTTGGAACTCGCCATTGTGTTCCTTTAACCATTCTATCGCACTAATGGCATTGTGAGACGGCGCATTATCTTGTTGAAAAATGCCACTGCCGACGGAAAACGTGATTGTCATAAAGGTGTATACGTAGGCTGCAACCAGTGTACGATACTCCTTAGCTGCAACGCTGTCTTGCACAAGCTCCACTGGATCCATGGATGCAAAAGTTAATGTTCCCCAGAGTGCTATGGAGCCGCCAGCTTGTCTCAGACCTGCAGTACAAGTGTCAAAGAGCTATTCCACACCAAGACGATGAATTCACGCCCTCTCATTAACAGGATAAAGACTGTATCGGGATTCATCAGACCATGCAAAGCTCTGCCATTGTGCCAACGTCCTTTGCCGATGATTACGTGCCAGTTTCAGTCATTAGTTACCGAAGTCCTGGTGTTAACATTCCCATGCATGGGTCGTCGGCTGCATTTGCCAATCATTAGAATAGTTCGGTGCGCCGTGTGTTCACACATGCTTCTACTCTGCCCGGTATTAAAGCCTGATGTTATTTCCACCACAGTTCGCCGCCTGTCTTCTTTTACCAGTCTGATCAGCCTACAGACGTCTGACATCTGTAATGAGGGGTGACCGCACAACCCCGCGACGTCTGGACGTCGCTTCATCTCAGTTTCACCACGTGTTGAAGATACTCACCACAGCACTCTTTGACCGCGCTACAAGTCGAGCAGTTTCCGAACTGTTCGAGCCGAGCCTCTGGGCCATCACAATCTGCCCTCGGTCAAACTCCGACAGATAACTCAGATAGATCGCGCGCCTTCCCCATTATACACACGGACAGTACGCTTAATGATACTACGAGGGTTACCAGTAAGTAATGCACCACACTTTTTTTCTCAGCCGAAAATAATGCTACGAATGGGAAACGTTACGTATGTACAGGGCTATTACAAATGATTGAAGCGATTTCATAAATTCACTGTAGCTCCATTCATTGACATATGGTCATGACACACTACAGATACGTAGAAAAACTCATAAAGTTTTGTTCGGCTGAAGCCGCACTTCAGGTTTCCGCCGCCAGAGCGCTTGAGAGCGCAGTGAGACAAATTGGCGACAGGAGCCGAGAAAGCGTATGTCGTGCTTGAAATGCACTCACATAACAGTGCAACGACACTTCAGGACGAAGTTCAACAAAGATCCACCAACTGCTAACTCCATTCGGCGATGGTATGCGCAGTTTAAAGCTTCTGGATGCGTCTGTAAGGGGAAATCAACGGGTCGGCCTGCAGTGAGCGAAGAAACGGTCGAACGCTTGCGGGCAAGTTTCACGCGTAGCCCGCGGAAGTCGACGAATAAAGCAAGCAGGGAGCTAAACGTACCACAGCCGACGGTTTGGAAAATCTTACGGAAAAGGCTAAAGCAGAAGCCTTACCGTTTACATTTGCTACAAGCCCTGACACCCGATGACAAAGTCAAACGCTTTGAATTTTCGGCGCGGTTGCAACAGCTCATGGAAGAGGATGCGTTCAGTGCGAAACATGTTTTCAGTGATGAAGCAACATTTATACTTAATGGTGATGTGAACAGACACAATGTGCGAATCTGGGCGGTAGAGAATCCTCACGCATTCGTGCAGCAAATTCGCCATTCACCAAATGTTGTGTTTTTGCAATCTCACAGTTTAAAGTTTACGGCCCCTTTTTCTTCTGCGAGAAAAACGGTACTGGACACGTGTATCTGGACATGCTGGAAAATTGGCTCATGCCACAACTGGAGACCGACAGCGCCGACTTCATCTTTCAACAGGATGGTGCTCCACCGCACTTCCATCATGATGTTCGACATTTCTTAAACAGGAGATTGGAAAACCGATGGATCGGTCGTGGTGGAGATCATGATCAGCAATTCATGTCGTGGCCTCCACGCTCTCCCGACTTAACCCCATGCGATTTATTTCTGTGGGGTTATGTGAAAGATTCAGTGTTTAAACCTCCTTTACCAAGAAACGTGCCAGAACTGCGAGCTCGCATCAACGATGCTTTCGAACTCATTGATGGGGACATGCTGCGCCGAGTGTGGGAGGAACTTGATTATCGGCTTGATGTCTGCCGAATCACTAAAGGAGCACATACCGAACATTTGTAAATGCCTAAAAAAACTTTTTTTGAGTTCTTGTATGTGTGTGCAAAGCATTGTGAAAATATCTCAAATAATAAAGTTATTGTAGAGCTGTGAAATCGCTTCAATCATTTGTAATAGACCTGTATTATTTGGAGTCTCCTGAGTGAGCGCGCCAAGTTTCCGTCACATCCGACAGATAGCGTAGCAGCAGAACAGTTTCAACATGGCGTCCGTAGATGATGTACGTTACAAGCAACGTGACGCCATTTAATTTCTCACTGCAGAGAAAGAAACGATGGCGAATATTCACAAACGCTTTAGCAAAAAGCGAAAAACAAAAGAAATTCAACACGCCTCTCGCGTGGACAATACTCGACCATCCTGCAAAATACCTCCACGGGTCTCGCAAACTAATCTCAACGACGCCACTCTCAGGCATTATACTACGAATTATATACCGGATCGTACAAGGGTGTTTACTACAATGCACACACAATAAACAGAATAAATATGATTGTAGCTGAACTCCAAGATGTTACGAGAAGAATTCCGTCCCCAATACTCGTGCACTTGTTTCGGATTCGAAGACATAAAATTCTGTCGTTGTTGTGACACCTGATCATATCGTTTCGTGAGAACTTCAAGACTGCTATGAGAATATAGTAACTCGCGCGAAATAGGACTCAAATAAACAACTCAAATAAACAACTCTCAACAATTGTAATTAGTCATGTCTGGGATCACCATCTGTACATCTATAAACTTGGTACACGTTACAAAGAAATACTTGTACAGTGAAATACTCGTACTAACAATGACTAACTCTTACGACTAGCAGTAATGGGAGAAGTTCCTGAACTAATTACCATCGTGGATAACAAAAAATTCTAAAGAAATGATTATTGTCTTTAACACTTTTATAAATAAATAGGAGTTATGCTACTATGCTTATGCTCGGCTGTCACCGACCATTAAACTATCTGTGGTTTCCAGCAACGTTTCTTGAAGATGATTGTTTTGTGCCTCTCCTGGATATTCAATTAGTCATTGACGCTGGTTGTCATTTCCTCGCACCCCTCTTCCTATATTCGGTCCCTGAATCTCACTTTCCTCAGCCTGACATCCATTTACGTTTCCTCCGTTGTTAATTAGCGCACATCTTGTATTGTCATTGAAACTGGATCCATGGTTTCGCCATCCGTTGTTTTGTGGTCTGTAGCCTGCATTCCTCCTTCCATTTCAGCCTCTGTTGAGTAGCACATAACTATTCCAGTTCCCATTCCAGTCTCTTCGTTGTTCCACTTCCTTATTCCTGAAATTTCCCGACCTTGAATTGTTTCCGTAAGGTGTTCCATTTCGTACATTTCCATTCCTATTATTGTAATGGTTATGTTATGAACGCGACATAGGGCATGCGACGTTTTTGTCGGAGTTTCTTCTGTGTTCTCTGATATTCTCTGCTCGGAGTGACTACTCTAATTCGTAAAGTGTTACGGAAAGTGTTAAGCTACATATTCCACCTGCCAGCTAATATTTGTTGATATGCTGACGGAAGTTTGGTATAACAGCGACGTATGATGTCAGCGGTAGAGCATGGTACGTCAAGATACTGGTTCTTGACAATCACTGCATCAGGGACCTCGACTGGGCTTTTGTAGCCCGAACTCTCGAAATCTTTGCCAACAATCATCTCGTATTTTTTACACTCTTGTGTCTCCTTGGACCAGTAGATATCTAGGAAGCTGTCCTTGAACTCCTGGTAACTTGTACACGTCGCTGATATTCCGCGCATTTTCTCCGCAACTGACCCTTCCAAGTGTCCTCAAATACAGTCTAATTTGAATTTTAAAGGCCAATTTGGAGGTAAAGACAGATTAAATTGTGATATCCAAGTCGGTTGGTGAGTAAAATTACCCTCATATTGGAAAATTTCGAATTTTCGGACTTGTAAGAAGTGTTGAAAATCAAACGGCGTTTCATGGACAACATCCGTCCTACGGAAAATATCAGTCCTTTGGATGTCCTCGTTCGGCGTCCCCTCATTTGTGCTCCCTCCATGATTTCGATAAAATGCGACGTTCATCTCACGATGTCCTCTGCTCGCTGTTTACGGTATGCAGTTATTCGTGCCGTCCGAATTTGTTTCTGGTTCTGTTGCGTTCGAGCTTGGCCGCATTTGAAATACGAGGGCAGTTCAATAAGTAATGCAACACATTTTTTTTCTGAAACAGGGGTTGTTTTATTCAGCATTGAAATACACCAGGTTATTCCCCAATCTTTTAGCTACACAACACTATTTTTCAACGTAATCTCCATTCAATGCTACGGCCTTACGTCACCTTGAAATGAGGGCCTGTATGCCTGCACGGTACCATTCCACTGGTCGATGTCGGAGCCAACGTCGTACTGCATCAATAACTTCTTCATCATCCGCGTAGTGCCTCCCACGGATTGCGTCCTTCATTGGGCCAAACATATGGAAATCCGACGGTGCGAGATCGGGGCTGTAGGGTGCATGAGGAAGAACAGTCGACTGAAGTTTTGTGAGCTCCTCTCGGGTGCGAAGACTTGTGTGAGGTCTTGCGTTGTCATGAAGAAGGAGAAGTTCGTTCAGATGTTTGTGCCTACGAACACGCTGAAGTCGTTTCTTCAATTTCTGAAGAGTATCACAATACACTTCAGAGTTGATCGTTTGACCATGGGGAAGGACATCGAACAGAATAACCCCTTCAGCGTCCCAGAAGACTGTAACCATGACTTTACCGGCTAAGGGTATGGCTTTAAACTTTTTCTTGGTAGGGGAGTGGGTGTGGCGCCACTCCATTGATTGCCGTTTTGTTTCAGTTCGAAGTGATGAACCCATGTTTCATCGCCTGCAACAATCCTTGACAAGAAATTGTCACCCTCAGCCACATGACGAGCAAGCAATTCCGCACAGATGGTTCTCCTTTGCTCTTTATGGTGTTCGGTTAGACAACGAGGGACCCAGCGGGAACAAACCTTTGAATATCCCAACTGGTGAACAATTGTGACAGCACTACCAACAGAGATGTCAAGTTGAACTCTGAGTTGTTTGATGGTGATCCGTCGATCATCTCGAACGAGTGTGTTCGCACGCTCCGCCATTGCAGGAGTCACAGCTGTGCACGGCCGGCCCGCACGCGGGAGATCAGACAGTCTTGCTTGACCTTGCGGCGATGATGACACACGCTTTGCCCAACGACTCACCGTGCTTTTGTCCACTGCCAGATCACCGTAGACATTCTGCAAGCGCCTATGAATATCTGAGATGCCCTGGTTTTCCGCCAAAAGAAACTCGATCACTGCCCGTTGTTTGCAACGCACATCCGTTACAGACGCCATTTTAACAGCTCCGTACAGCGCTGCCACCTGTCGGAAGTCAATGAAACTATACGAGACGAAGCGGGAATGTTTGAAAATATTCCACAAGAAATTTCCGGTTTTTTCAACCAAAATTGGCCGAGAAAAAAAATGTGTTGCATTACTTATTGAACTGCCCTCGTAGTTTCCTTAGCGGCTCCTCCAGTTTCTTCTCCATGCGTGTGTAGATAGCTACCCGTTGAAATTTGAACGAAAGAAGAGTCAGGACCTCGTCAGTCTCACTCACTGGAGTTGCAGTTGTTACGTCCGAACCAGTCCGTAATTACCGCGGCTCAGACTCTAATTTGTCCGTGGACGCTGTCGCATGAAGATCCGTGGCTTCACGTATTTTCGTGTCGATGCGTTGCTCCGCGTCATTTTGCCTCTTTTCCATGCCTTCGAACTTCTTGTTGAAATTGATCACCCCCTCTCGTCCTCGCTGTTCTGTGCGTTTACTCGTTTTCGATGTTTCAGCTGCTACTCGTCTTGCGAAACTTGCTACTGTCTTGGCGCTAGCTGCTGTTTTCTTAGCATCATGAGCGATCTTTAAACCTTTTAATGCTTTGGTATTTACTTTACGTACGTTTTCCAGGAGTTGATTTGCCCATGACTCGTGTTCCTCTCGCATCTGATTTACCTGAGCACTGATATTTTTGATGTCCGTCCTCGTCTCGTTATTATCTCGTTCTAGCTCATTAATTTTTCCTCTTAGCCCATTGATCTTTTCCTCCGTTCCTTGTAGTCTATCAAGTTTCTTCTCCATTCCTATTAAAAATGATAGCAGACTGTAGTCCTCTTCCTTAGTATAGAGATCGACCGAACGTATACTTGATTTCTCCGATGTTGTGGTTCAAATGGTTCAAATGGCTCTGAGCACTATGCGACTTAACTTATGAGGTCATCAGCCGCCTAGAACTTAGAAATAATTAAACCTAACCAACCTAAGGACATCACACGCATCCATGGCCGAGGCAGGATTCGAACCTGCGATCGTAGCGGTAGCTCGGTTCCAGACTGTAGCGCCTAGAACCGCACGGCCACTCATGCCGGCTCTCCGGTGTTGTGTCTGCATCATTGCGTTCTGATACCGCCTACCATCTCTCTAGCCTCGATATGTTGTGGTACGCTCACATCTTCTATCACACGCGATCTGACACTGTTTGTCTCCTCAAGAAAAGCCATACTGCTTTCGTCTCCCTGATTTCCTTGTTGCACGACATCGTTGTTGCTAACACCGTACAACAGCAACGCCCCTCTACGTTCAAACTGTGCCTCCACCGTTTCGTTGAGCTCTTCCTCCATGACAAGAGAACCTCCACACAAACATGATTTTTATTTGACGAACGATTTATTTTCCCGCTCCCAGTCTACTTGTCTCCGTGCCCTACTTCTCGTTATCATTCAAATTCTCTGTCAACAAAAAACTTTAATTATCCGTGCAATAGATGGACAACCGAATTATCTAGTTCACAAGATATAAACAGTATAATACAATGTCAAAAAAAAAAAAAAAATAGCAAGCCGTATGCAGTTCGAGACTCCGACAATAGTATACGAGACTCAGAATCAAAAACAACCAAATTCAATAGTAAACACCACAAAAATAAAACGACAACGCCGTTAGCAAACGGTCGGCATATGACACAGAAGTCACTGACACAAATACACTCTAAATAAAACAAATAAACACATAAACAACACAATCAGAGAATTAAAAAATGGTTCAAATGGCTCTGAGCACTATGGGACTCAACTGCTGATGTCATTAGTCCCCTAGAACTTAGAACTAGTTAAACCTAACTAACCTAAGGACATCACAAACATCCATGCCCGAGGCAGGATTCGAACCTGCGACCGTAGCGGTCTTGCGGTTCCAGACTGCAGCGCCTTTAACCGCACGGCCACTTCGGCCGGCAGAGAATTAAATATCTATAACATACTAATTAACCATATTTTTCTTTTCTTTTATTTCGTCATAATGTGGACCTGTTTGGCAAGGAAGCTAAATGACTTTGTCACAGAACTGCCGAGGACCAAGATCCTGGCAGCAATTCGCCAACTACAACATTCTGCTCTAACAATCACAATCAAGACTTCAATAAAAATGGCAAAGGTAACGTTAATCAGAACACTGAGGGGAGTTGTGGTCTAAATAACAATTGACTTAATCATTCTTAACATCACATGACAAAACAAAATCCACACAAACATTTTTTTTTATTTGACTAACGCTTTCAATGATATGCGATCTACGGTGAACAAAGTGATCAGCTGGGAACCAACACACGCCACTAACCAGAACTAATTGCTTTACCTGACTTCATACATGTGAATCCGTGGTATGGCCCAGACTCTACTCTTACTATCGAGTATCTATACTATTCCATAAACAAAAATGTGGTTCTAAAGAAAAAGGTGCTGAGAAACATATACTGGAGCTCTACGCCATAGCAGCGATACATTACCCTTCTGCAAGTCAGGGCGGCACACCAAGATGTGCTCGGCGACTGGAGTCATGGACGGCGGAAATCTATTAATTGCACGCACTGGAAAAATAATGCAATTATGCGGTCTCGCGTTCGGCTGATTCGAAATGCAGATACTTCCCTATGAGCCTCAAACCCCGGTGGCGTCCAGTGTGCAAGTGAACTCGTTTGCTGGTCTGTCAAACCAATTTGACTCCGTGACATGACTATGCGTGTCGGAATACGTCAAATGTTTAGACAGCCGACTCAAAACAAACAAGTACGCCCAGGCATCACTCGTTGTGTGCGTGATTCAAGAAGCAGTACCTCTGACGGTTCAGATAGTGGCTGGCACAGGCTTTAAGTGTCACACTAGCAAAAGACATTAGTCTCTCCATTTAGGTAACGACCTGCCATTCTTTACTAGCGAACCGCCAGTACAAGAGTGTCTTCATCTCTTTCTCTCATCTTTCCTCGCCAGCTCGGTAGCATAGGACATTACATCTTAGACTATTCCCACTTTAGCAAAAGCCAATCACGAGCTGGAGGACCACATTCGGTTGGTAGACCGCCACTTGCTCTACATACACAAATTTGAGTGACATACGTTAATTTTTCCGCACTACTTCTTGTCCGTTATTATTCAGTCCTCCTTCGCTTTGTCCGGTAACTAGACCCTGAAAAATCTGAAGTAGGCCGATCTAAATTATGGGATTTTCCGAAGGATATTTAGTTTCTTCGAAAGAAACAAACACGCTCAAACATCCAGAATATCTTTTCATACATTTGCGTTCATTTTTCGATACTTGCTGCCATGTTTTATGCAAGTCATGCAGCAACTTGTGGAGGACAGTTTTTACATTGTATGATAGAGCGAAGGGGTGTTGAAATTTAGTATACATGACATTTTCGATCACTGCATAACTTCTGTCACTTCCTCATTCACATAACCTTTCAATATCGAAAATCTTTCCCCTGTTGTGAGGCCACACGCTTCACCTTCATCAGTGACAGATTGTGAAATTGGAAAACATAATATCTATATATGTGGATAATTCAATATTTAACTTCGTTACTATTATTCACTCCGAAATATTATTTGAAAAGGAGAAGAGTATGTTCATAAAAGTGAATTACGTATTGTAGAACTCGAAGTACAATGAAGACCGCAGATAAATTAAAGAAAGAGAACAGCATTCCGCTTCGTTGATGTACGAAATTCAGCAAACTATGTTTTATGTTGCAAGAATTCGTAGCAATGACACAGCTGCAGCTTTTTTTTTTCAATAATAGTTTCATTTACAACGTGCGATCGGTCATATCGTTGAAATCTGCAGAATTTATATTCTTTTGTCATCGTGTTTAAAATGTTCTGTTGTAATTTTCCGCTCATTTATGCATAAATTATTCGCTTATTGTTATCCATTGGACTTTTATTATTAATTTTATGTTAGACAGCGATTTTATACCTACCTGCGGCTCTTGATTCCATCCTTAAGAATTGAAATCGATTGATTTTCAGACATTTGGTATCCTGTTGAATGTAGCGTTGAAATATTTGCTCGCTGCAAGACTCGTCTAGCTTGCTGATGGCTTCCCTTTCATTTGTCCTACAATAGCAGGTATAGAGAATAGGGGGTTCTGACGACCGGAAATCGACCTTCGGCCCTTACCTAACCTAACCCACGACTAGAAGTTACCGGAACTTGAACTCTATTTTTCGACTTTCGGCCTGCTTTTCAGGATTTCGCCCCACTGTGCGACGCGTCTTTACTGGTGTGAAGGTGCAGCTCGCGTCATGCGCGAGTAATGTGTAAATAAAACCAAATCAATCTTACAAACATTTTAACCCACACCTTGTCACATACGAAACTCGGTCGCATTATTACTGAAGTAGCGACCCGGACCGACCTCGCACGAGTTGCATTTACGGCAGACGATTTTTCTGGCGTAGCGTATTTTGTTAGCTGGCCACTGTGCAGAGCTACGAGTAAATTTCAAAGAACACCGTTAAGTAACTGAACATTATCACTTTCACATTACTGATGCCGCGTAAGCAGAGCACGGCAGGAAGTTTGTCTGCAGGCATGAACGTTATCTGTTCCATGATAAATTCGCGTTTGGAGTCACATTTTATGACAATGATGGGAGCACAACATGATGCGTTTACCGGGGTACTCGTACATATTGTATGCCAATCATGGGGTGTATGTGCTTGCGAGTGATTGAATGGGCATCGACGGCTGGTTGTGATGGCACAAATAAAATAAATGAATAAGAAAAAACACGCATGATGCACGTATTTATCTTATGTGACATCATTCCTCCCGTGAAGCTTAATACGCACAGTGATGTATTGTTAAGACTCATTGCCGAATTTTTTTTGTCATGGACTCCTCGCTGTGCTACGCGAAGAAGCGTGGCACATCTAGGTTTGATTCAAAGAAGGGTGAAAACTGAGTGATATATTGCGTTGCTCAAAGAACGCACTTTATGTAAACGAAGCAAAGTTGCTTTACATATAGCATAAAAAACGCCTCATATTTTGGATTCTCATCTTTTTTCGCTCTGCAACTGTTCTCAAACGATTACAGGAAAACTACTGGTTGGAAATATTTCATTATTTCACTGTAAAACGCAGATCAAAATCTGATGGTGATTTGTTTTATCTTTTTAGTATTCGTTACATTTATTAAGATACTACGTAAGTTGAGTAATTCATTATGATGTGTTGGTAAATGTGCCAACACCTTGTAGATAGAGGAGGCCGAAATGGAAGCTATCTAACGCAGACGGGCGTGAATTCTGGAACAGGATAAGTATTGAATTCTAACAAGAAAAGTATGCAGCTCCTCGAATACTTAACTTTATTCGATCCTTGTGGTACATCGCTCTTGATAATACAAATAAGACTATCTTCAGATACAGTTAATGGCGCCTTGCTAGGTCGTAGCCATGGACTTAGCTGAAGGCTATTCTAACTGTCTCTCGGCAAATGAGAGAAGGCTTCGTAAGTGTAGTCGCTAGCAAAGTCGTCGTACAACTGGGGCGAGTGCTCGTCCGTATCTCGAGACCTGCCTTGTGGTGGCGCTCGGTCTGCGATCACACAGTGGCGACACGCGGGTCCGACATGTACTAAATGGACCGCGGCCGATTTAAGCTACCACCTAGCAAGTGTGGTGTCTGGCGGTGACACCACACATTACGCATTGTTCAAGAATTCAGTGCTGATCATTCAGCGCTGATCTGAGGGAACCGGAGATTGGCAGTCTTAAACTGTAGTCATTTATCGGAATTCGTATGTCCACATAATCTAGAGGCAAATGCTGCAGAATGAAAATAGTGACCCATCAGGGATTAAATCCCACAAGCTATCGGTTTCCCGCCACATGGTCTACCGCTAGACCACTGCAACAGATGCAATTCACAGGCCGCGTGCTGCGTTCGCAAGACACTGCTGTTCTCCAGAGTTATCGTTTCTCTTCGCTATGTGAGAATGGCACCGTTTTTAACAACTTAAGTATAATTCTTTATAATTGAGGCAATTTGTACAAAATATTTATAAATTACATACAAATATCTTCCTCGTGAGCCAACACTGGCTCAAAACCGGATCAAAATCTTTTCCCCTTCCTCCTTGGACTAATATGAAGATGCAGACGGACACGTGCAAGTGTCTTAAGTTTCTATTTAGGTAATATTGAACATATGCAGATTACTTATGTCTTGGGTTAGTAACAGAATATTTATGTTAAAATAATTTTTCGTGAGAAGCAATTCATATCTTTTTTATGAAAGCCATTTTATTAATGTTACCAGACTGGTTTAAAGGTTGTATTATTAAATTGTAATGTAATATACATCGGTAGTACAGAGCACGTTAGCAGAGAAGAGATGAGAAGTAAGCTAATAGAAGTAGTTGGGGGGAAAAGCATTGTAATCTGGACTTGAGTGTCTAGACGTAACTGGACTAGAACGTGGGAGACTTTTTACTTGGTCTCGAAAGATTAGTGATCCCCGTCTTCAGGACGGCAGATTGTAAAATTAATATGGGATATGATATCTGGACGGCATGTCATCGCGTATCGCATGTGTTACAACTTGGATTATTTCCTGAGGCCAGTTCAAATTGCGACTTGGAATTATTCTGCTAGTGAGATCGTAGAGGAGGTTTTCATAGAGAAGTGTGTTGATTAAACATGGGAGAATCAAAACTTTGATCATTTATTTGTGCGTTGTAAGGATACTTTGAGGCAGCCCTTGTGAAATTTGGCAGTCTGGTGGATTTTTTATTTCGTGAACGGTTACACATATCGAAACACGGTTTTCGTCAAATGGGCTCGTGTATTTTAGCTTGGTTAATGTTTTTAGCGGTGGTATCAACGGAGTACGTTTTTTTAAAGTGGAGCCGTTCAGTTTTTATAACTGCATTCGATAGCTGCTGAGAAGACAATTACATTAGTATCGCGTTTATTAATGCTGAAACCTGTTGTAACAAACTCGAGAAATGCCCTAGAATTTGAGAGCACGTCGGCCGGAATCGGCATTAGCGGTGCAAACACCGTCAAGCAGAGCCCTCGTGCTGAGCTGTGTCACAATGTCAACACATTTCCCTGTTTACTTATTTGCGCTGCAGGCCTCTCATTTCTGCTTAAACATACGTTGCGTGCAGGCATGTACACAAATAAGGAGATTCGACAGTGTATGTGGTTGCAGCACGACGGTTTTCAGGCTCACTCGTCCCTGAATGAGAGCCTTAGGACGTTGGATAAGACGAACCTCTGTTGTCAAATGGCCTGCAAGGTCCCCCGACTTAACTCCTCTTGATTTCTTTCTTTAGAGAGCACTCACAGATTCAGTCCAAGACGAAGCCCCAAATACGCGAGGCGATACGTGTCGTCGAACCGCCAGTGCAGGCTCTACCATATCATCCACTGCTACTACATTTGTTCATCGTTCTTTCGAACGGTGATTGCAATTGTTCGTTTCAGTCCATGCTCAACAGTTGGATCACATACTTAAATAAAGGAGAAAGTTATTTTTTTGAAAGACAAAATGAATGCTACGTGGTTTGGGTGGTTACCAAATCATTGTTAGTAAATTGTTTATTTCATTTACGTGTGTACGAAATTGCACTGCAATGTCAAAAAAGTTGGCAGTGTGAATTGCACGTAGCTGGTACCATTGTCATTACGCGCTTACGTTCAGCACGAAACGGAGTACAAGTGAGCACCAAAACATTTTCAATAAAATGTTGACTTCAACGAGTGCATCCCATATGATATAATTTAGAGCAGTGTAGTTAGAGACAGTTGTCCCATAGCATGTATTTTACCTCTAAGAAGCACCCAGCCACGTACAGGAAAAGATAGGATCAAATCTTCCTTCTAACACTTAGATTTTTAATACGGAAGTTACTTTTTGTAACGTGTAAAACTTCTTTATTTTTGAAGAATGAAAAGTTGAGTTCTCTGTTTCAGTTCACCTAAATCTGGAAGGATACACAAATGTGGAATAGTTTTCCTAAGCCGTTTGTGATACCCAGATTATAGCCTATGTCGTATTTCTGTAAATAACATTCGTAAGTGCACCTGCGTCCAGGTCGTAGGTTGGTTCAAGGGGGAATAAAGTTTTATTCTCGTAGCACAGGCTTGCCTTATGGTATGCAACTATGCAGCCCGGCCCGAGACACCTACTTGGCGGTGTTTGCACCGCAGATGCCGTTTCCGGCTACGGTACTCTCACATTTAAGGACATTTCTTGAATACATTTGTAGAAAACCACTTTTCGATATGTGTAACCGTTCGCGAAATAAAAGGGGTGTTATATTTTAGGTGAATAGTTTTGCAGTGGCGTGAACAGGGCGATTGCTGGCTTCACTTTCCGTCCATTTACATCTGAATTTCATAATTAATTCTTCCATTCCTGCTTGTTGTCTGATTAATTTTCTTATCTCTCGGCGTAACCCCCTAATGTATCTCTCTGTTGGTCACTGTGGAACCCTGGTAGTATGAATAGTTCTCTGCCGCAAATCGAAAATGCTAGTCCACGGTGGTTGCAGATTTTTCTTTTAAGACACGTCAGCGGTTTAGTTCTGAAAACACGGTTTAATTTACCAAAGGCGAAGCACTCCGTTTTTGTACTTGTATTTACACACTTTCCTGACCATCCAATCAATGTCTTGAGCTGGCCTAAATTTGACGTCTCATCCATTTGTTCCATGACAGACATTATTTGCAGGGTAGACCAGGACTAGTTGGCACAGACTTTGGTTTTTGATTTTCTATTTTTTTGTGCAATACTTGGAGAGATTCTGGTGTATGCAGAGGACAGCTTAACACTGTGATTACAAAATTATGTGGAAGGATAGCTTAACATTGCGATTACAAAATTATGTAGGACCCGATAACTCAATACGCATTACGTTTCCGAAAACCATTTCTTTCTGAAATCGTGCAGTTCTTCCTACAAGCCGCTCATGCGGGGTTAGTTGGCATACCCCGAAAGGGAGGATTGGCATAGCCTTATACGAATAGGGATACTTAGACGAAACACTGCAGTTTTCGAGGAGAAGCATTTTATGTTATCAAAACTTGATTTATTTTTCATTTCAAAGCATGAATTCTTAGATAAATAAATTTGTCAAGAAGAAATAGCACTTGAACAAAAGTAAATTCTACTTTAAAGCATACACAACGGAATGCATTTAAACGTAGGACCAAACAATGAATTTTTGAAGAAAATTAAATTCTGCGTATTATGATTCAGATGGAATAAGTCGGAAGTTTTAAATTAAACGCAAAAGTAGGGGTTGGAGCTCGTTTATTTAAACAGGAGATTTCAAATGTCGCATAATTTTTCTTTCGTCGCATCAAACTGAATCTTCCTCGTCTAGCCGTCTGCAGACCTGGCCTACTCCAGTTCTTCCCCTTATTCAACATGTTTAACACATGAATCCTATTGCTATCAGTTTCGGGAATCTATCCGGAGTACTGGCTTCCAAGCATTGCACTTTCCCTAAACGAAGTCACTTACATGGCACTGAGGGTTATCAAGAGATCCTCGGGATTGTGAGGGATTCGTTGTTGTTTTTTTCTGATGTGACCCGTTGGCATGATTTCGAATTTCTTCAGGGTTAGTGGCATATGTCGAGTGAGAACCCTCACCATCCTCGTGGAAGGTTGTGGATTGTGAAAGTTCTTCACTACGGAGAGGTTCAAACTCTGAACTATTACCAAAGAAGGCCAACCTGTCGCTACTATCGGCATAACTTCTTCTTATTAATGACCTTCCAGTCTCGGTTATACCTCTGATGACACTATCTGTTAGAACAGCAGTGAGCTTTTTCTTTTTTCCGCGGTTTGATTGCTGCCGTGGCCTGTCATTGGGCAAAGCGTGAATTTATTCTGGATTGAGGTGTATTTATTCACTCTTTGCAGAAAGTGTTTATTTTTTAAAGAACAAGTATGGAGGGGTTAGTTGATGCATGGGGCGCGCAATAATAAAACCCAGTATATATATATATATATATATATATATATTTTCCAAAACATCTCAGAGTCTGCGTTGGTGTTGAGAGTTGCTTTTGAAGAATCGCTAGACGCTTCCTGTCGCCTGAGGCGTCACAGCTGTTCTCAGGGCTATAGTTGGAATTCCTCGTCTGAGATTATTCTAACAGTGCAAGTAGGTGTAGCAGGGCACGCAGGTATTGAACTATTGAACTGTGGTCTGAAACAAAATGTCGTCGTAGTCATAGTTACGTATCGTATAATCCCTTCCCGAAATATCTTCTCTCCGATTCGGTAGAAATCCTCAGCCGTTGCTCTGATCTTCTTTTACAAGGCTTCAACAAGGCACATGTAAGACAAATCTGGACGTCTCCTTGTGTTATATTATGGTACTTCAAGCATCTGCCATGGCCAGTCGTTACATAAGCAACATGTAGGATATCATACAGTTCTTCATCGTGAACACGGTATTTAATCTTGCCATCTTCAGTGACAGGTTGTATTAATTCAGTTATCCCGTTCAGCTCGAACAATTCAAATCTCTTCAAAACCTTGTAGTCATTGCCGTTCCTCTTTCTTCCAAATGATAGTGATTTAACCTTGCTGATAAATAGCTTAAAATACTTTTCTCTGTCCATGAAGGCACAATTATAACTGAGGTTATCCCATTCCATTCTAAGATGTTCGTACAACTGCGCTGATTCAATTATAGCTGCACTGCTGTCAACCACAGCTGCAATGCTGTATAACGTAACAATAACCAACTGACGAGAACTACATTCGTGCCGATTCCTTGTACCATTGTTGGACGCACCATTAATAATCTGCTACTGTACACATCAGCTAACTGACACCAGTGGTGGAACATCTTCACTGCACTCTCTCTCTATGGCAGCAGGGGATGGAGGGTGTCTGCAAGTAGCCGCTTATGCCAACTAACCCCTCTGTACTATTTTTGTCCTCTTCATTATACTTCGCCTTTAACAATTTCAGTACTACTATCAGATTTGCTATGTTAACTTACTGCCTGTTGGCTTCTGTCTCATGATTTCCCGCCAATATTTGTTGAAATGTTATTCTGACGTTTCGCCCGTGGCTGGCACTGTCAAAGGATCACCATCCATTCTTACTGGCGGACCTTCAGGTGAACCTTTGTCAGTGCCAGCCACCAGACCTGGTGAAACGTATATAATATAAAAACAATCGGCGGTAGATGATGATGATGATGTATGGTTCAAAAATGGCTCATATGGCTCTGAGCACTATGGGACTTAACATCTGAGGTCATCAGTTCCCTAGAACTTAGAACTACTCAAACCTAACTTACCTAAGGACATCACACACATCCATGCCCGAGGCAGGATTCGAACCTGCGACCGTAGCGGTAGTGCGGTACCAGACTGAAGCGCCTAGAACCGCTCGGCCACACCGGCCGGCGATGATGTATGGTTCGAGGGGAGCTGAACTGCGCTGTCATCAGCGCCCGTACAAAGTCCCAATTATTTTACAGTCCAATTGAGCCTCTGTCATTCATCCCCCGAGCAGAGAAAATCCCCAACCCTGCCGAGACACAAACCCGGGATACCGTGATCCAGAGGCAGCAACGCTAGCCACTAGACCACGAGCTGCAGACGTCGGCGATAGAAAGTGAGGCAAAAGCCGAGAAGCAATATAGCAACAACTGGCTTCAACAACATCGTTGGGTTGAAAATTTTTATTCGTAGTAGAAATTTATATCCGTCGTAAGGTGGTCGGATCCTTTTTGACCCACAAGAATTCGTGATGGTTTTTAATTTTTAAAATATTTGGTTTTAATAGAGTACTTTCATTGAGTTTCTTCGCCCCTTATTGAAGTACATTCTGACAAAAACAATTATTTTGAAGTTTGGTTTGGTATCCACAGAAACAGTACTTCCTAAGCTGTTCAGATCTCTTTAGACACTATGTATTTTAAAATTCTGACAATATTCAATTTGTCAACAATAAAGCTGACGAAAGCTGGAGATATATTCAGCCGAAATTTTTGCGAAGAACCCAATGGTGTTCCGAAAGGATGAGCCAGTCACAGTTGGCGGTGGCGTGCTTGTCACTGTGAGAAGTAGTTTATCTTGTCGCGAAGTAGATAGTTCCTGTAGGTTCGTATAAGCAGAGGTCGTTCTTGGTAACCGGAATAAAATAATAATTGGATCCTTTTACCGTCCTCCCAATTCAGATGATATAATTGCTGAAAGGTTCAAAGAAAATTTGAGTTTGATTTCAAACATGTACCCGACTCACACAATTATAGTTGGTGGTGACTTTAATGTACCCACAATATATTGGTAAAAAACGTGTTTAATTCATTAGGCACGCATAAAACATCATCCGAAATTGTCCTAAACGCATTCTCTGAAAATTATTTCAGGCGATTAGTTCATGAGACCACGCGAATAGTAAACGGTTGTGAAGACACACTTGACCTCTTAGCAACAAATACTCCTGAATTAATAACAAGTATCAAAACAGATACAGGGATTAGTGAACATAGGTTTGTCGAAGCGAGACTGATTATTGTAACCCCAAATCCTCCAAAAATAACGAAAAATATACCTATTCAAAAAAGTAGATAAAAGTTCAGTTGACGCTTTCCTGAGAGACAATATCCACTCCTACCCAATTAATAACGTAAGTGTAGGCCAGATGTGGCTTTAGTTCAAAGAAATAGTATCAGCAGCAATTGAGCAATTTATAGCAAACAAATTAACAAACGACTGAACTGATCCCCCATGGTACACAAAACTGGTCAGAACACTGTATCGGGTTCGATTCCCGGCGGGGTCAGGGATTTTAGCTGCCTCGTGATGACTGGGTGTTGTGTGATGTCCTTAGGTTAGCCCGCATCTCGTAGTCGTGCGGTAGCGTTCTCGCTTCCCACGCCCGGGTTCCCGGGTTCGATTCCCGGCGGGGTCAGGGATTTTCTCTGCCTCGTGATGGCTGGGTGTTGTGTGCTGTCCTTAGGTTAGTTAGGTTTAATTAGTTCTAAGTTCTAGGCGACTGATGACCTCAGCAGTTGAGTCGCATAGTGCTCAGAGCCATTTGAACCATTTGAACCTTAGGTTAGTTAGGTTTAAGTAGTTCCAAGTTCTTGGGGACTGATGACCATTGATGTTAAGTCCTATAGTGCTCAGAGCCATTTTGAACTTCAGTGTATATTATTGCCATATATAAATGACCGTGTCTTTAGGTCTCCCTAGTGTACAAGCTGATATGAACAAGAGGCCGAGAAAGAGATGCAGGCAATCAACGGGGTGGCGTGTTGGGTTGCAAGCTGAACTCACGGTACAACTCAAGACCACGCGCTGCATCGGGCCATCTACCGATCAGAAGAGAAAGCACATTGGTTGGTAATACGGTTTCCTCAGTGACTTTGACAGTGAACTACTACTTAGGTGACTGGTGACAGCAGAAAAAGATAATTTCCCTTTTTAACCTTTTTATGGTATAGCCGAAAAATGAACTATCAAAGGAAAAGGACACCTCAAACAAAAATGGAATTTCTTTCTTCCAAAATAAGTGACGAGTGTATGTTACAAGACGCATCCATAAATTAATTTTCCCTGGGGTAGCGATCAGAAACAAAAGGCACGTTAACTGAAAGATCTACTGGAACATTCACAGGAAGTGTTGAGATGGTTCAAATGGCTTTGAGCAGTATGGGACTTAACTTCTGAGGTCATCAGTCCCCTAGAACTTAGAACTGCTGAAACCTAACTAACCTAAGGACAGCACACACATCCATGCCCGAGGCAGGATTCGAACCTGCGACCGTAGCGGTCGCCTGGTTCCAGACTGGAGCGCCATGAACCGATCGGCCACCACGGCCGGCGACTGTTGAGATATCTTTCAACAATTTCACCACCAGAAATCAAACGTTTGTCATACCGTCGGACCGACGAGCGCTATCGTGCAGCGAGACAACACCTGCAGTAAACTTCCTGCCCAGCTTGTTCTGAATACCCTGCATCAATGTCTGCATTGTTTCGCAGTAATGCACAACAGTCACCGTCTAACCTCTGGTCATAAATTGGAGGAGAAGTACTCCCCATCTGTCATAGGACATTGAACGCGGCACTTTCAGCGCCGACAAGAGTCCGCTTGAATTCCGTCTTGCAGCGAGAGCCTCTGTGACGGTAATGCATCGACAGCTGCTCAGTTTCTGGGGTATATTGTGCAACCCACGTCTCGCGACTTATGCCGACCCGGTCCAGAAACTCGTCGACGTCATCGCGGTAACGCAGCAGAAAAGTCAAGGATACTCCCATGCGCCTTGCTTCGTGCTCTGGAGCCAGTTGCTTCGGCAGCCACCTGTCGCATAATTCACGGACCAGCGCGTTATCCGTGATAATTTATGCAACAGGGAGCGGCACTTCCTGGGGACTGCTTACTGAGTTCCGTGACAGTGAAACGATGGTTCCCCATAAAACGTTCCTGCACGATCTTCATGAGGTCGCCTGGAATGACGGATGGCATCCCGCTGCGCACCTCATCAATATTTTGGTGACCTGCTGCGAAGTCTCTGCAGGAGCGGCTTAGCATATGGTTAGTGAAGGTCCGTAACCCTGGCACAACTGACGATAAATTCCAGTCTGCGATATGTTCTATGCATTCAGAAATTTTATGACCAGCCGCACTTCACACGCAGCAGGAGATTGAATACGAGCAACCGTTTACAACCGCTGCTACGAAGCTGTTGTGACATCTCAGGATGTTCCATCAGAGCGTGCGCCGTGCCACGTCATTACTCTTTTATGTACACGCAGTGCATGTGGTTTGCTAGCTGCGAAACGAGTGGGAAACGTAAACCTAACTAACCTAAGCACATCAGACACATCCATGCCCGAGGCACGATTCGAACCCGCGACCGTAGCGGTCGTGCGGTTCCGGACTGAAGCGCCTAGAACCGCTTGGCCACTCCGGCCGGCAGTAGACAATCTGTTAATATTTTTGGTCTCAATTTGTTCGACTTGTTTGGTCTAAACATTGTGGCCAATGTGTAAAAGGCGTATAAAATACATGGAAAATGCTGATTTGTGGCGGCTTTTCTCGCAATGTATCGGTATGACTTCATGCGATCTTTGACTAGCATGCTGCCGCTGGGGCACAGCCCCTTGTGGTGCGGCGGCTCCGGGCGTGTGGTCCGTTTGGTGGGAGAATGAGCTGAGGAAGCTGTAACGATATTTCCGTGGGGCGTTAGGTGTTGGCGGGCCACCAACACTGGGGTCTTGTTACCCTATGTAAGTTGCCCAATACCGACATGGCTTGTGCTGTGACTTATCAGAAGTTCTGGTTTCTTTGATGCTAATGGTAAAGTCCTATGCTGTCTATGAAATTACATAGTACGTCTTTTCTATTTAAGTGGGTCGTATAAGTTTTAGTCTGTTCCAGGACGGATAAGTAGCCTCGGAATTTATGTGGACTAATGTGTGTAATGTTAAGCTTTGAATGGAATGCGAGTCTCCTTGTGGCTGCTTTAATGGTTTGCTAGAAAGGAAAATGTTTCTGATATTACTATTTTATTGCAGAAATTATTATTTTTAAAATATTTCTAGTTTGTTTTTGAAATATTTTGGTTATTAAAAATTCATGGTTTTGGTAAGAACTCAGAATAATTAATTCTGCCCCAAGAGTTGTTTATCTGAGGCAAGGCTGTGTGTTGAAGTTCTAATTAAAATTATTTGTGCTGCAGGAAACTGTCGTTAATAATCTCTTTTTCTCGATTCCTGGTAAGTGTTATCCTGGGAAGGACCCCACTTGCGCCTCGTCGGTATATGTAGCCGGCTGCTTACGTCATTTGGAGCTCATACGTTCGACAGCTCTCGCCGCCGTCTGTTTTTCACGTTGTTTCCTCCAAACGCAACCACACTACTTGATGTTCCTGTTCACGTTAAGCTTATACTTGGAATAATTCTGAATTTGTAGCCGTCAGCTTGTGGCCCTCCCCTTAAGCAAATATTGACGTGCGTTGGGATCTCAACATATACCTTCATCAGTTGTAAGTTAATTATTCATGTGTTATTAGAGAATGTGTCAAATCTTCAGCTGATGTTTTTTTCTGGATTTAAAATTCTCTTGCCTAGATACTGGTGTTAAACTGTTTTTCAATGTTTCAACTATGTTTTTAGTTTTTTTTTTAATTAGTCAAGTTTAAATGATGTTTTAGTTTCACAATTTTGTAATTAAAGCTGTTCTGATCTGTTCTGGTACTGTTATTTAGATTTACGTATGCCTTTATTACGGCTTTAGCCTCATTACGTCCTGTGCCTCATATGGGATGTGTTTTGCCTTAAAGAATATAAATTCATATTGGGTTAAAATAAACTTTTAATTTTCTGTAAATTATTTCAATTGGCGCTGGATTTTAAATGAGTTTTTCATTGGTTGGCCTTTTAATTAATTTAGAAAAATAAATATCAGCTTAATAAGTTGCAACTGTGATTGAAACTGTGTGAAGTAAATTTGTGTTCTACCAGCGAATGAAGTGTGTAAAATCCCCACTGGCGCAAGCCTTTCTGGTTTTCCTTCCTGGCTGAGTTAAGATACGTAAGTTATCGCCATTTCAAATACCTAGAAAACATGGACCGTCGTCTTTTCGGAAACAGTCGAATATCTACCGATAAGCCGTGATACATATTCGCTTATTTTGACCTCTCTTCTATTGAGCAAGGTTTCTGGGAAATCGGATTACGGTTACCTGCTCTCCTCGTTAGTCAACGTCAAAGCACCAGCGTGTCTCAGCGAGCTGCGATAGGAAAAGCGGTAATTACAGTATCCGACACGCAGCTGGAATGCAGGTAGCCCTGTGAAGTAAGAGACATACACGTAGTTAAAGACTTAAGGGAAGTAATTACTTCACAGCACGTCAAGCCAAGCGCCACCGAGAGCGCGTAAAAGAGGTGCGCGCTGGAACACGGAACCGGATACCAGACGAGTTGAGAGCGCCGGAAGCGAGTCAGACGCCCGCTCCCCGGCACAGGCGAGGCGTCTGCCTTCTGCAGACACCGCGGACTTGGACTGTGGGGCTGGCCGGAGCTGGGGCCGTTCACCGCCCAAGCTAACGAGGCCGCGCCATCCGGCTACCTGTTGGCGCAGCAACCTGCCCAGTGCAGCGCAGCGTGACTGGACGTATGGTGGAGGCAGCAGTCACCTAGTGCCGCAGCAGCAAGAGTCGTAATGCGGAGCACGGCTTAGTAAATAAGCACCTGTTGTGTTTACATCCTCTGGTAAGTTGTAGCCAAACCCGTATCTGGGGGAGGGAGGAGGGGCAGGGTATCTGCTCAAGCCGGCAATTTCAGCAGGCGCCAAATTCATATTCCTGAAGGTAAAAAAAAAACCTTGTTTCACAAAATGCTTAGCATCCAGCGCACGTTGGTCTGTCGATTAACCATATGACTTTAAAACATTCCAGTTGGTTTTTGAACATTTCTACACCTTCTAAGTTATAACTTTCCTGGCGAGATCTTGACATGTGGAATAATCGGGTCTACTGCCGGATGTTTGTGTGGCTCTGGCACAATATTTCGGGGGGGCGCGGACGGCAGAGAGAGCACCCAGCGCCCTCTGGGCGTAAATATTGGACAAGATCCTCCAATACGGCAGTCTCAGGTAGCACCTGAAGAAGGCAACGAGTTACGTGGCCGAAATATTGTGCCAGAGCGACAGACCCGATTATTCCACATGTCACCTAAGTTGGTTTCTAAACGAATCATAAGTTGATTTTTTAATGCATGCATGGTGTACGTGATGTCTCTGCCTGGGGAATACCCATCACATCTAGAGATAAAAAACTTTCACGCAGACAAAAGGGGACGGTGCTGTACTAGCTGAGCTGAACAGACCCGAACGGGTGAATGCCAATCGCTGTTTGTTTATCTGGCTGATTGCGTGTGCGAATGATCAGCGTTGCTATAATTATTAGCGAACTCCATAGTTTCAGACTACCAGAGTAGAAATAAAGGGAGAACAGGAGTAACAGGTAAGAAAGATTACATATTATCTTCTCGGTGTGTCCAAGAAAATGTAATTTTGACAGAAAATTTTTGCCAGATCGCTACACTACAAACTGTGCAGTCCCCGGTTAGCAGCGGCTTTAAGATATATTCTCGGACTAGTACGGAAAACGCGTTGTGCAAACACGTGAGAACGCGTAACCCGGAGAATAAACGTGGAGTGACTGAACCGGTGATTCTGGCAGGGCTAGTGAAGTTTACCGGAAAATAAGTTTTAACAGAGTCAGAGATAGTTACAGAATTAGTGATGACAAGGTTGTTTGTTAGAAAGAGGAAGGAGAAGAAACGGGGACATCAGCCAAATTATATGGAAGAATGTGAGGATTCAAAATTTATATAAAAATTTACTGCTACTACTTTTCTGTCTCACGCTTGAGAAACTGGAGCACATGAGTGAAATGTTCCTAACGCAAAAGTTTCTGCTTCTATTAGGCCTAACAGACTTTCGATATTGGACTTCGTGAAATATGTTCTGTCGTGTTATTTATGTAAATGAGGAACAAAAAATTACCACTTGTAGCAAAATAGTCTCTCTTATTTGGCATGTGTTACAATTGCTGCAATATTAGAAAGTCCTATTTCGGTTTATCTAGCAAACAGTGACAAAATGTAATAAAATCGAGAAACCACATCACTATTCGTAGTAAAAACTTTTTCAGTATTAGACACGGACATTTTGATTTTTCATGTAGCAAAACGTTGAACGAACTTTGATGAGGTAGTAGATTCTTTCGCAGAAAGGAAAGCACGTCGTGCAAATCTGTAGCAAGATTAGAGAGGAAAAATGTGCTTGAAGAAATGTTTACTGCCTTGCTTGTTTCTTATCTTTATTGATTTTACGTTTCCCATATTCAGTTTTATGTCACCCAGAAGAGAAAGTTATTAGCTAATAGGCAATGAACAGAGCAAATTATCTGAAGAGTCCTTATTCTCCTGGTCACTTATTATCCCATCCAGTATTAATTGTGAGTAAGAGAGTAGGACGTCACACAGACCGACAGCGCGCAGGAGAGGCACCATAGCACAAATTAATTTCCATTGTTCTGAATATAACTATGATGGCTACCATTACAAAACATACACGTTTGAGCTCTACAGAGCGAAATCCAGTGACGTGCGATAGAAGAATGTTGAATGTTGCGTGAAGAGACGTGGCACTGACTTTGGCACACTTAAGAGCGAATAACATGTGTTACGTTTCGTCAAACGTTTCCTACAAAATGAACATATTTTTTCAAAGTCGACTATTTTTAAATTTTTACGTCCTATCTCAAACTCTCGACGGGGGGCGGGGGAGGGGAGGAGGGCAGGGGGAAGGGTGCGCCACTATCAAATTTTTGACGTGGTTGGAATATACGGTGGATCCTGGGCAAGTTTGCTGACACTCCGCGTTTCATGACTAACGACACACATCACAGTAGTTATGGCATCCTGCGTAGAAACTGAAAACAGAGGGGTTCGGTTTTCGGGTGAAGAGAAATTCGTGACCCTATCGCCAACTTTGGTAGGTGACATAGTGATGATGATCACTGTGACGTCACTTTTTCGCGCTCATTTTGAACTTTAGATCTCTTTATCGTTGTTCATTGTTACATACTTGCTGGTACTGTTCATTGTTGTCTCCTTTCCAACGATGGATCAAAGGGTTGAAACGGGTATGGGACTTAACATCTGAGGTCATCAGTCCCCTGGAAGCTAGAACTACTTAAACCTAAGTTACCTAAGGACATCACACACATCCATGCCCGAGGCAGGATTCGAACCTGCGACCGTAGCGGTCGCGCAATTCCGGACTGAAGGGCCTAGAACCGCTCGGCCACATCGGACGGCTTTCCAACGATGGACATGTTTTTCCGATAAATATACTTTATCTTGCTGTAGCTCGTACAACGGTTACCAGAATGCACGACAGGAGCTAAAGTGTGTCTTGCGCATTAGCGAGCTGTGACGCTGAGTCCACAGCTGACCGTGCGATAAGAACGGCGGTTATCGTTGAAACAACTGGTTTTTAGTCTTGTCGTATTTTTCCCCACATCATTTTAACCTGAGTATTAAAACCACTCAAAATAACGGTTTCTGAAATAACCGATTTGCTGTTTTTTATATTATCTCCTGTAGTAAACGTAGAAATCCATCAAAGATTAAAAAATTTCGAGTCACTCAGCTTCAAGATACATATAATTAAAACACAAAGTTAAATCGCCAAATAAAACTGTTCGCTGCTTTCCTCGAAAAGTGATAACCGTTGAATACTACAAAGTATCACCAGTACTCTTCTAGTGAGTAATCGGGAACCATATCACTATTTGGACATTACGAATAGTCAGTGCTAATGAGTGAAAGCTGAGGTTGAAGATTTTTCGCGTTGATTTGTCCGTTTTCAAGGACTATCAGCAGATAAAGGCGCATTATGTAGACACAGGCAGCAGATCAGCTACTTCCTGTTTTATTGTGTACTGTGAATGAATTGGTAAGTTTCTGATTTATTACTGTTACCACAGTTTCCTTCATCTTTTAATCATTTCATAGGAATGACAGCAGGCCGGGGTGGCCGAGCGGTTCTAGGCGCTACAAAAAATGGCTCAAATGGCTCTAAGCACTATGGGACTTAACATCTGAGGTCATCAGTCCTCTAGAACTACTTAAACCTATCTAACCTTAGGACATCACACACACCCATGCCCGAGGCAGGATTCGAACCTGCGACCGTGGCAGCAACTCGGCTCCGGACTGGAGCGCCTAGAACCGCACGACCACCGCGGCCGGCTCTAGGCGCTACAGTCTGGAGCCGAGCGACCGCTCCGGCCGCAGGTTCGAATCCTGCCTCGGGCATGGATGTGTGTGATGTCCTTAGGTTAGTTAGGTTTAAGTAGTTCTAAGTTCTAGGGGACTGATGACCACAGAATTTAAGTCCCATAGTGCTCAGAGCCATTTGAACCATGGGAATGGCAGACAAAACTTTAATCTTGCAAAGCAAGTGAAGCGCTGTATTTCATTGCTCCATCACTATGTTAAAACATTTCCAGACTAGGATTGGTGCCATTCAACAATACAACGAATGTCCGACCATTACAGCGAGATAATGCCGTATAGCTCAGGTGGTGGGAAATATTACACACTTCACGTACGTCAGTACCTTAAGCCACAACACAGCAACTGGAACATTCGGCATTGTTATTAAAACAGCATTCGTCGGTTTTTCCATTTTCTATAACAACGCCATATTTCACACCAATGCAAATTTTACAATAAAACACTCCTTTTCTTAAAATATTTATTCCAAAACGAAAACTTTCAGTACTGCTGCTACGTCTAATTGATGTATCGTATTATCAGTAAAAAATAAGAAAAGACTCTGTTACAACCGAGACCAAAAATACGCCGAAAAATACCGGTTATTCAGAGCTAAAAGACGAGTACAGTTTTAACCGGTTAGTTTTTCCCACCCAACCCTATCCAATGACGGCTCAATAACCCGCCACGACCACAACCAGTCATCGTTGCGTTTTTGAGTAAATAAAATGTTGTTTAGGTGAGTGCGACTTCTTTTCGGTGATGGACGATTAAATGCAGGGTTACGTTACAGGTATCAGTGTACTGAGAAGTACTAAGAGTTTGTTTTGAATTGTTCACAATGGAAAATGATGGTTTGCTGTGGAATTGCGAGCTGTACCAACCACTGTAAAGCAGGACGGTTTATGAGTTCTTGTAATATCTCTTTATATTCCGCTAATTATCCGTGCACAATTCTATGAGTGAATTACGTTGCCTACTTGACCATCTACATACTTGCAGAATCGATGCGCAAAGTAGTACAGTACTATTACTATTCCATGAGCGCATAATTACTCTTTGTAATATTCTCTCTCGTGTGTTGAGAGGACTTCTGGGATCTTCTCCGTGCCGAATAGCCGCATTGAATGATTGTAATTTTGCTATCGAGATTACTGGGAGAAAGAGATTGAAAATATATTGTATACTACTCAAGAAAATATATACTGAGCATTTACATCAAAGGTGTGTAAGGAATTTCATTAAATATGTATTGTCTGATTGGAAATTTGCACGGATGTGTCGTTTCGTTGATAATCAGAAGGGAACTTCCGATGAAATGGAAAGGAGCATACAATTATTTGATCCAAGAGCTCCATTATTGCACCGGATAATTAAACTCTATCAAAGCAAACTTTCCACTTGATCTGAGGTTTCCCGACTGACTACGCAACGCAAGAAAACCAAGACATTTTATTTACACAGGATTGCAGACCGCTTCGAATCATCAAGACTGCGGACAAGGAGAGTCATCGTCCGATTCTGATTAAACAAGTGAAGCTTAATTATGACTTTGTTGAGCGACTGTGATGACTGTGATATGGCTGCTTATGAATGAGATCACTAATAAAATACTAATAACTAACTTTCCTCCTCACCAGCAACCAGTATAAACACAATAATAATTAAAATTATGTTGGCGACGGTCAGGGCCATGAACATGGAACAGGTTTAAAGTGGAATGAGAAAAGGTTCTGACTGAATAAATCCCTGGAAAATAGTGGATTAAGGCACTGAAGTCCATATTTCACCGTTGAATTCAAAGTCGGAATTGATTCATTTATTCTTACATCTGTACTAGACTAGAATACCCATCAGTCCTGAAAATCGCGAATTTTATTGTCGTCCTCAATTCTCAAGTTGTTCAGATTCTCATTCCTAACAGCCAGTGCACCTACGTGGGTAGTCTTCTTTTTGTCTACCCCTTCACTTGTACTGGTAGATACTCAGCCGATGAAACGCAGCGTTGAAGAAACACCGACTGAATACCTATCAAAGAGATGCCGCATACCTCGAGCCTGGAAGTAAAATCTATAATTCTTAAAGTTTCTGGTGTTTGGGATATTAATTAACTTGCTTGATAATGTTTAAAGTTCAACTAATTAGGCATTATTCCCTCCAACACACGTGATAAACGGCTATGAAGTACGTATTTATTGTAAAATTATTATTTGTGCAAATTAGTTATTGTATCTCTTATAAGTTTTCACGCGAAAGTAGCCAGAAGTTCATCAGTTCGACTCGAATGATTTTCGCGTCCTATACAGTCACTGACCGACAGCTATTCGCGAGTTACTATATTAAGTCGTTCAGTGAACTTCTTAGAGAGAACTGCTCTGCATATTGGGTCGTGATGTTCACCAAACACGCCACGCTGGAGTTTGTAGTGCGACAGGAAAGTTCACACGGAAATAATTGCCAAACTAATCCGCTTAAGAATTCCACATTTTCACTCAAATGTTCAGAAATGTAGTCGCTTTATAATTACGAACCGAAAATCGACAAAATGCAAGATTTCCTTTATCTTAGCACAAATTTGTTTAGCGTGGTTCATCAATGATGTACAATGCAAAAAGATTTCCGAGCGACTCCTAGAGACCCTGCCCTATAGCTACGGCTGCCATATCTAGCTGAGACCTCGTCGGGACACCCTGAGTTGCTAATGTAGAAATGAAGCAAAGAATTGTTCAATATAATTACTTTTTATTTAAAACACAATTACATGGAACTTGTTGAGGGAGAAGTAATTGGTACATCGTATTGTTTGAAAGATTTCACTTTTTTTCAGCCCGTCTTTTTGCCGTTTGACATACACTCCTGGAAATTGAAATAAAAACACCGTGAATTCATTGTCCCAGGAAGGGGAAACTTTATTGACACATTCCTGGGGTCAGATACATCACATGATCACACTGACAGAACCACAGGCACATAGACACAGGCAACAGAGCATGCACAATGTCGGCACTAGTACAGTGTATCTCCACCTTTCGCAGCAATGCAGGCTGCTATTCTCCCCTGGAGACGATCGTAGAGATGCTGGATGTAGTCCTGTGGAACGGCTTGCCATGCCATTTCCACCTGGCGCCTCAGTTGGACCAGCGTTCGTGCTGGACGTGCAGACCGCATGAGACGACGCTTCATCCAGTCCCAAACATGCTCAATGGGGGACAGATCCGGAGATCTTGCTGGCCAGGGTAGTTGACTTACACCTTCTAGAGCACGTTGGGTGGCACGGGATACATGCGGACGTGCATTGTCCTGTTGGAACAGCAAGTTCCCTTGCCGGTCTAGGAATGGTAGAACGATGGGTTCGATGACGGTTTGGATGTACCGTGCACTATTCAGTGTCCCCTCGACGATCACCTGTGGTGTACGGCCAGTGTAGGAGATCGCTCCCCACACCATGATGCCGGGTGTTGGCCCTGTGTGCCTCGGTCGTATGCAGTCCTGATTGTGGCGCTCACCTGCACGGCGCCAAACACGCATACGACCATCATTGGCACCAAGGCAGAAGCGACTCTCATCGCTGAAGACGACACGTCTCCATTCGTCCCTCCATTCACGCCTGTCGCGACACCACTGGAGGCGGGCTGCACGATGTTGGGGCGTGAGCGGAAGACGGCCTAACGGTGTGCGAGACCGTAGCCCAGCTTCATGGAGACGGTTGCGAATGGTCCTCGCCGATACCCCAGGAGCAACAGTGTCCCTAATTTGCTGGGAAGTGGCGGTGCGGTCCCCTACGGCACTGCGTAGGATCCTACGGTCTTGGCGTGCATCCGTGCGTCGCTGCGGTCCGGTCCCAGGTCGACGGGCACGTGCACCTTCCGCCGACCACTGGCTACAACATCGATGTACTGTGGAGACCTCACGCCCCACGTGTTGAGCAATTCGGCGGTACGTCCACCCGGCCTCCCGCATGCCCACTATACGCCCTCGCTCAAAGTCCGTCAACTGCACATACGGTTCACGTCCACGCTGTCGCGGCATGCTACCAGTGTTAAAGACTGCGATGGAGCTCCGTATGCGACGGCAAACTGGCTGACACTGACGGCGGCGGTGCACAAATGCTGCGCAGCTAGCGCCATTCGACGGCCAACACCGCGGTTCCTGGTGTGTCCGCTGTGCCGTGCGTGTGATCATTGCTTGTACAGCCCTCTCGCAGTGTCCGGAGCAAGTATGATGGGTCTGACACACCGGTGTCAATGTGTTCTTTTTTCCATTTCCAGGAGTGTATTTATAAAACTTTATGGAAGTCAGTCGAAAGAGTCATTCCACAGCCCGTGGCAGCAGTCCCTTCCTTTCATTAGTCCGCTGGGACGACATCAGCGAAAATACTCTTTCCACAGTGGCGTTGTGTGCGGGAATAGCAAACCTATAGCTCGCATAATTTTAACAGTTAGCATTTGCTTTCAGCATTTCGGTTTCCTTAACAAAGTAAATTCACCTTTTTTACACGGACTGTTTAGACTTCCACTCTTCCGAGTCATACTTAGTATCTAAGAAGCACTTCAGATACGCATATTCCTGAAATAATTGTCGCCTGAAATCTTCACACTATTTTTAGTCAGAGACATAGTAGTGTTTTCAATCTATTCAATCTGGGGTTTCAGCAGCGTCATCCAATCAAATACTTGATATTTACAATAAGAAATTCCGCTAGTTTCAGTAAGGTATACGAGCAACTAAAGGAACCATTTTTTCAGCTTGCTAGTTCGAGCCGACCGAAGTGGCCGTGCGGTTAAAGGCGCTCCAGTCTGGAACCGCAAGACCGCTACGGTGGCAGGTTCGAATCCTGCCTCGGGCATGGATGTTTGTGATGTCCTTAGGTTAGTTAGGTTTAACCAGTTCTAAGTTCTAGGGGACTAATGACCTCAGAAGTTCAGTCCCATAGTGCTCAGAGCCATTTTTTTGCTAGTTCGATGCCTCGGTGCCAATGCTGTAAAATGAAACGTGTTGCAATTGTTTTATGCATTCTGACACGTAGTGTGGTGCGAGAATATTTGTAACAATCGCTGTAGCTTTAGTTCTGGTTGTAGACTACTTTGCGGTGACTTCGGAATCAAGATACCTTGCAGCGTTCAGTTTTACGGTACAGTCAAGAAAGCTGAAGGATTGAAGACGCTTGAAAACTTTATAAGCTGTTGTTACTTCTGCAGCGGCAACGAACAGTTCTTCTTGGGTATCTTCTTTAATCATGAATGTAAAAACAGACTTTGATGTCGATGTTGCCGCGAATCTGTTTGTATGATTCTTCGTAGAAATGTCATGCCTCACATTTGCCTTACCTCCGTGAGTTACTCAGATGAAACAGCTAGAAATCTGACACAACGCTTCCTGATCCGTGTGTCCTTTCTTGACAAAAAACCACTCTTTCCTGTAATGTTCTGAAAAGCTACCATTTCTCTTTCCTTCCTTAGGCATTTTCGTAAGCTATGATAAGTTTATTAGACGGTAAACAGTCGACATTAACACTTCATTCATGTAAATACACATCACTATACACTTCACGCCATGTACACCCCTAGTAAACACTTCAAATATTACTAACTTGCACTCCTTGTTCGTGTTACGTTTAGAAAGAATAGTCGTATCAAATCGCAATTCGAAAGGGAACTGCCGGAACTGCCTGATTCTCCCGATTCTTCCTCTTGGCGCTGCTTGAATAGTTTCAGCCATATATTACTGGGGAAGTCTAGTATTTTCTCGAATGATGGCACTAGATATAGGAGGTGTTTGCATCATTAATACAGGAAACGCAACAAACAACGCCTCCTGTAGTTGACTTTTCAACATAAACTTGTTGAGATAAATAAAACTAACTGAGGCTGCATTTACATGTGGGGCTAGCAGATGGCGCTACTTCAGTACTTGAGCCAAGCTCGTAACATTATTCTGCAATATTGGGACAGAATTGGGTCCTGTCATGATATTGGGACAAGAAGGTGCATAACGGTGACAGATAGCAACCCTATCTGTGGCACAAAGCATTACACAAATCACTGGAAATGCGTAATCCCTGTTGGCTAATGATTTAAGGAGCCAACAGACAACTCGATCTTCACAGGGTTCATGATAGGAGAATAACTTTCAAACGCATACATTTTACATAAGGCGCCCCCACATGTACGGTTTCAACCATGCGACTGAGCGGGGACGACGGGGCGCATCTGCCCGCGCGCGTGCAAGTATGCCAAACCGTGGCGAGAGGATGTGTGGAGTTAAGTATTTTATTTTTAATTTCTTTATTTAGGCTTTGGATTGCTAGGCTGATATAGGCAACAACGGTTATAAAGTGCCAAAGAAACATAATCGTAAAAAAGCAGAGTAGCACAAAATGATTAAGTTAGCATACAAACACAGTATTAATGTAAAATAAAAGTGCTATTAGATGAACACCAGGCAGCCGGGAGCAGCTATGACAATGACATTGGAGTCGAATTACAAACGGCAGAATACAGCCACATTATGACAAATATTCATATGCTCTTATAGTAAAAGACAAAACATGAAAGGGCAAACACCGTATATCATGCAATAAGTTCAACAACAGCCGACGAACAAAACTGAAAATTACATCATGTAACAAAGTGAGCGGTGCAGCATACAGACAGACGTAATTGCTGTGTCGTCCGAACGAGACACGGCCAGGACAAAAAAGCACCACAGGTGCAAAGATGCGAGCTGGCGCCAGCGCCAAAGAGAGTCGCCATTTGCGCGACTTCACCAGCGCCAGGGGAGGCGATGAGCATGAAGATATCGACTTCGTCTCAGCCAATTGCCTGCCGAGTACAAACGGCCAATGACCGGACGACAATGGACAGACACCTAATCGGAAGATAAAAGGTCTCGCCCACTTGGTTATAGACCTTCGTCGAGGGCTGACTTAAGACAGGGAACATCGTTTGGTGAACTCTTAGAAGTGAACTCAGGTTGTAAATTGCTTTTGCAATATACTTTGAAGTTTACCTGCTATTGTCTGAGGGCCTTTATTTGTGTTATATTACAAGCAGTATTGCAGACTACATAATTCAGCTAGTCACAAAGATAACTAAACCTTTTTAACTTTTTGTGTGACTTTGTTACTAATTTGTTGGAGAACCTGACCCTGGAGCATAGCTATGTAATACTGGAAGGGACAAATTGTGTTAGCGGTGTACTGCACCAGAAGCAGTTTCACGAACTCACAAACTCGGCCTACCATAACAACAGTGGCAACTCGGCCTCCACGTAGTAACGACGAGGCATTTACAAAACTGGCGACGAGTGTTTACAAAACTGGTGACGAGATGGTGGCCTCCCAAGCCAGAAGCGGTGACGAGAACGGCTGGCGTGACTTTTGCTTCGTATTTAAAGTGCTCTCATTTGCATTGTTTCCAAATCTACAGAATCCACCAACTATATCTCTTCCCACCGAACTATTGCCTAATGTGGGTCTACAATCACCGAAGGAGCTTAATACGATCCTTCGATTTCCGATGCATTCGCTTCAGAAGCTGACCGAAATCATGACACAGTTCGGTCACACATCAAGCGGCAGCTCAAAGAGTAAGCAGCGCGTCAGCAGCCAAGCCTGCAGCTTCCTTGCCACACTTCCTGCCACAGTATCGCGTCTTCGACGAAAACGCAGAAGACTGGACGGAGTATACTGTACAATACAGTGGCCACATAGCAGTCCACCAAATATCAGGTACTGTGACACAGATCTACTTCCTTTCCGACGCTGATGTATCGGTGTTGGTTTAAATGGCTCTGAGCACTATGGGACTTAACTTCTGAGTTCATCAGTCCCTTAGAACTTAGAACTACTTAAACATAAGTAACCTAAGGACATCACACACATCCATGCCCGAGGCAGGATTCGAACCTGCGACCGTAGCGGTGGCGCCGTTCTAGAGTGTAGCGGCTACAACCGCTCGGCCACCACGACCGGCGCAGGTTTAAGTCTTTTCGTTTAAAGAAGCAGCCAGGACAAACATACCGTACTTGGGCGATTGAATTACGAGGCTTAACGCGGAAATACAAGTTCCGTTATGATTGTGGACTATATTACAGTGGCTATATGATCAGGGATGCAATCACACAGAATGTGTTCAAAATGGCTCTGAGCACTATGGGACTCAACTGCTGAGGTCATTAGTCCCCTAGAACTTAGAACTAGTTAAACCTAACTAACCTAAGGACATCACAAACATCCATGCCCGAGGCAGGATTCGAAACTGCGACCTTAGCGGTCTTGCGGTTCCAGACTGCAGCGCCTTTAACCGCACGGCCACTTCGGCCGGCACACAGAATGTGTCAGACAGAGAACATATTCTGAAATATTCCGATCCTACTCTTGAGCAGGTATTGTAGGTCACTGATTACCAAGAGTCTTGAGATTTTGCAGTAGACATTTTTCAGCAAAGTGGGAACATTTGTGCTGTAGACAGAAAAGCGGAAATAGCTCCAGTGCTACGCGGCCCCGTAAACAGCCTCAGTTAACGGCACACAAACAGTCTCGCGGACAGAGCGCCGTAAAACGTCAACAGTTAAAGCTCAAGCCGCGGTTCGCTCACCAACAGCGTGGTACAAAATCTTGCCCTCCATGCTATACAGCAGATAAACGTGAACATTGCCCGCCACGCGAAGCCACTTGCTACTTCCACCACCGAACTGGACATGTACAAAGTGACTGATTAAAAAGACCCAAATCCCATGGTCACAATGTGAAACAATTAAGCCCTGCTATGCCAGTGCATGTTGTAAATTCGAATAGTTTGCTCCCACGGAACAATCGTGTACAGTTATTCAGACCAATAGTTCCCTGTGCAACGTCTTTCTAATAAATTGTATGTACCTTTAATAATTGCGGACCATACAGTAAAACTTTATTAGAGGAGGAGGAGGAGATTAGTGTTTAACGTCCCGTCGACAACGAGGTCATTAGAGACGGAGCGCAAGCTGGGGTTAGGGAAGGATGGGGAAGGAAATCGGCCATGCCCTTTCAAAGGAACCATCCCGGCATTTGCCTGAAGCGATTTAGGAAAATCACGGAAAACCTAAATCAGGATGGCCGGAGACGGGATTGAACCGTCGTCCTCCCGAATGCGAGTCGAGTGTGCTAACCACTGCGCCACCTCGCTCGGTAAAACTTTATTAGATACAGGTGCATCAGTGTCCTTGTTAAACTATGAAATGTTAGGTACACCACACCTGTGCCAGCCTACAAATGCTTATACCGTACAATGGCCAGAGCATTCCAACGATAGGAACACTTAACATTCCCGGTGGAGGTTCAAGTCCTCCCTCGGGCATGGATGTGTGTGTTTGTCGTTAGGATAATTTATGTTAAGTAGTGCGTAAGCTTATGGACTGATGAACTTAGCAGTTCACACTCATTTGAACATTTTTGAACACTTAACATTGCGGCCACGTATCAGAATCTGCAGAAGACAGTTTCCTTTCAAGTGCTACGAAGTAGACAATCAGTTAATATTTTTGGTCTTGATTTGTTCGACTTGTTTGGTCTAAACATTGTGGCCAATGTGCTAGCTGTGTCTCATTTCAGTTCATGTGACAGTGTTGCTAAGCTCTATGACGAATTTCAAGAATCGTTTGGTCCTGGCGTAGGTAAAGCCACTAACTCTGCAGCGCACGTTACGCTTAAAGACAACGCGCTGTCGCATTTTTTCAAAGGACTTGTAGTGCCTATTGCTCTTCGTGATCAGGGTGCAAAAAAACTGAGTAACTGGCAAGAAAATGGCATAATCGCACAAATCTCTGCAAGTCAGTGGTCTTCCCCAGTAATTTTTGATCGAAAACTATCACGAAGAAGTAGGATTTGTGTTCATTTCCCGCACTGACGAACTCCTAGATAGCTTAGGCGCGGGTCGTTATTTTTTAAAAACTGACCTTCGCGATGTTTACCTTCAGCTTCCTCTTGATGAATCTTCGCAAAATGTGCTTGTCATCAACACAAATTTCGGACTTCTCAAGTTCCTTCTTTTGCCTTTCGGTAGCGCATCAGCACATGCCATTTTCCAACGCTACCTAGAACATCTGACTGCTTCTGTATCTTCGTATACAAATTACCTGAATGATATTGTAGTCGCCGGCCGGTGTGGCCGAGCGGTTCTAGGCGTTTCAGTCTGGAACCGCGCGGCCGCTACGGTCGCAGGTTAGTTAGGTTTAAGTAGTTCTAAGTTCTAGGGGACTGATGACCTCAGATGTTAAGTCCCATAGTGCTCAGAGCCATTTGAACCATTTGATATTCTAGTCGCTGGCCGCACAGCGGAAGAACATCTTACCAACTTGGACTCTTTATTTCGAATTTTGTCTGAGGCCAGACACAAGTTTAATAAAGAAAAGTGTTTCTTTTTCCAGACGGAACTAAAATATTTAGATTATGTTATCAATTCTCGAGGTGTTCACCCGACACAGGCGCATTTGCAAGCAATACGTGATCTCAAACCGCCTGAGAATGTCAAAGAATTGTAGTCTGTCTTAGGGAAGCTCTATTATTACATTCGCTTCATCCCAACTTGCAGCCCATATAGCGGCTTCCTTGCATCGCCTTCGCCTCAAAAATGTTCCTTCTCCTTGGTCTCAAGATTGTGACATAGCCATCCCGAAACTGAAAGGTACATTGCTCAGAGTTCGATGCTTGGTTAATTTCGATCCAAACAAATCTGTCATTTTGGCCACGGACGCACGTCCTATGGAACTGCTGCTGTTCGTGACACCGGATTGGTTCGTTGGACAGGCCTATTGCCTTTGCATCCTAGCTCCTGAACAAAGCTCACCAGAATTACTCACAAATGGAAAAGGAAGCTTTCGCCATCATTTTCGGGGTGACTAAATTTACGGTCAAAAATTCTGTTTGATGACGGACCACAAACCTTACAGTCACTCTTCAAATAGTTCTGAGCACTATGGGGCTCAATTTCTGAGGTTATCAGTCCCCTACAACTCAAAACTACTTAAACCTAACTATCCTAAGGACATCACACGCATCCATGCCCGAGGCAGGATTCGAACCTGCGACCGTAGTGGCCTCGAGGTTCCAGACTGTTGCGCCTAGAACCGCACGGCCACTCCGGACGGCACAGTAACTGTTCAGTCTGGCCAAACCGGTTCTTATTCGTACTGCTCATAAATTGCAACGTTTCGCTCTTCTTCCCTCCCACTACCAGTACGAGATCATTTATCGGCCCACTTCTAAGCACGCGAATGCAGACGCTCCCTCATGTCTACCTGTGGGATCTGATGCTGACTTCGACACTTCCGAAGCAGCATGTTTTCAAACTGATGCACAAGAAACTGACACTGTCGAGCAATTCCCCCTGGATTATCGGAAAGAAGCGTAAGCCACTTCTTCAGATAGCGATTTGCAAAATTTTGCTCAGGTACATTCGTACCGGAAGCACATTGTTCGCCCCATTGTCCGATATTTTGCACGTCGACATGATCTTTCTTGTTCATGGTGTCATTTTCCTTCACACAGGGTCAGAACATTCGCGTGTGCTGACATCTAAAGTGCTTTAAAGACATGTACTCAGCTTATTGCATCAAGGTCATTAAGGTGTTGTCAGCACTGAACAATTGTCGCGCAGACATTGCACACGGTATGGCATGGATAGAAAGGGTCCCCAACGGTGTCAAGCGTGTGCGGAACATCAAGCCGCCCCTCCATAACGATTTTATGAGTAGTTCAAGGCGTGCACGTAACTTTGCTGGCCGTTACTGGAACACACACTGGTTAGTAGTTGTCGACACATACAGTAAATTCCCCTGTGCTGTTCCCATGTCATCGACAACTTCTCGCTCCACTACGCAAGCACTTCAGTCCATATTCTGCATCGAAGGTCTGCCTGAACTGCTCGTCACGGACAGCGGACCTCAATCTGTCTCTGCAGAATTCGAAGATTTCTGTACAGCGAACGGCAAACGCGACCTCACCTCAGCACCATTGCACTAACAATCGAATGGTGAAGTTGAACGTTTCGTTGGCACGTCCAAACAGCAAATGGACAAACTTCGCTTTCATCATCCACGCGAACAAGCCTTGCTTCTCTTCTTGTTCACTTATCGCTCCCAGCCACTCAACCACCCTTCGCCCACAGATCTGCTACATGGGCGACGGCACCGCACGCTCTTAAACTTGATTCGTCCCTCGCTGCGGTCGGCTCCTACAGACTCCAGTCAACCAACATATTAGTTTAGTCAACCTTCGTTTTACTGAATCTATGGCAGAAATAAGTCATGGGACCACGGCGTCATTACTGATCAATTGATTCGCGTATGTTTCAAAGCCACGACGGCTTGCAGAAGAGGCACCTAAATCAAATTTGCCCTTGTCGCTTGCAAGGTTCTGCCGCTTCTCGCATATTCACAGTTTCCTCGCCTTCCCGATCGACGCAACCCAAGCGCCATCGATAACAGCTGTTTCCGGACGTCGAACCGAGGGACATCGATCCCACGCCGCATCCGTCCACTAGCGGACGTCCGGCGGGGCCTGCAACGCCACCACCGCTGTGTCAACCCCACGTCGAGGTGTACCGAAGGGCCTATAGTCAGGAAGATGCTGTTGTGGATTTATGGTACGAAGAAGATGCCGTGACGATGGGTGCTTGGACGTACCCTCCGAGTATTTTTCGGCTGGTGTTCGCTCGCAGTCTCAAGACGAAAGTCAGGGTGCGAGAAGCGACTCGGCATCGACTACAGCAATGGTCGCCGCACCGACACTGGTTCCAACACCCACGCCTCCCCCTCGTCGTCGGTATGGTGCTCGGCCGTACGTGGCGACGGTGCGGCGGTTTGGTCTAGGGGTAGCGTCTTTGATTCAAAACGTCTTCGGTCCCGGGTTCGATCCCCACCACTGCCTAAATTTTGATAAATAATCAGCATTGGCGGCCGAAGACTTCTGGCATAAGAAGTCAGCCTCATTCTGCCAACGGCCTTGTCAAAGAGGGCGGAGGAGCGGATAGAGGTTCAGGGCACTCTCTTGTCCTAGGGGTGGTAAACTGCCCCTAAAGGCGGAAGAATCAGCAATGATCAACGACATGAGGATGCAGAAGGCAATGGAAACCACTGCATTAAAGACACGTAACGTGTATCCACAGGACATGTGTCCTGTAATTGAAGATGTGTCATGATGATCTCTCCATTGGCAAAAGAAATAGTCCCCCATTCGGATCTCCGGGGGGGGGGGGGGGGGGGGGGGGACGGCCAAGGGGGAGGCTACCATGAGAAAAAGGTTGAATAATCAACGAAAGGATAACGTTCTACGACTCGGGGCGTGGAATGTCAGAAGCTCGAACGTGGTAGGGAAACTAGAAAATCTGAAAAGGGAATTGCGAAGGCTCAATCTAGATATACTGTAGTAGGGGTCGGTGAAGTGAAGCGGAAGGAAGACAAGGATTTCTGGTCAGATGAGTATCGGGTAATATCAACAGCAGCAGAAAATGGTATAACAGGTGTAGGATTCGTTATGAACAGGAAGGTAGGGCAGAGGGTGTGTTACTGTGAACAGTTCAGTGACCGGGTTGTTCTATTCAGAATCGACAGCAGACCAACAACGACAACGATAGTTCAGGTATACATGCCGACGTCGCAAGCTGAAGATGAACAGATAGAGAAAGTGTATGAGGATATTCAAAGGGTAATGCAGTATTTGAAGGGGGACGAAAATCTAGTAGCCATGGGCGACTGGAATGCGGTTGTAGGGGAAGGAGTAGAAGAAAAGGTTACAGGAGAATATGGGCTTGGGACAAGGAATGAAAGAGGACAAAGACTAATTGAGTTCTGTAACAAGTTTTAGCTAGTAATAGCAAATACCCTGTTCAAGAATCACAAGAGAAGGAGGTACACTTGGAATAGGCCAGGAGATACGGGAAAATTTCAATTAGATTACATCATGGTCAGAGATTCCGAAATCAGATACTGGATTGTAAGGCCTACCCAGGAGCAGATATAGACTCAGATCACAATATAGTAGTGATGAAGAGTAGGCTGAAGTTCAAGACATTAGTCAGGCAGAATCAATACGCAAAGAAGTGGGATACGGAAGTATTAAGGAATGACGGGATACGTTTGAAGTTCTCTAACGCTGTAGATACAGCAATAAGGAATAGCGCAGTAGGCAGTACAGTTGAAGAGCAATGGACATCACTAAAAAGGGCCATCACAAAATTTGGGAAGAAAAACATAGGTATAAAGAAGGTAGCTGCGAAGAAACCATGGGTAACAGAAGAAATACTTCAGTTGATTGATGAAAGGAGGAAGTACAAACATGTTCCGGGAAAATCAAGAATACAGAAATACAAGTCGCTGAGGAATGAAATAAATAGGAAGTGCTGGGAAGCTAAGACGAAATGGCTGCAGGAAAAATGTGAAGACATCGAAAAAGATATGATTGTGAGAAGGACAAACTCAGCATAGAGGAAAGTCAAAACAACCTTTGGTGACATTAAAAGCAACGGTGGTAACATTAAGAGTGCAACGGGAATTCCACTGTTAAATGCAGAGGAGAGAGCAGATAGGTGGAAGGAATACATTGAAAGCCTCTATGAGGGTGAAGATTTGTCTGATGTGATAGAAGAAGAAACAGGAGTCGATTTAGAAGAGATAGGGGATCCAGTATTAGAATCGGAATTTAAAAGAGCTTTGGAGGACTTACGGTCAAATAAGGCAGAAGGGATAGATAACATTCCATCAGAATTTCTAAAATCATTGGGGGAAGTGGCAACAAAACGACTATTCACGTTGGTGTGTAGAATATATGAGTCTGGCGACATACCATCTGCCTTTCGGAAAAGCATCATTCACACAATTCCGAAGACGGCAAGAGCTGACAAGTGCGAGAATTATCGCACAATCAGCTTAACAGCTCATGCATCGAAGCTGCTTACAACAATAATATACAGATGAATGCAAAAGGAAATTGAGAATGCGCTAGGTGACGATCATTTTGGCTTTAGGAAAAGTAAAGGGACGAGAGAGGCAATCCTGACGTTACGGCTAATAATGGAAGCAAGGCTAAAGAAAAATCAAGACACTTTCATAGGATTTGTCGACCTGAAAAAAGCGTTCGACAATATAAAATGGTGCAAGCTGTTCGAGATTCTGAAAAAAGTAGGGGTAGGCTATAGAGAGAGACGGGTCATACACAATACGTACAACAACCAAGAGGGAATAATAAGAGTGGACGATCAAGAACGAAGTGCTCGTATTAAGAAGGGTGTAAGACGAGGCTGTAGCCTTTCGCCCCTACTCTTCAATCTGTACATCGAGGAAGCAATGATGGAAATAAAAGAAAGGTTCAGGAGTGGAATTAAAATACAAGGTGAAAGGATATCAATGATACGATTCGCTGATGACATTGCTATCCTGAGTGAAAGTGAAGAAGAATTAAATAATCTGATGAACGGAGTGAATAGTCTAATGAGTACACAGTATGGTTTGAGAGTAAATCGGAGAAAGACGAAGGTAATGAGAAGTAGTATAAATGAGAGCAGCGAGAAACTTAACATCAGGATTGATGGTCACGAAGTCAATGAAGTTAAGGAATTGTGCTACCTAGGCAGTAAAATAACCAATGGCGGACGGAGCAAGGAGGACATCAAAAGCAGACTCGCTATGGCAAAAAAGGCATTTCTGGCCAAGAGAAGTCTACTAATATCAAACACCGGCCTTAATTTGAGGAAGAAATTTCTGGGGATGTACGTCTGGAGTACAGTATTGTATGGTAGTGAAACATGCACTGTGAGAAAACCGGAACAGAAGAAAATCGAAGCATTTGAGATGTGGTGCTATAGACGAATGTTGAATATTAGGTGGACTGATAAGGTAAGGAATGAGGAGGTTCTACGCAGAATCGGAGAGGAAAGGAATATGTGGAAAACACTGATAAGGAGAAGGGACAGGATGATAGGACATCTGCTAAGACATGAGGGAATGACTTCCATGGTACTAGAGGGAGCTGTAGAGGGCAAAAACTGTAGAGGAAGACAGGGATTGGAATACGTCAAGCAAATAATTGAGGACGTAGGTTGCAAGTGCTACTCTGAGATGAAGAGGTTAGCATAGGAAAGGAATTCATGGCGGCCGCATCAAACCAGTCAGTAGACTGATGACAAAAAATAAAGTGCTGTCTTGTCGAAACAAGGCACAGCCAGGTCAAAAAGCACCACAGGCGCAAAGATGAAAGTTGGTGCCAGTACCATAGAGACTCGCCACTTGCTCAAGTTCCACCAGCGCCACGGGCGGCGCTGTGGGTCAAGATATCGACTTCGCCTCGGACAGTTGCTGGCCGAGTACAGTCCGCCAATGGCTGGACTAAAGCCTACTCGGAAGATAGAAGAGCAGCCGTCGCCCACTTGGTTATGGATCATCGTCCAGGGCTGACTTAGGCAGTGATCGTCGTTAACTGAACTCTTAGAAGTGAACAGACAGTTGTAAATTGCTTTTGCTATGTACTGCGAAGTTTATCTACGATTACTTTCACTTAGCCGTTAAGGGCCTTTAACCAGTCACAAAGATAAGTAAACCTTTTTAACTCATTTGTGTGACTTTCTCGCTAATCTGTTGGAGTGTTGTAGAACCTTCGTTCTGGTTTCCTTTTACCTGACCGTGCAATATTGGCAGGGAGAAATACTGTTAGAGGTGTACTGCACCAGAAGCCGTTTCCCGAAGTCACAAACTCGGCCCACCATAACAACATTGGTGACTCGGGCTCCACAATAGTAGCGACGAGGCCTTTGCAAACCGGCAACAAGGTTTTACAAAAGAAATTAAAATAAAAGAGAAACCCAAAATGACAAACACAATACAGCCTACGATATGTACAATGATGTTGTTGTTGTGGTCTTCAGTCCTGAGACTGGTTTGATGCAGCTCTCCATGCTACCCTATCCTATGCAAGCTTCTTCATCTCCCAGTACCTACTGCAAACTACATCCTTCTGAATCTGCTTAGTGTATTCATCCCTTGGTCTCCCTCTACAATTTTTACCCTCCACGCTGCCCTCCAAAACTAAACTGGTGATCCCTTGATGCTTCAGAACATGTTCAAAATGGCTCCGAGCACTATGGGACTCAACTGCTGAGGTCATTAGTCCCCTAGAACTTAGAACTAGTTAAACCTAACTAACCTAAGGACATCACACACATCCATGTCCGAGGCAGGATTCGAACCTGCGACCGTAGCGGTCTCGCGGTTCCAGACTGCAGCGCCAGAACCGCGCGGCCACTTCTGCCGGCCTCAGAACATGTCCTACTAACCGATCTCTTCTTCTACTCAAGGTGTGCCACAAATTTCTCTTCTCCCTAATTCTATTCAATACCTCCTCATTAGTTATATGATCTACCCATCTAATCTTCAGCATTCCTCTGTAACACCACATTTCGAGAGCTTCTATTCTCTTCTTGTCCAAACTATTTATTGTCCATGTTTCACTTCCATACATGGCTACACTCCATACAAATACTTTCAGAAACGACTTCCTGACACTTAAATCTATACTCGATATTAACAAATTTCTCTTCTTCAGAAACGCTTTCCTTGCCATTGCCAGTCTACGTTTTATATCTTCTCTACTTGGACAATCATCAGTTATTTTGCTTCCCAGTGTACAATAGTGTCACTGGAACAGTGGCGTGAAACGCACAAGAGAGCAATAATGAAAATTTATGTACAAATATAGGTCTGTATGCAAATGAAAACACAAAATTGCGCACCCGATTACGAACCGGCCTGATGGGATATGAAAATGAAGACTGCGGCAACTCATAAATTGTTTGGATGCCGGTGGATTTCAGATAATCCGTGAGCAAGTTACATTTATCAACACGGTGAAGTGAAACAAGAACATTGGGGAGGAGAGTGTGACCTCTAGCCATCAATTTCTTACACAAGTCAGATTGTGCAGTCCTGTACTTATGGAGTGAAGTAGGCACGCGTTCTTACCCGCGCGCAAGTGCGCGTTCTGTCGTCAAGAACAAAATCAGTTGGAACAACGCATTTGAGAGGAAGAACATTTCTGCAGAGTAACGTCTAACAGAATCTCAGTTCTTAGCTCCCTCGAAGATTTAAAATTTGTCACAGGAATTTCCACATAAACGCTGTCTACTGTATTTCTTGATATATGATGAATATTTTATGTAGTACTACAGCCAGCGGTTGTGGGGGGTAACAGTTCAATGTACTAGGTATTGTATCAATATTTTACGTGGAAGAAAAACCATACAGGCTTTCAAGTAAACCTTTTAGCTAAGTCACTGCTTAAAAAGGAGAAAAAAGGCTCGCCACTGTTACTATTCTGTGGTCATATAGTGACTACGTTGGTTGTAGCGCTTTGATCTGGAACAGAAGTGCGATACCCCTCAGTTGCAGAAGGAGACGAAGGAGAAAATAGTGCTGAAGCATGGAATGGTGCAGTTAACAGCCTGGCTACACATGTTATTATCACATAAACCTGTGTAATAGAAGTTTCCAGCAGAGCTTGGCAGCTTTTCACGCGCACAGAAAAAGCATTGTAGCCGACGAGGCGAGAATACCATGCTTTATTAATCCAGTACTTGACAATAACAACACTTATTTACTTGCAACGAACTTGGCACATAATTTCAAACCCTTACTAATCTCTTTCTCACTGACAACTGCTACAATTGTATGAGCTTGAAAAAGTTAATGCCTTACGAAATTTCCTCTCTTCATGCAGTAAAACTGCCGCATCAGGCCAGGCGCTTTTGGTTTATTACCTATTTACTAGTAACTGTATTCGCGACACCTTTTCCAGACATTATTCATGTACACCACTGAATGTATCTGCAAAATTATATCATTTTACGTCCTATAGCGCAGGAAGTATGATGTGATTGAGATTGAACTGCGTGAAAGCGAAACTGCAGGGTGAAATTCGCAACAGATGTAGATAAAATATGTGCACAAATATATGTAAAATACGTTAAATGTATGTGAAGTTTATGTGACATGTACGTACTCTGGTAAATACAAGGGCAGAAAGCTCCTCGTAAACCCTTGGATCGCTTTCAATCAAACTTGGTACACACTTTCATATCCGGAAGGCAATACTGTAGGGCTAAGAATCACTAGTCCGCAACTGGGGTTGGGACGTTGACATGGAGAGGGAACGGGGCAAGAGGAGATGGATAGAGTAGGTGGAGGAGGAGTTGGACTAACAGAAAACAGGAATAAATACGTACCCAGGCGATACTGCGTATGTACTGAAGTAATGTTTTCCTAGTGCAGTCACTGTTAAAAGAAGGGCCAAGTAGTCGAGCAGTCTACCAGGTTTTATAATAGCGTTTCACCGACACTAGAGTGAATGGCCTACAGAAATTTTTGAAAACATTCTCTTAGATATTTTTGAAACAAAATTTTATACAGAGAAAACTGTGGCATTAAAGTAAAGTTATTTATTTATTTAAGTAACAAATAAGTTAATAATGACAGAAATAATAACAGCAATACACTGCACCACGAAAATAATTGTGTAAAAGTCAAACAGGCGTGCTCGGTGTGCCTGTCTATATTACTAAACGGGTAACCCGGTTCACAAAAGCTTGTCACAGTTCCACGGCTTCCAGTGGAAACAAAAATTTTATTTTCAATATTTCATATAATTCCTCCTCTACACTTCATGGATTATTCATTCTTGCACGGTCCGGCTTCACAGTTGTCTCCAGCGTGTTCTGGATCGTTTTCGATCTCTTATTCCCCTCGGCTTGTAATACAACATTGCACTGATTAATCTAGTATTCTTCATCTTTTGTAAGTCATGGGTCCAGTTCTGCTGTTATCTAATATTTTACTAAGTATTAATTTAATATTTAATTCGGTTCTAATATCTTCATTTCATACCCGAGTCATGATCGTATATTCTTTAACACTCTTTAAAAATCTCGTTTCCGCCGATTACATTTTACTCAGTTGCTTTTCAGTCGGCACCCAGACAAAATTCATTTTCGGTTCTTTCCTAACTTTATTTTTGAAAATTCTCTGAAGGGTCCTGGATACATCTTGGAGTTTGCTAACTTTTTGTTCTGCGTTCTTGTCATTATACAAACTTATGTCACAGCTAACATATTTAAAGTACGTCATTTGTTCTAAGATTTTGTTTTCTTGTACAGTACTTGATCTGACTGGACCCTTTCATTTAAAACCCATAATTTTCGTTTTATTAATTGAGATTTTAAAATCATAAGATTTACTTCGATCATTTAAAAGGAACATGGATTTCAGTAACTGTCTTTCATTTTCTTGAAGCGTTATCTGATCGTCTGCAAACAAAATAATCTTTGAACAGATATTGTTTGTTAATTTCATTCCTAGATCTACTATCAGCTTCCATTTCTTTAAGACGTCGTCAGTACATGTATAAAAATGCTATGTCCTGTGTTTGCAAGAAAGCTTTCATTTCTTTTAACTGCCGTGACTATGATAAAATGAGTATTTATTTATAGATTCTTTATTACCAAAATTAGGTACGGTTGGTAGCCCCCGTTTTCTGGTAGTTGCCATAATTTCATTCGATTTACCTATCAAATGCCTTTTTAAAATCTATAAAAGCGAGATATATTTCCAAATTCTTTCCTGTTCTTTATTTTATTATTTGTCTAATGGTGAAGACATTATCTATGGACGATCTCTCTTTCGTAAATCCACCTTGCTCTTCCCCTAGCTGACAATCTGCAATAGTTTTTAATCTGTTCTTTGTACCCTGTATTCGTAATACTTATTCCTATATAGTTCTCACAATTACTGAGGTTTCCTATTTTTAATAGAGTTGTAAATATAGCTGTTGGCCAAGAGAGACGTTTCAGGGAACCTTCTCAGCATTTACCAAGTAGACGTAGTCACTATAGTTTTATATTTAATAAATTCCACATTTAGTCCGTCTAGCCCAGGATCTTCCTGTTTTTACAGATCTTAATACAGTACTGCTTGCAATGTTACAGCTTCCCTTCGGGAACTTTATTTTCATTTCTCATAATGTTTCATTCACTTTCTGAATTACTATCATGTACTGGTGTATAGTTAGCCGTATAATATTTCCCTAGTCTTTATTTACGTCTTCATCGGTGAGTGTTTCAGCTGGATAGCTAGCAAGCCCACTTTCGTAAAGAGTTGTCAGACATACTTCTTATAAGACATACACCTTATACACTTCTTTATTTTCTTGTTGGTGTTTTGGGCTATTTTTCCATCATTTTGCGATAATTCCATTTTTTTAAATACAAGATAGCGCTCAGAATACATAACACTTCCTCTCTGAACTGTAACGTATTGTAACATGACACTTATCTTATTATTGACAAATTCATAAATCATTAATCATCTTCCGCCTCGAATATATCATCGCACCATTTTAAATCGCGCTGTTACCATTCTTTCACTTACGTATTTTTCCATGTTCGTTCTGTTAATATGGATACTCCACACTGTATTCTTTTTTTTTTTTTTTGCTTTACTCTACTTCGTGTTGTTTCAAATCTCGCGATCCATTCGATTTCATTTGTTTTTTTCCTGTTAGTAGCTATATTTATATCTTTCCTCTTTAGTTTTTCTCCTATCGCTTGGTCTTTCGCATTTATACGCTTCACGTTCCATCTACTGAGTTTTAAAACACCTTTTATACCACATCCTAATCTAGTCCTTTTAACATGTCCAGGTCGATTTCCATTACATTCGTTCAAGTGGATACTGTAAAGCATTGGAGAGACATCAGCACTCTGGATAAGGATTTCGGAGCTCCTTCTCCTAGAACGGTTGTAATAAAACCGCTGCTCGTGAGCCACATACGGCTCCTTGGCTGCTTGAGTGTGGCTCTTCAACAAAATACTATGTACGGGTGGGTACGTACAGCACAACTGAAACTTCGTAGCCCATGGGCAGAAGTCAAATTTCGGCCTGGGCGACTATTTATTTCATGGTAGACATAACGCCTCATTTAAGTAAGCATAATCGTAAGCTACAGGAAAGGGGATCATAATGTTTTCGATGTTACAAGACGTTACTTCATTCCAAAACAGATTATCTTTTATCGCTCAAGATCACGAAAAAAACAGTGATACGCTTTCCAACGCTGTTGGTACGTTGCTATTTTCTATTTGAAATATTACTTTTAAATATGAGTTAGCTTTTCTCATGTTTTTTTTTCAGGACTTTAGAAACAGCAAAACGATATTAGCCTTTGTTAAAAAAACTTTTTAACTGTACTGTAAAAGAATTAAATTTATCTACCTTTAATACTGACGCTGGCAATTTTCGAATACATATCCCGGATTAAAAAACAAAAGAATTATGGTGCTACAAGTTTGATCGTGCTAAAACACCTATACTATCACTCCTGACTCATATTATCAGCTGAAAAAACTAGCGCTTGATTCTACTTCTTTATTTTGGCCTAGATATTCATGGTATACAAGCACGAACATTATCAGGATTAGAACTGCAAAATTGTTTACTGATGACAACGTGGAAACGTTCATAATATTGAAACCAGCAACGTACAAACATGACATATGCAAACTTCTCTGGTAGTTGTAAAGACGTTGTTCACATTAGTGACGGTCAGTCATTGTCATGATTTAATTTTATAAACACCTTACAATTTAATTTTATTAATGAATAACGTTGTTACTAATCAGATATCAAGTTTTATTCAACTTACCTGTAATTCAACTAAGACCAAGAGATGACTACAGTAAGCAGATTCAGAAGGATGTAGGTTGCAGTAGTTTCTCGGATGAAGAGCCTTGCACAGCATATAGTAGCATGGAGAACTGCATCAAACCAGCCCTTGGACTGAAGATCACAGAAACAACAACGCGAGCATCGAAACAATTGCTCTTATTAGTAGATATAGCATTTACATACCTACTGATACCAGCTCGTACATATGCTTTAATACTTTCAAATAAACATTTTAAGGCACATTATTTTCCGATCATAATATCATCAACGTTGTGTATTTCTTGAAATATACCGAAGAGACAAATAAACTGATGCACCTGCCTAAAATCGTGTAGGGCCCCCGGTAGCACGCAGAAGTGCTGCGGCACGATGTGGCATGGACTCGACTAATGCCTGAAGAAGTGCTGGAGGGAACTGACACTATGAATCCAGCAGGGCTGTCCATAAATCCATAAGAGTACTATGGGGTGGAGATCTCTTATGAACAGCGCGTTGCAAGGCATCCCAAGTACGCTCAATAATGTTCATATCTGGGGAGTATGCTGGCCAACGGAAGGTTGTAAACTCAGAAGAGTGTTCCTGGAGCCACTCTGTAGTATTCTGGAAGTTTGAGGTGTCGCATTGTCCTGCTGGAGTTGCCCACGTCTGACGGAATGCGCAGTGGACATGAAAGGATGCAGGTGAGTAGACAGGATGCTTACGTACGTGTCACTTGTCAGAGTCGTATTTAGACGTTTCAAGGGTCCCTTATCACTCGAACTGCATACGCCCCACACCATTACAGAGCCTCCACCATCTTGAACAGTCCCCTGCTGACATGCAGGGTTCAAAATGTTCAAATGTGTGTGACATCTTATGGGACTTAACTGCTAAGGTCATCAGTCCCTAAGCTTACTCACTACTTAATCTAAATTATCCTAAGGACAAACACACACACCCATGCCCGAGGGAGGACTCGAACCTCCGCCGGGACGAACCGCACAGTCCATGACTGGAGCCCCCAGACCGCTCGGCTAATCCCGCGCGGCATGCTGGGTTCATGGACTCATGAGGTTATCTCCATACCCGTAAACGTCCATCCGTTCGATACAATTTGAAACAAGACCCGTCCGAGCAGGTAACATGTTTTCGGTCATCAACAGTCCAATGTCGGTGCTGACGGGACCAGGCGAGGCGTAAAGCTTTGTGTTGTGCAGTCATCAAGTGTACACGAATGGGCCTTCGGCTGCGAAATCCAATATCGATGATATTGCGTTCAATAGTTCGCACGCTGACACTTCTTGACGGTCCAGCACTGAAATCTGCCGCAATTTGCGGAAGAGTTGCACTTCTGTACACTGAAAGATTCTCCTCAGTCGTCGTTGGTCCCGTTCTAGCAGGATCTTTTTCTGGCATCAGCGATGTCGGAGATCTGATGTTTTACCGGCTTCTTGATATTCACGGTACAATCGTGAAATGATCGTACAGAAAAATCCCCACATCATCGTACCTCGGAGATGTGTCCCATCGCTCGTGCGCCGACTACAACACCAAGTACAAACTCACTTAAATCTAGATTACCTGCCATTGTAGCAGCTGTAACCGATCTAACAACTGCGCCTTGCACTTGTTGTGTAATATAGGCGTTGCCGACCGCAATGCCGTGTTCTGCCTGTTTACATATCTTTATATTTGAATACGCATGTCTATACAAGTTTCTTTAGCGCTTCAGCGTACATTATATGTTTTGTGATTTTTGATGTACAGTGTCTTGGAGAGACAATGTAACAAATGAAGAGGTGCTTAGAAGAGTACAGGAAACCAGTTCTCTGTGGAGACATATCCAAAAAAGAAGAGACAGACTTTTAGGGTATATCCTACGACACAACAACATCATTGGAACCGTAGCTGAAGGAACTACTGAGGGAAGAAATCGGCGGGGCCGACCAAGGATATCATACATGCAACAGATCATGAATGATGTTGGATGTAACACATACGTGGAAATTAAAAGGAAAGCAGACAGAAGAGAGGAATGGCGCTCTGCCGCAATAGAAGAAGAAGAGTGACCTGAAGATCACACAAAGGTAGTGTATAAACTGGTCGCGTAATTAATACATTTTATAGAAAGCACAGCTGTTAGTATTCCTTATTTCTACAGAATTAGTAAATAAACAAATAAAATAAAACTGTTTTAATTTCGGTTTGAGCACTGTACTGCTTCTAATGCCGCGATCAGTCGTAAAGAGGAAGGGCAAACAAGTGCGAACAGAGGTTGCTGCTGGGCCGCAGAGATAAGAGCGCACGCCATAAGGGCGTCGGCGCTGTCGCTTTTTGCTGCTTCTGGGGGCGGCAGCGGCGGCAGACGGGCGCCACGCCGCGGTGGCGGCAGCAGCGGCGGCGGCGGCGGCGGGACCGCAGCCAGAGGCGGCCCTGGCTAGGGTTAGCGCCAGCTAGGGACAGGGATAGGGCTGGCCTGCATGAGTTAGGGGGCGGAAGCGCGCGCGTGCCACGGCTCGCGGCCCACGCACACTAAATCTCCACCCCCGCGCGCCGCCTCCTTGTCCGCAGGCAGTTTTACTCCGAGTATCGTCGGCGGGCCGCAATTCATTTGGCCGTTAAATTTTTCTTGCAAGGATATTCGCGGGACCTTTCCCTTCCCTCTCCTTACGCGAGACAGAAAAAAAGAAGTTGGCGCAGCTTGCCGTCTTATAAATAACAAGAACATCTGTTAAAGGAGATGTAAAGTGAAATCCTCCTCTTCTGAATCGAGCAGACTGAATATCTGAATATATGACTGTGTTGTTCTCCTATTGTCGTTCTCAATTTACGGTAGTGCCTATGTTCAACGGTGCCTTCCAGTTCGTTTTCAAATATCGGTAATGAAATATGTGGGAGAGCAGGCCATAATACAACTGTTCCACCCCTTATTCTAGACATAAGACAAAAGCTAAATAACGTTCGACTGCAAGAAGAATGTAGTAATCCTATTAGCAAAGACGGTAGTTGCTGAAAGGTGTGAATATTGCAGAACCATCAAATGGGTTATGGTTGCAAAATACTGATAAGATTTAACGTAAAGCTCTAGCTTTTACAGACTACTGACTTCCCCGAAATGGCACAAGGATTCCATGAGCAAAGTCTGGCTAATCTGCACTACGTTGAAATCGTTGTTTTTTTTTGCGAACCTCAGTATTTGTGACGTCACATCTCTTGCAGTACGTGCCATACAGTGATTTATTTCTGCAGGTACCTTCAATAGTATACGTGAATACCATCTGATAAAAAGTGCTGAGAGTAGAATTATTAAAACGAAGTAATAAATTAAAACATCATGGTTGATGCTGAAGTGTTATTCCGTGAACAATGAAAATCTAGTAAGCCACAAACTTCTTTCCTTTCATGTGTTGTGGGGTGCGCGAGCAAGAAACAGTTTCGTAAAGGCTTGGAATTATGTGTAAAGTTCGTTGAAAGTCACAAACTACTCTCACTCTCAAATTTTGGATGAAAGAAGTCAGGATATCTACGCTCCGCGAGATACGCTGTCTCAAGACATGTACACAGTTTCTAACTGCAGTACTTGTCTCGAAGTATGTCGATCGGTTGAAGAAATATGACACGGCCTAACAACGACGTCTGTTGATAAAATATCGATATACACTCCTGGAAATTGAAATAAGAACACCGTGAATTCATTGTCCCAGGAAGGGGAAACTTTATTGACACATTCCTGGGGTCAGATACATCACATGATCACACTGACAGAACCACAGGCACATAGACACAGGCAACAGAGCATGCACAATGTCGGCACTAGTACAGTGTATATCCACCTTTCGCAGCAATGCAGGCTGCTATTCTCCCATGGACACGATCGTAGAGGTGCTGGATGTAGTCCTGTGGAATGGCTTGCCATGCCATTTGCACCTGGCGCCTCAGTTGGACCAGCGTTCGTGCTGGACGTGCAGACCGCGTGAGACGACGCTTCATCCAGTCCCAAACATGCTCACTGGGGGACAGATCCGGAGATCTTGCTGGCCAGGGTAGCTGACTTACACCTTCTAGAGCACGTTGGGTGGCACGGGATACATGCGGACGTGCATTGTCCTGTTGGAACAGCAAGTTCCCTTGCCGGTCTAGGAATGGTAGAACGATGGGTTCGATGACGGTTTGGATGTACCGTGCACTATTCAGTGTCCCCTCGACGATCACCAGTGATGTACGGCCAGTGTAGGAGATCGCTCCCCACACCATGATGCCGGGTGTTGGCCCTGTGTGCCTCGGTCGTATGCAGTCCTGATTGTGGCGCTCACCTGCACGGCGCCAAACACGCATACGACCATCATTGGCACCAAGGCAGAAGCGACTCTCATCGCTGAAGACGACACGTCTCCATTCGTCCCTCCATTCACGCCTGTCGCGACACCACTGGAGGCGGGCTGCACGATGTTGGGGCGTGAGCGGAAGACGGCCTAACGGTGTGCGGGACAGTAGCCCAGCTTCATGGAGACGGTTGCGAATCGTCCTCGCCGATACCCCAGGAGCAACAGGGTCCCTAATTTGCTGGGAAATGGCGGTGCGGTCCCCTACGGCACTGCGTAGGATCCTACGGTCTTGGCGTGCATCCGTGCGTCGCTGCGGTCCGGTCCCAGGTCGACGGGCACGTGCACATTCCGCCGACCACTGGCGACAACATCGATGTACTGTGGAGACCTCACGCCCCACGTGTTGAGCAATTCGCCGGTACGTCCACCTGGCCTCCCGCATGCCCACTATACGCCCTCGCTCAAAGTCCGTCAACTGCACATACGGTTCACGTCCACGCTGTCACGGCATGCTACCAGTGTTAAAGACTGCGATGGAGCTCCGTATGCCACGGCAAACTGGCTGACACTGACGGCGGCGGTGCACAAAAGCTGCGCAGCTAGCGCCATTCGACGGCCAACACCGCGGTTCCTGGTGTGTCCGCTGTGCCGTGCGTGTGATCATTGCTTGTACAGCCCTCTCGCAGTGTCCGGAGCAAGTATGGTGGGTCTGACACACCGGTGTCAATGTGTTCTTTTTTCCATTTCCAGGAGTGTAGACTATGTGATGAAAAGTATCCGGACAACTGGCTGAAAATGTCTTAGAAGTTCGTGGCGCCCTCTATCGGTAATGCTGGAAGTCAATATGGTGTTGGCCCAGTCTTAGCCTTGATGACAGCTTCCACTCTCGCAGGCATACGTTCAATCAGGTATTTGAAGGTTTCTTGGGGAATAGCAGCCCATTTTTCACGAATCGTGCACTGAGGAGAGGTATCGATGTCGGTCGGTGAGGCCTGGCACGAAGTCGGCGTTCCAAAACATCCCAAAGGTGTTGGTTCAAAAATGGCTCTGAGCACTATGGGACTTAACATCTGAGGTCATCAGTCCCCTAGAACTTAGAACTACTTAAACCTAACTAACCTAAGGACATCACACACATCCATGACCGAGGCAGGATTCGAACCTGCGACCATAGCGGTCGCGCGATTTCAGACTGAAGCTACTAGAACCGCTCGGCCACAGCAGCCGGCCCAAAGGTCTTGTATAGGATTCAGGTCAGGACACTGTCCAGGCCAGTGCATTACAGGGATGTTATTGTCGGATAACCACTCCTCCACAGAATGTGCATTATGAACAGATGCTCGATCGTATTGAAAGATGCAATCGCCATCCCCGAATTGGTCTTCAACAGAGGGAAGCCAGAAGGGGCTTAAAACATCAATGTTGGCCTGTGCTGTGATAGTGCCACGCAAAACGACAAGTGGTGCAAGCCCCCTCCATAAAACACACGACAACACCATAACACCACCGCCAACGAGTTTTACTCTTGGCACTACACACGCTGGCAGATGTTCACCGGGCATTCGCCATACCCACACCCTGCATCCAATCGCCACATCGTGTACCGTGATTCGCCACTCCACAAAACGGTTTTCCACTGCTCAATCGTCCTATGTTTACTCTCCTTACACCAAGCGAGGCGTCGTTTCGCATTTACCGGCGTGATGTGTGGCTTATGAGCAGCCGCTCGACCAGTGAATCGTATTTTTCTCACCTCCCACCTGACTGTCATACTACTTGTTGTCGATTCTGATGCAGTTTGGAAGTCCTATGTGATGGTCTGGATATATGTCTGCCTATTGCACATTACGATCCTCTTCAACTGTCGACGGTCTCTGTCGGTCAACAGACGAGGTCGCCTGTACGTTTTTCTGATGTACGTGTCCCTTCACGTTTCCACTTACTATCACATCGGAAACAGTGGACCTAGGGAGGGTTAGGAGTGTAGAAATCTTGCGTACACATATATGTCACAAGTGACACCCAATCACCTGATCACATTCGAAGTCTGTGAGTTCCGCAGAGCGCCCCATCCTGCTCTCTCACGACGTCTAATGACTACTGAGGTCGCTGATATAGAATACCTGGCAGTAGGTGGCAGCAGAATGCACCTAATACGGAAAATGTATGTTTTTGTGGGTGTCTGGACACTTTTGATCACATAGTGTATACTTATACCGATAGTTCTTCCTAAAATATTAATATATTTCAGCGATGCTTTAGCCCACGATATATCGATATGGATATAGAAAGGGTAATATGGAGTGTTCATATTTGTGTTTTGTATTTTTTTCGCTATTTTCGGTAAATGTTCCAAATTGTTCTTTTGAAATTGTGGTAGAACATAATTTCGCTTTCACTGTGTGCGGGAGTCTTACTATTTTTCGAGCTTTCATCACGTTCGGTCTTTCTCTTTGAGTGTGTGAAGCAAGTGTAGTTGGCAGAAAGAAGAAGTCTGAATGTATTGAGGAGTAGTGGTGTGAATGGGATAAAAAAAATTCCTTAGTGGAGAAGTAGCACACCAGTTGACTAAAAAAAAAAACAATTTACAACGTCACTTACGTGCCATCTCTTCCAATCGACATTCTGCAAAGTCTTTGCTGAAAATGGTGAACGAAAATCTAAATGAGGAAGTTGGAATTTGCGGTAGGGAGTGGTGTAAGGGGAAATGCTGACATAATTCGCGCTCGACTCTACCAACAGAAACTGTGACATTTAACTGCACCACGCAATTTTGGCACTACAACCGCTAGGTCATTGGCGTTGGCAGAAAAACGGGGAAGTCGACGTGAAGTGGTTGTAATGGTACTTGAGCTACGCAACCATTACGGCACCGCATCTGAACCTCTCGATACCAGTAATATTCTACTGTTTTTCTGTTAGCTACTTAACGTATCTCTGAGACAACATTCAGATTAGATTTCATTTGTGATACATCGATATGTTTATATTGCAATGATATTGTTCTTATGTGTATTCATTCTTTTGTCACTATGATCTTTGACGTACTTGTAACTCTGGTTTTTGGGCGCGTAACCGATTGTTAGTTAGTCGTTAACTTGTTAGAGAGTCGGACCTTGAAAAGGTCAAGTCTTGGACGTCATGTTGGAAAGATACATTTTGTAGTTCGCTTATAAAATGTGAGGAAGATGTTTTCAAGTATGTTTTGTATTGTGAAGTGATGTTTGTGTGTCACGTGATATTGCAATTAAAAGAAAGTGTAACTTAAATTCGGAGTGCTGATCATTTTTTTACATCACCATTGTCCAGTAAAAGTGTAATCTTCAAGAATGGTTTGTGAAGCGCATCTACAAAAACTTTTGAATATAGCAGAATAAAAGCTAGGCTTTTTTGCATCCGAACTTGGAATCATAACCACCTGGATTTTCAACGATTGAGCCATGATTTTACGACGAGACCAGCGTGGGAAACACGAAAAGATGAGTGCCTAGTTTTTTTTATTATTACATGAAATGACTTTATTAACTGTGCTCTAATGACACCTGCCACATAATATGACTGTTGTTTCCCGAAAATGCAGTATTTAGCAGCGTGAGCAGCACCACAATCGTTATTAAATTCTGACCTTTGTTGTGGTAGGGTTGTTAGATGGTCCAGACAAATCCTATGTGTGATGAAACCGAACGACGGACCAATCGGACACCTTGTTTTTTGTGCCACTTACATGCAGATACCATTCTTAGGAAAGTGGTTATCACCAAGCGCGCAACTGCATCGTTTTCCTTTCAACTGTTGCTCTAAGGGGGATAGGCAGACTGCTAGCTCGTTGATGTACAGAATTCACGGTAACATATCAATACTTAAACATGGAGCTCTAGAACCGGTAGCATATTTACAATGTGCAATCAGTATTTTATAGGTCCGTACGTAGATATTGTTTTTATCGGTATGTCGATAAATCTACACCTTTCGATCCATCGAGAGACAACGAAGATAGCATTAAAATGAAAAAAATGAAATGTCGTGTGGCTAGGGCCTCTCGTCGGGTAGACCGTTCGTCTGGTGCAGGTCTTTCGATTTGACGCCACTTCGGCGACTTGCACGTCGATGGGGATGAAATGATGATGATTAGGACAACACAACACCCAGTCCCTGAGCGGAGAAAATCTCCGACCCAGCCGGGAATCGAACCCGGGCCCTTAGGATTGACTTTCCGTCACGCTGAACACTTTTTTTTGTTTTTTTTTGTTTTTTTTTAATGTAGTGGACCGGTGGGGGCTCGGGGGGGCAAAGTGGGCAGCGGTCGAAACCTGAGGCCTGGCCACAGTGTCCGCCTCACCACCACCGAGCCTGTGGTGCTTAGGGAAATGGGAGACACAGGAATCAACAGTAGTGGAAGGCGTTGTTATTTATTTATTCGCATGTGTTTTTGTAAGATTCGCTAATATCATGAAATTATGAGAACACATCGGCGAAAGAGAAAAGAAATATAAATTCTGGTTAAAGAAAAAGAAAGGAAAAAGGAAAAGCAAAAAGAAATAAAATCCGCGCAATCTGCGACGCGCTCTCCCATCCGCGGAGGTCAGAAGTAGAATAGATCGTAGGCGGTTGAAACTCAGACACCGCCGGGGGAGGAGGGGTGGGTGCCCCCTGAGTCAGGCACCGCCCAACTCAGTGGAGGTCTAACAAAGACTGCTCGAAGATAGTTAGCAAATAATGTTCGGTAGTCTGGCGTGAGGTCAGTCGCTTGACGGCGCGTTTCGGAGCGGGCCCGCCCGTTGCCGGCGCGCCGTAAGGTACGGAGGCTCGCACTGGGGCGTATCGCTTCCAGTTGAGCGTGCCGCGGCAGTCCTCAGTCGGGGAAATGAAGCGTCCCTCACAGCCTCTCCTTCCCAAGTGGCTCTTTCCGCCTTCCCGTGGTGCCAGATGTTAAGCTCGGCATTACACCTTGCGACAAAAGGGAGAGCTGCGACCCAACCCGATGCGAAAGCGAAGGGTGCGTGGCACAGGAGGGGCTGTGTCGAGGGACCGAACATCAGTCCCTTTCTGTTCGCAGGGTAAAGACCATCAGGTGCTCTGCATGCCGGAGACCTCGTTTGTCGGCGTGGGATCGCGGCGCGACTCGGCAAGGGTGCTTCGCCGCGCCCCTGGGTAACCGGAGCGTGTTCTGCCAAACCCAGGAGGTGGTGACATCGCCTGGGCTGGGTTAGAGGGGTCCAGACCGCTGAACGACTGGGTGACCGACCCACCACCTGAGTGGGTCCTTGGCCGACAGATGGAAGCTCTGGCTAGTAAGCGGCGAAGGGCGAGAGGTGCATCCACCTCTCCGGAGTGCGGGGTGCACTTGCCGTGCCGAGAAGCGGCGGGTGAAATCGACGATGATGGAGCCACCAAAGGGGACCAGTGCGCTGGCAACGGTGCGCTGAACCCCGCAGTTCGAAAAATGCCCTTGGCCTTGGGGGAGGCCGGTGGGCGAGCTGCAGCAGTCTCCCCCCCCCCCCCCATGCCAGAGGAGCCGGTCGGGGGCAAGAGACGGGCTCCCAATTCTTTTTTCGCTTGTCGACAAAATGGCTGAGATAGAGACAAGCGATTCATGCGCGCCTTCGAGGGCTTCTTTGCTTACTGTTCCCTCCCCATCAGGGGGCACGGGGCAGACCGAGGAAAGCATTAGAGAGAGGCATGCCAGGATTACACAATACCTGGAAGCCAATGTAAAAAATGGCAAGATAAGCCAGGCTGCAATCTTGACCTTAAAAAATGAACTCGCCTCCTGGGCTATCGCCCATGCGAAGCTCAAGGGGCGGGTTGAGGAACTGCAGAAGGAAAATGAAAGGCTGTGCAAGCAGCCAACAAAATCATGGGCTAATGTAGTCGCTCAAACGGCACCTAAGAGCCAGAGTACAAGAGATACTATTGTAAAAGTGTCACAATGACTGGACACTGCTGTCTTTTGGAGACCACTGCCCGGTCAAGACACTAAGAAAGTACAGGAAATTTTTACAACAATGATTAATCCTGCAAAAGACAAAATCAAAATAAATAAAGTTAAAGCTACAAAGAATGTAGTAATATTCGATGTGGCAATGGAAGATGACCGGAATAAAATACTTAACAATCAGAAACTGTGTAAAGCAGTAAAATGTGAACCCCCAGAAAAGAAAAATCCTCTTGTTATTATGTATGACATACCAGTCACATTTGATAATAATGAACTCCAGGAAACAATCCGAAATCAGAATTTTGATGATATAAGTACTGATGACTTTAAAAATGAATTCAAACTTAAATTCAAAACGGGGCCAAGAGACAAAGACGTTGTACATCATGTAGCGGAAGTCTCTGGCCAGATGTGGAAGAGACTAACCTCAATGGGTAGGATCTACATTGGCTTTCATGCCATCAATGTGCGGGACTTTTTGGTGGTACATCGCTGCCATAATTGCGGCGATCTTGATCATGTGCATAAATATTGTGAAAGGAAGTCGGCTTGCTCCAGGTGCGGAGAAGAAAATCACATTAGAAAAAACTGCACAAAATCTTCAATATGCATCCCCTGCACGAGAAGAGGCAAAAAGGCTTGTAATGGCTCTGGTCGCAACTGCCCAACGTACAGGATGCTGGAGCAGAGGCTAATATCAAGAACTGACTACGGCTGAGTTAACTACGGCACCCAGGATGCCTAAAAGAAAATCCCCATGCAAGAGGAGAAGGGACGCGGCAAGAGCAGCCCAGTTCAGACAGTTCCTTGCAACACTCGCAGAAGGAAGAGATGGCAGGAAGAGAATGAAGGATGCGTGTGTCCAAACGGACCCACAAGAACAAGCGGCAGCTCCCTCTCCCTACTGCTGGGGATCGCGAACGCCAGGAAATCAGGCAACTCGAGACGGGCGTCCTGTAGCGGTGGGCCGACCAGCATTCGTTCAAGGGAGTCCTGTACTGGAATTGCCGGTGCAGGTCAACACAATTACAAGTTCAAATACACATACAACAGATAACACTAATGCTAGTACTGACTCGAGACAACCAACAGCTGTGAGAACAGCGGTTGATCCGATCAGAATATACCCTAACCTCGAACATTCTTTACAATTATCCCGCCTGGAGGAGCCGGCTGTCCTGACCACTGCACTGCGACATCTAGTGCGAGTAGGACATAGGTACGGGCGTAAGGTCACCTTCTCGGTCATGGAGGCTGTTGACAGGGTACAACTAAAGACCATGAATCTCCCCACCGACTTTGGCGCCTTGCGTGACCTAGTAAAGAAGGTGTTTGAGAGAAGAAACGAAACCTTCAACTTAGATGAAATATATAATCAGTCTGTCCTATCCAATGGGAGAATAGCCTACGACTGGACGAAAACCTTCCCAGAATCATATGTACACACATATTTCCCATAATTACAGAAATACAGACAGGGCAGCTAAACGCACATAATAGTAGGCTGGTCATGCAGGAGCTTCGAAGAGTGTTGGAGGAGAGGAGCCTTGATGTGCTCTGTTTGCAGGAGCCATACTCTCTTGTGGGGAATGTAGCCTTTGCTGCCATGAGCTGGCAAGTGGTAAGCTTCTGAGATGACCCGAAAGCCACCATCATAATAACCAACAAGGCACTGTGGGTAACGGTGCTCTCACATCTTTCGGACGATCACTGCAATGTCATCGAACTTCAGTCACCAATTGGCGTCATATACTTAATAAATATGTACTTTCAATACGGTACAGACATTGACGTGTACCTTGACCAACTCACGCAGGTGGCAACGGTGCTGAGGGGTAGAAAGGCAGTTGTGGTGGCGGACGTGAACGCCAAATCCCCCCTATGGCACAGTGGCACTCGAGATGAAAGAGGAGGCAAGCTGGAAGAGACTATCATGTCTCTACAACTCCTCATTGCCAATAGACCAGGAAACCCCCCCACCTACACAGGAGGGGGAGGAGATGGAACTAACATCGACATCACGATGATGACCGCCAACATCGCTACCAATATACAAAACTGGATTGTTACTGATGGAGAAACAACCAGCGATCACAACTTGATCACATTTACAATCTCGGATTGGGAGTGCCACTGGGACATAGGGTGGGAAGTACGACTAAACTGTAACAAGACCAACTGGGAGCGCCTTGCAAGAGAGTTTGACCCTCCGACATGGCCAGATGATGACGAAGATATCAACAAACACGCCGAAGATCTGGTGGACGCTCTTACCAGGGCAGTCAAGGCTGCTGTACCAACCAGGAGGAGAGCCGTTGCGGCTTCTCCATCACCATGGTCTGCGGAACTGGGGCAGATGCGTCAGTCTGTCAGGAGGGCGAGGAGGTATTACCAGCGAAGTGTCGTCTGGGAAGAAAAACAAAGATGGCTACAAACATACAGGGAAGCTAAAGAGCAGTTTCAGAAGGAACTGCGAACAGTCAGGTTGGAAAGCTGGAAGAAACATGTGCACAGCCAATTGGCTATGGATCCCTGGGGCACTCCTTACAAAATAGTAAGAGAAAAAATCAGGTCGCCAATGGTGCTCTCCACTATCAGGGACGGGAACCGGATGACTGGATCTTGGCAGGAAACTGCTGAGGTCCTCCTCCACTCCCTCCTCCCTGATGATAAAGAGGAAGAGGACACAGAAGAACAATGCCTAATTAGGCAGGCTATGCAGGCAGACTACGAGAATAACACCATGGTGTACCCTTTCTCAGAAGAGGAAGTGGCAGCCCACATAAAATTACTAAAGAAAGGAAAGGCCCCAGGACCAGTCGGCATCATCGCGGAGGTGGTGCAATACCTCGCTCCTCAACTGGTGACACCTTTAGCAAGAATTTACAACGAGGCCCTGCGCCTCAGAACATTCCCCAAAATCTGGACACAGGCCAATGTTGTAATTATCAAAAAAGGGTGGGACAAAGACCCTAAAGAAGCAAAATCGTATAGACCTATCTGTCTGTTGGACCTGTTAGGCAAATTGCTGGAGAGGTTACTAGCTGATAGACTGACAGCACACCGAATGCTGTGCGGGATGAGCGACAGACAATTCGGTTTTGGGGCAGGGGCGATCTGCGGGTGACGCAATTGCCCTCACATCCGAGGTCTGTGGGTCGTCTCCGCACAAGTACATAGTTGGCATCATGGTGGACATCAGTGGCGCCTTTGATAACCTGTGGTCGCCTTTGCTCTTCTCCTGCTTGTGGGAGAAGGAGTGTCCAGGGCCGCTATACGGCTGTCTTAGGAGCTATTGTATGGAAAGAGAGGTCTGGCTATCGTCCCCTAGCGAGCGAATTGGCAAGAAAATCACGAAGGGGTGTCCACAGGGCTCTGTCCTGGGGCCACTCTTTTGGGATATAAATATGGAGCCTCTCCTGGAGAGCTTGGAAAATAGTGTGGATGTGCTAGAGGTGATAGCTTACACTGACGACCTCCTTCTGCTGGTTGGTGGCCGAAGTCGTGAAGACCTTGAACCTAAAATTAATAGGACACTAGCATTTCTTACACAGTGGTGCCAAAACACGAGAATGACTGTTGCGCCTAGCAAGTCAACGTACCTATTACTGAAAGGCCAATTGGCCAGGAATCCAACGGTAAGAATCGAGGGCTCACCAGTGATTCAGCGTCGAGAGGCCCGGTACGTAGGAGTAACAATTGATGACAGGTGGAACTTTGCCAAACACATCGAAACAGTTACACAAAGATCACTAGAAGCCCTAAACAATTTGATCATGATAGGACACAGCAGATTTCATCTTCCACCAGAACTCATAAAGCTGTACCACAACACCATTCTTGTTTCCATCGTGGGTTACGGATCCGGAGTGTGGGCACACAGGCTCACGAGGGTCGTGCCCACTATGTCTGTGAGGAGGGTGCAACGTAACATGCTCCTGCGCTCCATCGGAGCGTACAGAACATCTCCAGGAGGGGCACTACTAACACTCATGGGGGTGTGTCTCCTGGACATCAAAATCCGGGAACAGGCAGCCTGGTACTGGGTGAAAAGGGGAGATGTAGAAAAGACCGAGAGCATCTTGGGAGTGCGGGTGGGGGACAAGTTTGCGATTAAGAGGAGAGGAGAAGAGCTATGGCAAGAACTCTGGGACGCAGAGACAACAGGCCGAAGGACTAACCAGCTGCTCCCAAACATCAAAGAACGCCTCCAACTCTCGCAATTTCAACCAAGTAAGGGACTGTTGCACTTCCTCACAGGGCATGGACCGTATCCGGCATATCTCTGCCGATTCAGGAAAAGGGCTACCCCCTCGTGTGACTGTGGAGCCGAATGGGGCACTCCGGATCACATGATCTATGAGTGCCCTGTCTTCGATGACATAGCCGGTCACCTAAGAAACCAGCTGCCTCACAACAACACGTACCAGTTAATTAGAGACCCTACTACATTCAACATACTAAACCGCCTTGCCAGCGAGGTATCGGCAAAAGTCCTGCAAGAATACCTCAGGGAAAATATATGAACCACCAGACATGACATAATTGAAGGCGACCCATCCCATTCCGCTGGGGCGTGGACTGGCCAATCGCCGTGACGGTAGGGATCCGCCACGCCCTGGAACGAGGGGGAGGGAGCGCCAACACCCGAATTTGACAACTGTGCACCGATTGTGACTTAGTAATAATTAAACCATTAAGTAGACAGTAGACAGAAGAGCCCTAACAGAACCTGCAGCGATCTTCTTTAAGGCCAGCCCAGTGCCAGGGGCATGCTCACTGGGGTTAGCTCAGTGGGCACGGCCACACAGTAGGTTTATATTTACCAAATGGCACGCCTGTAACGCTGCAGGAAGTAGCCCCTAGATTAGTTAGCTAAGTGTAGAATTAGATCTTACCCAATAAGAAGCTAACTCCTCATTTCCTGTAGCAAGTAAGTTCACTAACACTAGAAATAGAAGTTAACAATGCTGCTAATATCAATAAAATGTAATGTAGATCTAAGACCCACTAATGTATTAGGTGGTGGGTTACAATGTAAGAAATAATTTGAATAAATTTTTTTTTTTTAAATAATGTTCGGTAACGTGGCGTGTTTTCGAGAGCTGCATGGGCTGTTCGTAAATAGGTCCAGAAGTCGAGGCGGGATTTAGGTCCCTCATGGAAGAGATAAGCGACCGCCCACCTTTTGACCCACGTAATAGCATGACATTTGGCGGCGGGAAAATGTCGGTCCTCCGGGTATAGTAACATTCGAGGTTCGATTGTGTCTGGTGGCACCCGGAGATAGCAGGCAATGATTTGCTGCACGAAGCGCCATACATCTTGCGATGAGGCGCATGTCAGACGGTGTTCATCAGTGTCGGTTGCTGGCAAAGGAGACAAAGAGGGGATTCTGACAAGCCAATGTTGTGCAGGCGCTGCTTCGTGGCAAATTTCCTGTTGACTATGTGATACCACAGTGCCCGGACGTTCGTAGGAAGGAAGGGCTGGTGGACGGTAGTCCACACTATGGGCCACTGGATGGAGGGATGTTTGGTCTCCATCACATTCCGGGGAACACAGCGCAGCAACGGGCTGTAAAAATCCTTAGTCCTAGGTGGGCGTGTATCTGGAAGACTGCTATGTATGTAACTGTAGTCGATGAAAAAGGTCACAAATAAGGCACGATATGGCCGACAGACACCGGTGGTGAGGTGGAAGCAGGTAGGAGGACCTCAAGCAAGCTGCGTGTTAGAGATGTACCCTGGCCCATCCATTGTTTTCTAATGGTACTCATGTACAAGGCTGCAGCTCGCACACGGACATTGACGAGCGGGACGCCACCATACCGTGAGGGCAGGATAAGTGTCTCATAACTGACTTTAAACATTGAAACAGGCGTGAGATAATAGCCAAAAGCCGCCTGAAGGTTGCGCCCAATTGCAGTTGGCAGAGGGAGAACTTGCGCGATGTGAACCAATTTTGATGCCACATAAAGATTAATAAACTCAACCCGTTGAAGTGTGTCCTGGCGGCGCAAGAGGTTCTGGCGGACGTCGTTGCGGATGACGTGTAACAGACGACGGAAATTCGTTGCCGCTGTGCGTGTGACCGTGGAGGTAAAGGTAATGCCCAGGTACCGGAAAGTCCGCACAAGCGGCAGGGGTGCCACTTCACCCTCCTGGAGGCCTCGTCCAATGTGCATTGCAGAAGATTTGGCGACATTCATGGCACTACCAGCGGCAGCCCCATAACGGGTAATCAATTCGAGGACTTCCCGAATCTCAGAGCCGGAGCGAATGAGGAGGAGGAGGTCATCAGCATATGCCCGACAGCGAAAAGTGTATTGGCGTAGGGTGAGGCCAGAGAGCTTGGTCGTCAAGCCACCAATAAGGGGCTCAAGGGCAATGGCATACAGGAGGGTAGAGAGGGGGCACCCCTGCCGTAACGAACGGCTGATAGGTACCGACCCTGCTAGACGTCCATTGACTTGGACACGTGAACTGGAACTGTCGTAAAGACGTCGGATGATGTCGAGAAACGGAGGGGGGATGCCCATTCGGGCTGCCACCGAAAACAGGAAACGATGACGCACTTTATCGAAGGCGCTGTCGAAGTCTATGGCGACGACCGCTGCCCGGAGTCTGCAGGCCGCCGCTATCGCAATTAGGTCGCGGCATTCCCCTGTGGCAGTCTGTATGTTAACCTGTCCGCCATGCGTCGTTTGCTCTGGCGAGAGGATATGACGGAGTGTAGTTCGGAGCCGCAGTGCGAGTAAGCGCGCGAAAATCTTGTAATCGGCATTGAGTAGGGTGAGCGGTCTGTAACTCGTGACCATCGAACCACGGGTTGGTTTGTGGACTGGTATAATGACGCCCTCAGCAAAGGCGGGTGGGGTTGCTTGGTCAGATGTCATCAGTTCTTGATACATAGTCGTCCACCGCGGTGCCATGAGGTCCCGAAAGGTACGGTAAAACTCAAACGGTAAGCCGTCAATGCCGGGCGATCTGTTGACTGCACCCTTGGCGATTGCGTTGTTGACTTCGTCTAGCGTGACCACCACTATCAAAGCATCCGCCTCCGTGTGGGGGAGGGTGCGCGTGACGTAATGCAAAATGGAGTCGTCTGCTGCAGTTTCAGCGTCTTCATCACTGTAAGTACGACGGTAGTGCTCGACGAATGCGTGGACGATGTCATTCTGAGTGGTCACCTGCGTTCCATGAGGCGTGGTCAGAGTGCTGATGATCTGCCGACGACGCCTTCGTTTGTCGGACACTATATCATGCATGGATGGAATTTCTAAATCCGCGTGATCGTGGCGCCACGTCCGTATCACGACCCCTTGCAGTTTCCGGCGTGCCAGCGCAATTACCTTCGCCTTAGTTCTTTACCGTTCCAACTGGTTGTCCGGGGTTGTCGGTTGAGCATCCAGATCTCGGAGAATCGCGTAATAGAAGTCAACAGTGGTGCGATGCCAGTCGGCCATGTCCTTCCCGTATCTCATCAGTGTCTTCCGGATCGCCGGCTTGGCGCAGTCCAACCATCATGTCAATGTCGAGTGGTAGCGGGGACGGCGTCGTTCGCAGGCTGTCCACGTTTCAGTGACTTGTTGGCGACACACCAGGTCATGCAAGTGTGAGGTATTGAGTTTCCATGGCGCACGGCTGCGCCGTACCGATTGTGGCGGAAGGAGGACCGTACAGATGTAAGCGCAATGGTCGGAAAAGGCCAGCGGCCAGCGTTCTGCTCCCCGTATCGCAGATCTAAGAGTTTGTGAGACATATATCCTGTCTAGTCGGCTTACGGAATGACTTGTAAGAAAGATATGGCCAGAAAGGTCGCCGTGTTGAACTTCCCAGGTATCGTGAAGCAGGAGGTCTCGCACCACTATACGTAGCTCCTCGCATGTAGTATAGTGGGGAATCTGATCTTGAGGATGCAGAACGCTGTTAAAGTCACCTCCTAGGAGGCAATGGTCATAACGCCCTAAAAACAGCGGAGCGATTTCCTCGGAATAAAACTGGGCTCTTTCATGCCGTCGCTCGGTGCCTGAGGGAGCGTAGACATTAATGATGCGTGTCCCCATGGCAGTGAGTGCCATGCCTCGAGCTGATGGAAGGAAGGCGACATCGGTCACAGAAATCCCGTGGCGGACGTAGATGGCCACCCCGCGGCCCATAGGATCACTCGCGGAGGCGTGGGCGGTATAGCCATTAATATCCGGGAGACTAGCCAAGTGAACTTCCTGCAGAAGGGCGAAATCAATATCCGAAGCCCAGAACATCTCCTGCATAAGGCGGATTTTCACCCTGGAACGGATGTTGTTGGTGTTGATGGTTGCTATCCGGTAGGCCTGGTGTCGGATTGCTGGTGGCTGGTCCACTCCGCCGTCCGCGCAAGGGTGTGGGCGTCGCAGCGGAACGTTATCCCACTGGGCCGCAGGAGAGTCTGGGGAGAGTGTGATTAGTGGTGCGGCCGTGACGGGGCAGGGTCCCGTAACGGCTCCTGCTCCGTGACCTCCTCCTCGTGCCACGCCGTGGAAGCGGAAACTGGTGTATCGTCCATTTTGTCTTCAGAAGATGTTGTAATTGTGCGTGATGTCGTGTCGTCTGTGAGACGTTCATGATTTAGGTCAGCGTCAGCACGGGGCGCAGGCACACCGATAGATGTCTCCGCGCTCATTACGTCTTCGTCAGCAGTAGCTGGTTCTGAGGCTTCGTGCTGGTCGACGGGTACGTCCTCCTCGACTTGTAACGTCTCCTCTTGGCCGGAAACGGTGCGACGTCTTCGCTTGCGACGTTTCGGGGAACGTTGTTTCCTTGTGCGACCCTCCGTGTCCGACGACGGAAGGGAGTCACGTCGTTCTGGCAGAAAGGCCGCTGTAGGAACGATGAGCGAGTCGATCTCCATCCTGTTTCCGAGATCAGGGTCAGCGTCTGGTTGCGTCGGCATCTTCGGAGCGGCGTCAATGGCCGGCCGAGGCGGCGGGTCGTCCGAGGCGCTCTCCGTCAGTGTCTGGTCGGGCTCGTTGGTGGCGTCGTTTGTGGTGACCGGGCGACGTTGCAAAGTGGTAGGAGAAGCCAGAGCAGCGGCATAGGTCACCGGTATTACTGTAGGTGGCGACGTGGGTGGTTTTTCGGCAGCTGGAAGTTACGTAATACGCCGTTGTAGGCATTCGGATCTAAGGTGGCCTTCTTTGCCGCACCCGGAACAGGTCCGAGGCTGGCCATCGTATATAATTATGGCACGGCATCCGCCGATCTGTAAGTAGGACGGGACGTGGCTTCGGAGATCTATGGTGACCTGTCGGACCCCGTTTAGGACAGGATACGTCCGAAACTGTGTCCACTTCTCCGCAGTGTGGCCGTGGACTGTGCCGTATGGGCGTAGTGCCGCGACGACTTCCTCAGCTGGAAGTTCGAATGGCAATTCGAAAATGCGTATCGTTCGCATACCTAAGCCTGCGTGGTCGACGGTTACCTCCCCCACATTGCCATCAGCGTGACAGAAGCGGAGCCCCTGTTTGGTCTCACGTAGTATGCGTTCGCACGCCGCGTCGTTAATGATTTTCACATAGACCGTGCTGCTCACGATGGACAAATGTATGCCTATAATATCGGTCGCCGGGATCTTCACTTCCTCTCGCAGAAAACGCTCCACCTCAAGTGCTTTGGGTCGGGCATAATCGTTGCAGAAAGTAAATCGGAGTGTTGATTTACGGTAACGGTTCGCCATGGATCGTACAAGGTAAGCCGGCACTTTAGCAACTGCCGTCAGAAAGTAAACAAGGCGAGCTCGCGCGCCGCACGAAGTCAACACGTACGCGTCCGCTCTGTTGTCCTGCCGAAGGCAGACTGACCACTCAGCTACCGGGAGCGGACAGCATTAAAATTAGAACTGCAGTGATAACGTCCACGAAAGCCTACAAAGTTACATAAGAAGGGTTTCCATATGTTTTCTGCCACTGTAAATAACTCAGCTTCCCTGTAAAAGACCATCGACTCTGTGTGCAATGTAATCTATGGTGCTCTTGGTCGGCAATCAATTGTACAGCGCTGGGGCTTTCTCAATAGAGGCACAGTAGAGAGCAGCTGAGTTTCAGAGAAGGACATCTGGATCTAAAATTTGTGAATCTGCGAGAAATTATCTGGAATACATTACGGAGGTAACTTGTTTATAAACTTATTCTATTGACTGCATTGATGGAGAAGATTTTTGTAGGAATATTTCAAGGCATCCCATCCACGTTCAAGAATGAAATGTTTGTTTGTCAGAACCATGAACTGAAGAAACTCTATGTTCCTTAGATAACTATTAATATTCATAATTTGTCCTAATTTGTTCTCTTTGTTTTTATTATGTCACAAATTACGCTATTGCTTGAAATGTCCGTAATTTTTTTTGCAGTGTCAGAATTCCGTAATTTTCATTTTATGTTGTACGAAATTTTTGACAAGAATCAGAGTTTAATTTTTCAGGAACGATAAGTTTTAAAGTAAAACTATCCTCCATTATTCTTGGTAAAGTACGAAATATTTTGTCGCGTGTGCATTGCTCCTTATGCCCCACACAACCACAGATTTATTATGACACACAAAGAAAAATTTAGGGTACTTTTCTTTAGCTGCTGCATTTGCAGAATTCAATTTGTTTTCGCGGGTATCAGTACGCTAGACACAAAATAGTATGCTGAGAATGCCATGGAAATCTCACATTGGGTTCTTGTCAACAAACAATGTGTCGTCAGAATTTTCAGGTGTTATACTATGTAAAGCAATTAATTTACGGTGGACAGTGAACGTAATATTCAACACTTATATTCTTCGTGTTGAGTATTATTTTATTTCGTCAATATTTCAACCAGTCATTGCACTTCATGTTACGGAACTTTCATAATGCACGTAAGTCTCGAGTGTCAGTTACATAGTTTTCACTGAGCACATAATTAGATTCTTGTGGCATTGAATTAGATTCAGTTTCATTATTTCAAACTGAGCAATTCATTAAGATTTATGTTTTGTTTCACGACACTGTTCGCATGCGCATCGCAGCGGCAGCCAACAGTCAGTTTTACTCGGCAACTGAAGACGAAATTTGAAACAGACTTTAGACAAGGAGACAATTTTTGAAAAAAAAAAAAAAAGAATATTCAGTATATCAGTTACAGACGAACTACATAGAAAGCTGAAACACAGTATTTATCTTACTCTCTTAAACCTTTAACTTCAGATTATTTTTCTTATTAGTAGATTGTTCTTGTTGTGTTCTTCAGTCGAAAGAATGGTTTGATGCAGATCTCCATGCTATTCTCTCCTGTGAAAGCCTCTTCATCTCCAAGTAACTACTGCAACCTACATCCTTCTGAATCTGCTTACTGTATTCATTTATTGGTCCCTCTCTACGGTCCTTACGCTCCTTTTAAGACACTGTCCTCTGCTCTTCCAAGTCCTTTGCTGTCTCAGACGGAATTACAATGTTATCAGGAACACTCAAAGTTTTTATTTCTTCTTCCTGGAGGTTGATTCCTAGTCCAAATTTTCTTTTGTTTCCTTTACTGCTTGCTCAACATACGGATTGAATATCACCGGGGATAGGCTACAATCCAGTCTCACTCCCTTCTCATTCACTGCTTCCCTTTCCTGCCCCTCGACTCTTATAAGTACCATCTTGTTTCTATACAGTTGTAAATAGCCTTTAGCTCCCTGTGTTTTACCTCTGCTATCATTACAATTTGAGAGAGAGTATTCCTGTCAACATTGTCAAAAGCTTTATCTAAGTCTACATAGGCTTGTGTTTCCTTAGCCTCTCTCCTATGAGAAGTAAGGTCAGTATCGCCTCTCGTGTTCCATCATTTCTACGGAATCCGAACTGATCTTCCACGAGGTCGGCCTCTATCACTTCTTCCATTCTTCTAGAAAGGATCTGTGTTAGTATTTTCCAGCCATGACTTATTAAACTGATAGTTCGGTAATTTTCACACCTGTCAGTACCTGCTTTCTTTGGAACTGGAATTATTATCTTCTTCTTAAAGTCTAAGGATATTTCGCCTGTTTCATGCAAATTGCTCACCAGATGGAAGAGTTATGTCATGGCTGGCTCTCGCAAGACTATCATTACTTCTAACAGAATGTTGTGTACTCACCGGGGCCTTGATTTGACTTCCGTCTTTCAGAGCTTTGTCAAATTATTCACGCTGTGTATCTCCCTTTTCGTCTTTATTTACGCCTTCTTCCATTTCCATAATAGAGGCCCATTTTTATTCCTTCCACCTTTCTGCTTTCCCGTCTTTTTTTAGGACTGGTTTTTCATTTGAGTTCTTGATACTCATACAGGTGACTTTGTTTTCTCAAAAGGTCTCTCTAATTTTCCAGTAGGCATCATCTACTGTAACTCTAGTGATACATGCGTCTGCATCCCTGCTTTTGTCCTCTAGCCATTTCTGATTAGCCATTTTCCTGTCGATTTCATTTTTGACACGTTTTGATTCCTTTTTGCCTGCTTCTTTTATTTCATTTTTATATATTCCCCTTTTATTGCTTAAAATCAATATCTTTTGTGTAACCCAAAGATTTATACTTGACCTCGTCTTTTTACCGACTTAATCCTCTGTTGCCTTTACTATTTCATCTCTCAAAGCTACCGCCGGCCGGAGTGACCGAGCGGTTCTAGGCGCTTCAGTCTGGAACCACGCGACCGTTACGTTCGCAGGTTCGAATCCTGCCTTGGGCATGGATGTGTGTGATGTCCTTAGGTTAGTTAGGTTTAAGTAGTTCTAAGTTCTAGGGGACTGATGACCTCAGCTGTTAAGTCCCGTAGTGCTCAGAGCCATTTGAACCATTTTTTTTCTTAAAGCTACCCATTCTGCTTCTAGTGTATTCCTTTCTCCGGTTCTTGTCAGTCGTTCTCTAAAGTTCCCTCTGACACTCCCTGGAACCTTTGGTTCTTTCAGTTTATCCAAGTCCCATCTACTTCAATTCCTGATTTTTTGCAGTTTCTTCAGTATTAATCTGCAGTTTACAACCAATAAATTGTGGCCGTAGTCTACATCTGCACCTGGAAATGCCTTAAAATTTAAAGCGTGGTTGCGAAATCTCTGTCTTACCATAATATAATTAATCTGAAACCTTCCGGTGTCTCCTGGCTTCTTCCATGTATACAACCTTCTTTTATGCTCCTTAAACCAAGTGGTAGCTATGATTAAATTATGCTCTGTGCAAAATTCTACCAGACAGCTTCCTCTCTTATTCCTTTCTCTCAGTTTGTCTTCACCTACTACTTTTCCTTCTCTTCCTTTTTCAACTATCGAATTCCAGTCCCCCATGACTATTAAATTTTCGTCTTCCTTCACTATCTGAATAATTTCTTTTATCTCATCATACATTTCCTCTATCTCCACCTCATCTGCGGAGGTGGTTGGCATATAAACTTGTACTACTGTGGTGGGTGAGGGCGTAGTGTATCTTGGCTACAATAATGCGTTCACTACGCTGTTCATAGAAGCTTATCAGCGTTACTATTTTTTTGTCCATTACTAAACCCACTTCTGCATTACCCTATTTGATTTTGTATTATAACTCTGACCAGAAGTCCTGTTCTTCCTGTAACCGAACTACACTAATTACCACTATATCTAGCTTTAACCTATCCTTTTTTCCTTTTTAAATTATCTAGCCTGCCTGCCCGATTAAAGGATCTGACATTCCACACTCTGACCCGTAGAACACCACTTTTATTTTTCCTGATAATGATGTCTTCCTTAATAGTCAGCGCCCGGAAGTCCGAAGTGGGGACTATTTGTCCTCCAGAATATTTTACCCAAGAGGATACTATTGTCATTTAACCATACAGTAGAGCTGCATGCCTTAAGTCGTTGACAGTACCAGCACAGCAAAGTCGTTTTCGTTGATGTTACGCCACTTTAGTCAATCATCCAGGCTGTTGTCCTTGCAACTACTGAAAAGGCTGCTACCCTTCTTCTCGAACAACACGGTTGTCTGGCCTCTCAACAGATGCCACGCCGTTGTGGTCGCACCTACGGTACGGCTATGTCTATCGCTGAGGCATGAAAGCCTCCACAGCAACGGTAAGGGCCTTGGTTTATGGGGAGAGGAAGGGGTGGTTGATACTGATAGGTGTTGATAAAACAAAATAGATATAATGCACTTGAAACTTATCGTAATAAATAAAAAAAGATAAAGAAGAGAATGTAAATATGAACTTCCTTGCTTTACTTCTTTACTGCGTCTTTCTGAATGTTTGGTCTTTTTATGTATGTAAGCTGTTGTATACCAAAAAATTGCTTTCATAAAAAAAGTATGTACATAAGCTAACGTCACGTTTACATTTAAGCAGTAAACATGTCTGCGAGAATACAAAATTAAATAGACTCTGTTCCATAAAAACAGGGGAGAAATGCCTGATGTCAATAACGTCCTGTCACGATATTTCGGCGCAGAGTCTTCTGGCCATCTTCAGGTGAGTACCACTGTAGTAGTGCTTGCGAGTACGCGCTGAGCTCTGCCATATTAAGGCATACTGAGGTGACATTGCGCATGCGCTGCTTAGCATGCGCGTTCATAACTCCGTGCGCTGCGCCTCGCGCCCTCCAAGGTGAGAACTTGGCGTATCGATATCAAGTCGATATTCATCTTTATGCAGATAACTACATGGAGTACAAGGTTTCTATATAACAGGATTCCAAGCAGAGTTTAGCTGATAACCAATATCTCGATTGATGAGAGTCTCGTTGTCAGACAATCGTATTTCCACAGATACATTGATAATCAAGCTCCAAAAGTTCGACGTATGGGTCAACATTTTTATGTCGTTGTAATTCATGGAGTGGTCTGTGGAAATACAATGTTCGGCGATTGCAGAGTTGGTGGGTTGGAGAAGGCGAGTATGCCGTTGGTGTTCCACAATGCGTTCCTGCACAGTTTGTGTTGTTTGCCTAATATATGATTTGCCGCATTGATTCTCATAAAATTTATCTGTATTGAAAAGGTAATGGGAGCTATATAATAGCGTAGGAAAATCTGAGTTACTGTGCTAAACTTACAATAATTCTTTGATTTTTTTCTGTAGTACTATGGCTGCTATGATATGAAATTGTGCTATGTTGGACGCGGCACTATTCCAGTGGTTCTAGGATGGGACCTCAATCTGTCAGCTGCAGCGTCTAGCATCACCACAGGGGGATATATAGTGTTGCCCTTGCACTGCACGGAAGGACACGCTCTGCAGCTGTAAAGTCGTTGACCCAATTTAGATGCCACAACTACCAGACCGGCGTCGCCTTGATTGCAGTGGGAAGAGAGACTTCTTTTTCTTTTTTCACTACACCAGGTGGGTGACAAGCAGCCTACTGTTATATGACTGGTCCTTTTTTTACTATAAAAATGTTTCGACAACTTCTCTGTGGCCTCCACATAAACAAATATGAACAAATTCTGACCTCTGTGACACTTGTACACTCCTGGAAATTGAAATAAGAACACCGTGAATTCATTGTCCCAGGAAGGGGAAACTTTATTGACACATTCCTGGGGTCAGATACATCACATGATCACACTGACAGAACCACAGGCACATAGACACAGGCAACAGAGCATGCACAATGTCGGCACTAGTACAGTGTATATCCACCTTTCGCAGCAATGCAGGCTGCTATTCTCCCATGGAGACGATCGTAGAGATGCTGGATGTAGTCCTGTGGAACGGCTTGCCATGCCATTTCCACCTGGCGCCTCAGTTGGACCAGCGTTCGTGCTGGACGTGCAGACCGCGTGAGACGACGCTTCATCCAGTCCCAAACATGCTCAATAGGGGACAGATCCGGAGATCTTGCTGGCCAGGGTAGTTGACTTACACCTTCTAGAGCACGTTGGGTGGCACGGGATACATGCGGACGTGCATTGTCCTGTTGGAACAGCAAGTTCCCTTGCCGGTCTAGGAATGGTAGAACGATGGGTTCGATGACGGTTTGGATGTACCGTGCACTATTCAGTGTCCCCTCGACGATCACCAGTGGTGTACGGCCAGTGTAGGAGATCGCTCCCCACACCATGATGCCGGGTGTTGGCCCTGTGTGCCTCGGTCGTATGCAGTCCTGATTGTGGCGCTCACCTGCACGGCGCCAAACACGCATACGACCATCATTGGCACCAAGGCAGAAGCGACTCTCATCGCTGAAGACGACACGTCTCCATTCGTCCCTCCATTCACGCCTGTCGCGACACCACTGGAGGCGGGCTGCACGATGTTGGGGCGTGAGCGGAAGACGGCCTAACGGTGTGCGGGACCGTAGCCCAGCTTCATGGAGACGGTTGCGAATGGTCCTCGCCGATACCCCAGGAGCAACAGTGTCCCTAATTTGCTGGGAAGTGGCGGTGCGGTCCCCTACGGCACTGCGTAGGATCCTACGGTCTTGGCGTGCATCCGTGCGTCGCTGCGGTCCGGTCCCAGGTCGACGGGCACGTGCACCTTCCGCCGACCACTGGCGACAACATCGATGTACTGTGGAGACCTCACGCCCCACGTGTTGAGCAATTCGGCGGTACGTCCACCCGGCCTCCCGCATGCCCACTATACGCCTTCGCTCAAAGTCCGTCAACTGCACATACGGTTCACGTCCACGCTGTCGCGGCATGCTACCAGTGTTAAAGACTGCGATGGAGCTCCGTATGCAACGGCAAACTGGCTAACACTGACGGCGGCGGTGCACAAATGCTGCGCAGCTAGCGCCATTCGACGGCCAACACCGCGGTTCCTGGTGTGTCCGCTGTGCCGTGCGTGTGATCATTGCTTGTACAGCCCTCTCGCAGTGTCCGGAGCAAGTATGGTGGGTCTGACACACCGGTGTCAATGTGTTCTTTTTTCCATTTCCAGGAGTGTATATTGTGTATTACCAAAGATGTTCATCAGATGTAGAACAGCTTTTTGTTTCCCTATTCCGATTCCCTCAGCAAGTCATCTCTAACAAAGACATGATAGGTTAACGTTTAGACGGCAATCTCAAAATCAGTTAGTATTAATACCCTAAAATACAAAGTAGCACTAATATAAACTTGTTATTCTTATTAAGTCTGACTTGAGGCGAAATACAGTCGTGCACAGCCGATGCCGCCGGTACGATTTAACATCTAAACCACTAAGAACTTACCAGATAAACTCCTCTTAACATGTCAGTTTACGAGCCACAGTATCAATCACCTCTACTTAAAACTACCTGGGTAGATTTTCGTAATCAATTTGTTAAACAAGCAGTGTGCCCACACACAATTAATGCCACACAGTGGCCGTGCGGTTCTAAGCGCGTCAGTTTGGAACCGCGTGACCGCTACGGTCGCAGGTTCGAATCCTGCCTCGGGCATGGATGTGTGTGATGTCCTTAGGTTAGTTAGGTTAAAGTAGTTCTACGTTCTAGGGGACTGATGACCTCAATAGTTAAGTCCCATAGTGCTCAGAGCCATTTGAACCAATGCCACACATCTGCGCATAAAGCTCATAACGTAGTCAAGTGTAAATGGAATCGATAAATGAGGGAGGGCGTAATAAGAGTGTAATAATCGTCCAATCAGAATATGCAAAGCAAAATATCAATTATGCAAAAATCACTCCTGTGGCTTATCTCCCGGGAAGGAAAAGACTGCAGTCAACAACCTTTCTTGGGAACAGATTTCAAGACACTAATCTATCTTGAAGAAGGCAGAGTTCAATAAGAGTTCAGTACCTTGCAGAAAACACTACACGCCTCACATTCCTTAAGACAACATGCACAAGAAGTACAGGCTTCCATAGCGTCTGGTTCCGGCTCAGAATGAAATAAATGATGCAGCCAATATAATACGAGCAAAAGATTCTTCATTACTCTCCTCGTCTCCAGTTTGAACATTGGTTAATGCCACACGAAGTCTCAACAGCCGCCCCCAGAATGAAGTTTCGTAGTGACATGCAGCAGAACTGCCTCTTTTCACACACCTATGACCAGTGTCTCCTGTCCGCAGTACACTACCCGAGCCCCGCGAGATACACACACCCCACGGCCCGTACGTGTTCGCCGCTCGTGTATGCATCCAGCGAATAGCGCCAATTCTCTGTACATGGCGCGCTGAACACTTCCCTCTGACTACAGAACCAGCAGCAGATTCGGAATGTGCGTGCAACCGACGTAAAATCAATCCAAAAGTGTATCAAAATATAATCCATCCGATGCAGAGAGCAGAGAAGACAGCTCCAAGTAACACGCACGGTTCGCTGCCTGGGAGTGCACGGGGCAGATTTCGTGGACCGCCAAGGATGTTTAGATCATCTTGCCAAGCGCAGCTTGTTACCGCAGCTGCCTCTATCAGTCAAACCACACCTGATCCTTGCACTTTTAGTCGTTACTTTTCAGTGAATAGATAAGTATTTACTGAAAGGCAATTTTTTACTGACAATCTCAGTAGAAAGCACCATCCTATCTAGCAAGATGAATCTAACAGAATTGTTTAAAGACATGGCGCAAACGCTTGCGTACATGGAGGTATTCCTTCCTATGTGAACTGTATCAAAAATACTAGTCACGGTGGTCAATACTAAAATTTCAAAACTGTGTGTTCTGTTCAAAGCTGTTAACCTACAAAGATTTTACCAAACTGTGAGCATCAGTAGTTTTTTTTTTTTTTTTTTTTTTTTAAGCAGCTTGCACGTCTTCACGAATTTCACTGTTTATAACATTTCCTGCCTGTCGTAAAACCATACGATAATTTCCAGACTCCTTCTACAAATTTAGTTAATCCTTTAACAGCTCTGGACGTGTTAACGCGCGCGCCTTTGTACCTGTCCCTGTGTGTTCTGAATGTGTTTACGTGCGCCACTAGTCCTTCTACCTGGTACGTCTCCACGCGTAGACACGTTCAGAGTACCAGGTAGAAGGACTGGTAGCGCGCGTAAGCACGTTCAGAACACACAGGGACAGGTACAAAGGCGCGCGCGTTAACACGTCCAGAGCAGTTAAAAGGTTAAACGTTGTTCGTTTCCTCTACTGCAACTTAATGATATAAAAGATACAATAAAAGTACTTACTAATAATGTTAATTGCACAAAAATCTTGATGTAATGCAGTTGCCCAAGGTACGGACATCTGCTCTCGTAAATAAAACCTTTCGGAATGCGCGGACGGAATACAGAGCTCCGTACATACATCAGTGAGATAGGAAAGGCTGAATCCCCACAACTTGCCGTCTCTGAGCTACTCTTTCACGTTTTAGTACTGGGCTAATGGAAATGACATTGTGTTGACATTCTGTCAAGCCCGAACAACGCCTCCATTTGAAAGATGACGTTCTCTTCCGGAGACATCCAAAGAGAATCTACCTCAGGCAACTTACATAAGGATTCAACCGCCTGAGATGCACGGGGAGAGTGTAGGGTCTTTGGATGCAGTCATGATCCAAGGGCATGTGTCCGAACTTTTTAATAACTTCTCAATGAAGCGATAAAATAGTGGCAACGTAAAATTAAACATATTTCATTGATAAATTTTAAATCCAATTCTATTTGCCGATGATCAGGCAGTGAGTTCTATTAGAGAGTGGCGTACCCAGGTGGGCTTGGCACCATTACGGTGCGCTAGCGGAAGGTCGAATAAACTTGACGTAGCTTGGTGGAAGTTGTAGAATTCCTAGTTTCGGGGAGAGGTTTCGACAGGTTTCCTACTTCCCTTAAACGCTGCAATGTATCCATTACCGTCTACTGCAGGCACACCACGCAGACTGTTCGCGAGCGCATGGTGGCCATGGTGATGGGGATACACGTGTTCGGGTAACATCGGGTCCCGTAGCAGAGCGCCCATGCTGTCTGATAATAGTACTCTGACCAGGGAACACTAAGCGAATTTCGTGTGGATCTAACTCAGTGGGTGGGCTCTGTGTGTAAGAAATTCGGCTACACGGACCACCCGGTACAAAGACTGCCAGGATATTGGACAAGCATAATGTGAAGAGAGGTTCCCATTTACGACCTCTACTCCTACCAATCGGGAATCGCTACTGGCCCGCCTGGTGAGATTTCGAGTAATGGGAGATACGGCCCGAATAGAATGATAGGAGCCTGAGACAGGATCCAGAAGTAAGAAACGAAGATTCTGCTCATCTGGTTTCCAGAGGATAATTCATCAGTGTAATTCGCCGATAAAGCCTGTATTCACATAAAGGGAGACTTCCTCATGAGGTTATAAGCTTTCAGGGATCATGGAGGAGGGTAAATGTATAAATTTGATATACGTGACCACAGTCAGGAAAAGACCGAGTCGAAAGGTATAAGCGAAAATCCAAAGTACCGCCTTTCTTCTACGTCTACATCTACATGGATACCCCCAAAATTGCACTTAAATGTCTCGCAGAGGGTTCATAGAACCACCTTCACAATAATTATATATTATTCCAGTCTCGAACAGCGCGTGGAAGAAACGAACACCTCTGTTTTTCCGTGCGAGCTCTCATTTCTCTTATTTTATTATGATGATCGTTTCTCCCTATGTAGGTCGGCGTCAACAAAATATTTTCGCATTAGGAGGAGAAAGTTGGTGATTAAAATTTCGCGAGAAGATCCCGCCGCAACGAAAAACGCCCCCGTTTTAATGCTGTCCACCCCGAATCCTGTATCATGTCAGTGGCACTCTCTCCTCTATTTCGAGATAATACAAAACGTGCTGCTCTTCTTTGAGCTTTCTCGATGTCCTCTCTTAATCCTATCTGCTAGGGATCCCAGACTGCGCGGCAGTAGTCCAAGAGAGGAACGACAAGTGTAGTGTTGGCAGTCTCTTTAGTAGATGTGTTATATTTTCTAAGTGTTCTGCCAGCAAAACGCAGTCTTTGGTTTGCCTTCGCCAAAACATTTTCTATGTGTTATTTCCAATCTAAGTTGTTCGTACCTGTAATTCCTAAGTATTCAGTTGAATTCACGGTCTTTAGATTCGGGTGATTTATCATGTAATCTAAGTTTAACGGATTACTTTTGGCAATCATTTGTGTTATCCCACACTTTCGCAGCGCACAGGTATCTTTTATAAATCATTTTGAAGTTTGTTTTGATCTTCTGATGATTTTTATTAGATGATAAATGACAGCATCATCTGCAAATAACCTTAGACCACTGCTCAGATTGTCTCCTAAATCGTTTATATAGGTAAGGAGAAGCAGAAAGTCTATAACAGAACTTTGGGGAACGCCCGAAATCACTTCCGTTCTATTCCATGACTTGCGGTCACTTACCTCGACAGGAAATCACGAATCCAGTCACATAATTGAGACGATATTGCACAATCAAGCAATTTCACTGCAAGTCGCTTGTGTGGTGTAATGTCAAAAACTCCCGTGAATCTAGAAATACAGAAACAATTTGAAATACCTTGTCAATAGCACTCAAAACTTAGTGTGTGTAAATAGCTCGTTGCGTTTCACAAGAACGTTGGTTTCCAAATCCGTATTGACTGTGTATCAGTAGACCATTCCTTTGAGGTAATTCACAATGTTCAAACACAATATATGTTCCAAAATACTCCTGCATATCGACGTTAATGATATGGGCTTGTAATTCAGTGGATTACTCCTACTACCTTTCTTGAATATTGGTGTTTCCAGTCTCGTGAATCACTAACTGATCATGACGTACAGAATTCCCGCTGAATACTTCCCAGATACCTTCAGCTGATTTCTCCTGTTGTTTGACTGATGACGGGCCATGTAACCTGATGTCAGAAAGACGAAAATCTAATTTTGCTGTACAGTAATAATGAATTCCATTTTCCTGCACGCGTTTCACATGTTGCTACGATTATAACAGTTGTTCAGAACGGCGTCGCTCAACGTCTCTGGAGGCATGGGACTGTGCGTAAAGTTCTGTCATACCCGTTCTGATATCCCCGGTGTCGTTCAGCTGTGTCGTAGACAATGAGAATTCATGCCGGGTGATTCTCTTCAGTCACGACAGGTGTACCATCCACAAGGCTTTTCACGTGGTACCGCGAGTAGTGAACTTGTGCTGGCTGCGAAACAGTACCTACTTTGCCTCTTCACTTTTCACCGAAAGGAGTTCACCAACCCCCACTCCAAAGAGACCTAGGGCTGCATCGTGTTGGAACCACATCCGTTGACGAAAAGCGTGTGGGCTTTCTTACAGGAACTCGACTGTTGTCTCTTATAAGCACTTTGTACACTTTTGCATTCAATCGTTAAGGATGAAGAAACGGGCCTAGTGCCTGATCATTCACTTTGCCTGCCCACAAGTTGTTTGATAATCTGTGCTGGTCGTGATGGCTGTGTGCCGGAACTGTATGTAACTGAATTTCTCGCTAACAATCCGAATTCATTATTTCCTTGAAGCGTAGGGGTATTTCATATACGCTAAGTAACCTGATGGTGATCTATTCGCTACCAGTTAATGCTGTAGAAGTGATTTTCATACTTAGTGCTTATGTATTTTTGTTCTCAGTAACTTTACTAACTGCGCAATTTGTTTTGTATGGTAACCGTCTTCTGATGTTTAGCCTAGCGTACATCTTATTTCTGTTAAATTTACAACCTACATTTCTAGTATGGAATACCAAACCCGTGGTCATTATGGGAACTAATTTTCACGATCCTTGACAATTGCAAATGCGCCTGCAAGAGTCAATTGTTTCTACGTGTTCATGGGGCAGCACTGACGCAACATACGTAAGTCTTCAGATTCAATTGCTAATCAAGCCTTGTATGCATGAGAGATAAATTTAAATCATTGTGAAATATGGTTACAGCAAATAGAAGGCAAACTGTTAAATACTGACGCATTACTCGTCGCAATGTGACCCGCCAAGTAGATTTCAGCTGTTTGCTGTCCGAAACACTTTACATACCAATGGAAAAATTCTTGATGTAAGAAGTTGTGGGTTTCTCCACTCGGACTCGGCGACGAATCTGCAGATCTGCATCCTGGAGCGGCAGAGGGAGTTGAGGGCCTTTGGTGCAAGTTGCGGTGCTCTCGACTGGAATGAGAGATAAGGCTGCGGAGCAGCGTTTCCAGGGCGACAGACAAACATCTCGCCGCCAGCTTTTCGGGAACTCCAGGGCGGACTATCAGGGTTTCCGCAAGAAGGGCACCTATATGAACAACGCAGCGAACTTTAGTCCACGTTCTTTCAGTTACTTACTGGCTGAATGCGGGTGAAATGTGAAACACTTATTCCGAAAGTACGTTTGTGCAGATTTAAACTACAATTTTAGGGCAGACTTTGTCGGGGAACAAGTGTTAAGCCGCTGAGTATTGAGCTTATGAACCGTTTCTTATTTTCAATTAAGTAAATATATTTCCACGTGAATCAAAGTGTACACTACTCTATAAAAGCATATCGTTGATTTACTTCATTACAAAAAACGTCGAAAAGCTCCTGAACAGTGTGCTTCAAACTTTTACACGATGCATGAACAAGCGTTCGGAGGGCTGCAAATTTTAATCCTTTAAGGTACATAAATATGTAAATAATATTCGCTGACGGAAGAAAATCGCATCAAAAATAATTAGCAAATGTGAAATTCTGGTACACTAATAATCAGTGTAACCGCCAGACTGGTGAACGCCAACATGGAAACGTGCGGGAATTGTGTTATCCATTTGCCGGATGTCAGTTTGTGGGATGGATTTCCATGCCAGTTGCACTTGATCGGCCAGTACAGGGACGGTTAATACTGTTTGTGGATGACGTTGGAGTTGTCGTCCAATGATGTTCTTCTTGTACTCGACTGGAGGCAGATCTGGTGATCAAGGTCATAGCAACGTGTCGACACTCTGTGGAGCATGTAGGGTTACAACGTCGGTATGTGGGCGAGCGTTATCCTGTTAGAAAACACCCCTGGAATGCTGTTCATGAATGGCAGCACTACACCTCGAATCACCGGACTGACGAACGATTTTGCGGTCAGGGTGGGTAGGATACCCACGACAGTGCCCCTGCTGTTATCCGAAATCGTAGCCAACACCATAACTCCAGATCCATGTCCGTTATGTCTAGCACGCAGACATGTTGGTTGCAGGCCCTCAACTGACCTTCTGCTGACCAACACACAGCCGTCACTGGCACTGTGGCAGAACTATCTTTCATCAGAGAGCTCTAAGAGACCTTCGCCCTGCCCTCCAGTGAGCTCTAACTTGACACCACTGAAGTCGCCAATGGCGGTGATCTGGGGTCAGTAGAATGCAGGGTACAAGGCGTTTGACTGGGAGCCGTCCTTGAAGTAACCGATTTTTAACACTTCGTTACATCACTGTGGTGCCACTTGCTGCTCAAATTGCTGCTGCAGATGCAGTACGATGCGACTGAGTTATATGCCAAACACGATGGCCTTCCCTCTCGCTAGTGACACACTGCCGTCCGGAACTGGGATTTCTTGCAACATTACATCCTCGTAGCACCGCTGCACAGTGCTTACATTTCACACGTCTTTCTGCAGTATCGCAGAAGCAACACCCAGCTCCTCATACTCCTATTATAAGACATTGTCGAAACTGTGAGTCCAGCCGGTGTGTCAGAGCGGTTCTAGGCGCTTCAGTCTGGAACCGCAGACCGCTACGTTCGCAGGTTCGAATCCTGCGTCGGGCATGGATGTGTGTGATGTCCTTAGGTTAGTTAGGTTTAAGTAGTTCCAAGTTCTAGGGGACTGATGACCTCGGATATTAAGTCCCATAGTGCTCAGAGCCATTTGAACCATTTGAAACTGTGAGGTGTTGATAATGATGTCTTTATCGCCTTAAAAGAATTCTTGACTAATATGATCTCACCACATCCAATCTCGAAAGCAACTAACGCACATGACCGTTAGAGATTGTATATAAAGCAACATGATTTTCGCCTGATAATGGCACTACTGGCGCCACTTTACGCGACTGGCGTGAAATTTGATTAAGCATCATTTTTCAGATGTAGAAACATGCCTACCAACATTAGTTTGTGTCGCACAACTCCTTCCTCGTATTACGTGTTTTTTTTGTTTTTTTTTTTAGTACGTACTCGCAGAAATATCTATCTCAAGACCAATGTCTGATATGTTTTAACGAGGAATGCTCTCTTTACCTGTGCTGGTCTGCTTAGTACATCCTTCTTGCTTCGACCTTTACTCATTATTTTTACTTGAATGTAGCAGAATTTCTTCACTTCCAGAATGCATCTTTGCAGAGGAGAGTGCGCTATCGTGAAACTTCCTTGTCTTTCTCACACGCCCTTAGCGACTGAAATATTCACGAACGTCTCACGAGCTGCGGCAAAGCATTATCCTGCCATTACCGAAAAACTTTGAGGTTCGCCGATGACATTGTAATTCTGTCAGAGACAGCAAAGGACGTGGAAGAGCAGCTGAACGGAATGGACAGTGTCATGGAAGGAGGATATAAGATGAACATCAACAAAAGCAAAACGAGGATAACGGAATGTAGTCGAATTAAATCGGGTGATGCTGAGGGTATTAGAGTAGGAAACGAAACGCTTAAAGTAATAAGTGAGTTTTGCTATTTGGGGAGCAAAATAACTGATGATGATCGAAGTAGAGAGGATATAAAATGTAGACTGGCAATGGCAAGGAAAGCGTTTCTGAAGAAGAGAAATTTGTTAACATCGAGTATTGATTTAAGTGTCAGGACGTCTTTTCTGAAAGTATTTGTATGGAGTGTAGCCATGTATGGAAGTGAAATGTGGACGATAAATAGTTTAGTCCAAAAGAGAACAGAAGAATGCTGAAGATTAGGTGGGTAATCACATAACTAATGACGAGGTATTGAATAGAATTGGAGAGAAGAGAAATTTGCGGCACAACTTGACTAGTAGAAGGGATCGGTTGGTAGGACATATTCTGAGGCATCAATGGAACACCAATTTACTACTGGAGGGCAGCGCAGTGGGTAAAAGTCGTAGAGGGAGACCAAGAGATGAATACACTAAACGGATTCAGAAGGATGTAGGTTGCAGTAGGTACTGGAGATGAAGAAGCTTGCACAGGATAGAGTAGCGTGGAGGGCTGCATCAAATCAGTCACTGGACTGAAGACCACAACAACAACAATCTCTGTCGGTGTCCGTCACGTTAGCCGTAAAGATCCTTTGTCAGCTTTAGGAAGGATTTTGAGTCCGGTTTTCGGTCCAACACAAAGTTTTAATCACCTAGAAAGTCTCCTTCACTTCATGTAGTACATGTCCCCCAATCCTGAATTTATGTTTATGGCTAATGTCTTCTCTGTTGCTTCCCATTACATTCCTTTTTGTTTGATTTGCCCTAAATCCATAATTGTACGCCCTCTGGACCATTTATTGAATTCAGGAGGTCCTCTAAATCTTCTTCTCCTTCGCAGGGTATTGGGAATCTTATCATTGAACCTTTCGACCACAATTTTAATTAAATTAGAACCATATTAATACCTTCAGCTGCTGACGGGCGTTGATATGTATCAACGGGGACAGGTGAAAATGTGTGCCCCGACCGAGACTCGAACCCGGGCTCTCCCGCTTACATGGCAGACGCTCTATCCATCTGAGCCACCGAAAGAACAGACACCATATCCAAATAAGTATACAACTTTTATTCTACTCTATAATCTCATGTGATGTGCGCCCTGAGGCATTCTCTAAAGTGCAAGGCACACAGAGCAGAGGTGAATGCAGATGCCTCGCTCCATGCTCGCCGGCGAGTGACGTGGCCGTCTCGCCTGCTCGGCGCCTGCGCACTCGCTGGAAGTGGCCATAACGGCGCCACCCCTCGCGCCTCGCTGCGGATTAATGACGCATGAGAAGCGACTTCATCGAGTTTGCGAAAACACATAAATATGGCTGCAACTGTTCAAAAGACCAGAAGCATTCATCATGTTGTGAAAAAGCTGACGACCAGCGGTCGAAGGGTAGCGGGCAAGTTTCTGCTCTATGATGAATAGTGTGTTTTCGGCAGACGCGAGGTTTATATTGTCTCGGGCGCTTCCTCTTAGCACTTCCGAATCTCGTATTTTATTTTTCATCTTGCAATCGCTGGTTTAGTTCGTTTACTCAACGAGTACGAGGAAAAACTTAAGTTTAGTGACAGTATACTGTGATCTACAGAAGAGAGCTTGTTAAATAAGAACAAGTTAAATGCTTCAAATGGCTCTGAGCACTATGGGACTTAACTTCTGAGGTCATCAGTCCCCTAGAACTTACAACTACTTAAACCTAACTAACCTAAGCACGTCACACGCATCCATGCTCGAGGCAGGATTCGAACCTGCGACCGTAGCAGTCACGCGGTTCCGGACTGAAGCGCCTAGAACCACACGGTCACCTCGGCCGGCAACAAGTTAAATCAAACGTTTTTGAGCAACATAAATTGCAGCACGACGTTGATCGACATGTGGTCTTCAATACAGTATGAATTCATATCATATCATATCTTTATAAATGAGGAACCACAACAGCTGTTAAAAGATCCTTTAATAACACGACCAGCATCACAGCTTAAATGCATCCTCAGGTACACATAATCAATTCATATAAAATCCGGACTGGATTTAAATGAACGGCCGAACATTCTCAGTCTGTAGTTTACATCAAACGATCACATGTACCTGAGGATGGAGCTATGAGTTGCGAAACCAGCAGATTTAATAAAGAATCATTTGCTGGCTGTTGGGGTTCCTCATTTATCAAGATGTACTTCCACAACTATGGCTGCCCAGAGAATTAAGTGCTTTGTCGTTTGATTTTTAGTTTAAAGCTCCTCCCGCAAGATTTTTTAAACGTACTTACGTTGTCAAATACGTGCCAAATTATCTGGTGTTAGTCATGTTTCCAGCGTACGACAGTTTCTCCGAAATATGATGAGGTGCTGATTAACGAAACTTGAGTGCTGTGTGGTATTTATGGAGATTATTCGTTTCATGCAACTGCTGCTTGCCGTAAAACTACAGTACAAAAATGAACATTTCTTGTTCGAAGATACTGAGCGTTCCACATAGAACTATCATCTGCAGTCGCAGAAGGGTTCCTAGATATCACAAGTGTACTATACCTCTTGTAATTTAGTGTGTGTTTTCCGTGTATCAAATGCAACGCATTCAGATTACTCAATTTCTACTATTTCATGAATAACTCTTCAACTCTTTATCCCTAGATTTTTTTAATTCTGGTGATATTTTCTGTCTCTCAATGTACTTTTACCTTCTCTGTAAATTTGAACCTATGAATTGTCATACACTTTTCTTAGATTACAGATATTTTTAATCCAGGTTAAATGTCAGAGTACGTTATCAAATTACTAGATGCAGTTGTTTTTGTTACAACTGTTGCTGACTGCACAAAGTTACTGCCTCGGTAACGGCTATTCGTATAAAGAATTGGAAAATTATTTAAATTATATGAATGTCTAAGCAATAGCCCCCCTTTTTAAGTGATGCAATTTCGTCGTCACAGACGAAGTTACTTACCGGTGAACCTCACGTGCGGAAATTTCTCATTGATAAGAATAACATCCATAGAATCCCTAAGTTATTTTGAGAGAAGGAAAATTAAAGGCAGCAAACAGGAAATTGCGCTGCTTGACAACTGCCATGTCAACGGCCTTGCCGCAGCGGTAACACCGATTCCAGTCAGATCACGGAAGTTCAGCGCTGGCGGGCTGGGTTAGCACAGGGATGGGTGACCATCCGTCTGCCGAGCGCTGACGGCAAGCAGGGTGCACTCAGACCCTGGGAGGCAAACTCAGGAGCTACTTGATCGAGAAGTAGCGGCTGCGGTCTCGGAAACTGGCAAACGGCTGGGAGAGCAGTGTGCTGACCACATGCCCCTCCATATCTTCATCCACTGATGCCTATGGGCTGAGGATGACACAGCAGCCGGTCGGTACAGTTGGACCTTCATGGCCTGTTCCAGTGCGGAGGGGGGGGGGGGGGGAGGTTTCTTCATTTTTTTTTTCTTGACAATTGCCGAGCGACAGAAACATTGTTCGACAGGAATAATGACAGGCAGTGGCGGATGACATGAAAGACAGTAAATACGCAACAGAGGTCGTGCAGTGGTATATTTATAGCGGTAAATGATACAGATTTTACCACATGGCACAGCAGGATAACAACCATAAACAACGTTCATGTTTGGTAGAGGACTGACTCCCAACATAAATGGAATGTACTCGCGAATGTGGACCACTTCCGGCTGTATAAAGTGAGAGGCACCCACATGCCTTGCTCATACTGTGGCATCAAGCAGTCAGGCCTGCAAGATGAGTGGTCTGCCAAGCGAGTGGATTCATTCTTATTTATCGAGTAACATGAACTCTAGTACTCTCACTTAAGTTACAAGTGGAGTGGAGTGGGGAGTGCCGCGGCTCTGTCGCCCGTCGCCATGGCGACGTCAGCTCGGCCCGCTAGCGGTATGGGCGTTACGACACCCAATCAGTCAGATCCTTCCGTGCATCTCGCAACATTACAGACAAAAGGATATATTTAAATACTCATTGATTACATGTATGATCTATTAGATACATTGGTAATAAAAGAATCTTTGTTCTAAAAAAACATAAAATCATACCCCCAAGTTTTCTACACATACAACATCAACATTTATCCCTTTTCTATATACAGCCCACACTTGCACTATTGATTGTACCTGTCGTTCCTCATACAAAAACATGAAAATATAAAAACAAAACAAAAGGAATAATAAACAATCTATACAGCTCATAATTACAATATCAAATAGTAGGCTACTCTTACATCCTACCACAGTGAAAATATTAGAAACTGTTTATTTTAAAACTGCAATATACAGTGAACCTTTGTGCTTGTGACAGACTGAAATTAATACCCCTTGAAAGTGTTCTAACAAAAAAATAAGAAATAATGTACACAGCTCACAATTACCCACCACAGGTTATTAAATATTAAACTACTTTAACATCCTGGCGAAGAGTTCTCGGGCTTCCGGGCGGGTGGCGGTGTCTTCAAACAGCGACGTTTCGACGAGTGACATACTCATCATCTTCTGGCGAAGTGCCGAGACTTTGCGGATGCCGGTCCCTTTATACCTGCGGTGTGCCCCCCACCACCTGGCCGCGGAAGGCTGGGTCCAGAGGAGCCGGCGGGCGAGGTGGAGGGGGAAGCGGGTGCGCCGTTCGTGTCTCCGTCAGAGCATTCTGATTGCGTCTCGTGAGCTGGACGGTTCTTGTTGCGTTCCTGGCGTATTGCGGCTAATGCTGGATTCCAGGCCGCGCTCAGTTGATAGCCTTCGTCCCTGTTCACAAGGTTCTCGTGGACCCGTAGACTATTCATTCTTTAATGACGCTATCCCAATAGCTCCCGGCTCGGCATAGCACCCTGGTGTTTTCGAAGTCAAAGGTGTGGTTTTCTTTGATGCTATGTTCAGCTATAGCAGATTTCTCTATCTGTCCAAGTCGAACATGCCTGATGTGTTCCTCGCACCTTTTTGAGATGCAGCGCTGCGTTTGACCAATGTACTGCACACCACATTCGCAGGCAATGTTGTATATACCAGGTGTGTTTAGTTTGAGTGGGTCTTCAGCTGAGCCCAGCAGCTCTTTCGTCTTCGGCGGTGGTCGGAAGACGGTATTTATGTTAGATTTTCTTAATAGCCTCCCGATTTTGGCTGATGTGGGCCCCAAATATGGAAGAAAGGCGAGTCTCTTGTTAACTTCCTCTTCCTCTTCCTGAACTTTGTCAGCCTGTCTCCTCTTGAAGGCCCTGCCAATCTGTGTTTCACTGTACCCGTTTTTCCGAAATACCTCTCTTAGGTGGTGTAATTCGTCTGAGAGGCTTTCTTTGTCACAAATAACGTGCGCCCTATGCACCAAGGTGGTCAGTACTGACTGGCGTTGCGCCGGATGGTGGCAGCTGGTTGCATGGAGGTACAGGTCTGTGTGTGTCTTTTTTCTATATACTGAATGGCCCAGCGTGCCATCCGCTTTCTTCCTGATCAGTATGTCCAGGAATGGAATACAGCCATTCTCTTCTACTTCCATCGTGAAGGTTATATTCTCATGTATGCCGTTTAGGTGGTCCATAAACTCCTCCAGTGCCTGCCTGCCATGCTGCCAAATCACGAAAGTGTCGTCCACATAGCGGAAGAAGTGCCTGGGTTTACGGTGAGCAGTTTGTAGTGCCACCTCCTCAAAGTGTTCCATATAAAGATTCGCGATCCCTGGAGCAAGGGGAGATCCCATGGCCACTCCATCCACTTGTTCATAATGCTCTCCATTGCACTTGAAGTAGGTGGTCGTAAGTGCATATTCAAAGAGCTTCACTGTTTCAGGCTCGAAGTGCCGATTAAGGAGCGCCAAGGCGTCTTGTAGCGGTACTTTTGTGAACAAGGAGGTGACGTCGAAGCTCACGAGTAGGTCATCACTCTGTATTCGGATGTCCTTCAGTATTCTAACGAAATCCGCGGAGTTTTTCACGTGATGACTGCAGTGTCCCACCACTGGTTTCAATAGTGTCGCCAGGTATTTGGCCAGTCCATAACTGTGCGAGTTGATAGTGTCCAGAATCGGCCGTAGAGGCACCCCATCTTTGTGAATCTTGGGCAACCCATACAGGCGCGGTGTCGTTGGCGCTCTGGGATACAGCCGTTTCTGCACTGCCTCTGGTAGATCTGAGTCCTTCAGTAGCGCCACGGTTTTCCTGGTCATCGTCGACGTAGGGTCCTTGTTGAGCTTCCTGTAGGCTGGGTCTTGCAGCAGAGAGCAGATTTTCTGTTGGTAGTCGACTGTGCGAATCAGCACCGTCGCATTTCCCTTGTCTGCTGGGAGGACCATGATGTGAGCATCATCCCTCAGTGCGCGGATAGCCTCTCGCTCCTGCGCAGTAATGTTAGCTTTAGGGAGTCGTAACTTGTCGATGATCCTGCAGGTCTCCCTTCGGATCTGCTCAGCTTCCTCCTTGGGTAGGCCCCGGATAGCTTCCTCTACGCTGCTGATGATGTCCCGTTTCGGTATGGTCCTTGGTACAGGTGCAAAGTTCAACCCTTTCGTGAGGACAGAAGTTGTGGCTGCATCTAGCACCTTATCTGTCAAATTTACAATAGCTCTGGTACTATTTGTCACCTTCTGGGTCGACTGAGCTCCAGAGAGTCTGCCGAATTTGTTGATCTGTCTTGCGGCAACATGTCGTTTCTGCACCTCACTGTCGGCGTGAGAGCTGCAGTCAACCCACTCCCAAGTGTGTGCCGGTAATGCTTCTGCCATTTTCAGGTGACATGCGATCAGGATGCGTGCATTCTTGTCCAGTTCTTGCCGTGTGTAGTGAATGCGTTCCCTGACGATGGCCATCCCTGCTCGCCGTAAAATACGTTCGGTTTTCTTCGTTTTCACAGGATGTCTTAATTTCGCAAATCGTGGCAAGATGTTCTTGTCTCGGCAACGTTGGAGGAAAGCCAGTGAGCTGAGCAATTTGGCTTTCCTGTTGCGTTCTTTCTGCAGCAGCTTGAAGCTACAGAGCATCTCCTCCCCGTAGAGGTGTCGTAAATGTGAGTGTATGCTTTCCCGGCGTATACAGCTGGCGAAGAGTTCTCGGGCTTCCAGCCGGGTGGCGGTGTCTTCAAACAGCGACGTTTCGACGAGTGACATACTCATCATCTTCTGGCGAAGTGCCGAGACTTTGCGGATGCCGGTCCCTTTATACCTGCGGTGTGCCCCCCACCACCTGGCCGCGGAAGGCTGGGTCCAGAGGAGCCGGCGGGCGAGGTGGAGGGGGAAGCGGGTGCGCCGTTCGTGTCTCCGTCAGAGCATTCTGATTGCGTCTCGTGAGCTGGACGGTTCTTGTTGCGTTCCTGGCGTATTGCGGCTAATGCTGGATTCCAGGCCGCGCTCAGTTGATAGCCTTCGTCCCTGTTCACAAGGTTCTCGTGGACCCGTATTTCTATTGATTCTTTAATGACGCTTTCCCAATAGCTCCCGGCTCGGCATAGCACCCTGGTGTTTTCGAAGTCAAAGGTGTGGTTTTCTTTGATGCTATGTTCAGCTATAGCAGATTTCTCTATCTGTCCAAGTCGAACATGCCTGATGTGTTCCTCGCACCTTTTTGAGATGCAGCGCTGCGTTTGACCAATGTACTGCACACCACAAAACCGTGGCGCTACTGAAGGACTCAGATCTACCAGAGGCAGTGCAGAAACGGCTGTATCCCAGAGCGCCAACGACACCGCGCCTGTATGGGTTGCCCAAGATTCACAAAGATGGGGTGCCTCTACGGCCGATTCTGGACACTATCAACTCGCACAGTTATGGACTGGCCAAATACCTGGCGACACTATTGAAACCAGTGGTGGGACACTGCAGTCATCACGTGAAAAACTCCGCGGATTTCGTTAGAATACTGAAGGACATCCGAATACAGAGTGATGACCTACTCGTGAGCTTCGACGTCACCTCCTTGTTCACAAAAGTACCGCTACAAGACGCCTTGGCGCTCCTTAATCGGCACTTCGAGCCTGAAACAGTGAAGCTCTTTGAATATGCACTTACGACCACCTACTTCAAGTGCAATGGAGAGCATTATGAACAAGTGGATGGAGTGGCCATGGGATCTCCCCTTGCTCCAGGGATCGCGAATCTTTATATGGAACACTTTGAGGAGGTGGCACTACAAACTGCTCACCGTAAACACAGGCGCTTCTTCCGCTATGTGGACGACACTTTCGTGATTTGGCAGCATGGCAGGCAGGCACTGGAGGAGTTTATGGACCACCTAAACGGCATACATGAGAATATAACCTTCACGATGGAAGTAGAAGAGAATGGCTGTATTCCATTCCTGGACATACTGATCAGGAAGAAAGCGGATGGCACGCTGGGCCATTCAGTATATAGAAAAAAGACACACACAGACCTGTACCTCCATGCAACCAGCTGCCACCATCCGGCGCAACGCCAGTCAGTACTGACCACCTTGGTGCATAGGGCGCACGTTATTTGTGACAAAGAAAGCCTCTCAGACGAATTACACCACCTAAGAGAGGTATTTCGGAAAAACGGGTACAGTGAAACACAGATTGGCAGGGCCTTCAAGAGGAGACAGGCTGACAAAGTTCAGGAAGAGGAAGAGGAAGTTAACAACAGACTCGCCTTTCTTCCATATTTGGGGCCCACATCAGCCAAAATCGGGAGGCTATTAAGAAAATCTAACATAAATACCGTCTTCCGACCACCGCCGAAGACGAAAGAGCTGCTGGGCTCAGCTAAAGACCCACTCAAACTAAACACACCTGGTATATACAACATTGCCTGCGAATGTGGTGTGCAGTACATTGGTCAAACGCAGCGCTGCATCTCAAAAAGGTGCGAGGAACACATCAGGCATGTTCGATTTGGACAGATAAAGAAATCTGCTATAGCTGAACATAGCATCAAAGAAAACCACACCTTTGACGTCGAAAACACCAGGGTGCTATGCCGAGCCGGGAGCTATTGGGATAGCGTCATTAAAGAATCAATAGAAATACGGGTCCACGAGAACCTTGTGAACAGGGACGAAGGCTATCAACTGAGCGCGGCCTGGAATCCAGCATTAGCCGCAATACGCCAGGAACGCAACAAGAACCGTCCAGCTCACGAGACGCAATCAGAATGCTCTGACGGAGACACGAACGGCGCACCCGCTTCCCCCTCCACCTCGCCCGCCGGCTCCTCTGGACCCAGCCTTCCGCGGCCAGGTGGTGGGGGGCACACCGCAGGTATAAAGGGACCGGCATCCGCAAAGTCTCGGCACTTCGCCAGAAGATGATGAGTATGTCACTCGTCGAAACGTCGCTGTTTGAAGACACCGCCACCCGGCTGGAAGCCCGAGAACTCTTCACCAGCTGTATACGCCGGGAAAGCATACACTCACATTTACTTTAACGTCCTAACACAATAAACATTTTAGAAACGGATGACTCTAAATCTACAACATACAATGCACCTTTGTGCTTGTGACAGACTGAAATTAGTATCTCTATATATAATTTACATTTTATTATATATAACAACATTTCTAGGACATGTATGAACCATCCACATGATGTCAAATCCTGACCTGCCATCGAGGTTCATCCAAATCAAACAATACACAATAATGTTTTAGTTACAGATCGGTAGCATCCCCTTTACAGGAGTGTGCGCATTGATCACACTACTCTACGACTCTCACTCACCAGACATCACATTTTCCTTCTCATTCAGTCCATTAATACACTAACAGAATAGGTCTAGAAGTCAGCTAACCTTAACACCACCACACTCACGACAACATACCATACCTTTTCTCCCTTATACTCATAACACCACCACACTCACGACAACATACCATACCTTTCCTCCCTTATACTCAACCACATAACACATGAAGCTGTTTCGGAGATAGCATTCCAGTCTCCGAATTCGTCCTTTCACTTTGGCACCTCTCTCATCGGCTTACCTCTGCATTCAGTTTACTGATTATTCATCCTGCTAAATATCACTTTAGAATTGCGACATTTCATCTAAGAACAAAAAATACACAAATTACTCATCCTGCAAAATAACTGTACACATTCTTGGTACCGTTTTGATTAGTTATACTGGTACCAGGCTTCAACAACAACAACAACAAAAATTATTTTTTTTACATAGCAACTGTTATGGTAAGAATTAGATTTACACTTATATTACATCTTACGTCAGTATTCCACAACGTTCACCATCTGGATCTCATACTCCCTATATGTCCTTTCACATTGTGCAGTTGTCCTCATCTCTTCATTCGTATTTCGGCTCTCCGTCCGTCCATTACTCCATCATTTCCTGGTCTTCCTTCGCCGTTGGCATCAATCTCTATTGCAGCATACACAGGCCTCTCTGTAACATATATCTAAGACATCTCCACGTTATTAATTCTACTCACCTCTATTTACCACAGTTTCATCACGTCGAATCTCTCTTTATTAATCACACTGCTTCACGTCGCTTCTCTCCTTAAATATCCCCTTTATCCACTACTATTTATCACGTCGTTTCTCTATCTACCATCTTTATCCACTCATTAATCATCACGTCGTTTCTGCTTGATCCTTATTCATACGACAAAAAATACGTACATACACCACTCTGTCGACTCCTGTTCATGACTCATTCGACCAGTCTATTCCGTCATACTTCCTGACATCCCGCCTGAAGATTCTTATGTTCGATTTGACCCTGCACAACGTTACACACCACAAATAAATACACAGACTATCTACCATAAATTGCCTACTTTCGATCTATCCTTAACTTTTCCACAATTTGATGTTTGAAATGTGATGAAGCCCACGCGATTGTTTTCCCTTGATCGTCTCAATCAGTACAGCATTTTCCTGGACAATCCGCCTCACTATGAATGGTCCACTATACACAGTAAAGAATTTGCTAGTTAGGAATCTAAGCTTACATGAAAATTAAATGTGTGCAGAGAATATACAAGCTGTGAGAGATAGGACAGCCCAAGTGTTAGAAACTTTGGTGCTAGTGGCCTCTTTCACTAACACCAGATTCCGAACAACCATACACAGCACCTCATTATAACTGTCACCACGACTATGACATGCTATAGATCAGATGGCATCTAATTTAAAAACTTCGATCACATGTTGACTTTTTACATTACGTGTTAAGTACCTGCAATAGTCAAATCGCACTAATTAAACTGGACTTATTGGCATTATTACATAACATTTTAGCAACTGGTTTCTTTGAGGAAACAGTCCTTTTTACATTACTGTTCGAAATAAAAATTTGCAAATTTTGCTCTGAGAGACCAGCCTAACAGATGCCATTACTGGTGTTTTATTCTCTGATCAGAAGTATGGTATTTGCACTCCTACATATCAGTAGAATATGTCTGCTACATAGACAATTTTCAGTGCCAGCTGCATGTGTTTTAAGGCAAGATGCTAAGGGCTGATATGTTGGATTAGTTTCTCCTATTCTTCAATCCATTATGACAAGAATGAAATGCCAGGATTCCATACTCTCCTGTTATTCTGATAGTGTCTATCCTCGACTCTGTCTGACCTATGAGTCGTGGCTCCGTTTACGATGTTGCTCTCATTACCAAGTTCCTGTAACAAGTGCTGAAATGACGAAGAATCGTCTAAGCCTCTGCCTGCTATCACTATATCTCTGCCCAATCTCACTGGCAACTTCGTTATACAGATCCTAATGAGCTCCCCAGTTTCGTATGGCACATCCAAATACCTATTTCGTCTCAGCATTTCCTGATAGCACGCCACTGGATCTCTTATACCACCTTCGTTACCATTCCGCATCATCAATATGCTTTGCGTAACCTGGTCCTGCTTACTTTGCGACCAGAATTCATTTAAATAGCTACTACAGTCTTTAATAACTTCCTGCATTTTCGCTCTAGCCTCGTCCCTCAAATGGTTACACAGAAACTTCATTTTGAGGGGCAGTCCCCACGATGAAGGTAATGAATCTTGAAATTGAGACAGCCTTGGACTATACCCAGTTGGGTTTGCCACCTGCTTTATCCGACACAAACGTTCTTCTGACTCTCTGAATTCGTCTTCCCCTTTCTGCCTATTTTTGCTTTTTGAGTTTATCTCAATCTCCCTCTGCAATCTACCTGGTGGTGTGTCACCTTCGCTACTGCACGCTAATTGCAACTGTGCAAGTTCTTCCCTATGTTTCCTATTTGTTTCTAATTGTGCCTCTTTAAACTGTAATAGTGATTGTATCTCTCCCTGGTTGGCATAAACCTCTCGCTGCGTACTGTCAGAGCCTGTCTCATCTCTTATACAGAGCTTTTCTACATCTGCACTAATCGTATTCATTCTGACCACTACCTCTTTGATTCACCCATCCGGCAACACGTCCCTACGCTCAGTAGTATCACTCTCTATTGCAAATACTTGTACCTCCAAATTATTAGCTTTTTCTTTCACGGCGTCACATACTTGCTTCAACGCACCCAGATTCTTCTCCCCCTCATCTAACCGATTATTAACTGCGGGCAGACGCTCATCGATAACTGTGTGTAGCTTCCTCATTGCCTCTTTATTTCCCTCATCCAATGCCTCCATACTTTCCTTACTACCTTTATCCATCGCTTCCCATCTTTCCTTATTATCTCTATGCATTGCGTCCAATATTTCCTTAAACTCCCTATCTCTCTCCTTATTATCTCTATCCATCCTCTGTAAAAACTGCAGTATCACATTGTCATTTGCTACTTTCGACGCGCTCACCTCGTTTGCCTGAGAAACCGTAGCTTCGCTAAGGGTAGCTGCACTTTCACTGCATACCTGACCTAGTCCCGGCTCGCCCGCGTCGTTGGGAAAAGCCCCCCAATTGTGAACAAAGCCCGCCGCTCAAAGGATCACCTAGCAGCGGTCCACTGAACAATTCAGCCCCTTCCGAGTGTTTGTCGTTCTCGCTCATTAACCCATGGTCAACAGCTACTTCCTGCTGCACTGCTACGTTCACGCCAGAATCACTATTCCCCATGGTGACTACACTTTCGACTGCGACCTAGTTACTACGGACATTACGCAAAAAAAATTATACAACGATCTTCCAGCCTTGGACGATATAGCAATTAATTGCATAAAAAAAATAAAAGATCCTCACCAATCCAGAAAGAAATTGCAAACAGAAAAAATTTTGCTTCTTAGCGCTATCACAATATATTCCATAAAAAAAAATAAAAAAATCTTAACAGCAAACCCTAACAGCAAAATATCCTGGCAAAATGTAACCTGGCCAAATTATCCTGGCAACAAAATATCCTGGCAGAAACGGAATCCTGGCAGGGTCGAAATTATGAGAGGCACCCACATGCCTTGCTCATACTGTGGCATCAAGCAGTCAGGCCTGCAAGATGAATGGTCTGCCAAGCGAGTGGATTCATTCTTATTTATCGAGTAACATGAACTCTAGTACTCACACTTAAGTTACAAGTTATCCTCCGATATGATTAATACGCAACGGAAACACGCATCTGACTATCAGTAATTTACAGAACTCTGACTGTACACTACGCACTGGCAATACCACATTTTATTTTTGTCTTTTATTTAACGGCTTTTGTCACCACGTGGCCACCGCACTGAATATGAATGGCGCACACATTATAAATTCGGGATATTATGACAACATACAATTCGAAGGAAAAGTTCACCAATCTTTTTCTTTTCACTATCTTATTTATTCCGATAAATTCTCTAACCTAAACACACAAATTCTACAACCTACAACAATAACACATGAGAAATTCCGCCCAGTGTGTATGGCTTTACAATAGTGAATCTCTGTATTATGGTCTCGTAATTATTTTTAACACTACAGTGCACTTTCTGGATAGGATGGTGGATCTTTTATTATACCTCACACTTCGACTCTCACAATCACCATCACTAAACTTTCCTCCAGACCGAGCAGTACTGAAGGAACAAGCATAACCCACTAATCTTTTGAAACTACCTCGCTACTCTCCCATGCAAACCACACATACCCAAATTACATGACATACACCACACTACAATAGGAAATACTACACAGAGAATGGTCACAACATTATCACTTTCAGCTTTCCCACTTCAATTAATACTTATCCCAGTTTCACACGACACTGCCCCACTTCGTAATTGTACTTTCCTACTATAAACTCTGGAGATATATGCACGTCTTCCTGTGCAATGCATGCCAAGTGGCGTTGCTGGATAGACGGCCGACTCACCTTGATTCTCTCTCAGAGTTTAAATCTAGCGTCACACGGAATCATATCGCACAAAGTAACATTAAGAACATATTCATCACACACGCGAGTCCTCAACTGATACCATGGACGAGTACTTCTCTTTATCCTTTGTCTCATACACAGATTGAGACTCACACAGTACTCACCACGTGGAAGTACTCGTCTCTAATTTCAAGTCCTGCACACGCCATTTCTTAAATATTTCAACTTATGGTACACACGCTATTTCTTAAATATTTCAACTTATTGTACACACGCTAGTAATTCAGCTTAACTTAAGCACATGGAAGTATTTCAACTTATTGCGACACGTGGTTTCATTGTGACCGTTGGTCACTTCCGAAGATTACTACAATCCCATTAATATTACCTGCCTGACATTTAATTCTCCCCACAAAAGTTCCTGAAATAGAGAAATTATTATTTCAAACTACTCTTAAATATTCCACATGCATACCATGTCTCCACTCTTTCGTCATTACGGAGCACAACTAAAACAGGTCTTAACAGCACAAGATCCAGCGGCAGAGTGCTGAAACATGGCCATTCTCTAGGTCCTCTCCCATCTCTGTCGAGGTGGGGGAAGCACCTTGCTATCGTATTGGTCAGCCACATTTCAGGCGCTCAAAGCTCTGGTAAATTTCATCTCTTTGGTCCCACCAAAGGTGGCCAAAGGATCGACTCAAAGATGATCATATATTCACATTCACTATCTGCGGTTAGCAGACGACCATACATTCATTCATTTCACAGATCTCACCAAACTGGATGTAGGGATTTACTTTGTGGGAGTGCACATGTGATCAATTAAATAAATAAATTGTCATTCTTTCCCACACTGGTATCCGGCTTCGCTGTATTAATTGAAATTGAGTTATTCTACAAAAAATATGTGTTGTTCTGAAAAAAATAATGAAGTATTTCGTACCTATTTTCAATGTCAGGCGGTACTGTACCCTTTCAAAAGAAATGACAGTGAAAATTTATGCCGGACCGAGACTCAAACTCAGATTCTTCGCCGTACGCAAGTGATTGACCTAACAGCTTCTATTTATTTATTTATTGTTTATTTTTTCTATGAAATATGCTATCCCCTTTTTTATATAGACTACCTTTTTCACTAAACTAATTACAGTTTCTCAATGCTCTGAGATAAGGGAAACATCTATCTTTCCAATTACTCTTCATTTCTTGCAAACAATCTTGTCGGAAGAACATTGGCAACTGAGCACTATACCAGAGGTTGAGAACACCGCTTCAGTTGTAAATTTCTTTTATTATCTCACGACCGGTTTCGGACTCATATAAGACCATCTTCAGGTGTCGTACTGAAAATTGCAAGAGACTGGAGATAAATTTCACACGCAGCAAACATATCAAAAACAAAAAAATTCATAAAAATGTTTAAAAAACTTTTTAAAAACATTTTAATACCGCCGGTCGGGCTAGATGCTGTGAAACCTATGTCAAGGCGAAAGTGACACCAGACAGTACTACGGACAACTGCCTGGGTATGGAATTATATAAATAATACCAGGTGCTGTGGCTCCCGAGCGCCTCACTGGACACGTACTAGAAGCGGTGTACCTATGAGCGCAGAACAGGAAGTAGCGGATGCGAACGAGGAATCAAACTGGTAAACCAGAGTGGCAAAAGTGCTGCCATCTATTGACGGAGAGAAGAACGTGCGGCCACTAGCCCGGCCGTTCACAATTTAAATTATTGGTTTACATTTAAATTGAAGAAGAAACAAAAAATTACATAAAAGATACACGAGATAAGTTAAAAGTGCATTATCCAAAGTGAAGGAGGGTATTGAACAGGTCAGTACAGAACTGTGGTAAAATTGAGTGGAAGCTACGATATAAAATTATTATATAAACCGTAAAGCGCGATGAATCTTTCCTTTTACATGAATGGTAAACAAGTTTTAAATTTAGTGGGGTTTTATAAGTGGCAACGCGGAACAACGAGCCACAGTAGTCAGTTAAAAGAACATACACATTTTCCACTCCCATTTACAAGCCTTCGTTACTGATCAACAGGGAAAGTAGCGAAACCTTGCAGTCTATACTGTCAGAAAGTAATATGCCAATTAATAGCTAGCAGCAGTAGCACTAAAAGCACACATTAAAAGTGGGGTCAATTTAAAACCTGCTAACCAACAGTCGACAACTAATCGAGGCTTACATTAGATAAGACCTCAGACGAATTTTACATCATGAAAAAGAAATTTTTAATAGGTGACGACACAGATAATGCCGCAACACAATAATGTGCCATAGTCATAGGATACAATGAAGAACATGCAAACTTTCATTAAGAGAGGACAATGTTACAGCTATGTATTAGGAACTGGGTAGACCTTACGGACCTCACTATACGAAACAGCCAGTACAATCGGAAAGCCTATTGAAGGTCACAAAAATAATCGCAGGAAAACACTGACGCAATTAAGAAATATACATGTATGGCGTCCAGTAATCAGGGACTAGAAAGAGAAGGAAACGAGGCTAGACGCTGTTTCAAAAAAGAAAAGTTATTCAGTCAGACTGCGTGCTTAAGCGCAGTTTGCTCGTTCAAAATGCCAGACGGATCGTGGCAAATGCTGCGGATGATTTCTATTTCTTCTTAATTGTTTCAACAAGAGCCCAGTGGTTTCGGGGCCTAGAATAGGTCCTGCCTGTGGCAAGAGGCGATTCAAAGGAGTCTCCCACTTTTCGACCGAGTCAATTATGGTTCCCTTTCAGGGTTTAAATTGTTTGAAGTGTAGGACATTTGGGGATAGACGCCATATATCCCGTGTGCGATTAGACCTTCTGCACCTCATACTGTCCTGGATCTGCAACTCCACATGCAAACCAGTTAGCTGGGCAAGGACGCCACACAGGGTACATCATCTACTTCCATAGTCAGCTGCCCTCTTTCGCCCTAAGACAATATTGGATTTCTACTAATTAGGTGGCAGGTCCCTGACAACACAGGAATCACACTGCTGATGACAGAGCTGCAAACTACCCACTTATGCCAAGGAGCAGATGCCCATCTTCTTGGGGAATCAGGACTCCCAGCAACGACCTTCGTGCCATGTGGCCTCTGCTGTGGCTGGGTGGCGCCTGTGGGGAGAGCGGACCAAGTCTTCTTTTGCTGGGGACCAAATGGCTCCAGCAGTCTCTAAGAAAGGGAAGGTTGATTACAATGCTGACATATACAGCCCTAAATCGTTCCCCTCCCTAGCAAAACTATGGGAGGAACGTAGGGCTACGGAACATAGACATCCATATTACCCTCGTTACTTAGTGTGCAGCAGAACCGATGGGAACTCCTTTCTGGGTATGAAGCCTCCGTTTTTGTTGAGCACCTGGAGGATATAATTGGGGAAGTGAGAGCACTGTCCAAAACGCGCAATAGGTCGGTTTTGTTTCAGACAGAATTCCCAACACAGTCCTGGGCGTTACTTGTCTGTGACAAGCTGGGTGATATTCCTGTTTCCGTTACTCCCCATCAAAGCTTCGTCTAAAATTCGATAGGTTAAACCCTGTTCACATGCTCTCTTCCTATGTTGCCGCTATGATGGCGTCATCATCTATGATGCCATTATGTCCCTAATCTAAGCTTCATCCAGAGGGCCCTCACACTGCTCATCTTCCTCCCACCTCCAGCTGGCTGGGGCACGTCTTCTTCTGTTGCTCCTACAGCTTTTATTTTGGGAGCATCACTCCCCCCCCCCAAACGCCCTGGACATCAGTCTCCCCCCCCCCCCCAGCTGGAGAAGCAACAGGCTCCTCTGACTCCCCCAATGCAGTAGGGGTCCCTTGGAACTCACTTTCCACACTCCCCCCCGTGTTCAAATGGACACCAGCCAGTTGCTGAAGAAGCCACTAACTGCTGTTCAAAGTGCTTCATGGCACTGCATCCAAGGACAAGGTGGATATTCTGGCATCCCTGAGCACCTCGATCTCTCCAACGCCTTGGAGACAATGCTACTGCATTCAATCACTCAATTTGCCTCCTTGGTCACTTCATGTCTTCCCAGACGACATGAGGCGTCTTTCTCCAGCGGAACTGAGGTGGTTTCTCCTCGCACCTGGCTGTGTCAACTTTTAAGCGTTACACTTGCTTTTTCATTGTCCTTCAGAAAACTGGGTTTCCTGCAATACGGACTTCCACTCTCCGTGACTATCAGGGGTATAACAAAACCCATATTGACTGCGAGTTTGTATCTGTAGTGAACCTGTACCCCTTCAAACAACTTTAGAAGCTGTGACCGTCACGGCGAGGACAATGCAGGAAATTACCATCTGTAACATTTGTCTCCCTCCATATGGTGAAGCTCTGCCTCATGTATTAGCTGCACTAATTTCCCAACTCCCCCCCCCCCTCCCACACTTTTTTTGTTTGTGGGTGATTTTAATTCCCATAACCCTTTGGGGGGGTGGAACAAAGGTTACCTGCCATGGTAAAGATGTCGAGGATCTACTAACTCAACTCTATCTTGGCCTCCTAAATACAGGTCTCTCATAGATTTCAGTGTGACACATGACACATAATCGGCCATTGATCTCTCGGTTTGCAATCACGGCCTTCTCGTGTCTTTCACTGGAGAGCTCACGACGACTTGTGTGGTTTTGACCACTTTCTATTCTTCCTCTCCCTGTCCCAGCGTCCCTCATCTGGAAGCTTGCCCACATGGGCTCTACCCAAGGCTGACTGGGTCGCTTTCACGTCCGCTACCACCGATGAATCTGTTTTGCATGTCGCCATCGATGAGATAATCCACACCATCACAAGTATCATTGTTGCAGCATCTGAATTGCAATCCCTATTTCCTCAGGTTGCCCCCAGCGGATGTCAGTGCCTCGGTGGTCGCTGCAAATCGCTGGAACCATTACATCCATAGGTGCCCCCTCCAAAGTCATAAGCGCCACCTGCTCCTGGAGAACCTCACTTCCTTCAAACGGCTCTGTGCCCAGGTCCGCCTACTCATCAAATGACAGAAGCGGGAATATTGGGGACATTACGTCTCCACCATTGGAACACAGACCTCCCCTTCCCAGGTTTGGACCAATATTCAACGACCTTACGGCTATCAGCCCCTGACAGGTGTACCCGGATTTCTACACAAGGAGCTGATCCAGACATAATCCCAGAGCGTCTTGCCAAGCATTATACTCACACCTCTGCATCTGAGAATTACCGCCCTGTCCTCCATCTCCTCAAACAGTGGGTGGAGCGACAACACCTATCTTTTGCTCCATGCCACCCTGAGCCATATAATGTTCCCTTCAGCGCCTGTGCTGACTATCCTGACATGTCCCCTGGCCCAGATCGCATCCATTCCCAAATGCTTAAACGTCTGTCAGCGGATTCCAAGCCCCACCTCCTTGCCATCTTCAACTGCATCTCGAGCGATGGTGACCGGTCGCAGTGAGTGAAAGTATCATTATTCTGGTGCTAAAGCCTGGGAGGAACCCACTACATGTGGATAGCTGTCATTCTATTAGCCTCGCCAAAATTCTTTGCTGCTTGAAATTACGGTAGGCCGGTGATTTTGTTGGCTCCTTGAGTATTGAGGCCTTCTGGCTCCTTCCCAGGGCGGTTTTCACCAAGGGCGCTCCACCATCGACAGCTTGGTCCACCTAGAGTCTGTCATTCGATAGGCCTTTCCCATGACGACATCTTATTGCCGTCTTTTTGGAACTAAGGAACGCATATGATACCACTCAGTGACGCCATATCCTCACTATTCCTCATGAGTGGGGTCTCTATGGGCACTCCCAATTTTTATACAGAACTTCTTGTCGCTCCACACTTTCAGATTTCGCATCAGTGCTTCCCACAGTGCACCCCACATACAAGAGAATGGGGTCACGCAGGGCTCAGTCCTGAGTGACCCCCTCTTTTTAACTGCCATCAGTGGTGTCACACCAGCAGAAGGGTCCTCACTATCTCCCTTCCTATATGCTGATAATTTTTGTATTTCCTTCTGCTTCTGCTTGGTGTGGCATATGCAAGGCGCAGTCATAGGCCCCTGCACATGGCACTCGAGTTGGGTAGTCCACGCAGCACCAAAGACCATAGTACTGTGGTGGTGCAATGGTCAGCCGAGTCTGAGTCCCAGCCGAAGCACAAGTTCCAATTCATTTCTGCAGCTTCCATCACTTCTGTCATCTTCGTGTCCACTCCCATGAACATCTTTACCTTGCATGACTAACTATTTGATGTAATGGAGACTTACCGCTTTTTGGGACTGGTCTTCGATGCCCACTTAATTTGGCTTCCCCATCTTTGTCAGCTTAAGGAAAAGTGCTGGCGGCATCTGAATGTTATTCGATGCCTGAGCCAGACTGACTGGGGTGTTGATAGCCCTAGACTGCTGCAGCTGTACGAAGCCCTTGTACGGTACCATATTAACTATGGGAGCTTGGTGTATGGTTCAGCATCTCTACACCCTGCGCCTGCTGGACTCTATTCATCACTGTGGTCCCCAAACTAATCAACTATTCCGCTTCAGCTACCCGCGCACGACCAACTGCCAGACCAAAAATCCCACACATCGTCGTCCAAGTGTCATACCAGTACTCGTATGTCCCATTAATGATATTGAAAAAGAGGGGAGAAATTTTACTTGTAAACCGCAGGCCCGGTATTGGCTGATAAATACGAAACTGTAGTGCCTATGTTGTTACAGTTTTCCTTCGGACATACATGAACTGCGGAGACTACACCTGCTATGAAAGACATGAAATGTATTCGAAGTTGCGAATGTGAACGACTCCCTGCTGTATAATGGGATGACGACAGTATAAATTTGTCCCAGTCCGGGGCTCGAACCCGAATTTCCGGCTTTTCTGAAGCAGTCGCCTTAACCGCTTTGGCTTTCTGAGCACGAACCATGGCCACACCATACATAAAGGCCGATGTCGGACTATAAGTAAGGAATATGGGCTCTTCGGCACTAATGCACATTTCGTATCTGTTTTTCATGCTGGCGCTAAACTGTTGACAAGCCCTTGGAGGATGTTGTCCCTTTTCCCTCTCGAAGCAAGTTTTCAGTTCTTGCACAGCTCGGGGAGGGGATGTTCACTAAGAAAAAATTTCGCAAGAGTAACCCAGACCTGCTCTAAATAGTTTACGTCGGAGGCGTACATACGCCATTCCAGACGTTTAATTTCTTCACTTTCCAGTGTGCCCGACACCTCAGCGTTTCAGTGTGAGCTTGCACTGTCGTGCATAAATAGGAAGTCAGGACCTATCGCTCCGCCAAACTGTCGTACATAATCCAGAATAGTTGCTCCTCAATAACTCTCTGCTGTAAGGATACCTCGCGCAAACATGCAGCGATGTTCCGCCTTTGCGCATAATGCCTGCCCACACCATATCGCCTAGGCCATAGCGATAACGTTCATGAACATTCTGTGGTGTGTAACATGTCCCCTTCTCTCTCCACACAAGCTGGTGACCAGAATCAGGTGCCACAGCGAAGCGGGATTCGTCGGAGAACATCGCTGTTGACCACTGTTGCTGTCCCAAAACAACATGCTTCCTGCGCAACGATCTCTTTCTCGACGTTAACGTGGTCGAAGTGCGATGCATTTAACAGATTTCTGAGCAAACAAGACAGCCTGATTTAATCGCCGAGAAATAGTTGTGGCATAGACACGTACCGGTAGCGATTGTAAGGTCTGCAGTCATCTACCTGGGAGTGAGATCCTCTTGTGATGTGGTGGTCCGTCTATGACCGTCGGCATGCTTTCGCATAGCAGCGTGTTTCGATCGTGAAATGACACTTTATGGAACACCCCGTGGTCACAGTAGTAACACTTCGACCGGCTTCGAACCGTCCAGCTGCCCGTACACGGCTGTAAGCACTCAAATTATGTCTTGCAGACAAATTGCTGTGCCACACAGAATGTCATACTAGTCGGTTCCAGAACAACTTTCGTCAAACACCGTACTACATCAACTGTCGAATGCAAACAGAGCGTTCGCTGTAGTTAACACGTCCTGCCCTATACATTTCTGTTTACATTAATTGGTCTCTAATTCCGTAGTCCTTAGCAAATGTTAATTGTTCCTTAGCAGTTGTGAAGCACTGTACGACGCCTATGCAGGCAGCACTTGAGAAAAGTCAGGACAGTTTCATAGAATTTCTCAACTCAGACAAAGAGTTAGCCAACGTAGAATGGTTGTCATCACCTGAAAAATTGGTATAAGCTATAGGGAAAGCATGTTAAAATATGATATGCAAAGGAACCTACAAGGAACAATAACACTGTAAGACCATCAGAGTAGTAGTCTCAAAGAAGAGGGCGTGGTGAGGTAAGTATGCAGTATTTCTCATTTACTCTTCAACCTATACCTCGAAGAAGCAATGGCAGAAATAAAAGGAAAGGTCAGGAGTGTGTTTGAACTTCGGGTTGAAAAAATCAGTAAGAATCGCTGATGACATTTATATCCTTAGTAAAGGAAGGACTACATCACGTGTCAAAGGAATAATCCACTAAGTTCAGATTATGAATCGTGAGTAAACCACATAATGATGAAAGTAGTGAGGCGTAGTAGAAATGGGATTAGCGGTACACTTAACATTAAATTTCGGGACCACGTAGTAGGCGAAGTGAAGAAATTCTGCTACCTTGCAAGCAAAATAACACGATGGACGAAGCAAGCAGGAACTAATAAAATAAGCAGACTTCCACACTTCTCTGTTTCAATCACAAAAAATGGGCAGGACGGGCAGTTACCAGTAACCCGCAGTATGAGACCGAAATCCACAGTTTTCCCCGTGCTAGACGTTTCATGAGGCATACCTGATTGTTCTTGGAACGCGCGACCTCTGTAAGACCTGCTACTGTCAAACGCAGATCTCATTATGAGGAAAACGTATGATTGTAGGGCTGCTCAAAATGGCTCAAATGGCTCTAAGCACTATGGGACATAACATCTGAAGTCGTCAGTCACCTATACTTAGAACTACTTAAACCTAACTAACCTAAGAACATCACACACAACCATGCACGAGGCAGGATTCGAACTTGCGACCGTAGCAGCAGCACGGTTCCGGACTGAAGCGCCTGGAAGCGCTTGGCTGTAGTGCTGCAGTACATCATTTTTGGAAGTGAATCGCGGGGTATGGGAAATCCGACAAACAAGGCAATCGAAACGTTTGAGATTTGTTTCCACAGAAGAATGTTAAAAATTTTCTCGTAAAACAAGAAATTAAGTTTTCCACAGAGCCGATGTGGCAAAGAATATTGTACACAGTTTGTTCCTGGAGGAACGGTCAATATTCAAATGGAAAGTCTAGTAAATATGGGCACTAAAAAGCATACCTGAAGAGGTATGAACACTAGTTCATTTCAAGAGATGTGTTAAGTTGCGAAGATAAACAAGTGCTTATAATTATTGAGGTATTCACTTTAGAGCCCATGTTTACTGGATTTTTTTTCTTGGTTTGGTCCATATGACCACTTCTCAAAATATGGCAAGCAAAGACCTTGCAGTAGAAGAGTTTTGTTTCACAGTATCTAGGATGAAGATGTGTTCACAGCTCTTGAGGTGTATAGTTTAGAGGCCGTATTTGTTCGCCTTTTTCCCTTCAAATGATCATTCCTGTCACAGTTCTCAGTAGTAACAACTCCTGCAGGGATACCCTGTGTAGAAAACACTGACGATAAGCAGGGATAGGGTATGGACTGGAATATCACAGAATAATTTCCGTTGTACTAAATGGAACGTAGAGGACAAAAGCTGTAGGTGAAGACAGAGATTTAAATATAGCCTATATCCATCAAATATTTGATGAAGTACGGTGCAAGGGTTACTCCAAAGTGAAGAGATTAACACAGTTTAGAAAGTAGTGGAGGACCGCATCATGCCAGTCAGAAGAAAGAAGACTGACAACCCAAAATAAATGCCTTTTTTGGTTATCGGTCTTCCGGCTGGTTTGATGCGGCCCGTTACGCGAATTCCTCTCCTCTACCAACCTTTTCAGAGCAGCAACTGCAGTTATTTGCTGGATCTATCCCAGTTTCTGTCTTACTCTATGTCTTTTACTCCCTAGTACCGTGGAAGTTATTCCCTGATATCTTAACCGATGACCTTCTTCTTGTCAGTGTTTTTCATCTGTCTCTTTCCTCGCCGATTCTATGGAGAGCCTCCTCATTCCTTACCTTATCAGTCCACCTAATTTTCAACATTCTTCTGTAGCACCATATCTTAAATGCTTCGATTCTCTTCTGTTCCGGTTGTCATGGGTAAGTGAAGGACTTCGAGAGGGTGAAATGCTTTACCTTCTTCCGTCGTATAATAATATTGCGCGGCAGAGCTTGTCGACTCCACCCGATGGACTGCTGAACTCTATTGCATACACTCAATTCGAACACTCTTCATTCATAATCTATAGAAAGTAACTGTAAGAACTTTGAGAACAGTGAATAGATAACGATTGCCGTGTTGGGTATTTTGTTGACCTCCCGGAATCGGACTTTAGAGACAGAGGCAACAGCTAAGGAAAAGGAAATTTCGACAAAATACTTTCATCAAGCGTTCTTGTGAATACCAAACGAACCCGAGACGAGACGTACTTCAATTCATCGAATAACTTACACTCCTGGAAATGGAAAAAAGAACACATTGACACCGGTGTGTCAGACCCACCATACTTGCTCCGGACACTGCGAGAGGGCTGTACAAGCAATGATCACACGCGCGGCACAGCGGACACACCAGGAACCGCGGTGTTGGCCGTCGAATGGCGCTAGCTGCGCAGCATTTGTGCACCGCCGCCGTCAGTGTCAGCCAGTTTGCCGTGGCATACGGAGCTCCATCGCAGTCTTTAACACTGGTAGCATGCCGCGACAGCGTGGACGTGAACCGTATGTGCAGTTGACGGACTTTGAGCGAGGGCGTATAGTGGGCATGCGGGACGCCGGGTAGACGTACCGCCGAATTGCTCAACACGTGGGGTGTGAGGTCTCCACAGTACATCGATGTTGTCGCCAGTGGTCGGCAGAAGGTGCACGTGCCCGTCGACCTGGGACCGGACCGCAGCGACGCACGGATGCACGCCAAGACCGTTGGATCCTACGCAGTGCCGTAGGGGACCGCACCGCCACTTCCCAGCAAATTAGGGACACTGTTGCTCCTGGGGTATCGGCGAGGACCATTCGCAACCGTCTCCATGAAGCTGGGCTACGGTCCCGCACACCGTTAGGCCGTCTTCCGCTCACGCCCCAACATCGTGCAGCCCGCCTCCAGTGGTGTCGCGACAGGCGTGAATGGAGGGACGAATGGAGACGTGTCGTCTTCAGCGATGAGAGTCGCTTCTGCCTTGGTGCCAAAGATGGTCGTATGCGTGTTTGGCGCCGTGCAGGTGAGCGCCACAATCAGGAGTGCATACGACCGAGGCACACAGGGCCAACACCCGGCATCATGGCGTGGGGAGCGATCTCCTACACTGGCCGTACACCACTGGTGATCGTCGAGGGGACACTGAATAGTGCACGGTACATCCAAACCGTCATCGACCCCATCGTTCTACCATTCCTAGACCGGCAAGGGAACTTGCTGTTCCAACAGGACAATGCACTTCCGCATGTATCCCGTGCCACCCAACGTGCTCTAGAAGGTGTAAGTCAACTACCCTGGCCAGCAAGATCTCCGGATCTGTCCCCCATTGAGCATGTTTGGGACTGGATGAAGCGTCGTCTCACGCGGTCTGCACGTCCAGTACGAACGCTGGTCCAACTGAGGCGCCAGGTGGAAATGGCATGGCAAGCCGTTCCACAGGACTACATCCAGCATCTCTACGATCGTCTCCATGGGAGAATAGCAGCCTGCATTGCTGCGAAAGGTGGATATACACTGTACTAGTGCCGACATTGTGCACGCTCTGTTGCCTGTGTCTATGTGCCTTTGGTTCTGTCAGTGATGTATCTGACCCCAGGAATGTGTCAATAAAGTTTCCCCTTCCTGGGACAATGAATTCACGGTGTTCTTATTTCAATTTCCAGGAGTGTATATCTCCTCTTTGAATCTTACCAGTAAGCCATTGCCCTCAGCCGTCCCCATACCCTCAAGAGTCTATCCCTACAAACATCTCTTATAGTAATAAAACTTACAGTAGGATTAAAACTGTGTGCCAAATCTGAACACGAACCCGGAACCTTATCTCGCTTTAGTGTCTAGAAATCACGGTTGGAAAGGTCAGTAACAGTGAAATCTTGCGTCATGCATTAAGGCATATGGCCTTCAATTCCCACTCTGACACAAATTTTCGGTTAGCACCAAACATATGACTTTCACAAGACAACTGTTTACAAGATCGATGTTTCCGAAAAGGCGTCCATAAAAGACATGCATCTACAGTGTGGTCCGGAAAGGTCCGAAAAACTTGTAAGGGGGATTTGGCCACAGAGTGGTCAGAAAAGGTTCGAGAAGCTTGTTAGGGAAGGTTGTGCTTGGAAGTTAGTATCAAGAAAAAAACTAATACTTCGTACCGTTTCCGAGTTATTTAACACTGAAGTTAGCTAATCAGGTCATTAGGTGCCCAATTTCAAGTTCTTGCAAGCGCTAAAATGCGGTAATGCGCATACTTGTGTAGGTCGTGACTTACCGCTTGTTGAAATGCTCGTTACCAGTTAAAATGTGCCGTTTTAGGAAGTTTGTTCGGTTTGAGAAAACCAAACGGAGAACACGTTTGGCGACAATGTCTCCGGCAGGCTGCTGTAATCTGCTAGCGAGACGACCTGATTGGCTAACTTCAATGCGAAATAACCTGGAGGCGGCTCATCGTAACGAATTTTTTTCGTAATAATTATTTCTCAGCACAATCTCACCTGCAACACCCTTACACGCTTTTGAAGTGATGGTACTGGTTAAAATTCATGTGGCTACCTCTTCATACGGCTATCACTTCTCCAGCACAACGCTGGAGGAGGACACGACACTCGTCTCTGACAGTGTTCTAGCAGTAGTGGACGCCAGAAGATCCTGAGGAAGATCCCAGCACAGGGGTCGAAACGTCGATCATTTTAGTAAAAATATGACGCGGCCGAATAACCCAGAAGTTTTTTATTTGAGTGACAACGGCCGCGAAAGCCCTGCAGAATTGCACAGTACACAGTTGTTTCGATGCTGTTCGATAAAGTGCTGCTAGAAAAGGAGCATCATATTCAGCATGAAATTTATGGAATCTCAGCAAATGCAGTACCTTTGCCTTGCATCGTCATTACAGAATAAGCTTACTGGCGTACTTTCGTTGGGCTGTGGATAGGGCACATAGTGGTCAATGCAATAGCCGAAGTTATTGACAGTTTACACAAATGTGTACGACTAAGCAGATATTTCCCTGAGCTCTAGAGCTAAACCTCTGACACGTGGTAAAACAACTCACAGATGTGTGTTGATTAGCTCTGCTTGAATCCATACTGCAGCATCGACAGTGCACATTGATGAACCAAAACTTTATAGCCTCTTGGTCTTTATTTGGAGCGAATACAGCAGCGATTGTGCGTGAAAAGATTTCGGGAAGTCTTTGGAACGTTTCTGCAGATACGTGGCACCAGATGTCGAGGCACAGGTCACGCAATTCACGTCAGTTACGACCCTATGCGAATCCCCTTTACTGTAACCACCAGCCAGCATACGAGCACATGGCACGGTACACGTCTCGAGTAGCCGCTCGCCGGAATGATCATGTGTCTGGACACGACCGTCGACCTGCTACAGCAAGAAATGTGATCCCTTCAACCAGGTGACACGTTTCTAATGATCCGGTGACCAATCTCCATGATCCCGTGGCCACTACAATTGTAGTTCACCAAGCCACTGGGTTAACGTGAGAATACGTAGTGGTCTTCTGCGCGAAGCCCCACGGTGGAGAATGTGGGCTGAGCGGCGTGCTTTGAAGCAGTTATGTCAGCACCTTCGTTGTACTCTGTCGCCGCCGATCCTACTTTATAGAGCGGGGCAAGTCTCCAGCCTCCACGTACTGTGATGTGGTATGCACGTCTAACACCTGGTCAACTTTCTCAGCTTCTACGACCTTCAATAACTCTCCATAGATGTTCACGAGAGTAACGGGCAAGCATTCGACCAGCTTCGCCGTTTCAGAGACGTTCGTTTCCAAGTGCAGGGCCATTGCTGTGTGTCCCTTTCAAAGCCGCTTATGTCAGTGACTATTCCCATTCGTGGTCCGTATCGTTCAGTAGAAGATGTGTGTTTCACAGTAACGAAGATGAACAAGTGCGCGTAGCTCTTAAGGTATGTATTCCAGAGCCCATGTTTACTAGCGTTTTTTGCTTCGAGTGATCGTTGCTTTCTTATCCCTGGTGCACCCTGCATAGATTCAACTGACGTAATTCTTACAAAACACATAATGAAATAAAAACCTTAATGCACGCAACAGAAAACAAGAAAAAGTAAATATTGCTTTTTATCTTCAAAATCACCTGAACTTGGTTTTTGACATCAAAGAACACAGCCCTGTGACGCGTATTCGAAAATTTTAAGTAACATAAAACATTAAAGTTTCAAACATGGATGCGCAGTCAGCGACCGTTTACTAATTAAATATAAAGCAATTACAGCCCTCGTTGCAAAATTTAAGTCTTTTGACCTGGTTTCGACACTTCTGTGAGTGTCTTAACCAGAAATTAAATATTCAGATTACCCTATAACAGAAGTACAAAGTTACGGGAAAATTGTTTTTATATAAAAGTGTAAATACTAACAGTACAAGAGAGTAACAGTACTTACATGTCAAGTATAAGATGACTATCAAGCGATAAAAATTTAGTCACAAATTTTTAAAGTACAATGCTCATAATAATATTCGTCTGTCTTTATTTGAATATAAAGTAGCCAGTTTGTAATTGTGGCTACTAGATGGCACTCTTGTTGCAATGTTCACCTGCCCGCAGTTAACCCCGGCGCCTCAGTCTGATGCTACATGTAGCCCGACATATGCGAGCAGCCCGTAGTGCCTTGCTTTCCAAGCATTCTACTTTAAAAATTTTTTGATGACAACGCGCTATTTCAAAATATTCTGGACAATTCTAGCAAATTCGGCGATCGGCTGACGCGAATCCCATCCGTTATTTATGGACATAATCGACAGATCAGTCAGTGCACAAAATTCTGTACCGGCAACCCTTTCGATTTTATGAAGGAGAGGGAGCTTTACTTCATGTTTCTGCCGTGGACTTCCATTGACGTGTTGAGTCCGTGCCACGTCGAGACGATGCACCACGCTGGGCAGGTAAGACACGATACTGGGAGGTATGCCATGACTTTTGTCATCTCAGAGTATATCAGTCATTAAGATTAGTATAAACATATTATAGAGCATACTTTACCATACATCCGCTGTCGGGCAGACCAAATTCTATTTATCATCACACGTCCGCAGCAAATGGGATTATTCCGGTTTGGAGGCTCGCTCTAGCCTACTGTTTTCATCTGCTATGAAGCTTCAAATAGGTACACACTCCACAGAAGGAGTGAAAGATTCAGCATTCCGTTAACGGAGATGCACCTAGTATCACCAGTTCGCTCTCAGTGGTATTTTATAGTTACCTCTGAAGCTCAAACTACGCTCATCTTTTTGTGACGTGCGTCGAATTACCTCCTGGCTTTGTGAGACTGTAAGTATACAACACAGCCCCTAGCCTCCAGACCAGCAGTGTGGGATTACAATCTGCCGCGCTGCAGCGATCCAGTGATTCGGGCATCATCAGGGAAACCCGGAACGCGCTCTGAATGCTCGCCTCAGGAGACGCGCGGCGGTACGTAACTCGCTCATACATCCGGCCGCGTGTTGAAAGCGGCAGGTGGCTGGCAGGGCGAAGCGGAGCTGAGTGGCGCGTCACGACCCACCGCCTTGCGCCTGCCTGGGAGCGGATTAATATTTCATAGCCGGCTGCGGCCCGCCGCACAATGCAGCCCGCGGGAGTGTGCTGAGTGAGTGCGGCGAGCATGCCCTGCCCTAGGGCATTAATCCGCTGCGGCCTCCGGAACGAGCCTATAGCACCCGTTCACAGCACTGTGCTGTTATTCACTTCCCACCACTGTGCATCTCGTAGTCGCACCAGGTATTCTGAAAAGCTGCAACAGAGAAGGGTCATCGGACAGGTGCACATAATTAAGGGCTTCTATCGATGTCGTCTTTCGCTCCTACTGTTCAGTCTGTACATTGAAGCAGCAATGGCGGAAATAAAAGAAAGGTTCAAGAGTGGGATGGAATTAGGTCAAATGATAACTACTTTCTCTGACGTCATTGCTATCGTCAGTGACAGCTAAGAAGAATTACAGCGTCTGTTGAATGGAACGAACAGTCTAATGAGTACAGAATATAGAATGGTTAGTTGAGTTGGGGGAGGGGACCAAACAGAGAGGTCATTGTGGCATGGGTTTGGGGGAGGATGTCGGGCGCATCCCTTCAAAGGAACCATCGCAGCATTTGCTTGAACCGATTTAGGAACATCCCGGAAAACCTAAATCAGGGTGGCCAAATGTGGGTTTGAACCGTCGTTCTCCCGAATTTGAGTCCAGTGTGCTAACCACTGCGCCACCTTGCTCGGTAGAATATGGATTGAGGGAAAATGGTAGAAAGACGAAAGTAATGAGAAGTAGCAAAAATGAGTACAGCAAGAAACGTTACATCAAAACTGGTGATCACGAAGCATGTGAAATTAAGATATTCTGCTTCCTAGACAGCAGAATAACCTATGACGGACGGAGCAAGGACAGCATAAAAACAGACTCGCACTGGCGAAAAAAGCATTCCTGGCTAAGAGAAATCAACTATTATCAAAAGCAGGCATTAATTTGAGGAAGAATTTTCTGAGAACGTACGTTTGCAATACAGTATTCTGTGGTAGTGAAACGTGGACCATCGGAAAACCAGAACAGAAAAGAATCGAAGGATATGAGCTGTGGTTCTACAGAAAAATGTTGAAAATTAGGTGCACAGATGGGATAAGGAATGAGGATGTTTCTTGCAGAATTGGCGAGAAAAAGAATGTATGGAAAATACTGACAAGAAGGAGAGACAGAACCTTAGCACAACTGTTAAGGCATCAGGGAACAACTTCTGTGGTAGCAGATGGAACTGCAGAGGGTAAAAACTGGACAGTAAGACAGAGATAGGAATAAACCTAGTAAATAATTGAGGACATAGGTTGTAAGAGCATTTTTGTCATCAGTCATCTGACTGGTTTGATGTGGCCCGCCACGAATTCCTCTCCTGTTGTAACCTCTTCATCCCAGAGTAGCACTTGCCACCTACGTCCTCAATTATTTGCTGGATGTATTTCAATCATTGCCTTCCCCTACAGTTTTTTCCCTCTACAGTTCCCTTTAGTACCTTAGAAATCACTCCCTCGTGTCTTAACAGATGTCCTATCATCCTGTCACTTCTCCTTATCAGTGTTTCCCACATATTCCTTTCTTCTCCGATTCTGCACAGAACCTCTTCATTCCTTATATTATCAGTCCACGTATAAGGTTTCGAGGACAGAGCAACAACTGTGTAAGGTGCAAATATGTTGAATTAATGTTGCAATCTTATCACAGAAATACATGTATATACACAGTTTACATTGTGACAATGTTGGTCCAGCCGGCGGGAGTGGCCGAGCGGTTCTAGGCGCTACAGTCTGGAACCGCGCCACCGCTGCGGTCGCAGGTTCGAATCTTGCCTTGGGCATGGATGTGTGGTGTCCTTAGGTTAATTAGGTTTAAGTAGTTCTGAGTTCTAGGGGACTGATGACCTTAGAAGATAAGTCCCATAGTGCTCAGTGCCATTTGAACGAATGTTGTGCCAGTTGTCAAACAAACATATCTCATGCTCAGAAAGTGAAATAATCTTAAGCACAACAATAATAAATTTTAACTAGAAGTTTCTTTATAAAATTATTCTTATGACTACATCATGATGTTGGCCAGTACTATGATAAATCATCGAATTCTGGTTCAAAGTACGCTACTATTTAGGATGACGATCAAGTCTATGGAGGATGGTTAGTTTTGTGACAAGTTGAGTAAAAGATTACCCAAGGTTGCTCGATTCTACAGTGGATGCAAGCTGGTGAACCATCAAGTTTACGCCTCTGCTCACAGTATTTACCTTAGCTGCTATGGGTTGTCTGCATGGCTGCTCTCGTCCTCTGAAATTCCTATAAAAACTAATTAAGACTTTGCTGATTTTTCCAGCAGAATCTCTCCCTATGTTTCTCGTAATGCCAGAAGCCATGTACTCATCCATAGTCTTAGGATATGGCGATATGCACACGAATGGCTAGAGAAGAGTGCATATTAAAATGCCCTTACAGTCCTCACAAGAACAATTAACTAACTGGCTGGTTCGTTTCTTCACAGTTGGAGCTCAATGACGCTACAGCTAAATCTAGCTGAATGTCAGCCGCAGTGAACGCAGTGTTCACACAAATTTCTCTTCTGTGTCTTACAGAACGTTAAGCACCCCATTTGGCACTTGACGCCAGCTCAGACAAGAGTCCTAAAAAACTGCGCTCTTGTCTTTCTCTTAGCCGAACTGTCTCCCCATTTGGGTTCTTTCATTCTCTACGTCACCGCTTTTTTCGACCAACAGGAGTCTTCCTCTTATTTTTTTGAAACTCTCTCTGCAAATCGCACGGGCCCTACCATTAAACTGCGTCGAAATCTGGGCAATACTCCTTCCTAATTCATTTCCGCCAATCAGGCTTTTTGTGGCCGCTCCAGACGCCTAAGAGTTACATGTGTACACCACATATGTACCATTCACTGTTCACGTGATCAGCTGCTTCACTGGTTTTGTTCGTATCCATTTGGAATTCCGAAATGCAGTTTTCTAAAGCTTCTTTCTGTCTGTCCTACTTCTGGTGGCCTGTTACTTGCTCTCCAGTACGCGTCACCTACCCAATCGCTGACTCCCGCAGTGGGACGCCCCCTAAGAGCTTTTTGTAATGCATCCCATGGTGTGGCCTCTGCTTCTGCCCACACTTGCTTCCACACAAAACGTTTCCTCTCGCTGCTTGTTTCACCTTCGGCCCAATGATATGCATTATATAGGAGCAGTGTGTTAATACTGTCAATTGAGTGTCACCCCTTTCGCATTACATACTTATAGATAAATCTGCTCATTACTGCTGAAGTAAGTTAGGTGTCATATTCACCTTCCCGTTACGATGTATAAATCTCTTAAGTAAGGTGCGAAATTGACCCTCATTTATTCTGCCACCTTACATATCCTCCTTCTTCCTTGTTCAATTTTGTGCTGGGTCAATCAATGGTTGAGAAATTGATTGAAGAAAGTGCAATTTTTTTTGCAACTGCTGACTGTAGCAATTGACATATTTACTGATCAACTTCCTGTTTTAGTATTATGTATATCTTAAACAGTGATTTGATTTAGTATCCTTATTATTCGTTTTTGCATTCTACTGTTTTTCATGTTTACAGATTTGAGCTCTAAAGTGATGTTCTTTTTTCTTTCAAAATTTAACGTTCTTTCTAATTTTCTGACTTTTATACAATTATATGTAACTAATCTAAGGTCCTTTCCTTTCAGTATAGTTGTCTTCATTTTAATTTTACTTTTCAATTCAAACAATTTGAGATTATCTGTAAATCTGTATCATCATTAAAAATTTTAAGTTTGAGACTGATATGTTTTTTTATTACCTGATTTATGTTAAATGATGCTGGATATGCACTGAAGTTGATGAATCCTTCTTTTAACATTAACCTTCCGTTTCTCAATATTTTTCACTTTATCTCCGGCTTCCATATCAACCATAATCTGAGAAAGTTTTATTTCTTACAATAAACCTTTGTGATCTATATTAAACTCAACCAAATCATTCTCATGACTTTACAGGCATAATCCTATTCATAAACATGTCTGCATTCCCCAAAAATCTTAAATCTATGCACTATAACTTTACAAAAAATTTCAAATTTGACTTTTACAAACACCTAAAACTCTTCAAATTGAAATGCCTTTTTTTTTACACAATCGTAAAAACTACCCCGTTTTTTTCGATTTGTTCGGATAGTGGTCTGTCACAGACAGTTCTTTCTCCTACATCGTTAATATGGTTAATTGAAAACGTCACCTTTTTTTTTCTTATGTGTTTCGCCGTGCCTTCATCGAACATGGAATGACGGTCGGCCGTGTGTCTCGCCGTGTCTCTGTTGAGCATGGAATGATAATTGGCAAGCGCCTCGCCTCGTTTCTGCTGAGCATGGAATGACGGTCGGCAGAAGGAAATGTTGCTGAAGGTCTGAGCGTGTTGTGAATGCGTGGTTGCCTTTGTTCCATTTTTCATGTGCACGTGCTGATGTTGTATTGGAAATCCGTTTTTGGCAGCATAAAACTTTTCTTCTTCATTCGTCCAATCTCTATGTCGCTTCATCGTTGGTCCGTTCGTCTCTAGGTATTCATACAAGTAGTCATCTATTTGTCGCTATGACATTTGAAGATGTTGCAATTTGCCATAAGAAATATCGGCTATTTATACTGCTAGAACAGTTAAATTGGATTCTCGTTGTTAGTTAAATGCAATAATGGACTTGTTTGGGAAGGGATTTGAAAAGGTTTCTTGATCTCTTCTGGTCCAGGCTCTTCCTTCTCTCAAAGCTTCTGCGTGGCATCTACTGATCATGGTGCATCTTTCTGTCTTCTCACATGTGTCTTCGTTCTTTTCTGGACTGGGAATTGGGACTGAAGGCCTGTTTAATCTCGTTATCGTTTACTCCGTTCTTATGGCGTCTTCTTTGAAATTGTTGTGTATTCTTTTATTGTATTCGGTTGTTCATCTGGATAAATTGGACAGCCTTCCATCTTATTCTTGCTTCGTCCCATGAGTATTCATGGGTTGTTTCACAGTTGTTGAATTCCGTATGGTTTGATAACACTTTCAGCTAGTCTGCACGTTGAGTTACAGAAACGCGTCTTTTCCTCTTCCTGTGGTTAGTTTAAACACCCCCTCTTCCTTGCTGTAATATCCCTCTACGTTCCGGTCAGTGGACATCCATCATCTCTCCACATGGTGCTTTAAACAGTTCGCGATAGAAGTCTCAAGTATCTAACACTTTCGCAAAACCATTGTGATAACATTTGTATGTGGCTTTCGTATGAACAATGCTCATGTCAGGGTACATGTTGACTCTATTCTAAATGCGTTGTGGCTCTCCAAACTTTTCCCCATATGTGTTATCCTCTTGTACTATTACTTCCACCAAGGCTTCTTCTTTCGTCATCTCGTAAGGTGACGTACCAGGCATTCACACTCAGTGTCCCTTCCTCTCATGCCTAACCGCTCTCCTCAGTCCGGCTGTCTATCTGGCTGCAATGATGGTGCACCTTGTATTCTCACTTCATATCTAATACAATGTTTGTCCCTGATCTGATTATGTTACTTCTCTTACATCCTCACCTATTCTTTATTTCACATGATATCATTATCTATTTTATTATAACTCTTACTCCCTTAAATTACGCTACAAATTTACAAACATTACATTTTAATAAACTTTACAAAAGTTATCATTTACTCTATAAACACGTTTTTCTTATCACTGCATTAATTTATTCATCTCTTCTCCCCATTCTACTACTTCATGATTTCCTCATCTTCATCACGATGAATTGTAAGAGTAAAATTGATGGTGATTACAGTAAGTTAGTGAATTCCTTCCACCACGCCATTTTATTTTTCTGACTACAAGTACTTCATATTATTTTTGAAAACTTCGCACCTTGACTCTGACTCCCGTGTCCTTTTCTCTGAAATCTCTCCTTTTTGACATTCGTTGTAACATAACTTCAAAATGCAAAAATTTTCTCTGCATTGATTAACATTAGGCACTGCATTTTGTCAACATCAGAACACATCTTTTTTTGGTCAGCCATTATAGATTGTATAAGCTCGCGCGAGTCTCTCGCCTCTCTCCAGATTTTAATAAACTGTTCATTAACTTCCGTTCGTGGTTTTTGCTGATCTTCGCACACTTTCAGAGTCCAGCATAGGTTTCAAATTTGACACTATTTAAGCCAGCATTTATATCTGTTTTTAAATCTGCTAACCTTGCATTTGTTTCAGTTTTTAAATATGCTAACCCCGCATTTGGTTCAAGTTTTAAGTCTGCTAACCCTGCATTTCTCTGCTTTACGACTATAGTGAGTTGCTTCAATATTGCGAACACACTATCTGACACTTCGCTATCGTCACCAGTCACTATTTGATGTAAATTTTGCAATTCGTATCTTTCACGTGGCGTCTCACCTTGATCCGTACATAGTGCGGACGCACTTGCACTCATTCTTTCTGTTGGAAACTGTCCCGTATGATTTAGAATTACTATATTTGGTTCAAGTACTAAAGTTGCTCCTCCTCTGATTCTACTTCTGACACATTGGATCCGTCATGTGTTTGTTTTTGTGCATTCTCAGTCTGTGATACCAATTGCGAAACTCCCACCATTCTCTCCGCAGTATCACTACGTTCCATTCCGTGACTCGCATTCGATACTTTTTATTGCGTATCAATATATATCCTGTCAAGATCTTCAGTTTGCCCTATCTGCGATAATCTCCGTTCTTCCGCCATCTCCGATTGTCTAACTAACCTCCATCTTTCTCGAACTGCGCGAGCCTCACCTCTCGTCAACTTCAACTTATATGATCTCACACGTTTTCAAAATAGCATAGAATGTTTCTTAGTCTATGTGCCCATCATTAGCCACACGATTCACTGTTTGTAGAATTTCAAACCAATTTAACAATGCCGTGTATAACTTCGTGCGCACCAACAAGGTCATGCACAAGCTACTTTTACACAAACATTAACATTATCTAATTTATTACTGCAACTTTTCTGCATACATTGGGTAACCTTGTCACAACAACAGCAAAACCAAAATTTTTTTATTCAGTTCAAAAATTTCCATTTCCCTTTCTAATTTGACTAATTGCCGTCCAGGCAGGCCACTTGCCATCCTGCATATGCTCACGGTATTTACCTTAACTGTGATGAGCTGTCATCAGCATGGCTGCTCTCATCCTCTAAAATTCCTATGAAAACTAATAAAGCCTTTACTGATTTTTGCAGCAGAAACTCTATCTTTCTCGTTATGCGAGAAAACATGCACTCATCCCTAGTCTTGGAATATGGCGAAATGCAAGCGAATGGTGGGAGCAGTGTGCATGTTAAAATGCCCTCCCAGCCCTCGCAATAACAATTAACTAATTGGCTGGATCGTTTCTCCACAGTTGGAGCTCAACGACGCTACAGCTAATATCTGGCTGAATATCAGCCACGGTGAACGCAGTGTTCACTCTATATTATCCTCTGCGTCGTACAGAGCGTTATGTGCCCCGTTCTGCACTTGACGCCAGTTCAGAGGAGAATTCTCGAAAATTTCGCTCTTGTCTTTCTCGTAGCCGAACTGTCTCCCCCACTTGGATTCTTTCGTTCTCCATGTCATGGCTCTTTTCGACCAACAGGAGCGTTCCTCTTATTTTGTAGAAACTTTCACTGCCAATCGCAAGGGCCCTACTTCGTCGAAATCTGGCACTTTACTGCTTCCTAGTTCGTTTTCGTCAATCGGACTTTTTGTGACCGCTCCAGATGCCTAAAAGTTACATGCGTACATGACATGTGTACCACTCACTGTTCACTTGATCAACTGCTTCACTGGTTTTGTTCGTATTTGGAATCCACAGTTTTCTAAAGCTTCTTTCTGTCCTACATCTGGTGGCTACTTGCTCGCCAGTATGCGTCACCTGTTTGGTCACTGACTACCGCCACAGGACGTCCCCTATGAGGTTTTCATGATGCCTCCCATGGTGTGACCTCTACTTCTGCCCGCATCTGCTTCCACACTAAACGTTTCCTCTCGCTGCTGGTTTCACCTTCTGCTCATTGACATGCACTATACAGGAGTGGTGTGTTTAATTGAGTGTCGTCCCTTTTGCATTACACACTTTTAGGCAAATCTGCTCGTTACTGCCGAAGTACGTTAGGTGTAATATTCACCTTCCTGTTATGATATATGAAACTCTAATGTAAGGTGCGAAACTGCGCTTCATTTATCCTGCCATCTTACACATCCAACTTTCTGACCTTTCATCTGTAGCATCACATGTCAAATGCTTCGATTCTCTTCTGTTCCGGTTTTCCCACAGTCCATGTTTCACTACCATACAATTCTGTACTCCAGACATACAGTCTCAAAAATTTCTTCCTCAAATTAAGGTCGATATGAGTGGACTTCTCTTAGCCAAGAATGACCTTTTTGCCATTGCTAATCTGCTTCTGATGTCTTTGCTCTGTCCGTCACTAGTTATTTTACTGCCCAGCTAGCTGAATGCCGTAACTTCATCTACTGCCGGCCGCGGTGGTCTCGCGGTTCTAGGCGCGCAGTCTGGAACTGTGCGACTGCTACGGTCGCAGGTTCGAATCCTGCCTCGGGCATGGATGTGTGTGATGTCCTTAGGTTAGTTAGGTTTAAGTAGTTCTAAGTTCTAGGGGACTGATGACCACAGCAGTTGAGTCCCATAGTGCTCAGAGCCATTTCATCTACTTCGAGACCATCAATCCTGATGATAAGTTTCTCGCGGTTGTCATTCTACTAGCTCTCATTACCTTCGTCTTTCTTCGATTTACTCTCAGTCTATACTCTGTACTGTTGTGGAATTTAGGAACAAAAAAATGAGCACTAAAGGAAATTAGAACATCTTGAATGGATTGCAGGCCTACCATTTTAAGTGGTCGTGTATGCACCTGGCACACAATATGACACTACAATGTCGGAAATAACTTATTTCTGATTGGATGCACTTAAAAAGAAATTCGCATCGCGCAAGGGCAAATACTTTTAAAAAATACCGTCCATTTCTCTACGCTCACTGGTATTAAAGAAAAGGCGAGGACTGAGGAATTCCTATTGTGGCCTTGATACAAATATGAGAACAGCTTTCTAAAATTTTTAGAACACTACCAATCTAACACTTGCTATTGAGACCGCCCCTGTGTCTCTGGAGACGAAACTGAATTTACTAGCAACGCAATTACCGTTTGAAAGGCAAATTCTTTTACATTAAAACTGTCCAGGTAGCCTACGACATTTTCCCCTCAGGACGTGTTTCCACTATCTCCAGAATAAGGTTGCAAACGTGATAAAATTAAAATATTTCGATAAATAAATGTGTGTAAAGGGCCTTTTTCGGCAATGAAACTAAATACATCACGATTATGTGAAATTGTTTGCATCTATCCATACACCGAGAGTTTGTACAAGGTAAAAATTATGTCTTCAGTGCACCAAAAACAATCAAATAGCCTAGAAAATTTCTTTTGTTTCTTGGGGAGTATGAAATCGAGTCGTAATTGCGGCACTTTAGGTTTCCCTTTTCCCCTTCTATCACTCAGCCAATGTGGCGTGTCGATGGGGGAAGTGTGCAGCCAAGTGAGAAAGCTGTAGGACGCTGAGTACTTAGCCGCCTGTGATCTAGTGCATAACGTCGGAAGCTCCGTGTTGCTATTCATGGACGATATTGCTGTCTATAGGAAAGTTGCAACGCCAGAAGACTATAACAGACAAGAAAGTGCTACAGAGGATCGAATACTGACGCAGGTACTGGCAGTGGACTCTGAACGTAAATAAATGTAGCGTATTGCGTATAAAAGACGAATAGATCTGCTGCTATAAGATTACACTACTGAGCCGTGTTCAGCACTCTAGTTAAGTTGTCTGTACTCTCTACCAACTCTGATGTGACCTCTTTGACCGAACTGAGGATTTATCTGTATGATTGTAGCGCTGGAAGGCCAGCAGTGACTCGGAACAGTGACATCGAGTAAGTAACAACAACTGCACGTTTTGATATATGCACGGTTAGCGCAGACATCATTTTTACTTGGCTCCAGACGGTAGGCGGTGCACAGAACCCTCCCCACAGCATGGACTACGTGAAGGCAGCAGGGGCTGCTGAGTACCAGTGGGAGCAAGCAGGAGAACCTGTGCAATCCCCAACTCCTATGCTGAGGACAACGCGAAGTGCGGTGGGACAACGACTGCGTTACTGGGACCCTCTCTCTGTGGCGTCAGACATGCGGAAACATGGAAACAATAACGCGTCTCACTGTCTGCGCTCACAACTAAGAGAGCAAGCACGCACTGCGGTTGACAATCCTACTCCCCTATACATCGACTCGTAAGTGTTGCTATTATGAATTGCCGAAGGGAAAGAAAACCTCATTGTTTATTACAGCAACAGTCTATATTGCTACCAACCTAGCACACACGTACAATACTTCAACAGAAACAATACACATCTACTAAATACATCACTGTTCATAAATATTTGACAGTTATTTATAAGTGCTGCTCAGGCGTATTGAGGCCGTACAACACGCACAGCATGGTCCACGACATCCAAATAGGCCTAGGTAATATTCTCGCGCTTGTAAGCGATGAATGGGCTGTATGTTACTCCAGCTTCGCCTTCATGCGTCGGCTCTGTTCGCGTACGCGCATTATTTGACCTTGGCCGTAGTAATCTCGCGTAGGCCGAGCGGTTCTAGGCACTTCAGCCTGGAACCGCTCGACCGCTACGGTCGCAGGTTCGAATCCTGCCTTGGGCATAGATGTGTGTTATGTCCTTCGGTTGGTTAGGTTTAAGTAGTTCTAAGTTGTAGGGGACTGATGACCTCAGATGTTAAGTCCCGTAGTGCTCAAAACCATTTGAACCATTCATTCTCGCGTACTCGCGACATTAGTCGCGTCTTCTCTTGGTTCCTACGCAAGCGTTTCCTCTTGACACACGCTGCTTTTTCTCTGTTCTGCTTTGTGCACATCTTCGTCGCGCCTGCTTCACACTTCGAATTACCAAGTAGGGCAGCTCTCTTAGGTTGTTCGCAGATAATTCTGTAATTTACCGTCTAGTAAGGTCATCCGAAGACCAGTATCAGTTGCAAAGCGATTTAGAAAAGATTGCTGCATGGTGTGGCAGGTGGCAGTTGACGCTGAATGACGAAAAGTGTGAAGTGATCCACGTGAGTTCCAAAAGAAATCCGTTGGAATTCGATTACTCGATAAATAGTACAATTCTCAAGGCTGTCAATTCAACTAAGTACCTGGGTGTTGAAATTACGAACAACTTCAGTTGGAAAGACCACATAGATAATATTGTGGGGAAGGCGAGCCAAAGGTTGTGTTTCATTGGTAGGACACTTAGAAGATGCAACAAGTCTACTAAAGAGACAGCTTACACTACACTCGTTCGTCCTCTGTTAGAATATTGCTGAGCGGTGTGGGATCCTTACCAGGTGGGATTGACGGAGGACATCGAAAGGGTGCAAAAAAGGGCAGCTCGTTTTATATTATCACGTAATAGGGGAGAGAGTGTGGCAGATATGATATGCGAGTTGGGATGGAAGTCTTTAAAGCAAAGACGTTTTTCGTCGCGGCGAGATCCATTTACCAAATTTCAGTCAGCAACTTTCTCTTCCGAATGCAAAAATATTTTTTTGAGCCCAACCAACATAGGTAGGAATGATCATCAAAATAAAATAAGAGAAATCAGAGCTCGAACAGAAAGGTTTAGGTGTTCGTTTTTCTCGCGCGCTGTTCGGGAGTGGAATGGTAGAGAGATAGAATGATTGTGGTTCGATGAACCCTCTGCCAAGCACTTAAATGTGAATTGCAGAGTAATCATGTAGATGTAGATGTAGGTGTAAGGCAGAACACCCCGAACTTCTTGCTTTTGCTTTTGCGTCACCCTGCGTGCAGTGTTATTCTGTTTATACCATAGTTCTAATTACTGATTTCTTCCTGATTTATTGCCCAAAAATTATACGTATCTCTTGTATTATGGATCATCGAAAATATTTCTCATCGTCCATGTTCTTTGACCAGTATTTACACAAGGACTTCTTTTCACTATCTTCGTATGGCAAAGTTTATTCTTGCTTCCTAAGCAACATCTCTTCAACTTTCTTTTCACAGACTAAAGAACTCCGATATTTCTCTTCTAAGCTCTGAGTTTATTTCGTAACAGTCTTCTCCAGATAATCTATCACAGCAGTCTTCATATTATCTGCCTGAGTATTCCGTTTCGAAGTATGCCATCCATTGACAATACATCTGAATTCGTACCAAGAACATGTACAGCCAATAATGTACTACCACCATCTGTAACCTTCGCATCATCTATATGATATTTATACTTTAAATTACAATCTGCATCCACTGGCAATACATTTGAATCCATAATGACAATGTTAGCATCCAGTAAGCTACTACTATCATCTGCTCAATTTGTTACTAATTGCGTCATCTGAGATCGCATTATCCGCCATTCTACTTAACACGTTCAGGTCAGAAGTAGGTACTCTTATCTGAATTAACACGTAGGTGTTTAATGTTGTACCTAACTGACTTCACAGGTAACGAGCTTTCTGTAGGAACAAGTGTATCTTGTGTATCCTCACGTATGTCTGTGCGTTTCTTTTCTTGTCTCGCATAAAACATCTTCACAGTTTCCCCTCGACGCTCATCAACATCTGGTTTTGTTTCTTTCCTAGGTTTCTTAATTTTATTTAGAAATTTCTGTTGAGTTTCTTATGTCACATTGAGTGGTGCCATTATATCCGACTGGCTACTATTTTGAATTGATTGGTGTTCAGTTTCACTGCTAAATGGGGTCCCTTCTAGTTCTCCCAGTTTTTGAATTTGTTGCGTTAAGTCTTTTCTCGCCCATAATCTCTCCATTAGTTCCATGTCTACAGATTTTATCTTTATTACCTCCTCAAAATTGGAAATTTGATCCCAACATTTTGCAAGTATGTCTCTAATATTACTTCCAACTGTGGCTCCATTGGTGTCGAACATTCTGGGAAAATATTTGTGTTCTGCATCTCATTACCTGCGACCATCTGTATGTCTTCTTGTCTCACTTAAGATATGATCACCTTTTTCTCTCTACCCTACTTAACCACTGCTTTAACGTCATCCACAATTTCCTCTTGACTTGCTCTCATATTAGGTACTTCAACCAACAATTAGGTGTTTGATGTAGGTTTCAGCCGTGAATCCGTTTGTTTCAAATGGTTCAAATGCCTCTAAGCACTATGGGACTTAACATCTGAAGTCGTCGGTCCTCTAGACTTAGAACTACTTGAACTTAACCTAAGGACATCACACACATCCATGCCCGAGGCAGTATTCGAACCTGCGACCGTAGCAGCAGCGCAGTTCCGGACTAAAGCGCCTAGATCCGCACGGCCACAGTGGCCGGCACGTTTGTTTCGAACATTCTGGATTAATAATAGGTGTGTTTTGTGTATATTTATACGTTTCTGCTCGTTTGATAGCTAGGCCTACGGCAATTAACTTCTCTATTTGCTTTCGTTTTGTCTTCTTAAATTCCACAACATTCTCTATTTATCTTCCTCATCTATCTCCTTCAACTCATTAATCTTGAATTCCATTTCTTCCCTAGTTTCTTTGCGCTTCTCATTACATCCCCCACCTACAGACAACCATTTACCTTGAGTACTGATTGCCTCCACTAACTCCGCCGTTTATTCCTCACTATCAAATTGAACTCCTGAAACACTTACTACTGCTATTTGTTCCTTTTCTGACTCATTTTTTAAACTTGAAATTCCAATGTACATAACACAAACATAACTTACTTCATCCACGGAAAATTTGTTGTATACCAAATCATTGAAAAGTTTTGCCTACAGCAGCAGTCTCGAACTATGCGGAGTTGACGTTTTTGCAATAATTACGTTTATTACTGCGCCTGTCCGTTGCTTTGTTGCGGTGCGATACTGCATGGTCATCTCTCACCATTGCAGTCCAAGGTAACACAGGATTTCTCTTCTTGTCTTGAATCACTGCCATTCAACGTGCCGTAGATTTCCGTTTTGCACACGTTCTGTCGGTGATGACGCACTCACATTGCTCACTCTCCACATGTAGACCTGTAGCTGTGTTGCTCACAATTATTTCTTATATCTATATATAAGAGCAGGCGTCCTTTCATGTGTCACCAGATGTAAAGTACTCGACTGATTACTAAACGTCTCGTGCTTTTTCTTTCTTTCTTTTTTCTTTTTTTATTTTTATTTAGAGTAAGTCTGTGGTTATTGGGATATCTGACTCAAATATGGTAGCTTCATATAGAGAACGTACTTTGCTACAAAATACGAATATATAATACGAAAAAAAATTATTATGAAAACGTGCATCTCATACGTTTGAGATATTAGTCAAACAGAGAACGAAAAATATCACCTTTAGATAGTGAGTGTACAAGTTAAATGACTGTTTTCGTGTCCGTTTTGCACGTAACACACTTCCCTAACAATTCTCACGCTCATCAAGTTTCATGTAACAATTATGCTTCACACTGAGGGAACCACCGTTACTTTGTGTTTCTACCTTAATAATTCAGGAAATCAGTGATCATGAAAACCTTTACCTTTTACGTTCTACTATCAATATGTTCCACCACGACAGTTCGTGATTCTGAAACACAACAGTGTATCAGCCATGAATCTCTTAACTAATGCTACAGGCCTTTCCGTGAAATAACTGAATTACTAAAATAGATTTCTTCTTCAAACCGACATAATACTTTCAACTATTAGTCCCAGTTTCGACTAAATTATTCGCACTCGGCTGCGCTCGACAGCACCGTAGGGGAGCGGATCACTGACTGTTCTTCACACACTGGGACGGCGAATGATACTAGGCAATTCTCCATCAAAGAATAGGCGCCCTCTGCTCCGAAAGTTCCAGAAGCCAGCTATATGGAAGGCGTACAATACCTACAGGTCATGACATTAAATACATGAGGACTCCTCACAGGAGGGGCTTTCCCTCCAGAAATTCCCACCTGCGATAGCGCATTCTAATTTTAGATTGTTACTGTAACATGAACCAATCGAAAGCGATAGACAGCAATACCTATCTAAGAGGAGCTTCAGTTATTGACTATCGATTATGATGACTCAGTTGCATAACTTTCCAGACAATATGCACGATGTGTGGAAGCACTTTATCGTTGTCCGAGGTGTGTACGACGGAAGCCAACGTCTAGAGATAATTTCAAGTTGGACGCGCGAATCTTATCTCTCGCAAGATAATGGCGAGTTTACCATCGCTAATAAGAGACATGCTACTACCTTGTGTTAGTATCCTTTATTGAAAGTAACAACGCACATATATAGCTTGGACAGAAATCTGGTTAAAAGCGCAGAAAACAGAAATCTGGTTAATGAAATCCTATGTTCAGACAGGAATATCTATCGCAGGGAGGGATTAGTTGCCAATGGTGCGGAGTATCTATTGCAATAAAGAATTCGATAATATCTAGAAAAGTTATCAATGATTCCGAATGTAAATTAATTTTGGTGAAGTTAAGCATCAAATGTCAATCAAAAGTACTAATCACGTGGTATAAAAGCGCACCTGGATAAGGTGCTGGAATGGTAGAGCGTTTCAGAGAGAAGTTGCAGAATATTACTAATAACTTAGCCGATCACGTCGTTGATATAGGGGGGTAGCTTCTACTTACCAGGTACAGAGTGGGAGAGTCATGCTATGATAATTGGTAATAGAGCTAGGGAATTTTGTGACGTTATTTTGTATGGCTTGTCCGAAAATTACTTCCAGCAGATAATTAGAGAACCAACGTGTGAGGGTAACGTTTTAGACCTTCTAGCAAGAAATAGACATGAACGTGTTGAATCACTTGACGTGATGGTAGGTATCAGTGTTCATCAGGCTGAGATAGCAGCTATGGCTATGTGTACTGTAAGCAATGTTAACAAAGGCAAGAATCTATATACGGTTAGAACGGGTGACAGATTACAAATTTCAGAGTATCTGAGTAGTTAACAACAAATATTCTCTGCCTAGGATGAAGATGTGAAGCAAAGGGATGAGAAAGACCCATCATGGTTTAACAGCTGTTTTAGAAAACTGCTATGTAAACAAAGACACTTCACCACAGATTCAACAGAAGTCGAAACTTAGCATAGAAACAAAAGCTCAATGAAACGAAAATGAGCGTAAGGTCACCAATAAGAGAAGCATTCAGTGACTTTGAAAGTAAAAGCTTGTCAGCCCTTATTCGGGCCCTACTTTCAACCATCTTTTTGGCGTCCAAGTGGCAGTTATTAAGAAAACTGATCGCGAAACAGAAATGTAACTAAAATCACTTAGTAGTGGAAAAGCAATATTCTACAAAGATTATGCGAAAATACTTCCTCCTCTGCCTGCTGCTGTTTATCATAATTCGCTGGAGCAACTAAGGGTACCTAGCGACGGGTACCTAGGACAATTACACATGATTACAGGCCTATACCGTTGGCATTAATCTGTTGTAGAACAATGGAACGTGTTTTATGCTAAAGAATTGTGACGTTTTTGGAGAACTAAAATCTCTTCTATAAAAATACAAATGGGTTCCACAAATAGCTGGCTCTGTTCCTCCACGAAATCCATAGTGCTGTTGACAACGGGCTGATGATAACGTGTTCCTTGAAATCAGGAAGGCATTTGACAGTCCCACACTGACGTCTTGTGAAAAAAATAAGCTTACCGAGTATCGGATCATATTTGCGATTGGATTATGGACTTCCTTGCAGTTAAAATTCGACATGTCGCTCTTAACGCAACAAAATGTACAGATAAAGTAATTTCTGGAGTACAACAAGGAAGTGTGATAGTTCTGTTACTGTTTACAATGTATATAGATGACCTAGTAGAAAGCGTTGGAAGCTCTTTAAGACTGTTTACAGATAATGGGCTTGTCTGTAAGAAAGTTGCAAAGCCCTGTTTTTGCAAACTGACCTATAGAAGACTAATGAATAGTGCGGTCTTTGGAAGTTGACCTAAACGTAAATCAGTTTAATATATTGGACATACATATGAAAAGTATCCACTACCGTTCAACACCACTATTGATGACAAACTGCTGGAAGCAGTATATATCGTAAAGGAGTAACTCTCCAGAGCGACTTTAAGTGGAATGACTACAGAAAACAAATAGTAAAAAAGCTGATGCCGGACATATTCATAGGAAATATCATACAAAAACTCATCCACGAAAGAAGCGGCTTGCAAGGTCTAGTTAATCTATTCTTGAGTACTGTTCATCAGTGCGGGATGCTTACCAGGTAGGACTGATGGAATAGATGGAGAAGATCCAATGAAGATCGGTGCATTGTCACAGAATCGTTTAGTCGGCGCCAGAGATTTACAGAGATGCTCAGTGCATTCCAGAGACAGACGCTAAAAAAGAGGCGTTGCGCATCACAGAGGGATATACTATTGAAATATCGAGAAATTACTTTATAGAAAGTGTTGAACAACGTTTGCTTCCACCCACTTCTCACTAAACGGCTACGATCAAAACGTTCGCGAATTGAACAGGGAATGGGAGCTCAGTTAGTGGTACCAGAAGCATCCTTCGCCACACACCGGTAGGTGTTTTGCAGAGTATTAGTGTAGATGTAGAAAAAATTGGAATGAATTTTCATGCAAAGCTATGGTGGAGAGATGTGAAATCTGTTTATATGTTTTTCCCCTCAGAGACTTAACAAAATGGTTCAAATGGCTCTGAGCACTATGGGACTTAACATCTGTGGTCATCAGTCCCCTAGAACTTAGAACTACTTAAACCTAACTAACCTAAGGACATCACACACATCCACGCCCGAGGCAGGATTCGAACCTGCGACCGTAGCAGTCGCGCGGCTCCGGACTGAGCGCCTAGAACCGCTAGACAGAGACTTAACACAGGACAGCTACAAAGTAATTGTGCTTTAGGGAATATATCTAGGGGAGTAGTTCTCTTCCTTGAAGAATTTGTGTCAGTAAGAGAAAGTCATGAAAAACTTGCTAACTACTGCTTACTAATCAAGTTTTTTCTGCTGACTCAGACGGCACGCAAGGGTATAAAAGCGGAAAGACTCACTAAGAAATTTAAGTTACTGCGGAACTGCCAGAAAGACAAAACTATCATCACCATCATTGCGGTCTATGTCTTCAGGAAAATGTAACTATTTTTCTGCTTAACTGTCATTTAGTTATTTGTCATGTGTATTAATACACGTTTTTCATTTAATGTTACAGAATCTGGTGACAATCATTTGTGCACACACAGATTCAGTACACGAGATAAGAATGCTGATACAGCAGCAACAGTAAGGTTCTCTCTAAAGTATTTCGAAGTATTCGGAACTTTCCGGAGGGTACAGAAAGTAGAGCTCCCAACTTGCTGAAGTTATTTCTACTTCATCCGCAGAGCTCCTGGAAATATAAACGACGATTTGGGAAAAAAAATTGCAATCAGCTGCAGAGTTTCTACACAAAAATCAGTTCTCTCTCTGCAGTCTACAATTCAGACATTTTTGTCATACCTATGAATAGTTGTTTTTTAATCAATGTTACAAAATCTGCGGTTCTTCCGATAGAGGATTGAGCAGCTGGGAGAAAATCATCAAGAAAAAACAGCAGCGGCAGTGGTGAATCTGCAGATGACCCCATCGGTAGGCAATTATTATGATAGGTGAACCGGCAGAAAAATACATTAAATTACATGATCCCGAATAGGTTGCTGTCTAATCTTTAGGAGACGAATATGTACTAGTGGTATGACAAGCTTGGATTCAAGGAGGCTCGACATTTATTGGATCCCTGTTTTCACATATTTGAGACAAAATTTCGTAAAATTAATCAGTCTATTAAGATAAACTGTTCACTGGTCTGCAACTTTCTCTTGCCAATTACAGGCCAGGATAAACAGACGTAACTGTAAACAAAAAATGTGTCTGTTGTTGTCTGCTGACATCAGTGAATGGTATCTAAAAATTTTACAGAGTAATATTCAAAAACATGGAAACTTTACAAATTAGAGTTTCTGGTTGGGCACTGAAAGAAATGATTCGATTGTGCGTTAAATACACTCCTGGAAATGGAAAAAAGAACACATTGACACCGGTGTGTCAGACCCACCATACTTGCTCCGGACACAGCGAGAGGGCTGTACAAGCAATGATCACACGCACGGCACAGCGGACACACCAGGAACCGCGGTGTTGGCCGTCGAATGGCGCTAGCTGCACAGCATTTGTGCACCACCGCCGTCAGTGTCAGCCAGTTTGCCGTGGCATACGGAGCTCCATCGCAGTCTTTAACACTGGTAGCATGCCGCGACAGCGTGGACGTTAACCGTATGTGCAGTTGACGGACTTTGAGCGAGGGCGTATAGTGGGCATGCGGGAGGCCGGGTGGACGTACCGCCGAATTGCTCAACACGTGGGGCGTGAGGTCTCCACAGTACATCGATGTTGTCGCCAGTGGTCGGCGGAAGGTGCACGTGCCCGTCGACCTGGGACCGGACCGCAGCGACGCACGGATGCACACCAAGACCGTAGGATCCTACGCAGTGCCGTAGGGGACCGCACCGCCACTTCCCAGCAAATTAGGGACACTGTTGCTCCTGGGGTATCGGCGAGGACCATTCGCAACCGTCTCCATGAAGCTGGGCTACGGTCCCGCACGCCGTTAGGCCGTCTTCCGCTCACGCCCCAACATCGTGCAGCCCGCCTCCAGTGGTGTCGCGACAGGCGTGAATGGAGGGACGAATGGAGACGTGTCGTCTTCAGCGATGAGAGTCGCTTCTGCCTTGGTGCCAATGATGGTCGTATGCGTGTTTGGCGCCGTGCAGGTGAGCGCCACAATCAGGACTGCATACGACCGAGGCACACAGGGCCAACACCCGGCATCATGGTGTGGGGAGCGATCTCCAACACTGGCCGCACACCACTGGTGATCGTCGAGGGGACACTGAATAGTGCACGGTACATCCAAACCGTCATCGAACCCATCGTTCTACCATTCCTAGACCGGCAAGGGAACTTGCTGTTCCAACAGGACAATGCACGTCCGCATGTATCCCGTGCCACCCAACATGCTCTAGAAGGTGTAAGTCAACTACCCTGGCCAGCAAGATCTCCGGATCTGTCCCCCATTGAGCACGTTTGGGACTGGATGAAGCGTCGTCTCACGCGGTCTGCACGTCCAGCACGAACGCTGGTCCAACTGAGGCGCCAGGTGGAAATGGCATGGCAAGCCGTTCCACAGGACTACATCCAGCATCTCTACGATCGTCTCCATGGGAGAATAGCAGCCTGCATTGCTGCGAAAGGTGGATATACACTGTACTAGTGCATGCTCTGTTGCCTGTGTCTATGTGCCTGTGGTTCTGTCAGTGTGATCATGTGATGTATCTGACCCCAGGAAGGTGTCAATAAAGTTTCCCCTTCCTGGGACAATGAATTCACGGTGTTCTTATTTCAATTTCCAGGAGTGTATAATGAAAACAAGGGGGTTTTATGCAAAAGTATACACGAAACTACCAAAGGTAATTTCAGATAAAGATACAGTAATGAATGCCATGTCAAAGGATAATGTATGTTTTACGTGATCTATTCTAGCAGTATTGATCCTGTAAATGAGCATTCGCAACGTGGCGCTATGAAAACAAATTAAAAGTTGTCAACATACCATTCAGGGTAAAACTCAGTCATGTTCCCATTTCCGAAAAACAGAACGAAGACGGGTCTGTAAACATTTACAGTGTCTAGTATTCAGATTATGAAGGGATGACTGTGGACAATAAGAGAAAAGATACAAAATTCGGAGCTGTGCTGCTGCATATGGAAAATTGTCTTTGCGAGAGATATACGAATCTATTCATGTGGCAAATTGCTAATAATACTGATGTATGTCGATTGTATTACATAAAAAACTTGTCAGCTCCGCTTTTCATCAGTATTCAGCTGTAGTGTGTGATTGCTGCCTGTGTTATTTTCATTCACAGTAAGATTAGATGCACATTTAGATGACTGTGAGCAGTTTAAACTGATTACCAGTACATTTTCTACTGACGAAGACGAATTTATAAAATGTGCAGCATTTAGTAATAAACTGAAACTGCCGTTCGTGATTTATGTTGATAAGAGAATGCTCATTGGGACCAGTTGCTGACTGCGGTTTGTATTGCAATCAGGTAAATTTGCATAGACCATTCAGTATTTTCTTACTAGGTACACTGAACCTATAATCATGAATATTATACACAGAGGCAGTGATTGCGTGCAGTGATTCATTGAACAGCTCTACGCAATCGTTGAGACTGTAAATGACTTTTCCTCATGAAACAAAAGATGATGTTAAGCACTGCGGAAGAATAGGCTTTTTGCTTACCAAAGTCTGTCAGATTTACAAGAAACCTTTTCTGGAAGACCAGGTGAAGCAATGACACGATTGTCATTTGAAAGATGCGTACCGAGGTGTAGCACAACCCAGAGGCAATTCAAGTTACAGACCTCACTTGTCGTAGCGGCCCCTTTTTTAGAGGGCCCGCACAACAGACACGTAAGATGGGTTGCCGACCTGTTTGTTGGTGCGCGGAGTGAAACATCACCAGTGGATGTAAAAAATTACAGGCTTTCCAAATAAACACGGAACTACTTCACCAGACATGTGTTCCACCAACTGGAATTCATATGGCTCATGTAGCACTCCGCCGGCTCGGCTTTATAAGCATTCCCGGACAGTCAGAATGGCAGTGTTTATCTAACACTAGGAACAGCTCCGACCAGTACTTACGCCGCCCCTAGCATTGTATACACTCACAGTAGCGTTGTAACTGCACGTTGTATTTTGTAATTGGTAGAGTAGATTTTGTTCAGTATTTTCTTCCGTTGTCTTGTTTCCTTGTCTGGTTTGCCACCACAAGAGTTGTGGGGTTTTCTTGTTGTTCTTATGTTTAAAACTTAGTGTATGCCAAGAAGGCCTTTTTTCTTTAATTATAATAAAGTGTGCTCAAATTCACTGTTAGTTCTTTCCTGCCGACCGCAGAACACTACATCACTACACTGTTCCCGTTGCATTCCACAATCTGAGAAATTACGACGGGTAATTCTTAATCACAAAACTATGTGAACAAGCAATGGTGGGCAGAATGAGGAAGAACTGAAGATAAATCCAGGGCTCATTTCTCTATGGAAAAATATAAATCATTCACGCTTAGTATTTCAGTAATGCATCAAGAAAGGAAGTGCAATATAAATTGCAGATTTATTGATTCGCTAAATTTTTTTGCATTCTCCCTTGTAAAACGTGCATCACAATTTAAAGCCGGAGAAGTCTCGGTAATGAAGACAAATTTGCCAATGGTCGTGAGTTCATTTCGTCAGTATGGAATCTCCCATTTGAATACGTGAACAACGAATCGATTCCGCTTGAAGACCGCCTGCCTTCAGTCGATGAATTTACAAGTTTGTTAACAGTCGAAGCAATAAGAGAGGCTAAATATCAGAAATCCTACAGTGCATGAAACGTATTCAGTTGTAAGAGATGTAGAGAATACTCTAATTTGTATTTAAAAATTAGTGGACTGCTCCTTGCCGACATCTACGAAAACTTTCGCTGTCTGTCTTGGGACACAATAATTAAATCCTTCATATTATATTGCTTCCCCTGGGATGCTCTGTTGAAGGCTAGTAAAGCAGAATTGTAACTTATAACTGATAGCTAACAACAGCTGTTTGATGAACGAGGCATCAAAGGTGGAATTGTTCATTTTTACTGCAGATATGCAGTTGCTAATCAAAGATTCATGTTCCATTATGACGTAAAAGTCGTTGAAACTTACATTATTTATTTCTATGTGTGTAGCCTGTAGAGCTGTGTTATGTTGCAACATCTTCCTTCATCTACTTTTGAGTACTAACCAGAGAGTGTAAAAGCTTTTGGACGACATGGCTGGCTGACATGGTCCGGCTAGCGTTGCCTTGGACCGATACCGGGGAAAACTTCAGACAACGCCGGAAGGCCAATGCTTTGAATACTTCGAAGTTGTTGGGGGTACGGGCAAGCACCGTTTCTCTAATAAAAGCCTTGTTTTTATCTTTAAAATTTTACAACTTTATTAAATTGCTTTTAAAATAGTAAGTGAACATTCGTTATCATGAACAACAAGATCCTCAATATGGTTTCTTAATGAAAGTTCCTGAAGTATTTTAACAGATCAAAGAACAGCTATCACAGAATCAATTTACAACGCTTCAAACTCAAAATCCCTTTTCAAGCAAAGGAAAAAAAATACAAATTGCATAATTCCAGGTTAAATAAAAGATTCTAACGCTACATGGCAACAGCAAAATTTTCGTGGATATGACCTGTGATCACTCAGGGCAATAAAATATTGATCACAAAATTTTTGATTAAAACAAATTAAATGCAGTAAAATCTGTTTACTATCAACGTACACTCAAACCCCGTAGCGTCTACGATGCGCACCTTATCACCAAATATTTTCCTTTATTTTAAACAATTTACGTCATAAAGATCCTTACATGTAATGCGCACTACTGCCAACGAATAATGATGAATAATTAAGCATAAATGTTATAATTAACCAGGTATGTAAAACTTTTCCTTTCAGAATAGAACACAAATCAACTCTTAAGATCAGTGGTTATATCCGTTAAAAAATATACAATACGTATCTTTTGATTACGTCGTGGTCATGCGCTGTCGTGCACCGTGCTGTCCTTCAGGATCACATGCGGCACGGGATTTTCCACGATGTACAAAACGTTATTAGGGTGCATCCCACTTACACAACCTGCATTCTGGTATTATACGTCGATGTGGATGCGGCTCAAAAATCTTAAAACGAGCGAGGGAGTTGAGGCGGTACTACTGAACACTTCGACTATACCCCACCGCACCAAACAGCAGTACGGTGGGGTAAGCCACAGACAGCTGCTGCATGGCAAACCTCAGCAAGGCAGTAACAAAATACACTCCTGGAAATTGAAATAAGAACACCGTGAATTCATTGTCCCAGGAAGGGGAAACTTTATTGACACATTCCTGGGGTCAGATACATCACATGATCACACTGACAGAACCACAGGCACATAGACACAGGCAACAGAGCATGCACAATGTCGGCACTAGTACAGTGTATATCCACCTTTCGCAGCAATGCAGGCTGCTATTCTCCCATGGAGACGATCGTGGAGATGCTGGATGTAGTCCTGTGGAACGGCTTGCCATGCCATTTCCACCTGGCGCCTCAGTTGGACCAGCGTTCGTGCTGGACGTGCAGACCGCGTGAGACGACGCTTCATCCAGTCCCAAACATGCTCAATGGGGGACAGATCCGGAGATCTTGCTGGCCAGGGTAGTTGACTTACACCTTCTAGAGCACGTTGGGTGGCACGGGATACATGCGGACGTGCATTGTCCTGTTGGAACAGCAAGTTCCCTCGCCGGTCTAGGAATGGTAGAACGATGGATTCGATGACGGTTTGGATGTACCGTGCACTATTCAGTGTCCCCTCGACGATCACCAGTGGCGTGCGGCCAGTGTAGGAGATCGCTCCCCACACCATGATGCCGGGTGTTGGCCCTGTGTGCCTCGGTCGTATGCAGTCCTGATTGTGGCGCTAACCTGGACGGCGCCAAACACGCACACGACCATCATTGGCACCAAGGCAGAAGCGACTCTCATCGCTGAAGACGACACGTCTCCATTCGTCCCTCCATTCACGCCTGTCGCGACACCACTGGAGGCGGGCTGCACGATGTTGGGGCGTGAGCGGAAGACGGCCTAACGGTGTGCGGGACCGTAGCCCAGCTTCATGGAGACGGTTGCGAATGGTCCTCGCCGATACCCCAGGAGCAACAGTGTCCCTAATTTGCTGGGAAGTGGCGGTGCGGTCCCCTACGGCACTGCGTAGGATCCTACGGTCTTGGTGTGCATCCGTGCGTCGCTGCGGTCCGGTCCCAGGTCGACGGGTACGTGCACCTTCCGCCGACCACTGGCGACAACATCGATGTACTGTGGAGACCTCACGCCCCACGTGTTGAGCAATTCGGCGGTACGTCCACCCGGCCTCCCGCATGCCCACTATACGCCCTCGCTCAAAGTCCGTCAACTGCACATACGGTTCACGTCCACGCTGTCGCGGCATGCTACCAGTGTTAAAGACTGCGATGGAGCTCCGTATGCCACGGCAAACTGGCTGACACTGACGGCGGCGGTGCACAAATGCTGCGCAGCTAGCGCCATTCGACGGCCAACACCGCGGTTCCTGGTGTGTCCGCTGTGCCGTGCGTGTGATCATTGCTTGTACAGCCCTCTCGCAGTATCCGGAGCAAGTATGGTGGGTCTGACACACCGGTGTCAATGTGTTCTTCTTTCCATTTCCAGGAGTGTATTTGGGCCACAGCAGACCACATAATGACGTCCCAAGCTAAATTATGAAAATACTATCGGTGATTTCGCCACGAAAAGTAGAACCGTAAAACACCATATGAAGTGAATTGCAATTAATACAATTCGTAATCGTCCGACTGAAAAGCTCCACAGTCAATCTTTCCCTTACTACAAACGCGTAACAGTAACTCCAAAGTTCACTCGTCGACACTGCCAGAGTGTCAGTTACTCGTTATAATTGCAGATAAGTTTAATACGCTGGGGGCCGACTTAGGTTTCTTAACCAAACAAGAAATGATTTTATCCTTCACTTGGATCCACCTTCGATCCAAAACAGTCATTTACCTTAAAGCTGCTAAATAGATGACAATGCCGATATCAACGCTCTCCTCTCAAGCAGCGCTTTAACTGGAGACTGCAGTACCGAAGCAAAGCTTACACTACTCAGAAGTCTGATGTACACGCCACCAACGTGCACCTTTTTAGAATTCTTATGTTCGCCCCATACACCCAACTTGCCGTAATTCTCCGTCGGAATGCTAGGGCAGAGACAAGAAATCGCTTCTCAGCCATTCAATGACCACACGATGATAGCCATCGGGACAGCACACAATGGGATCTTCGAGCCCACGGTGTTCCGTCCCAACCGACAGCTTCCCGGGGTCCACCGACCAAGCTGCCTTGCCCTCCTCTGGCACAGTCCAGCGCTAACTCCAAGCAATCCTCTTCTTCCTCGTTCTGTCCGTCTCGCGGCGCACGGGAAGCCAACACGCCAGAGATAAGCGGCGACCATAGACTCCAATCCGATCTCGATACTGACATGGCAGCGAGTACTGAGGAGGCGGTTGGTGTCAAAAAACGAAACAAACAAAATTTAAATAGCGAGTTGTTCCGGCTCAGTGGCCATTCCATCCTACTCAATCTATGGCCCACTAAGTAAGTGTTCACAGGATTTTGACGGTAGGGACGTGCATTGTAGTCCATCAGCACGAATCCCTCTCCAATGCGTTCACCAGCTGGAGCCACAATGCGTGATAGGATTTCGTCTCAGTACTTTACACCAGTAATCTTCTCATCTATAGGCATACGGAGTGTCCTGCGGCTACGCATGAGTCCACCCCAAAACATGATTCAACCACCTTGAAAAAGGTGGCAGTGTACGATTCAACTAGGGTGTACACGCTCGTCGTAGTTGCCTCCACACACGAATATCAGTATTGTCGGTGTATAGGTTGAGATAGGTCTCATCATAACAGAGTCCCACTGCTGTCTGGTCCCTCTTCAAACCTGATTCAGAGAAGGAGTGTGAGAGGTCTTCTGGTTCGTAAACCTTACTCATGAACCCTATTTCGTATTGTCTATTATTACACCTGCGCTCCTGTTGCCCTTCGGAACTTTCGCCGTAGTCATGTAGCACTGTTGATTGTTTCTGCTTGCTGTGGCTCTGAGCACTATGGGACTTAACTACTGTGGTCATCAGTCCCCTAGAACTTAGAACTACTTAAACCTAACTAACCTAAGAACATCACACACATCCATGCCCGAGGAAGGATTCGAACCTGCGACCGTAGCAGTCGCGCGGTTCCGGACTGCGCGCCTAGAACCGCTAGACCACCGCGGCCGGCTCTGCTTGCTGTTATACGCAGATCTCGGCCCTGAACACTTGTTTTCTTCTGCAGCCACTACTGTGACGATCCTGAACGAATTCTGTCGCCGGAAACCTGTTCCAAATTCTAGAGACAACACTCTGACTCACTGTGACATTCACTACGGCGTCCACACGTCTCACTCCCGGCTATATTAAAGTGAGTAAAAGGAGCCCCTGCTCGTACATTCTTGTTTTGCTACCCACGCTGAAGCAACACAACTCTCTTAACGGCAGACGGCAGAAGTACTGCAGTGGTTACAACTGACACAGTTGCCATGATTTGTACTAACTACCCCCACCCCTCACTCTCCCGGTAGAATGTTTCCGCTACAATTACATTACAGGCAAACCAATGTATTAATATCATAACGTATTTCTGGATCACAATGTTCAGTATAAAATTTCAGTAATATGCAACGTTTATTTTGACCACTGTTTGTTGAACAAATTCCCACTAAACTGTGTAAAACTCTGCTACACAAACACTGGTAGCCTCATACACCACATCAAAACTCTGAATATCTACGAAGATATCAAAACTAATGTGGATACGAGGTTCAGTACTTCAGGATTCGTAGCGAATAACAGATACGATATTCTACTTGTGAATGAAAAAGTGGTTGAGTTAATGAAGGGTGAACTAAATGGGGAGCCCACTGCAGAATTCGCAGGCCTGCTTGCAAAAATTTGTCCTCTTGAGACCAAGTCTGGACACATAATGCACAGAGCAAAAGCCGCAAAAAAATCTTCTGCAAATAGGCTGACCATTAATGAGTACCGGCATTGCATTTTGTATTCAGAAGAGAAAACTACAATGCAGTTTGCCATGCAGTTGATGCAGCATGTCGTTTCGACTATTAAACAACAAACACATTTTATATGCACATGCTTGACAAACATATGTTTCTCGATAAAATAAATACACTCGCCTGGTGTCATTACCTCATCAAAACGATTGTTGAAAACAATGTAAATCCTTGATAAAGTATCACATAAAAAAGTATAAGTAATATAAATGTAATGTAAATTTTGTAAATAATTATAAAAATGTGACTAGTGAAAAACTTTTAAAAATGGTGTATGTAAAAGACCTTTGCATGAAAAAAATTTATTGCTAATTTTGTATGTGGCATTTGTATGAGGGCTTTTGATTCTCCTTCCTACGCCTTCAGTAGCTTGTTTCCTTTGCAAAACACACAAAATTAGGAAGTGTCACTGTCTTAAAAGCCTTTCATCTGCTGACGTCCTAAACATGTGTATCCCGTGTGCGCGTATCCGTGTGCGCGCACGTGTGTGTGTGTGTGTGTGTGTGTGTGTGTGTGTGTGTGTGTGTGTTGAAACGTCCCCTTGCAAAAATTATACATGACTGTGCTTCGACTGACACACAAAAATTTTTTTTAGCGCAACGCAATATGACTTTCAGTAATCCCTACAAGAGAATGGCCCTGACTAAATTAACCTATACGTTTCACAAATCACTTAACTCACAAAAATCTTCGTTACTCGAACTACTGCAATACAGCGAGCGCCACTACTGCCAGCTAAATAAAAGATTCAAACTACAGAAGGCTCTAACTACTGATAGGCATAGTTATAGAGAACTAAGAATGTATTTACCTTAATAGTCATAATATATATAGCAGTTAATGACATCCATTCTTACAAATGTACTGTTTCTGATGGACACACCTCCAGAATATCCATTCTCAAAAATCCGCCATCTCACTTCCCCACACCCACCACTGCTGGCGGCTCGCCTCCAACTGCGCAACGCTACGCGCTGTTAACATCCAGCTGCTCAACACTACAATGGCAGACAACAATGCAAACTAGCCACGGACTGCACACAGCACAGCCAGTGACTTTCATACAGAGCGCTACGTGGCGTTACCAATATAAAAACCTAAACAGCCTACTTACATAGAGAGTGTGTGTGCGTGTGTGTGTGTGTGTGTGTGTGTGTGTGTGTGTGTGTGTGTGTGTGTGCGCGCGTGTGTGTGTGTGCGCGTATGTGTGTGTGGGTGTGTGCATATTCATGAGAGAGAGAGAGAGAGAGAGAGAGAGAGAGAGAGAAATGACTGCGTTGTATGAGAAAGATCGCAGGCCTGTGTAAGGAATACACTGTTTTGATGTATGAAATACAGAGCGTACTAATTACTTTGCGCGAAAGAGACCATTTGCGTGTTTAAGGCGCATAGTTTTCTTGACACATTAAACAGAGGGAGAAATAATTACTTTGAATGGGAGAGATCACTTGGTGTATGAAATATGGAGAAAAAGAGAGAGTTCACTTATGTAAGGAGTATAGTACTTGACATATTCAGTGGAGAACGCTGGGTAGTGGGCAGTGACGAACAGGAGACAATAATGTTCAATGGACAGTGATCGTCAGTGGACAATGATGGTCAGTGGCACATAATATATATATATATATATATATATATATATATATATATATATGTGTGTGTGTGTGTGTGTGTGGGTGTGTGTGAGAGAGAGAGAGAGAGAGAGAGAGAGAGAGAGAGAGGAAATGATTACTTTGCGTGTGAGGGATCACAGATGTACGTAAAAGAGCACAGTTTGGTATTTGACGTGTGAAACACAGAGATCTTATGTCTGTGAGGAGTACAGAATTTGATATATGAAATTCAGAGATATGTGTGTACACCATTTTATGTATAGAATGCAGACCTTAGACTGAAGAATCAATTTAATACCACACCAAGATATGTATTTATGTGTGAATAATAAATAACTTTGTTTTTAGAATTATGTCTAAGGTAGACGACTGTCACGGAAATAGTATATATCTTTCGCTTTAAACTAAGGGTTATGCAATTTTTGTACAACACATCCGGTACCAGTTTTATTTCTCGTTTTAATACTACATTCTGACTGATTTGTGACAGGGAGAAGGGGACAGGGCGAGGATGAGATGTGAGGTGTACATTGAATGTCTTTCGGAAAAAATGTAATTTGATACCACTTTGAAAGATGATTGTAATATTTGGACAGTGGTATGTAAATAATGGATATCTTCAGCTTACGTAATTTTTTACCGGATATCCGGAGCTATTTTTATGCATCATAATAGCATCTGCTCTGATTGATTGGAAAATTGGCACCAACAAAAGTGGGCTTCTTCCACCTTCTGGGATTTTTCATCGTTTATTTCATTTTAAAACTGCCCTATGACTGGCTGGAGAGAGAGGAAGTGGAGGGAAAGCGGAGTGGTCTTAAGTGTACGTAAAATGTCTTTCAGAAATAATTAACCTGACACAATTTTTACTCATCATTTTAAAACTAGAATGTGACTGGTTGGTGATATGGAGGATTGGGAGAGGATTTTTAATTTGACACTAACACAACTGGGCTGGTTCATGCATTTTGGATTTTCTAATTGTCTGTTTCTTTTTTAGTACGTAAATGTAACTGGTTGGTGATAAGGGAGTGAGGGATGGAGGGTTAATTAGGGGAGGCAGGAGGAGGTGAAGGAGACGAGCACAATAAATGATCTTGCTGAAATGTTAATTTGTTTTTCTTATGGTACTGATTGATTGTATTCATTGTTGACATCAATGATGAGAGCTACAGTGTCATGCCTTCAAGGTCGTTGACGACGTCATGCATGACCTTTACAATCATGTGACAGTTACTTGATTATCTTGAAGGTCATATCGACATCAGAGTGAGCCATAATCAGTGACAGTGACATTTATAAAAATTGATTACTTTTATCTCTTAGTTTCGGAAATACTTCTGCTTTGATTCGCTGATGGCGGAGGTTTGAGTGTCCAGCATCGTATTTCACACATTTTGCTTTCTTATATTTTGGTCGCTGATTGTAGGGGTTTTTGTTTGTGAGCATCTTAACTTTGAAAGGCATAAAGAATAATTTATCCAGAGGGCAAATCAAGAAGCGAACTGTCGAGTTAAAAAAATCTAACAATATTCTCAAACAAAAAAGCGACATTGAAAACTTTGTTGCGACACTCAGCTAGAAGTACCTCAGGCCAACACCGGTTAATGCTAGCAGCACTCTTATCTACTGAAACTCCTGAATGTTTCCCTGCACTGGCAATGACTTCAAAATATTTTACATCTACAAATATGATAGATTTATGCTTCATATAATGCTAAAGATGTACTGGACGTTCTTTTCTCTATTGTTTTTAAACATTTTCGCCCAGCACACAGGACAGATGATTATGAAACATTTCACACAGCAAATAATGTGTTAACGGATATAAAGTAGTTAAATGAGAGGATTTAGAGAACAGACAGAAAGAGAGAATTCAAGCTAATGACGATAGTTGAGAGTAAGTGCTTCATGTTTCGCGATCGCACTTTACTGATTTAGCTGCGAGGAGGTAGGGGCCACTGAGTGCATTCACAATTCCGTAATTAAAGCTGTTGGTTTCGCATTACTATTTTCAGAAAGGTATATTCCTGTTAAGCTATTGTTTCCTTCCACTTTTTAGAGACAACAGTAAAGCATTGAGACAGCGCTGTTAAAGCAGCGTTTAACAGAGAAAGTCCTGTTCTCTGTCCCACATCAAACGGCGCTGACAGCCGTATGGGGGTCAGTTCCAATCTGACTGAAAGCCGTATTTCGTGAGCAGGTAGACCGAACAATCATCATAATGACCATGATAATGAAGCCTACAGTTTATCGGAATTGGAAAGCTGGAAGTTTCTGTAAGTTCCTAACTCAATGTCACAAAGCTTGTATCATTTAACAGATAACGAGATATTTTTATCCAATACACATTCTCATGTCTTGTTTGAAGTTATTTAGACTGTTCATAAAATTGTATACCGTACCTTTTATCATTTTGAGACTTATGGATTACATTCTGCATCCAGATAACGAAATCTCTTTCTTATAAGAAATAGTAAAATGCGGAGGAAATAATTCGTTGCTTTTTGTTTCTCTGATACACTCCTGGAAATTGAAATAAGAACACCGTGAATTCATTGTCCCAGGAAGGGGAAACTTTATTGACACATTCCTGGGGTCAGATACATCACATGATCACACTGACAGAACCACAGGCACATAGACACAGGCAACAGAGCATGCACAATGTCGGCACTAGTACAGTGTATATCCACCTTTCGCAGCAATGCAGGCTGCTATTCTCCCATGGAGACGATCGTAGAGATGCTGGATGTAGTCCTGTGGAACGGCTTGCCATGCCATTTCCACCTGGCGCCTCAGTTGGACCAGCGTTCGTGCTGGACGTGCAGACCGCGTGAGACGACGCTTCATCCAGTCCCAAAAATGCTCAATGGGGGACAGATCCGGAGATCTTGCTGGCCAGGGTAGTTGACTTACACCTTCTAGAGCACGTTGGGTGGCACGGGATACATGCGGACGTGCATTGTCCTGTTGGAACAGCAAGTTCCCTTGCCGGTCTAGGAATGGTAGGACGATGGGTTCGATGACGGTTTGGATGTATCGTGCACTATTCAGTGTCCCCTCGACGATCACCAGTGGTGTACGGCCAGTGTAGGAGATCGCTCCCCACACCATGATGCCGGGTGTTGGCCCTGTGTGCCTCGGTCGTATGCAGTCCTGATTGTGGCGCTCACCTGCACGGCGCCAAACACGCATTCGACCATCATTGGCACCAAGGCAGAAGCGACTCTCATCGCTGAAGACGACACGTCTCCTTTCGTCCCTCCATTCACGCCTGTCGCGACACCACTGGAGGCGGGCTGCACGATGTTGGGGCGTGAGCGGAAGACGGCCTAACGGTGTGCGGGACCGTAGCCCAGCTTCATGGAGACGGTTGCGAATGGTCCTCGCCGATACCCCAGGAGCAACAGTGTCCCTAATTTGCTGGGAAGTGGCGGTGCGGTCCCCTACGGCACTGCGTAGGATTCTACGGTCTTGGCGTGCATCCGTGCGTCGCTGCGGTCCGGTCCCAGGTCGACGGGCACGTGCACCTTCCGCCGACCACTGGCGACAACATCGATGTACTGTGGAGACCTCACGCCCCACGTGTTGAGCAATTGGGCGGTACGTCCACCCGGCCTCCCGCATGCCCACTATACGCCCTCGCTCAAAGTCCGTCAACTGCACATACGGTTCACGTCCACGCTGTCGCGGCATGCTACCAGTGTTAAAGACTGCGATGGAGCTCCGTATACCACGGCAAACTGGCTGACACTGACGGCGGCGGTGCACAAATGCTGCGCAGCTAGCGCCATTCGACGGCCAACACCGCGGTTCCTGGTGTGTCCGCTGTGCCGTGCGTGTGATCATTGCTTGTACAGCCCTCTCGCAGTGTCCGGAGCAAGTATGGTGGGTCTGACACACCGGTGTTAATGTGTTCTTTTTTTCCATTTCCAGGAGTGTATAACCATTCGAGTATGAACTGTATCGACAAACTTAGTGCCGTTTTAAATGAGATGTATAAGCTGCTACGAGAATTGGCGGCGTAGACATTCTCGGCGATTCCTGTCTTCCCATTCCCCATTAATGACGTACTTTGTAAGTTTAAATTAACCCCTTACTCATAGTAGAATAATAGGACTGTATTGATTAGTTTTTTTCTTGTTCATATATACCGTATATCAAGGCTTCAGAGACTCTAGGTGCCTAAAGAAGTTATACGGTACTGTCAAACGGCCATTGAGAATCTCAGTTTCCTTGTTTTCGGGGTTGGACAAAAATATTGAAATACCGGGGTAAATGCGTGCGTGCACATGAATGCAGGTTCTACCCAAACCTGCAGGTTGAGCTGTTGTACCTGATTACGAAAGGCACTTTGCAGTGTCCTCAGTCCATTGCAAGTTTCACATGTGAATGCATTATGCCTGAGGTAAGTGAATTCGAACGGAGGCAAATTGTTAACGCTCGTATGGCGAGTGTTTCTGTAACCAAGGTAGCCTAAATGTTTGATGTTTCAGGAGACACCGAATAGAAATTTTATGCCGCATACAAGGAAAGCAAAGAACTTCATCCACTAATGCACAACGATGAAGAAAGTGAGGGTTTACTGATCGTGACAAACAGTCATTTAAGAGGACTGTGAGGAAATAAGAACGTGACAGCTGCAAAAGTCACTGCAGGACTGTATGTCACACTCGCGAGTTCTGACACCACCAAAACACTGTACCACACAAGCGGCTCGCAGTGAAATTACGTGATTATGGACTATCGTCTCAGTTATGTGACTGGATTTTTGATTTCCTGTCATAGAGATCACAGTACGTAGTAGCTGACGGAAAGTCATCGAGTAAAACGGAAGCGATTTCTGGTGTTCCCCAAGGTAAAGACCCTTTGCTGTTCCTTGTCTATATAAACGATTTTGGAAACAATCTGAGCTGCCGTCTTCGGCTGTTTGCAAATGACGCTGTCGTTTATCGACTGATAAAATCATCAGAAGATCAAAACAAACTGAAAAACGATTTAGAAGCAATATGAGAATGGTGTGAAAAGTGGCAGTTGATCCTAAATAACGAAAAGTGTGAGGTAATCCACGTGAGTGCTAAAAGGAACTTGTTAAACTTCTGTTACACGATAAATCAGTGTAACCTAAAAGCCGTAAATTCAACTAGATACCTAGGTATTACAATTACGAACAACTTAAACTGGAAGGAACACATAGAAAATGTTGTGGGGAAGGCTAACTGAAGACTGCGTTTTATTGGCACTTAGAAAATGTAACAGACTGCCTACACTATACCCGTTCGTCCTCTTTTAGAATACTGCTGCGCGGTGTGGGATCCTTACCAGGTAGGACTGACGGAGTACATCGAAAAAGTTCAAAGAAAGGCAGCACGTTTTGTATTATCGCGAAATATTGGAGAGAGTGTCACAGAAATGGTACAGGATATGGGCTGGACATCATTAAAAGGAAGGCGTTTTTCGTTGCGACGGAATCTTCTAACGAAATTCCAATCACAAAACTTTCTCCTCCGAATGCGAAAATATTTTGTTGACACCGACCTACATAGCGAGGAACGATCACGACGATAAAATAAGGGAAATCAGAGCTCGTACCGAAAGATATAGGTGTTCATTCTTTCCGCGCGCTATACATTGGAACAATACAGACTTGTGAAGGTGGTTCGATGAACCTTCTTCCAGGCACTTAAATGTGATTTGCAGAGTATCCATGTAGATGTAGATGTACATGTAGATGTAGATTACGTATGGAGCTCCATAAACTGGGAATTGCAGGGCCAGCTGGAATTTCAAAGCCACTCATCAGTGATGCAAATGTCCGTAACAGGAAGAAGTGGTGCCGAAGTCATAACACCACAACTGTAGATAAATGGAAGCATCTAATGTGGTCGGATGAGTCTTGATTCGGACGGTTTGTAATTTCTGAGCAAATTTTGGCTGATCAAGTCCATCCCATGGCACAATGTTTGTTCCCCGACGGTGATACTGTGTTCCAAGACTACAGGGACCCTGTTTTCAAAGCTCGCATCGTCCACACGGGTTTTCGAGGAAGAGGATGTATTATCACATCTCCCCTGGTCATCACAGTAAGATCTCAATATTATTGAGCCTTTGTGATCTACTTTGGGAGAGAAGGCTGCGTGATCGCTGTTCATCTCCATAATCGTTATCCGAGCATGGCACTATTTTTCAGGAATAATGGTGTAAGATTCCCTAAAAAAACATACAGGACCTTTATTTATCCATTCGGAGACGAGTGGAAGCTATTCTGGATGCCAACGGGTTTATTTCACGACAATGGTCATGATAATTTATTTTTAGTGTTTCCACATTTTTATCCGTCCCCTGTATTCCTTTGAAATATTTAGCGTTTAGGAGTTCCGTTACATGTAAGCAGACCTCCACAGTGCACAAACCTTGTAATTTTTATAACACATAATCAGTATGTAACGATAATAGTAATAGTAATAATAGTGATTATAACAAGAACAGTAATAATAATAATAATGCCAGAAATCTGTATTACTGTATGTACGGAACTTTTAAAAAGTCACTCTTCTTAACATTATACATTTTGCTCATTATATTCTTGTAAAAAGTGAATTGTGCCAGCTGACACTAACGTACGACAAAAAAGTGAGAAATAATAGTGTATGATTAGCAGATGATATGCAAGTAAAAAACAGAATGGGGTGGGAAAAGCACAGAACATTTACAGTGTAATAGAAATACTGGTTTTGTGACGGAAAGAAAGAAAACAGCTAGGATATGTTGAGAGGAAAGCTACATCATATGGCTGAAATCGGTAAGGAGATGAAGAAAGATATAGTGTTGTGTAAAAGTACAACGAAGCTGCAGGACGTATGCTGTATGTTATCGCATTGATGGAACGACGGAATACAGACTGTTAGGTGTTTAAGTGCAGACATTTCTATCGACGACTAAAGGCAGTATACTGAACAAAGTTTCATCACAATTTAATGCATTTGCACACTAATAATTATAGCTATTGCGAGTAGTATGTTTTAGGTTAGTTAGCACTAAGTATGGATAACACAAGCACGCCATTAATATTTATTTTCCCTTGGGCAGCAGGTCAGGTACTGAAGTGTGGACGTGTTGACGGAAGATGGATTATCTATACTGACGGGCGTAGTCTAACTGGTTGCTCAGTTACAGCCATACTGAAAAATCAGGTAATAAATTGTGTGATAAGTCTGCGGAAGGATTGTTAGACACAGAAAAAAAACAACTAACACAATGAAGTGAGTACATACTAAAGTAGCAGTTATCATATCTGTTCCTATACCTCTCACAACTTGTATATCTTGATGTGAGAAGAGTTATTGTGGCTACCAGTGATTAGGAAATGGATGAAATAAACAGAGCGTGTGAAAATCACGCCATCTGTCCGGTCGCATCCTATCTACTTCAGCGTAAGAAAGTGTTATAAGAACGAAATAATTCGATGAGGAAAAATGCGCTTCGTATATGTACATTTACATGGCATACAGTTCTCGTCTATTAATGTACACGAAAAAAACTGAGCTAGGATGATATCTTCAACGATTCGTTACATTTATCCAGAGAGTGCGGACAAGATTGCACAATGTTTCTTGCAAACTATAGTTACAAAAGCCCCAAGAAAACTTCAATACTTTTCTATGGATGGACTCTTCATTCTTAATGATGAGGATGTGAATGTGTAAGAGTACTATCTAAAAATGGGGTACAATCTGAAACAAACGAATATTCAATCAGATCTTGAGAATATTTAAAATTTGTGCAGAAATGGCCAGCAGCTTTGTAAATTCCGAAATGTAAAACTGTACACTTCAAAAACCACAAAACTTAATGTTTTAGTACTACAATATCATTCAATCAAAATTGGAGTCAGTCAACATATAGAAATACTGGGATGAAACAATTTGTGGCGAAATGAAAGGGAATGAATACATAAGCTCAGTCATAGGTAAAGATGCTGGTAGACTTCGGCTCATTGGTACGGCACTAAGAAAATGGTGTCAACCTACATAACACTTGTATAACCCAACCAACAATATTACTTCAGTGTGTCTGGCCCATACTAAGAAGGACAAACAATATATAATATTTCTAATTATTTATCTACAGTTACCTATTGATGTATTCCTTCCCTATCTTTCAGACTGTAATATTTCTTTTTACATTGAAGTGGCGTTACAGATTATGTTGCTTTGCTCCCGGAGAACTGCAAAGTCATCAAGCAAATGCTAGAGATTCATCTTTAATTTTTTCTACAACATTAAAACGTGTGAGATTTTATTAACACAAATAAAGAATGAGGAGGACACTATTTTATTGAGAACTCACCTGATTATTCAGAAGTATAGTTTCCATTTAGGATGTAGCATAATACCGCCTCTAAATCTATATATAATTTAAAAATGAAAGTATTTTTGTAGCATGTAGGGACGGTATTCACCCCACCTGCAACAGATTTGAATGAAACTTCACACATACATCACTTACTGTCTATAAAGAAGTGCAGTGAGAGTAAGAACACCTATCTCCCAAAAAGAGTGAGATTGGCGATTGAAAAATTCTTCTTCTTCTTCTCTGTGACGCACGAAGAGAATCGCCTATCCAATTGGATTTCCCGCATGACCGACGTGTTATGCGGGTGGTATCGGCATTCATGGCAGGCGGTTTCCAGTGGATGGCCACAGCTGTACAGTGAAGAGGAAGAGGTGCGTCTTTAGAGCGGGCTGAGGAGATGGACAGAGAGGGTAAGAGGAGACTAACAGGGGGAGGGGACAGCAGGAGGCGGACGGAGGGAGGTGAGGAGGAGATGAGCAAAGACAGGGCGATGAACAGAGAGACGGGGGGCTGGAGGGGAATAGCACGAGGTGGAGTAGAAAATGCACAGAGGGAGGAGGAGGAGATGAACAGAAGGAAGGGAGAGGAGAAGATGAAGATAAAGAGGAGGGCGGAAGGACACGAAGTAATAGAAGACTGAAATAAGTAAATGCGCAGGCAAATACAGATTTCTCAGTATTTCTAGTGTGACATCCAGGAAAAGGGAAGAGTTGTGCGACATCCAGGAAAGGGGAAGAGGTGTCAAACAAAAGACGAAATCGTCAGCAGCGGTAAAACAGCTCTGCGCTAGCATCTTACACGGAAACCATTCTCACGAAGAAGTAATCTTCAGTGGAACTAGACAGGAAGACCACTATCGCTGATAGAGGAAGGTGTGTATATCACAAGGAAATAATGAACGGATACAAAGAAAAGTTGTACTAATGGTTACAGATTTGTTTCACTCATGTGGCTGGGAGAGGAGAGGGGTTTAACGCAAATGTTGAAAATCAAGAACAACTATTCATGTGAAAACAAGCATTAACTATCTCGCGGAAGCCCACTTACAAAGTTCAAGAACCAGTAGTAAGGAATATAAAACAGCCACATTTGAATCGGTCGAGTAGTAGTGTGGTCACAGATAACACTAAAGCATTACATTAGTCGTACTCCCTGCACTGTAAGCATGAATGGAACAGGAGAGGCCTTAACAAATGATACTACACGAAGTACCTTAGTGACACACAGTGGTTACGGTTACTACAAGCCACACCACAAGTTGGGAAACGGGGCCAAATTTCCAATAGTTTACTGTCGAGTTGAGATTTTCACACACAAATGTTTTATTCATATCTTACAGAAACTAACAGTACAGCAATAACAGCATATCAAAACACGCCGCTAACGCAATCAAGTAATTTATGGTAATACAACAGTTTCAAAAAAATTAAAGAATATTAGTAAACAGGCTACTAAAGTAAATACAGAACTTTGCTAATAAAGTACGGTGAGGTAGTGAAGCTACCACCGCCATTAAAAAACAAATCAAAGATCTCATCAAACACACGATTACTGGCAATAAAGGAATGGAGGATTTTAAAAAAGTATTTAAACAAAAGTGTCCAGGAATATCATTAGAACATAACAGATATGACGGACGGCGGCCACAAATCACCCACTCACGGATGCTCAGGCTAGGCAGAATACTGACCAATTTAAATACGCCCGTAAACACAATTGCCACTCTCAGTCTGGTCACTGCACCGACTTTTAGCCAGCGAAAACTTATAATAAAATGGCTTAACTTACTGACAGAATTAGAGCTAACCTCGTGCAAGGAAACTTTACACCCCACAGTCCAGAATGAGCGACCACATGATCAACCAACAAGAAGCATGAATTTACTCATAACACACGACAGAATAGCGAAACAAGCTGCCAAAACTACACCTCCCATCGGGCAGTAACGAGAGGAGGAGGAAAGATCACTGTCTTCAATGACACCGGTGCCGGGGACAGGAAACCCGATTGCCGGAGGCCATAAGGCAGAAGATACACTGGTTACGCAAACTTATTACTTAGTGCTTAAACCTTCCACTAACTTAACTTGCAATTATGCTCGAACAGGCAGTAAACGACCTCCGATGGCATGGACACCCGACAGCGCACGCGTCGCCAGTGTACCCAACACGCCACGGTCACGCGACAACACGCTCTGTCACCGGAGTTCACGTCTTCTCTGCAACGTTGTCGGGTAGTGACCGCTCCTTCATGCAGGTGTCTCCTTTTTAAACTCCAGTGTTGAAACGGAGGACTTAAAGAAGCTTGTTAACGTCCCACCAAGGTGAAATGAACAGCAACTACTCGTGGGGCGATTCTGTATGCAACCAACCCGCGGGGAGCTCTTCCGTCAACTCAACCCGCTCGTACACACAACCGACATACATCACGTGGTGACTCGGTACAACCGACCACGCCTGCTTCGTGCTGGAAAGCCACACTGCCCTCCCGTGTCCACCACACTCTCTGCGCGCCACGCCCCCATTTCCGAGCCACCACACGAGGTTACCACCGGTCAAAGATCTCACTTCCTCCATAGCAGTATCCAGGAAGCAAAAACGCAGATATCGATAGCAGAGGGAAAATACAACCAAGCAGCCACTTAAAGACAGACGTATCAAAGAAACATGTCAAGGGGAAGAAAAGGAAAAACAATGCAATATAAACACAAGGTGTAGCACGAGTCGATACACTGCTCACTTAGCTACTCGCTTCACAGTGGTTTACGGAGTATAGACGTAGACGTAAAAGTGCTAGCACCGTCCAGTAACTCTGGTTTCGTTCTTCTGTTAACTGAAAAATGTAACAGAATGAACATACCATCAGCGCTCGTAACACTGTTCAAAACAACTCTATGGAACTGCCTGTGTGCATCAGAGAACAACTCAGCAGAAAGAACAGCTTTCCCATTTTTTTTCACGTCCGATGCACAGTCGTTCTTGCCAGAGAAGATAAGCGGAAAGCCGCCGAGATTGTTAAAAGATATCGTCGGGGTGAATGGACAGGAAGAGCCAGCAGGCGTGCGTCCTTGGGTCTGCGCTGGAGCGACCGTCGGCGGGGATTCGCAGCTAACAAACAGCGGGGAATCGGAGAAATCAATTGGCGCCCGCTCTTCGCCATTCAGGGCGCGCTGCGGCGGCGAGATTATCTGGTGGTGCGAGGAGGATGGCGGGGGGTGGGGGGGCTGGTCGCTGCCTGCTTTCGGCGCCTTCCAGCGACCTCTGCACCAGCTCCTCCTTTCTCTGCCAAACAAAGCTCCTCTCGCGTGGGGCGGAACACGTGTGTTGCGAAGACGTCTGATGCGGAGCCGCATTTGAATAGCCTTTCCCGAATACAGTAAAGTCTGACAGCTGCTGACTCACAAAGCGTCGTCACGTACAAGCAGAAACGCGAAGTCTGGATTTGATAAGTTGCTCTGTTTAAAGGGTTCAGTAAACTGTACCGCGCATTGGGGCACATAGACATGCATATCACTAAAACCAAACAGCAAGAATTAGACGATGCTCGTACTATCATTGATTAATTTTGGGTGATACAATATGCTTTAGAAATTTATCTTCATTTGGAGTCATCAGTCCCCTAACTGATTTGATACTGCACGTCACGAAGTCTACATCTACATCTACATCTACATCCATGCTCCGCAAGCCACCTGACGGTGTGTGGCGGAGGGTACCTTGAGTACCTCTATCGGTTCTCCCTTCTATTCCAGTCTCGTACTGTTCGTGGAAAGAAGGATTGTCGGTATGCTTCTGTATGGGCTGTAATCTCTCTGATTGTATCCTCATGGTCTCTTCGCGAGTTATACGTAGGAGGGAGCAATATACTGCTTGACTCTTCGGTGAAGGTATCTTCTGGAAACTTCAACAAAAGCCCGTACCCAGCTACTGAGCGTCTCTCCTACAGAGTCTTCCACTGGAATTTATCTATCATCTCCGTAACGCTTTCGCGACTACTAAATGATCCTGTAGCGAAGCGCGCTGCTCTCCGTTGGATCTTCTCTATCTCTTCTATCAACCCTATCTGGTACGGATCCCACACTGCTGAGCAGTATTCAAGCAGTGGGCGAACAAGCGTACTGTATGTAACCTACTTCCTTTGTTTTCGAATTGCATTTCCTTAGGATTCTTCCAATGAATCTCAATCTGGCATCTGCTTTACCAACCATCAACTTTATATGATCATTCCATTTTAAATCACTCCTAATGCGCACTCCCAGATAATTTATGGAATTAACGGCTTTCAGTTGCTGACCTGCTGTTGTGTAACTAAATGATAAGGGATCTATCTTTCTATGTATTCACAGCACATTACACTTCTCTACATTGAGATTCAATTGCCATTCCCTGCACCATGCGTCAATTCGTTGCAGATCCTCCTGCATTTCAGTACAATTTTCCATTGTTACAACCTCTCGATATACCACAGCATCATCCGCAAAAAGCCTCAATGAACTTCCGATGTCATCCACAAGGTCATTTATGTATATTGTGAATAGCAACGGTCCTATGATACTCCCCTGCGGCACACCTGAAATCACCATTACTTCGGAAGACTACTCTCCATTGAGAATGACATGCTGCGATCTGTTATCTAGGAACTCTTCAATCCAATCACACAATTGGTCTGACAGTCCATATGCTCTTACTTTGTTCATTAAACGACTGTGGGGGAACTGTATCGAACGCCTTGCGGAAGTCAAGAAACACGGCATCTACCTGTGAACCCGTGTCTATGGCCCTCTGAGTCTCGTGGACGAATAGTGCGAGCTGGGTTTCACACGACGGTCTTTTTCGAAGCCCATGCTGATTCCTACGGAGTAGATTTCTAGTCTCCAGAAAAGTCATTATACTCGAACATATTACGTGTTCCAAAATTCTACAACTGATCAAGGTAAGAGATATAGGTCTATAGGTTTGCACATCTGTTCGACGTCCTTTCTTGAAAACGGGGATGACCTGTGCCATTTTCCAAACCTTCGGAACGCTACGCTCTTCTGGAGGCCTTCGGTACACCGCTGCAAGAATGGGGGAAAGTACCTTCTCGTACTCTGTGTAGGAAGCAAGCACTCCGTCTTCAGGACACAAGTGGCCTTGTGCCAACCTCTTCCTCATAGTACCAACTGCACAATACGACCTCCATTTTTTTGGTATCCCCTGCAGCTTTTATCTTTCACAGTTGCCTCTCTAGTACCATGGAGGTTATTCCCTCCTCTACATTTTCATCTACACACATACTCCACAAGCTACCGTACGGTGCATGGCCCAAGATACCTTGCACAACTACTTATCATTGCGTTTCCCCTCCCATTCGCAAAGACAGCGTGGAAGCAACGAATGTCTGTATGCCTCCATACGATCCCTGGTTTCTCTTATCTTTGTGGATTTTATAGGTTGGTAGGAGTAGAATCGCTCTGTAGTCACATGCAGTAGTGTTCCTCGAAAAGAACGCCATCCTTCCTCCAGGCCGGTAAAAGAAAACCATCATAACGACCGGGAGAACGGTGTGCTGACCACACGCCCCTCCTATCCGCATCCTCAACTGAGGTTGACACGGCGGTCGGATGTTCCCGATGGGTCACTTGTGACCTGAAGACGGAGTGCTTGCTTCCTTCATGGATCCCTATTTAAGATTCTAAAACATCTCCGTAACAGCTGCGTGCTGCTCGAACCTACCCATAACAAATCTAGCAGTCTACCCCAGAATTGCTTCGATGTTTCCCTTTAACCCGACCTGCTGCTGAATCCACACTCTCGAGCAGTACTCAAGGACGGATACCACTAGCGTTCCATATGCGATCTTCATTGCAGATGAACCACATGTTCCTAAATTCTCCGAATAAACCGTAGTCGACTATTCGCCTTCCCAACTACAGTCGTTACATGCTCGTTGCATTTTGTATCACTATGCAACGCTGCGAGTAGATACTCAATCGGCATTATTGTGTCAAGTAGCACATTATTGATGCTGTATTAGAACATTATAAAATTGTTTTTCCAATTCACCTCCATAAACTTACATTTCTTTGTATTTAGAGCTGGCTGTCATTCATCATATCAACTAGAACTTTTGTCTAGTCCACTTTGCATACTCTTACAGTCGCTCAGCGACGACGCATTCCTGTACAGTACAGTATCATCAGTAAACAGCCACAGATTCCTGCTTACCCTCTACGTCAGGTCATTAGTATATAATAGCGGTCGTACCATACTTTCCTGGGGCACTTCTGACTCCTTCTCCCGGAGGAACACGTGCCATCAAAGACAACGTACTGGGTTCTGTTACTTAAGAAAGTGTCTGAACACACGATTCTGTCACCCTGTCCCTTCTTCTTTTCAGTATCTTCTATCTCTACCATTCCTCGCCGATTCTGTGGAGAACGTCCTTATTTCTTATCTTGTCAGTCCAGTTTCTTTCCAACATCGTTCTATACCACTCTGCGACCATAGTAAACAAAATATTTGTTGAGTAGCTACTGGTAGCGATAAATTCCTATAATATTTATTGGCTCCATTATCCCTACCTATTGTTACCTTGCTCATGAAAAGTTCACCAAACAAAATACTGGTGACAGCCCTAAAATAACACACTGTTAGCTTTGGAGTGACTTTGATGGTGCAGAACTAACACAAGGAAATGTATAAATGGCACCCAAATGAAAATGAGATACACAGGAAAAAGCGAGTCAACTATTAATTATTTAAAACAATAATCGACTTAACTGTTAATATATTTATCCCACTGTCAGGCAAGTCGTTGGATGGCACGTAGAAAAAAAATAATGTTTGCGGTTACCTTTTTCCGAAGTAAATCTCCAAAAATATGGAAATCGTATGGGGAGAGATCGGGACTGTAAGGAGGGCGTGTAAGGGCTTCCCAGCGAAACTTTTGCAGCAAACTGGAAGCAATCTGCCAACAAAATACCCATTTATATCCAAGTTTATTTCGACTATGCTGCAGGCTGAAGTCTCCCTGGGCAGCCCTTACAGAGCCTGCATATAGTCCTGAGCCCTCCCCATCCGATTTCCATATATCTGAAGCCCTGAAAAAAAATACTTTCGTGGCCGTCGATTTGCTTTGGACGAAGAGAAGCATTCATAGGTACAATCATGGTTCCGTTGAAACCACAAAGACTTTTCTATGAAGCCAGTGACTGGCTTGTGTCACAGTGGGATAAATTTACCACCAGTTATGAGGATTAAATTTGAAATAATAAACATTTCAGTTAATTCTTTACCATCTCAATACGTCTATTTTCAGTCTACAATCCACCATTGGTGTAAAGTCCGACACAGAATTGATGTGCATATGACAATCGGTTATATGGAATCACCATACTAATATGTGTTAACGTAGAGATCTGAAAAAATGGCAGAAAACAGCTACGATGGTTGGACGTGCCAATGGCTACAACGTGAATGAATTTACCTGATTTGTTAGTCTACCTGCGTCTAATTTTCAACTTGGCTACAGCCATGCAATAAGCCGAAAGAGCAGAGGTCGTAAATTAGCGTAACCGTTGGCGACCGCAGACGAGTCTCAGTTTACCGTGAACGTGAACGAGGGTATACGAGGGGGTACCCAAAAAAAAAACGGAATTGATTTTTATAAGCCGGCCGAAATGGCCGTGCGGTTAAAGGCGCTGCAGTCTGGAACCGCAAGACCGCTACGGTCGCAGGTTCGAATCCTGCCTCGGGCATGGATGTGTGTGATGTCCTTAGGTTAGTTAGGTTTAAGTAGTTCTAAGTTCTAGGGGACTAATGACCTCAGCAGTTGAGTCCCATAGTGCTCAGAGCCATTTGAACCATTTTTTTTTATAAATTATATTTTCAAATTGCTTACAAAACACTCGTATCCCTTTCAATATACTCACCATTACAATCACATCATGAGTCCCATACTTCTTTACAGAGCGTAGGGGAGCGACGCAGGAAACCATTACAACTAATGCATTTTTTCCATTCTTCGAAACATTTTTTGTACGAAGATTGCCCAGAAAGTAAGGCACCGCATTTTTTTCTGAGCCGAAAACAATTCTATGAATGCGAAACGTTACGTACGTAATATTTGAAGTCTCCTGAGTGAGCACACCAAGGTTCCGTCACTTCCGACAGATAGCGTAGCTTCACGACAGTTTCAAAATGGCGTCTGTAGGTGATGTAGGTTACAAGCAACGTGAATTTCACACAGCAGAGAAAAGAAAACTGTGCGGAATATTCACAAACGCTTGTGCGGCGTCTATGGAGCATCTGCTGCCGACAGAAGTACATTTAGTCGCTGGATTCGGAGGGTGAGGTCATCAGAAGGTCGATCGGTGGAGCTCCATGATTTGCGGGAAGACCGTCCACGGCTGTCACACCTGACACGTTTCAACGAGCTGATGTCATTCGCTAGGACAGACGCATTACGACTCTGCACATGACGCTGCAATTGTCAATTATCAAAGGAAGTTCACACAGTGAACCACTGGCTCCACCATCATGACAAGGACTGGAACCGACAGGGCACACACACGTCCCGGTTTCGCACTGGAGGAAGGCCATAGAACGGAATTGAGATTACTTGGAAAACTAGGGTGTCTAAATAAAACACCATTGTTTCGTGTGTGTAATTCTCATTATGTTTAAGAAAGAATCATTGAAGAAAAAAATGCGGTGCATTTCTTTCTGTGCAACCCTCGTAGTCATCTTTGGAAATAGCTGACAGCTCCTCCCCCGGTTTTTTCCTGGCCTCTTCAATTTAGTGAAATCTGTGTCCTTTCGTGTCCTTTTTCGTACGCGGAAATAAGAAAAATTCGCATGGAACAAAGATCAGGCGATTAAGGTGCATTGTGTACACAGGTGCATTGTCGTGGTGGAAGAACCAGTCTCCTGTCTGCCACAATCGGGTCTTTTATGATGAAACTGCTGGTATGGCCTGTGGCAGAAAACTCAGTATGAACTACGCCCTTGGAGTCAAAAAACAAATCAGCACCCTTTTGATGTATGATTTGACTTTAGAATATTTTTCTGGACCTGGTAACGATGAGGTCTTCCATTGGCTTGACTGTTGCTTTGATTCTGGGTCGTAACCTATCTCCAGTAATGACGTTTGACAGAAACTCTGGATCAGTTTCAAACAGTTGTTTCAAAGCTCAGCATGTTACGGCTCAACGTTCCTTTTGATTGACAATCAGAATCCGAGGAACAAACTTGTCAGCAACCCCCTTCCATTCGAAAATTTTCCGTTAAAATTCATTGACTGAGCTCAAAGATAATCCAATAATCTCTGACATGGGATCAATTGTCTGTCGACTGTCAGAGAGCACAAGCTCTCGAATTTTTTCAATATTTTTGTCGACATGGGCAGGTGATGGACGTCCACAACGAAGTTTCTCATCAGTCGACATGTCACCATTTTTTAAATCGAGCCAACCAATTGTACATTTGAGTTTTCCCATAGCATCATCTTTGTAAACTGTTTTCAACATTAAAACAGTTTCAACAGCGTTTTTACCGAGTAGAAAACAAAATTTCACAGCTGCACGTCGTTCGATTAAACTTGCCCTCATAAAAAACGAAACAAGAACATGACAGCAGCCGGCCGGAATGGCCAAGCAGTTCCAGGCACTTCATTCTGCAACCGCGCGACTGCTACGGTCGCAGGTTCGAATCCTGCCTCGGGCATGGATGTGTGTGATGTCCTTAGGGTAGTTAGGTTTAAGTAGTTCTAAGTTCTAGGGGACTGATGACCACAGATGTTAAGTCCCATAGTGCTCAGAGCCATTTGAACCATTTGAACAAGACAGCGCTAGAAAAAGGTGAACAAGCCAGATCAACAACACAGGAGACACTGGAATGGTAAAGAGTTGCGCTGTACGTGTCTAGTGGCAGATATGCATAGTACACAAGCTCCGCCTACGGCAATGTTATTCCGGTGTGTTTTGGGTACCCCTCGTATATTTCAGCATTCTCTGTGACCAAATATTCCATTTTCTTTTACATCTTCATGATGAGATGTGACGAGTCATTATTAGTACCATACATGCCTCAGTGTAAGAGACACTCGGTAACTTGTAGAAAGATAGAGAAGAAGAGATGGAAAAATATGAGAAGCGAAGAAAACCAAAGTATCAATGACAGTATGAGGAAGATATACGTACGCAAATGAAGTAACGTTGGAAAAAACAATATTGCTAGTACTAGTGACGAAAAAGACACTGAAGAAAAGACAAATAAATCTGAGTGTGTTCTACTTGAGTTTTCACTGTTACCAAAACAGAAGTGCGTTGATTGCGGCCAAAGTACCTTGAATTTTGAGTTAGATCCAACAAGTTGGGGGTTTCCGCGTCAAATCACGCTAAATATTCTTGTTGAAAAGTGACTGGAAATGAATCTTCCAAATTACTTACTTACACGTCCAGACGACGTTACAAAGAAAATACAAGTAGAGCCCCTTGCTAAGTAAATACTCATCTCTACTTGGCATTTATATGTGCAGGAAGAGTATAGTCGAGCATACAGCAGTTCGCCATGATCATGAGTATGCGATCTCTCTACTGTGACATTTCAGGAAAATGTGCGACTCCTGTTGATGAATCTGCAAAATTCATATTTGATGAACGTCAGGTAATAGTAAAAATACGTATAAAAGGTTAGAATTGGATATTGATTGCGAGCTTATTTAAAATGACTGATGAAGATTCAAACCCAGATTTTGAGAATGAGCTTATTCATAATGATCTCGAGGAAAATGCAAAACGGAATTCCGATAACGAACTTATTGGTAATAATCGTGAGAACAATTCGCATGTGGATTCTGATTGTGAGCTTGTTGATGATAATATTGGCAACAGTGATATAATAGTGCAAAGTTCAGACAGCAAAATAGATCGTTCATAACCAAATAGAGGCTCCCGATCAAAAGTAGGTTTTGGAAGCGTTACAGGATACATTGTCGATTTTGATACTTTAACAAATTTCGTTAAACTTGCATGGCTACAGCAACTCAGTTAGGTTAATAAATTTTGGTAACCTTGCGTGGCTACAGCAACTCAGTTAGGCAAAGAATCACCGGAATTTCATTTTGGTTGGAAATGCACGCCAGTTAATGTGCCATGAATCATTCAGGATGGAATCTACGATTGCTACAAATACACGGAAAGATCAGAAACCTATGGATTTCGATGTACCAAAATGCTTTCAAATGGTAATTCAAAAGCTTTCAATCATGTCGGCTCAGTGAGTATGTGTAGTGTCAGGTGTGAAATACTAAAGGAAGAATATGTGAACCATGTCGCAAAAAGGTATGGTATGTCTGATGTCTAGACGAAATCTCTTATATATACACAGATGTGTATACATATCTACGTCACATTCATTTTATTTTCAATATTTATATCGCAAAATTGGTGTATGACACATTTACAACTCATGTTGTTTTGAGGATCTACGTAGGTGTGAAAAAATTGTGAAAAAATAAATAAACACAAAAGTTATACTGGGTGGCAAGGGTCACGGGCATCAAATGGACGCTACGATAAAAAACTTGCACAAAGCAATAGACAGAAATGAAGCTACGTATATACATACTTTTCGATGTGACTGACATTTTACATTTACAGTAGTGTCAACTAATTTATCATTTACAGAAAATGAAAGACGCAGTATGTGCATCAATATATCATTGCGCTTCTACTGACGAAAAGGTTCAAGATTCTCACTGCCCGAAAGGAGTGTCATCAAGGTGTTCTTATCAGGCAGCATTGGCAAAAGATTTTGAAGCTGTATCTCATGATTCTAATATAAACACACCAATAAATCAATTTTGTTTCGAAAAGATACTGCCCCTTCATACAAGCTTTAACGATGAATCGCTACTAACACGATGTCCTCGATGTCTGACTCAAAATGCTAGTGAGAGTTACACAGCATTATAAGGAATATGTCCCGAAGGTAGTATGTTCCCGCAAAGACAAAAGTAGTGGCTTCTATCAGTGTTTGTGAACTTAATGTTGGCTCATGCAGAGTTGCTTCAGAAATCATGACAAATTTAGGACTCAAGTATATCTAGCGAGCAGCAAAAAAATCAGTAAAGAAGGGCTAAGTTACACTGAAGCAGGCTGAAGAGAAAAATTCGAAAAAATACAAAGAAGTTCGATGAAAACTTGATTTTGCCAAGCATTAAAGAGAAGAGACGGTAGTTCAACATTATAGTCTAAGCTAAGGTGCCAAGTGGTTTTGGTAATTGCGTATTATTCACACTTCTACGGTGCGGATATGACATAAAATCGCCTTTTATTTATTTTTCCTTCATATTGCGACAAACATCGTACAATGACGTAGTAGTTCTGCTTTACGCTAACTTCTTGTCACTTAATATAAAACCAGAATTTTTATAACTTATCTATACTTTTCTCATGTATATAGTGTTATACTCTTTTTCTTTGAAAAAATCTGTAAGGCCAAATTGAAAAGATTATACTCGTTCCTCAATTAAGCAAAAAAAAAAAATTGACTCAAAACATTTTTGTGAGCACAATTCGTGATAACCAACGACTCCACGTATGAATTTGATTAAATATTGCTTTATTCAAAAATATAAAATTCGAAAGTGATGAAAAAATTTTGTTTAGGAAACTGGATTTAGCCACTGAATTCAGCATGCGAAGATGGGTTATGAAATAAATTTTCAACTCCCTTCGATTTTCTTAGACTGGGCAGAAATTTCACCAGTACGTCACCTAAAGACAAACACCTTTCCCGCTGGGCTGCACGCATCCAATCATGGTCTGATGAGTACTCGGGCATATCATTAAACATCGAGTAGCCTGCTATAACAACAGAATTTAATTCCATAGAAAATGTTCAGGGGAACACAGGAGCGTAGCGACATAGATCAGTTAAGAGTTGAATAAATAGAAAGTGCAGTGCAGTCAAGGCGAAATGGTAGCAGGAAAAAAGGTGAAGAAACCGAAAAAGGAAATGATCTCCGGAAGGAGTGACGCAGCCTCTAGGAAAGTGAAAATAATCATCGGTGTGATTAAAAACAAGGAAGGTAGCTTCAAGACACCAATGACAATTCCAGTTCTAAACCCATAGAAACGAGCATGTTGGTGAAAGGATATACTGAATGCTTCTATGAATGGGGGGAGGGTGGGGGGCTTGTCTGAAGAGTTCTCGAAGACTTGAAATCAAATAAGGCAGAAGAGACAGGTAAGACCTCACGGGAACTTCTAAAATCATTGAGCGAAGTGGCACACAAACGATTGTTCAAGTTGGTGTGTAAAATCCATGAGACTGGTGACGTACCATCAGACTTTCGGAAAAATATCAGCCACACGATTCCGAGGATAGCAAGGGCATGTGGGCGCAAGAAGCATCACAAAGTCAGTTTAACATTTTATGCATCCAAGCTGCTGACAAGAAACATTTACAGAAGAATGGAAAAGAAAACTGACAATCTGTTACATAAAGATCAGTTTGGTTGTAAGGAAGGTAGAGATACCAGAGAGGCAGTTCTGACGTTGGGGCTGATAATGGAAGCAAGACTGAAGAAACATCAAGGTACTCTCATACGATTTGTCAGTCTAGAAACAGTTCCGACAATGTGAAATGGTGCAAGATATTCGAAGTTCTGAGAAAAACAGGATTAAGCTACAGGAGAGGACGGGCGATGTACCATACGTACAGGAACGAAAGGGGGGGGGGGGGGGATAAAAGTGGAAGACCAAGAAGTGCTCGGATTAAAAGAGTATAAGACAGGGATGCAGTCTTTCGTCCCTAACGGTCAATCTACACATTGGAGAAGCAATGACAGAAACAAAGGAACAGTTCAAGAGTGGGATTAAAATTCAAGTTGAATGGATATCGATAATAATGTTCCGTGATGACTTTTCTGTCCTCAGTGAATGTGGAGAGAAGTTACATGATCTGTTGAACTCGAAGCAAAATAACCTATGATGGACGAAGCAAGGACCACGTAAAAGAGCAGACTAGCACAGACGAAGAAGACACACCTGACGAAGAGAAGTCTACTTATATTACACATAGGCCTTGGTTTGAGAAATAAATTCCTGAAACTTTTCGTTTGGACCACAGAATTATACGGTAGTGAATCAAGGACAATGAGAAAGCGTTTGAGATGTGGTACTACAGAAGAATGTTGAAAATGAGGTGGATTGATTGGATAAGGAATGAGGAGGTTCTCCGCAGTATCGCAGTGGAAAGGACCATACGGAAAACAATAACAAGAAGGATGGACATGTTGATAGTACCAATGTTAAAGTATCTGGGAACAACCTCCATCGTACTGTAGATGATAAGAACTGTAGGGGAAGCCAGAAATAGGAATACATCCAGTTGAGAACTTAAAGTGCAAATGCTACTCTGACAAGGAACCCCTCGAGTGCGAGGTCCCAAGTTCAATCTTTAGTAACTAAGGCTCATTTGAAAGCGTCGAGTTAACAGTTGTGAAAGGAAAAATATTAGCTGCTAATAACCCACAGTGTGCAGAAGGAGGGAGACAGGGAATTACTGTCCGAGAGATGCAGAGATCAAACTTCTCGTATTACACTTCACAAAATGGACATCATTGCAATTCAAGAAATAGTCAGATCAAATCATTAACTTGCTCCATGAACGCCTAATGAAAAATGGCACGCCACCGCGACTACAAACGTTCGCACCATCAACATAGCAGGCGAACTCCGTGAAAGCTACAAATGGATCTGAGCACTATGGGACTTAACATCTGAGGTCATCACTCCCCTAGAACTTAGAACTACTTAAACCTAACTAACCTAAGGACATAACACACATCCATGCCGGAGCCAGGATTCGAACCTGCGACCGTAGCGGTCGCGTGATTCCAGACTGAAGCGCCTAGAACCTCTCGGCCACCCCGGCCGGCCGTTAGAACTACAAACCGTGCAGTATGTTCAGCTACGTTTACTCTCTTAAAGAAAGTATATAGAATCATATTGAGCAACGGGCTGTTGTGAACTGATGACATGAAGCGCTATTCGAAACAGTCTGTCGTGGAGCTTATCGTGAAACTGGCTATCCTTTAATGCGTAGCTGCAGAGAGTGCGACAATATATTTTGTAGGCACGGAAAAAGCAAACATCCAAAGGCTGCATTCGTCCTATGGCTCCAGGTGGTATGAATTTTGGCAGGGATAGTTTGCTCTAAAGGAGTACGATTTTTACACGCCCATTTTGCCATTCTTGCTTGCTGTGATGTACATTTTTCCTACTGCCCTTGTAAGATCACGCACAGGAGAAAGAATCGTAACGGGGAAAAGCACCTCCAACTTCTCACACCAGAATAAATAACTTTCCAGCCAATTAACCATCTAGATTAACAGTCGTCATAGTTGCATACAAATGAGTTGTGCCATTGATGTTAGCTGATCCCGATACAACTGTCTTGGTACCTCTCTTGGTACCTTTAATTTCCAGGGCTCCTTTTACATGCAGTTCCTCTTCAAATCCCGATTAGTCGGCGCTTAACACAAATTTCTTACTGAACTATGTGATAAGTTTGTTTATCTAGTCTACATATTTTCGGGTTGATTCTGCAGTTTTCTGTGCATCGTTAAGTTAACGCTTTGTTTGAAATTTCGTTATCTTACGTCTTCCAGTTCTGTATCAATGTTTGCAGTTATGCAGCCATCCACCGCTTCCCTCTAAACCACTGTAATCTATGTTGCGCCCCATTTTATGTGCATCACGTAGTAGACCACTATTCATACATCCTCTGAATTGTATCGAGCGCCCCTGAAACGCGGAAACACCAGTTTTGCGTAACAAATGTGCCTTGTCCTCCCATGAATATCCATAGTTTTTCTTATGCAGTGAACCTTCACATTACTGCGGACTTATTCGGAACCCGTTCTTAATTTTTTTTCGCTATCCTGCTGACAACCTTCCATGTACGTTATTCTGTTCAGTAATAGCTTCTTGGACAAGGACTGCCCTTTAGTACGTTCCACTGGAGACGGAATTTCTGGCTCCCTGGCCCACAAGGACAATGAACTAGGTGGCTCAACACCTGTTTCAATATCACTTTCACTTGTTAAGCACGTATCATGTCAAGGAGGCAGTGGATGGTACCACCGGAAACGGTAAAATTTGTAAAGTATTCGTACTCCTCTGTTGTTTAAAGCACGTCTTGAATGTAATAACGGTAGCACGGTGACAACGATACTGACGTGGGAATAGTGCATTCCAACATGTCGAAACCTACCCATAAACATTTTGTACATGATGAATATGCCGAAACGATATTATGTCAGAACATACGCTACTAAGACAGACTGCAAGTTTTTTATTTTTACCCAGAAAATTGGCAATTTCGTAGCTCACTATGAGGCTGGAGAAACTTAGACCCATATCGTAGCTGTAGCAGACAGCCCGTACGCAACATGGCAGGTGCGTAACATGGTTGGCGGTGGATAGGTAAATACACTCCTGGAAATGGAAAAAAGAACACATTGACACCGGTGTGTCAGACCCACCATACTTGCTCCGGACACTGGGAGAGGGCTGTACAAGCAATGATCACACGCACGGCACAGCGGACACACCAGGAACCGCCGTCGAATGGCGCTAGCTGCGCAGCATTTGTGCACCGCCGCCGTCAGTGTCAGCCAGTTTGCCGTGGCATACGGAGCTCCATCGCAGTCTTTAACACTGGTAGCATGCCGCGACAGCGTGGACGTGAACCGTATGTGCAGTTGACGGACTTTGAGCGAGGGCGTATAGTGGGCATGCGGGAGGCCGGGTGGACGTACCGCCGAATTGCTCAACACGTGGGGCGTGAGGTCTCCACAGTACATCGATGTTGTCGCCAGTGGTCGGCGGAAGGTGCACGTGCCCGTCGACCTGGGACCGGACCGCAGCGACGCACGGATGCACGCCAAGACCGTAGGATCCTACGCAGTGCCGTAGGGGACCGCACCGCCACTTCCCAGCAAATTAGGGACACTGTTGCTCCTGGGGCATCGGCGAGGACCATTCGCAACCGTCTCCATGAAGCTGGGCTACGCACACCGTTAGGCCGTCTTCCGCTCACGCCCCAACACCGTGCAGCCCGCCTCCAGTGGTGTCGCGACAGGCGTGAATGGAGGGACGAATGGAGACGTGTCGTCTTCAGCGATGAGAGTCGCTTCTGCCTTGGTGCCAATGATGGTCGTATGCGTGTTTGGCGCCGTGCAGGTGAGCGCCACAATCAGGACTGCATACGACCGAGGCACACAGGGCCAACACCCGGCATCATGGTGTGGGGAGCGATCTCCTACACTGGCCGTACACCACTGGTGATCGTCGAGGGGACACTGAATAGTGCACGGTACATCCAAACCGTCATCGAACCCATCGTTCTACCATTCGTAGACCGGCAAGGGAACTTGCTGTTCCAACAGGACAATGCACGTCCGCATGTATCCCGTGCCACCCAACGTGCTCTAGAAGGTGTAAGTCAACTACCCTGGCCAGCAAGATCTCCGGATCTGTCCCCCATTGAGCATGTTTGGGACTGGATGAAGCGTCGTCTCACGCGGTCTGCACGTCCAGCACGAACGCTGGTCCAACAGAGGCGCCAGGTGGAAATGGCATGGCAAGCCGTTCCACAGGACTACATCCAGCATCTCTACGATCGTCTCCATGGGAGAATAGCAGCCTGCATTACTGCGAAAGGTGGATATACACTGTACTAGTGCCGACATTGTGCATGCTCTGTTGCCTGTGTCTATGTGCCTGTGGTTCTGTCAGTGTGATCATGTGATGTATCTGACCCCAGGAATGTGTCAATAAAGTTTCCCCTTCCTGGGACAATGAATTCACGGTGTTCTTATTTCAATTTCCAGGAGTGTAGATAATACGCTAAATACGATACTAACTTGTAAAGCGAATTTCTATTTACGTTGATAGTTTCTTCGATTCAATTGTTCACAATTATCTTTCACTCGAATTTGCAGATCATTTAATATCCATAAAAATTATCAGTTGCCTTTTCGATACCAGTAAGTTTTAACAATTGAGATAAAACTGAATTAATTTTCTCTACGTTTCCTCCGCATGTGGATGTTGCTTCTTTGTATTTTCTTCGTATATACTTTCTCATGGCATCTTTCTTTGTGTAGGTTCCAGAGTTCCACAGTAATGCGGAATCCAGTTAACGTTTTCAACCTTGCAAAGACGAAATTTGAAGAAATTGGTTGTTGTTGTGGTGTTCAGTCCAGAGACTGGTTTGATGCAGCTCTCCATGCTACTCTATCCTGTGCAGGCTTCTTCATCTCCCAGTACCTACTGCAAACTACATCCTTCTGAATCTGCTTAGTGTATTCATTTCTTGGTCTCCCTCTACGATTTTTACCGCCCACGCTGCCCTCCAGTACTAAATTGGTGATCCCTTGATGCCTCAGAACATCTACCAACCGATCTCTTCTTCTAGCCAAGGTATGTCACAAATTTCTCTTCTCCCTAATTCTGTTCAATACCTCCTCATTAGTTATGTGATCTACCCGTCTAATCCTCAGCATTCTTCTGTAGCACCACATTTCTAAAGCTTCTTGTTCAAACTATTAATCGTCCACGTTTCACTTCCATACATGGCTACAGTGCATACAAATACTTGCAGAAACGACTTCCTGACACTTAAATCTAAACCCGATGTTAACAAACTACTCTTCTTCAGAAACGCTTTCCTTGTCATTGCCAGTCTACATTTTATATCCTCTCTACTTCGACCATCATCAGTTATTTTGCTCCCCAAGAAAAACTCATTTACTACTTTAAGTGTCACATTTCCTAATCTAATACCCTCAGCATCACCCGATTTAATGCGACTACATTCCATTATCCTCCTTTTGCTTTTGTTGAAGTTCATCTTATATCCTCCTTTCAAGACGGCATACTCTCGAAATCACCTACTTCTCCTGAAGACGTAAGACGTGTTATTTAGAAGTTAGTTTCTTAAATTCATTCGGGAGACGTCGATATTTCGTTAAAAGTTGTAGAAACATTAGAAGAAACTGGAAATAACTCTGACGATTCCGTGAATTGTAGTTCGAACGATTATTGTTGGGCTAATTTAAGTCCAGAACAAAAACGCAGTTACCTTCCTAGCCCAAAGAAAAAATTACACTAATAGCTTTCAGTGACAAAAGAAGGCTGTAAATTTATTAAGAGAAGGACGGGGAAAACGGTTGCAGTTAAGACGTGTGCAAACTTGGTTTCGTTACGTAAAACATGAATCTAAATTTTAGAAATGGAACAAAGATTTAGACGCATTACGAAATATAAGCCAAAATTAAACTTGCAAAACTGTGGTAAAAAGCTATTCTAAAGATTTAGAACCACTCGTAAGAGTCAATGCCTCATTACCGGGAATGATCGTGGGTCCTCTGAATTGTAGGAGAGATGAACGATACTGAATCACAGTCCTCAACAACCTAGTCAAACAGATCCAGGAAATCATATGGAAAAGGAAGTTGCAAAATTACGAAGTCTATTACAAGTAAATATGTAGGGGAGATGTCATTAATAGGTAATACTACAGAGGAATTCGTAGCTGACTTAAGGCGATGCTTCTTTCTAACCTCTAAAACGCTGTGTACAAAACCAGTCAGTCAGGTTTCGTTGAATAACTCCGTGTAAATCGCACTTTACCATTCCGAGCGAAATGAGGCGGTGTGACTTTGCAGACGATGAATGCTATGACACATTCGTATGCAACTATGACAGTGATAAGTATCAGTGGTTTACAGTTTCTGCAGCTTTATATGTTTCTCTAGGAACGTCAACGAAAGTTAGAGCCAAAAATTAAGAAAAGTGTCTGTTAAGTTACAAAAATATTGTAATCAACACAGAACAAGCTGGAAAAATGGGAGGGGTTAATTATCTATAATATACGCATAACGTTTCCTATCATTTGCAGAAAACAATTCATTGCTTTTGTTGTACCCTTGGCAGGGAAATAACGACACTTATCATTTAAGGGGCTGATGAAAAGGTTTAATATAATTCGGACTCCACCCAGAACTTATAATGTGACTCAGCGTCTCAACACAGAAATTTTCGACAGTGTGAAGAATTTTTCAGGAAAAAATCGGACAATATGATTTGCGACAGCTCTTTGTGATTTTTGGTTTAGCGGAGGAACAGATTTATTAAACTACAGACATTTATGAATTTTTGAATTGTCAGTTAGCATCACTACGTTTTACGAATCTGATGAAGTATGCCTGATATGCAGCACAAAACGCAAAACAAAGGCCACGATCATTTCGTTCTCCATCCGTATCCTTTCTAAACCAGCAATTACTTTGAAGTGTCTTAATTCATCGCTTTTTCCGTTAGTAGGTGTGCCTGGTGTAAGGAAAATGTTTGTTTTCGTCATCCAATAGACACTTTGCATTTTTATGACAACTAGAGGGAACAAAGGCATAACTCTTCCGTTGTTAATAAAATATACATTATTGAAAAATTATCATGAGAGCTATGCAACACGAATTGTAGTAAAATATTTCATGTTAATAAATTAAAGAACCGATTGAGGGAGATCGTCTCCACTGTAATATCACACACTACCTTGATTTTCTTTCCTCTATGTGGCAGTTGTGTAACAGTTACACGTGAAACAGATCAGCTGCCGGTACGAAATGCCAATTATTCCAAAAATAATTAATGATTTTTGTTACATTTAAGTGCTTAAAATTTTCGTGTGTGCATTTTGGGTTTCGCGCTACGCGCCACTGCGTTTTCTTGTTATGGCTGCCTCTGTTAATTCGCCGATTCGCGCTCTAGAGAGAAAGGGCTGTACAAATCGTTGTTATCAGGGGCTCCTCGTGCAGCACAAATGAGTAACTTTAAATTTAACTTCTACCATTTGCAGTGCGCCTTAGCAGCTGAAAGTTTTAAGTTTCTATCGGTGTATTCTCCCTGTCTGAAAAAATTCAGAGTATTTTCGACATTTGGAGGTGGACCATTCCCTTTGTCAGAACCATGGAATTCTATTTGCCACTGATGTCGATGTGATCAAAATCTTTGTTTCTCACATTCATGTACTCACTCTTCCGTCTGTCTTCATACGAGGGCTGTTTGGATGAATAAAGTCCGATCGACCGTCAAATGGAAACCACAGTGAAAATACAATGAAGCTTTGCATAGCTGTGCTGTATAGTGTCTTTAGTATGCCTGTTGATCGCGTCACGTCTCTCTTTTCAGTTCTGAGCACACAGTTAGCATGCAAAGGTGTCTAGAACAATAGCGTCTCCCACCAAGTATGAGGGACTCTGAGAGATTTTGCCTGATTTCATGCAACCCACACAACGTAACTGTCATGCGTTTTCATCTTTATGATAATTCTCTACCGCACGCTCCAAGGTCAATGAGGATGCTCCTGCAGCGTTTTCGATGAGAAGTGTCTTATCATCCAAGATACATCACGGACTTTACTCCCTCTGATTTTCATCTGTGCTCAGATGAAGCGCTTGCTAGGAAGAAGTTTTGATGCAGACAACAAGCTGCAGATCAGCATAGACAATTGGCAGACATCACAGGCGGCTGTAAAATTGGAAAATTGATGCAGTGTTACTACAAATGTCTCAGTCAGAGCGGCTACTAGGTATAGAAACAGCTGGAAGGTATAGCTCTTACAAATAAAACATTTTTGAGTTTCACTATGGTTTCCATTTCGCGACCAATCGGACCTTATTTTCCGAATAGACCTTGTATATAGGTACCACCACTTTGTAAAATTACTGGCATAAATGGTTATTACCTACCACATTCTTTGAATACATCTATATATATAGTCCTCTTCAGGTCACAAAAGGTGCCTAGGCATGTTCTAAAATAAGTAATATTAAATACTATTGATTAATTCAGACTGAGTCCACTTATGTAGCCATCTGACTCTGATGTGGAGGACAAGAGTTCAATTTCCGGTACTGCCAAGAAGTTTCCATTCGTTAGACTACTTAAAAGGGCCCCATGAAGTATTGTGAAGCCAGTTGAAGAGCTACTTCAATGAGAAGTGACGGAACCAAAGTCTGAAAAGTCAACAACGGCCGGAATGGAGGTATTCTTCCTGAATGCCGCTTCAAACCGCGTCGGCATGATGCCTCATGGCAGACGATGACACGGTGGCCAGTCGACATCGTGTGGTTTTCAGGGAATTATGGAGGAGTTTCATTTAATTCATAATTCATGGCTGCAATATACTGAAACACATTATTTACAGGAGAATGAAAAAAACTAGTAGAAACCAACCTTGGGAAGGGTCAGTTTGTTTTCTGCAGAAATATAGAAATACCCAAGGCGAAACTGACCCTACAGCATAGCTTAGAAGACAGCTTAAAGAAAGGCAAACCTGCGTTAGTAACGTTCCTACAATTAGCTTTTACCAATATTAAATGGATTACATTTTTTCAAGTTCTGAAGACAGCAGGGATAAAATGCTGGCAGCGAAACGCTATCTACGGCTAGTACATTTACCAGCCTGAAGTCGTAAGAGTCGAAGGAGATGACGGGAAAGCAATAGTTAAAAAGGGAGTGAGACAAATTTGAAGTCTATCCTCGATGTTATTCAATCTGTGCATAGAGAAAGCAGTAATGGACACCACGACAAAATTCAGAGAGGAGAGATAAGACCGTGAGATTTTACGAAGATGCTGTAATTCTCTGAGACGGTAATGGCCTGGTAAGAGCAATTACTCGCAGTGGATAGGGACATGAGTAGAAATGATAAGCTCAACATCAAAACATGTAAGACAAGGGTAGTGGAACGCAGTCGAATAAATACAGACGATGCTGGAAGAGTTAGATTAATAAATGAGACACTAAAAGTTGTAGAGGAATTCTGATATTTAGGTACATACTAACTGATGATGACCAGACTAGAGAGAACATAAAATGCAGACCTGCAGTAGCAAGAAAATTCTTTTTGAAAAAGAGCAATTTGTTAATATGGAATATAAATTTATCTGTTAGTTACCCTTTTCTGAAAACATTTATCTGGAGTGTAGACTTGTACAGAAGACTGTACGATAAGCAATTCAGACCAGACAAGAACACGCGCACTTGGAACGTTGTGCTACAGAAGAGAAATGAAGATTAAACGAGGAGGTACAAAGACTAGCGATGTCGTATTTAAAATAAATTGGGGAAAAGAAAAATTTATGGCTCAACCTGACTAAAATGAAGTACCTGTCGATAGGACACTCATTCAGGAATCACGTAAAAGTCAGTTTCGTAATAGAGGGAAGTAAGGCAGATAGGAACTGGTGACGGAGACCAAGATTTGAATACAGTAAATGATTGGCTTGTAATAGTTACGCAGAAGTGAAGAGGCTTGTACAGAATATACTAACGTGGAGAGCTCCATTAAACCACTCTTTTGACTGGAAAGTAATACAGCAACAGCTACGATAAGCAATCAAAGGTGATATTATGTGTACAACAAATAACAACTGAGAATAGGAATCCGTAGATTTAAAAGTGTGAGTTGCAGCTGAAAAGCTCGGTGCATGGCCTCAAGAAAAAGCGAAAAAAGAGTTAAAAATAATATACGTTTGCTGGCCTTGAAAGCAATAACCATTAGCTACTACACACTTCTGACATCTGTTGTAAAGCTGTTGGAAAACGTTAGTAAATGCTTTCTGCGGAATCGTTCGAAGCAGCGTGGTCATGCGTTGTTGGATACATGCAGCGTCTGCACGCTCATATTTCTCGTTCAGAGGAAGGTTACTCGAGATTTGGTGCGGGCAGTCTTGTTGTGTATCTCCACCTTAATGTCACTTGGTAGTGAGCCTGCTTCAAAAAATTCGAATTTTCTTCCGTCTTAAATCAATATTTAAAGTTTTGTGAACATAATGGTAGTTAAATGAATCGATTCTGACATCAGGAACATCTTTAAAAACGAATTTAAATATATGTCGGTATGTGACGTACCTTAGAGACGGGGACTCCAAAGGGTTTGAAAATGTAATGGAAGATATGCCTTGTGGAAGGACTGTAAAAATTGAAAAGTTAGAGTGTGTTGGTCATGTCCTAAAGAGGATGGGCACATGTTTACGTAAGCTAGTAAAAATATGAGGGGGAAAAGCTCAGTGATGGCAAACCAGTTGGTGGTCGGGGTCGTCTTATTAAGGAAGAGGTGGACAAACTGCATCTCTATTATGGTTTAGCCATAAGAAGGAATCGAGACAGTATTGAGGGCTTGAAGAAAGCAGTATGGGCCACCTTTTTCCATAAAGCTTCTACGGATGACCGTTCACAGCATGCTCTCTGCGACAGTGGTGTAGACACATGGTGTGGATATAAAAAACCAATAGCAAATGGTGAGACTTATCCACACAACCACTCCCTGCCATTTGACGTATTGGAAGCAATTAAGCCCATATACAGGGACCCAAGCGACACTAAACTATTGTCACAGTGCTTACATGGAAAGACACAAAATTTTAATGAATCTTTCAACCATGTGATGTGGGAACGCCTGCCTAAATATGTGTTTGTTCGTTTCCATACCATGAGATTAGGTGTCTCAAATGCAGTTATTTGCATTAATGATTGGCAGTTAGCAGATGTGATGTTTTAGAATTGTTGGGACTAACTCCTGGTTTCAATATGAGACAAGCACAGATGGCAATTGATTCCTTGAAAGTGGCCGAAGGCGAAAAATAGGCACTTGAGGCAACTAAAGAGGCCAGAATAGCAAAGAGGAGCAAGTGAAGGAAGAGAGAAGATGAGAAACACACAAAACAAGAATATTGTGAAACTGGAGGGTTTTAAGAACAACAGAGGTGAGTAACAGATGAAATGTACCAATAACTGAATTTCCCAAGACTCAAACATTCTGACATGTTTATTTTATACACAAAAAAGAAACTATTTGAGTAGAGGTCTGAAATTTTTGTGATATTTCAGGCTACCATTTGGAGAAAAGTAGACAACAGACACCAGCTTACTATCAACAGGAGGAAACATACACCCTTATTAATTATAAAAAAATTACGTTCATTTTGATTGTCTAATTTATTATTTATAGTATAAAAACTATTGATTGAAATCATTTGATCGTAGTCTACATTTTAGATAACAATGTCATAAATGTGTCCATAAAGTTTTAAGAATCTAAGAAAAGTATATGGACTTCAAACTTAGACTGGAAGGAAAAATTTTAAATTACTGAGTGACATAAATGTTTATACAATAAAGCTTATATCAAAGCTATTCTGATTATTCTTATACCAAAATCTTCATCCTTAAAACACTTTCATTGTCCCAAAATTTCTTTGTATTCAGAGTTCATATTATGTAGTTACACCCTCGTAAACTTTATGAAAATTGTTACTGTGTTTCCAGCCAATGGCAAGTTACCTTAAATTAGCTCTGAAAGGCTCACACTTCGCAGTCAATCTCTTAATCCGCTTCGTACCGCGAGGATGTGCCGTTTAGTATAGACAGTTTGTCTTGTGATAATGAAAGGGGCACATTAAAGAGGCTTTGCTCTGCACTATGGTGAGATTGTTGCCGGTTCACACGTTTGCGCTGGCTTTATGCAATTGAATGTTACGTGGATCTTGACACTATGGAGCATTAGACTTCTTTATGCGAGATACCTTGTTGTCATACTTAACGTGGACTACGTTAGGTGCATGTTCGAGTTCAGAAATTCATTAGAACACGTGGGAATCAGTATAAAGTTTTTAATTAATCTGAACATGAAAGTTGATTATCTCGTTGTTCTTCCCTTCATCAAATAATATCTCTGGGAATCAGTATAAAATTCTGTATCAGTCATCCGAGCATGTAAGTTGATTATCTCGTTTCTCTTCCACTCATCAAATGATACCTCTAGTTGTCTGATGTATTATATTCGCCTCTTGCGGCATTTAAGTTGGAGAGGTTTTGACAAGCCTTCAACACTGACGAGCATTTTATTTTAAATTAAATTATCAGCTATGTAGGTTAGTTCGTGTTGCTGTTGAAATTCAAGAGACTTGCTTGCGGAGCCGGAGACTTCGACATAAAATTCTACTGTCGTGGTAGCTAAAATATTTTCAGTTCACTAGGATACAGTGTGCGTAGGATACAGACTGAAAAAAATTTGCGTCTCATGAATTATATCTATAAGGTACGCTTCATACAGACGTATAATGAAAAGTTGTGTAAGGTAGTACAGTAGTAATACTCTGTAGCGGAATCCGAAAGTTCTTGCCACTGCGAACTTGTTTCCATTTGCGACCCTCTCTTTTTCCATCTCTCCTCCTCTCCCCCCCCTCTCTCTCTCTCTCTCTCTCTGTGCTTTACTGCCTGTCCGTACTCTCTGTCCATCAGCCTCCTCCCCACTCGCCCTCACTATGTCCACTTCCTCAGCCCATCTCTGCCCACTCATCCCTCTCTTTAACCTCGAGCCTTGTATACTAATATTGCAAGCGAAACCTTTGTTGCGAAATAAAGTTGCTTACAATAAATGGTTTAATACACTACTGGCCATTAAAATTGCTACACCACGAAGATGACGTGCTACAGACGCGAAATTTAACCGACAGAAAGAAAATGTTGTGATATGCAAATGATTAGCTTTTAAGAGCATTCACACGAGGTTGACGCCGGTGGCCGCACCTACAACGTGCTGACATGAGGAAAGTTTCCAACCGATTCCTCATACACAAACAGCAGTTGACCGGCATTGCCTGGTGAAACGTTGTTGTGATGCCTCATGTAAGGAGGAGAAATGCGAACCATCATGTTTCCGACGTTGATAAAGGTCGAATTGTAGCCTGTCACGATTTTGGTTTATCGTATGGCGACATTGCTGCTCACGTTGGTCGAGATCCAATGACTGTTAGCAGAATATGGAATCGGTGGGTTCAGGAGGCTAATACGGAACGCCGTGCTGGATCCCAACGGACTCCTATCAGTAGCAGTCGAGATGACAGGCATCCGCATGGCTGTAACTGATCGTGCAGCCACGTCTCGATGCCTGAGTCAACAGATGGGGACGTTTGCAAGACAACAACCATCTGCACGAACAGTTCGACGACGTTTGCAGCAGCATGGACCATCAGCTCGGAGACCATGGCTGCGGTTACCCTTGACGCTGCATCACAGACACGAGCGCCTGCGATGGTGTACTCAACGACGAACCTCGGTGCACGAATGGCAAAACGTCATTTTTTTCAGATGAATCCAGGTTCCGTTTACAGCGTCATGATGGTCGCATCTGTGTGTGGCGACATCGCGGTGAACGCACATTGGAAGCGTGTATTCGTCATCGTCATACTGGCGTATCACGCGACGTGATGGTATGGGGTGCCATTGGTTACACGTCTCGGTCACCTCTTGTTCGCATTGACGGCACTTTGAGCAATGGACGTTACATTTCAAATGTGTTAAGACCCGTGGCTCTACCCTTCATTCAATCCCAGCGAAACCCTACATTTCAGCAGAATAACGCACGACCGCATGTTCCAGGTCCTGTGCGGGCCTTTCTGCATAAAGAAAATGTTCGACTGCTACCTGGCCAGCGCATTCTCCAGATCTCTTACTAACTTAAAACGTCTGGTCAATGGTGGCCGAGCAACTGGCTCGTCACAATATCCCAGTCACTACTCTTGATGAACTGTGGTATCGTGTTGAAGCTGCATGGGCAGCTGTACCTGTACACGCCATCCAAGCTCTGTTTGACTCAATGCCCAGGCGTATGAAGGCCGTTATTACGGCCAGAGGTGGTTGTTCTGGGTACTGATTTCTCAGGATCTATGCACCCAAATTGCGTGAAAATGTAATCACATGTCAGTTCTAGTATAATATATTTGTCCAGTGAATACCCGTTTATCATCTGCATTTCTTCTTGGTGTAGCAATTTTAATGGCCAGTAGTGTAGTTTGGTATCGCTGGTATACCGCTGAATCTGTGAGAATAGTAGCTGCAATGACATTATTTCGCGTAGTTTTAATCTACGAATTACGTAGTGATAATCTAAGCATAAGCCGATAAGCCACAAAAACTACAATTTACTGTTCACCGTAAAACCGACGGCGAGGAAGAAAACGCAGTAATTGAAGCTGACTTCCAAAAAGAAAACGAAACCACACCTTCTCACAGCCCAGCACAGCATTTTCATGCTTGTAGTCCGTTTTAACAGGAAAGCTATAGATTACCATTTAAAAAACAACACGTAGCAAATGTCTGTCTGAACGTTTATTAATGTACATGTTTGATAGTATACCATGTAAAAATGTGAAGTAAATCAGTCGAATTTTTAGTAACAACGTTTCCCGTTTACATATCACATATATATTATAAAAATATACATTGTCTGCCCGTCTGAGTTCTCACTGGAGCACCGTTTAAACTTTGAAATAAATCGGTCATGAATTTTCCAGATTTTTAGAAACAATATTTCCCATTTATATATTACATATATTTTTATATATTACTTATGTTTACAAAAAACTATAAAGCCTATGGCCGTCCCAATGTTCCTTAAAGTATTGTCCGAAAGTTTTAAGTAAATCAGTCAAACACTGTCTGAAATTTTTGATAACAACGTCACACAACAATTTGTCTTTACTCTGTAGAATAAGTGAAGGGGTAATGTTTCAGAGAACTGAAATGTGATTTCTTATGAGCTGTCTAGGTAAAGTAAAAAATAATGGGAAGGCTTTCAAATGCTAAGTTAGTTGCAGGTCTTCTGATGGTAAGACTTTGCCGTCCCCAGCAGATATGATTGAAGGTACGTCATTATCTTACAATTTGACGAAGACTATGATGGGAGTAGATTTTATACGTGTTCGAAATAGTGCGTTAACGATCCTATTAAACAGTCAAAAAAGTTAATGAAATATCGAAGACAGTCACGGAAAGAGATACGTTGTATTTTTATCAAAGTAAGCTGTTAGGGTTAGTGTGTGCATACTACGGTCACAAGAAAAAGGATTAACGTTTAACGGCCCGTCGACGACGAGATCATTGGAGACTTACCACGATATAGAATTGTGGAAGCAAATCGACCTCGTTCTTTCCAAAAGAACCATCCCGGCATTTGCCTGAACAGATTTAGGGAATCTAATGAGAACCTAAATCAGGATGGCCGGACACGGATTTGAACCGTCGTCCTCCCGAATGCGAGTCCAGTGTGCTAGCCACTGCGCCACCTCGCTCGGTGCCGCCCTGGCGCTCCCATCGACAGGTATATGGTGGACCTGTGACCGCTGCTACCGTTGACTGGAAGGACAGTAGAGTTTTCTAAAGTGGTCATTCGACTGTAGGTAGACCAGTTAGGCAAAATTCTGTTCTCACCTACGGACTATGCGGGCTTTCTGCACATAGCTTCAGCATTTTCTGTAACTTCCTTATTGTGTCAAATGACTCAATACTCATCATTATTTATTACATTTTATGTGTGTTAGCTCCAGTGGCGAGACGGTAGGGTGTTCACAACTGCAATCGCTTTAAGTATATGTTAAAAGTATCAATATTGTTTAGTAATTGTTATTATTGTCATTGTTATTATTGTTATGCTGTTGTTTATTGTTATCCGAGTATTAGTATTGTTGTAATTATATTATTCTCATTGCTATTTTTATTATGTTATTGTTTGCGATTATCCGTTATTGCGTCGTATCACGCCCTAGTATTACAAAGAATAATGTCGAATGCCATCTATTGAAGTACAAAGTAGAACCTCGTAAAGATTAGGCCTTTTGAGAGATTCCGGATACCCAGAACATTGCTGTTGTTCTATCTGCATAAATAAGGGTGATATTGAAAGTTCCGGTATTCACAATTTTATTCATATTTGACGTCAAGTGTGCGATCCTTCCTGCCGAAAATTTCAAATATGGAGTCGTAGAATGATACTTGTTGTTTCAATCAATTCAGTTATCGTTATCAAGGGACAACAAAGCAAGGTGCGTAAGTCTGGTTTGCGACTGTGTATTTCGAAGATAAGTTTTGATTCCCTTCAACGCCGAAATCGTTCTTCTTGCCGATGCAATTTTGTAGGAATGGTAAAAACTAATTTCTTTAGTTTTGATGCTTCAGATACTATTTCACTGAGATCAAACAAAGTGCGATATTGACTTTGTCTAAATACTGGCTGGTACCGGAATTCGTCTGAAGAATGTATCACAGTCAGTTCCGCCCTTAGTCGATGGACGTCAAATTGTCCACCGTATGATACCTTCAAGTATTTAATTGCAGCCCCAGGGAAGTTATCTGTGAATTGGCTATACTTTTCATAATTCATGTGATAGAAACACCAAATTATCGAATTCAGCATAGTGTCAGTTAACTGACTCGAGACAGTATCAACAATTTCACAAAACAAAGGACGATACGACGTTTCTCCGTCAGTCACGCCATCCCATTGCTCCTTCCTTGGAGGCTCACTACCGCTTTCTTCTGGATGTTTTTTAGACTACTTCTTCAAAATTACCGCGACGTTCTTGTAACTCGGTCTCGGGCTAGACAACTTTCTTCGAAAAATAGTTGATATCAACTTCATACCTACGCAGAAATTAATTTGAAACCATTTAAACACATATCCATTCACTAAAACTGTTATAACTAAATCAAAATGTGAACTAAAACACTGCGAAACAATACAACCTCTACCCTGACATACATCTAAATATTTTCAGTACTGTAGCGCGCGAAAGCTAGAGATTCGCAGGCGCTCCATTATTATCAGCTACCTGTAATAGCTGCGCAGCCCTCCTTCTCTTTCTCTAGTGGAACTGAGAGAGAGGATGGACCTTAAAAAAAGGGGTGCGATGGCACCGTTAATTGCTCTTGCTGAGAAGTTACAAGTGACCAGCCCCTTTGGCCTTCCAAACCGGCGCGTATGAAATTGATAGCCGTTTATGTCTCACATGCCCCCCGGACAACAGTGCGTTTTATAAGTATGAAGTGGGCGGTAACTGAAACTCTAAAAAAAATTATGCCACGAACGTTTAAGGGGGGACACATGCAACGTTGCAATACTTTGGAAAAAAAAAGTAACCTTATAAAGTCCAAAGTTTTCAAGGCACTGTAACTGAATTTGGCACATTTGTTAAGGAATATTATATGTATACATATGTACGTTTTCATGCTTACTGAAGTCATACTTTTCCAGTTGTAAACAACTGAACCTTTTTCAACAAGTTGAGCACAAATGTTTCTATTTCAAAAGTCTGTCAGAAGTAAATTAATGTATTCTTGTACCAAGCTGGATATACCATGGTTCCAGTATGCGTGGAACAGAGTGTTGGTATCGTCTTTTGCTAGATTTCTACAGATCGCCCAATTTCTGTGAAATAATACCAGATCTTAGGGTTTTTTTCTTACCTAAACACTTTACTATTGCAGTAAATGAAAATTCCTTTCGCAGAATGTTTCACTATAGTACTAACTAATTGTATGCCAAATTTAGGTACTATAATGTCAGTGGTTCGTGAGGGAAAGGTTCAAAACGTTGCCAAAATGTAAGTTGCGGGAAACTTGAATCAAAGGTTTGGCATTGTTTGTGTTAGGCCTTACCTTATCTGAGTGAACTAGTGCAAACTATATGCATTCTCCTCTTCATCCTCGAGTAGTCTTTTGTTTGCCTGTCCTCTTGATTAATTAGATTTACGAACTGAGTAACAATAACGTCGGCTGCATCAATTCTCCTGTTACCGGTCTCCCTCAATACTGACGGTATGAAAGCACCTGGATCGAATTCTAACCTCTGTAGAGTCGACAGTCAAGATTAGCGGGGTCAAAAACCAAACGAGCATCATACGCAACAACTTCATCGGCATTTGTGGAATCAAATGATGTCTTAGGGGCAAGGATTTCATGTCAGAGAGTTGTAACTCGTATAAAAATTTTGAGTACACACACTTTTGCAGGAATTCTGGATCTGGTAAACACAAAAATATTCCCCGCATTGTGACTGCATAAATCTGGAAGAAAACACCGCAGGAATACACAATACGAGGAAATACAGACCTGCAAAGGGACGTGGTCCTATTTAAGCTTTTGATAATTATTACTTTTATCACATTTAGGACCGGAATTGGAACGTAATACTCAGATATTAAAATTTAAATACCAAGTAGTAAATGAAAATCGAATAAAAAATTTCATGGTTTCAGTCACTTAAATGTAAAAAAAAGTGTTTTCTTTGTGGCTGTAATCGGCAGTTAACAGCAGTTACTAACACGCCTCTCCCCTTTTTAGTTCTAGCAGAAATGTATTCTGTCAAATATATTTGATTCACGGTTGAAACGCAATTTCAATACCGCGACCTCTGGTCGTTTCCTAACTCACAGATTATGAGCTAGTTTCTCGTTTTCAGGAAATAGAAGGCATTATTATAAATATTCTAAGCACAAAATCGAAGAATATTTTTAACAAGTTAAACATTTGTATGGCACTAGGGCTCGGAATTGTATCCATAGAGTTCAAGGTCGAGTAAGGATCCCGGACACAGGCTACTCACAGATTATACTCCGCTAAACGGTTGAAACATATCATTGATACCATGAAGGATACACTGCAAATTATGAATGTGTTAGAATCTGAAATTTTCAATCAAAATGCAAAGGGCGCTCAAATAATTTGGCACAGTCGTCTCTAATTTTCTTATTTTTTACAGGAGGAGAATGAAATTTTTTGTGAACATACTTGTAACATTTAGCTATGCGTTGAGCCTACTCATTGTAGCCTCCAACAGCTGTAACGCATCTGGCTCAACGCTCTTCCATGATGTAAATGCACTTTGGTAAAATTCTGGGAATCGCCTTTACACCATCGCTTGATACAGGAAATAAGGTCTTTTCACTATCAAATGTTTTACCGCGCAGGTGGGCCTTCAGACGACCAAAGAGGTAAAAATCAGAGAGAGCCAAGTCCAGGTGTAGGGACGATGAGGAACAATTTTCCAAACCATTTTCCTGACCTTCTCCTGTGTCGTAAGGGCTGTATGGGGTTTCGCACTGTCATGGTGTAGTCTGACGAATTGACCCTGAAGCTGTGGTCTGTGGGTCTCCGTGGCAGGTCACAGCTTGTCCAGTGACAAACAGTTACGGTCCCTGTTAGTCGTTGAGCCAGGTTCCTAAAAGTCAATGAAAACGACACCACACTGATCCCAGAAGAAGGAGGCCACCACCTTTCCGCGTGCTGTTCGTGAAAGTCTGGTTTCTTCTTCCGAGGGAATCCCAGATGACGCCAATCTGTGGACTGTGTTTTGCTCTCAGGTTCGCACAGAAACAACCATGTTTCATCCTGGGTAATGACGCCGTCAAAACACTGTTTCCACTCTTCAGTAAAGTCCTTCATGAGACCCTCGCACACATTCTTCCTCAACGTTTTCATTTCCCTTGTCAGTAATCCAGGAATCCAACGTGCACAGGTTTTTCTGTACCCTAGTGACTGTACGAGTGATACCACAATACCCAATGACGAACGAGTCATTTCAGCAAGCTGCCATTTTGGATGATTTTATCAATGGTCTCCTTATTCACATCACTCACTGCCGTCGATGGTCTACCGTATCGTGGATTGTCCAATAGAGAGCAATCACCTTCTTTAGACCTCTGCAACCAACGCTGGAGACTGCTGCGGTCCACTGTGTCCTCCCCATAAACAGGGAGCAACTTCCCGTGAATCAGTGTGACAGAGTCATCGCCGATCTTGAAGAGGAACGCAACCTGGCATCTACTTAACGGTCCGTTATGGCTCACCTGTAAATAAGAGAAAACACATTTATATACCAACTTATAGCTGAATATTCCAAGTATGTTTACAAAAAAATTCATTCTCCTCCTGCAAAAAATTAAAAAATTAGAGAGGGCTGTGCAAAACTTTTTGAACGACCTCTGTATATATTCTGCGTTTGTCAGATTTTGCCTACATATCAAAAAGCCATGTAGTACGGTTACATCGTAGTTTACACTTTGGTCCTCTATTAACAGCCCTTTATTTGAACGAATCTGAAATCCATCAGGAACTATTAGCCGTTATATTGATATCCTTGTCACTGCAAAGAAGTCTCATAACCTTAAATCTTCCGGTAGTATATTGTAAAGGTATTTGTAAATCTACCTAGTCAAGTGTGAAGCGTAAACATTTTTTTCTATTTTTCCGTAGTAAAAATGTGTAATAATTGTGATGTTTAAGCCAACTATCCGCACTAAAGCGAATTAAATAACTTTTGTCTTTTCTTGTCCTAAAATTATTTGCATGCAGGTGGTTGGACCATATTAGTAGGTCAATGACTATAGAAATAATATTCTTTTACGACTATCTTCCACAGTGAGACTTAGATCATACAGGGTTTTTCAGTGATGATATAAACTTTGAGGGTAGTACAGATGTATCAGTATGGTATAGGTATACGGAAACCTATGAAATGAAAGCTAGAAGTGGAACGATAGCATTTTAAGTTACTGAATATAAAAATACAAGTAGACAATTTCTTTTAATAATTTTATTTATTAGCAGACCTTCCATAAGATCACAAGTTCCACAAGGCGTTACAAGTACATTTACTGTTATTTCGTCCACCTTCCGTTCAGGCATGACACAGTCGCACCTAGTTCAATCGAACCTACTGCTACAATCCTACTGCTTTTGAATTACTGTCGCAACGGGGAGAGTTCTTAGCATGACCCTGCAATAAAAAACTAAGTGAAAGCAGATCAGGTAAACGAGCCGGCCAGAAAACAAGATTCTTCCGCCTTTCCACCTTTCAAGAAATGTTAATCTTTTAGCTTCACGAGCAGGACACACAAATTGGTTTTGGATCGATGACTTTGCAACCATGTAAGAATATCATGCGATCTAGAGAGCATTTTTTAACTTTCTTGCCTTCGTCCACATATACTTACGATAGTTGACTTTACAATATTAACAGCAACGTTAATAATGTAGCAGTTCATATTGTCTGACTTTTCTGTCGATACTTGGCAGAACATTGGAATAATATGAATAATGATAATCTTTTCTAAGGGTCTGCAAAGGTTATTTATTTGGTTGCAGAAGCTTCTTGCTTTTTAGACCACCCTCAGATATCAACTGGATGTCGCAAAAACGTATAAAATGGCGTGTGACCTACACGGACGTTACTTACACAAATGAAAAGAAGTATGGCATATAGAGTGTTTAGAATCGAAAGTATTGTATTTTAAATCACACATATGCAATTATATTTAACTAAAAATTAAAAAGAAGTTTCTAATGTGGATATCGTTACATTTAACAAGATAGGAGACATAAAGGTGCATTTACAGTATTTCAATTCGATATTTGTGTAAGTGAAAGTTAATTTAGCAGAGGTGGTGAAAGGGAGTTGAGTATATTCATTTAAAATTAAGCTTGTGTCATGTGTCATATGTTTACTGATTTCGATTATTCCAGATATTTCAAGTATTTTTCAATAAAAATAGCTATTTTTAATTTTTAATTAGTGATCATATGAAAAAACATTAATACGTGGTACAGACATGCAAAATGTCTTGCTTTTAAATAAAAATTTATAAAAATCAGTAATATTGTTCAGTCTGTAAAAGTAAAGACAGTATTTGATTTTCTACTTCATGTTATGAATTATCATACCAAATTGGCATGTACTATGAATACTTGTAGTTTCATATAATTAGTTATTGAAAATGTAACTTTATTTTAAAAAGTTGTGATGCAGCATATGATAATTTCCATTTCTGTTTTTTTATGAAACACTGAATTGAAATTAAAGAAAAAAAAATGTTGTACAGGCAAGATTCGAATTATACAGTGAGGGACAAAAGTCAAAGTACCTGTCAGAACCTACTTGAATACAAAACATATATTGGGAATTCTGAAATAACTGTACACTTTATTGAAGCTACAGAATTATTTATATCATAATTTCTCGAATTGTTTTCCATCTTAGTTGATAAATTTCGTCAGATGACATGGGGCACATAAGCATACTTGTTTTCATAGTCGTTTATTAGAATCAACATGTTCAAATGTGTTGTAAATAGAGTCTTTCAAGTTGTACAGTGGTTTGTGGTTTTGTAGCATACATTTAACCATTAATATAGCCCCACAAGAAGAAATCCATTGATATAAGATCAGTGTTGAAATTATTATTCCACTTATTTATTATTAAATTATAGCCAACTTTTAATCACGTTTCTAAAGAAAAAACTCTTTCTTTATTATAAAAAATTTTCACAACAGGATACTCGTAGAGTCAACAAGGAACAATATCAGAAATGTTTCATTTAATAGGAGCGCGTCCTAGTGTTTGTATCAGTACTTATGACAAACAAATGTTTTCAATGAGCCACGATGTGTAGTGACCTTTTGCCTTGTGTAGTGTGCGAACAGTCAATTTCGCTCTCGCGCGCCGCTCAGTATTGTGCAGTGAAATACATTGAGCGCCTGAGGCCCCTTAACGCAGGCAGCGCGAGCGGCAGCATGCCTGTGGTGGCGACGGTGGCGCCGCCTGGTCGCCCGCTGCGTCATTAAGCGGAGGGCGCTGGCGGCGGCGCCTCGGCGCGCTGCCTGATGCGTTGCAGCGACGCCTCCTATGTCACCGCACGTCGTGCCAAGATAAACACGGACGTCCACAAAGAAACTGAGATTTTCAGGAAATGCGAAACGGGGAAGCGGGAACTTCTGTAGGGGATATTATGCAAGGCTGCGGAAGTATGCGTGGCTTGACAGACGCAGGCGACGCAAATAGATAAATAAAAAAGAACTCTAGACAAAAGAGCGGCAGCTGTATGTATACAAAGAGCACAGATTGCTAGCAGAACTAATCAAAGAAGGTATATACATTTTATTTAAAGAGCTTTGCTACTGTGTCTAAAAGACACGCATATCAGAGTCACGATCGCCACCACTAGCAAATTACGAAAGAAAATTGCATCTAACAACCAGCTGAAAAATAGAGCAAGGCAGGAATTTATTACATCAAAAGGGTAGAAATTTTAAAACCCGTTTTAAGGACTATATTGTCTGTTTCAGACTTGATAAAGCTATAGTGAATATACTGACGATAAAGGACACAGTGTTGCAATTTATAACGACGATAAAGTGCTACATACTTTAGACAAAAGCAGGAGTACATACACGTTGGATCTAATGAAAATATTCATCCATGGCTAAAACTGGAAAAGCGAAATCTTAAACGAAATTAGAGAGAAACTGTTCCATTCCCCCGTGGCAAAGTGCTACATACAACCAGTTTCGAATTATTTCAGAATAAAACCGGTCTCCATAACCAAGATTGTTTTTATTCTTAAACAAAATTAGAGATTTATGGAATTCGCCCTGTTAAAGTAGAAAGTAAACAACGATTCAGAATATCGTATATGAATCCGTGTTCCAGTAGCAATATCTTTCCAATGCTTTACAATAATTTTTATAACGTCGCATCAACATCAGAATGTCATAATCTATCTTATTCCAATATAATAACGTACTGTAGTCTTCTTATGAAAACTTTTCTTTATTTGCCAAGATCATTATGTAACAGATTAGTGTATTGCTAGTTCCGCCAATAAAAAATTGTCAATTTCTGATCGATGGCAGTGGTAGTAAAAATGTTCAAATGTGTGTGAAATCTTAGGGGATTTAACTGCTAAGGTCATCAGTCCCTACACACTACTTTAATTAAATTATCCTAAGGACAAACACACGCACCCATGCCCGGGGGAGGACTCTAACCTCCACCAGGACCAGCCGCACAGTCCATGACTGCAGCGCCGTAGACCGCTCGGCTAATCCCGCACGGCAGTGGTAGTAACAACACACAATAATTTAAAGTATGCAGTCACAAGACGAATATAGAATATGACGGAGTGGTTTAAATTGTTATTTGATGTAACTAGTACTGCCCGCTTTTATTGGTTTGAAGATTGCAATTTTCCAAAACGAGTAATCCATTAATGTGTAAACATAGCGATCTTGCCAAACGAATAAAAGTTCTCGTACGGTGACTATATTACAGATTCACAATCGTCTCCTGCACCGACTGATCACGTCACGTAACCGTAATATATTTCATTGATCAACCAACATCAGAGATGCATCAGCAATGAGTTGCGAAAGACATTCGAACTGACAGGTGACAGATAACACAAGGATCGACGTATCGATAGTTTGGTTGGAATAAACTCTGTTTGCTCTCCTTCTTGTTTCTACGGCACAGTAGACTTGATTACGAGGAGACTTTCTTCAGTGTCCTTTGGAAGTTTATACATAGCGCGTAACAGGATCCAAGGAAAAACAGCAATCGATGTAACTCTACATATTATCATACGACGTTAATACAGCCAATTTATGTGAACAGAATGAGTGGTTATTAAAAGAACTGACCAGGTACGAGTAGGACTATATAGACAATTCATCGATTCCGGGAGCGCGATCTGAAAGAGGGCGGAACGCATGCGCCTGCGTGCCACAGGTGGGACAGTATTGCAGAGGACGCTCCTCTGACGACCGCCAATGCGCATGCACCTACGCTCCAGTTTCTGCTATAAAAGCCGACACCGTGAACTAGCAATCCTAACCTCTTTGTGGGTATCGCCAATGATTCATTGACCCCACAGGTACTGACCACCTCCCCGACCTTCTCACCATACCGTTTGCTCACCACCCCTCTCCGGCTCCCTGCTCTGCACCCCCTCCCGAAGTAATCCATGACTACCGTCGCGCCATCTGGGATTCTTACCGGAAATCCACCGACACCCAGGTCGAAAGCCACCCTCTTACCTATCACCATCCTGACAACATCGCCCACGTCTCGTCCTTCCTTCAGAAGGCCATTATTTACGCCGTGGAGGTCCATGTTCCCACTAAAACAATCCACCTCCACCGTCCCACTCTCCCTCCTCGGGCTGTCCTCCTTCTCCGCGAATACCGCCGCCTCTACCGCTCTTTCCTGCGCACTCGTGACAGGGGCACACTCCTACACCACCTGCAAATACAGTGACATGCACGGAACCTTATTACAGCAAAGAAACGCTAGCACAGGCGCCAGACGTGTACATGACTCAACGCCACCCTCCTTATCGACTACTCCAAGTAATTGGCCGCCTTCCATCTCCCATTCCGCACCCCATTACCCCTTCTCCTTACTGATCTCCCCCTTCTGGACAACCTCAGTACGGCCAACCACTTCACTTCCCACCTTTTCGAGGTCTTCTCCATCCCTGATGATCTCCAGTTTGGTTATTCTCGTTCCCCCACCGTCATGGAATGCGCTGACACCTCAGTCGCTCCATTTGCTCCTAGTCTCCAGTACTTGGGGCAGTTGCCCCCCTCGACATCAACACTCCAATTACATCACAAGACATTAAACTGATCCTCAGCTCAAAACGCAGCATGGCCCTTGTCACGACTGTGTCACCTAACGCCACCTTAGAGAAAGCCACTTCTCCTTCCTGACTGTCCTTGCCAGTTTCTACAACGTCAGCCTCTCTACTGGCTTCTACCCCGACCTGTGGAAGAGTTCTCGAATCCACTAATTCCTCAAACAAATCCCCTTCTGTCGCCTCTTCCTATCGTCCCATCTGCCTCACCTCCATCTTCAGTAAGGTCTTCGAAGACATCCTCTCCCATCGTATCCATCAGCACCTTAATCAACACTATCTCTTTCCACTTACCCAGTGTGGCTTCCTGCCCTTCTTTGCCACCACAACCCAACTCCTTAACCTCGTCCACGTTCTATCCCTCCAACTTAACTCCCATCGCTCTGCCATTTTTGTTTCCCTCCACCTCAAAAATTCCTACAACCACATATGGCATCCCAGTCTCCTCTTTAAAATCCAAACCCACGTCCTGCCCATCAGTTTTCTCTTACAGGTCGCTTCCTTCCTCTCACACCATCCTTCCTATGTCAACCTCCATGACACCAACTCATGTATATTTTATTCCACTGCAGGCATCCCTCAGGGCTCCGTCCTCTTCCCCTCCTCTACCTCCTGAACACTGCTGATATGCCCAAGCCACCCCCTCTTGTCCACCTCCTCCAATATGCTGATGATACCGCCTTCCTAGCTCTCTATCCTGCCCTTCAACAGTCCCAACACCCCTACCGAAGCCACCTTGACCAGTTCACCACTTGGTGTAACCAGTGGTTCCTTTGCATCAACACCTCCAAAACCTAAGAAATCATCATAGGCTACACAACCTGCTCCTTCCATCTCCACGATTTCTACCTCACCGTTTATGGTTGTCCCATCCAGCTTACTCTGGGGTACCTTTGCCTCACCCTCGATTGTCACCTCACCTGGACAGCCCATCTCCTGACCATCCAACAGAAAGCCCATTCCTGCCTCTATGTCCTAAAACTCCTGTCTGGCTGGACATGAACATTTCATCGTTCCACCATCCTCTACTCCTACAAACCCCTCATCCATCCTATCCTCTGTTATGTCTGCATTGCCTGGATCTCTGCCCCCTTCCCCCACATTCATATGGGCCTCCAGAGTCTCAAACACCACATGCTCCACCTTCCTTCCCCCAACACGATGCCTGTATGATCTCATCCCCCTTTACACTATCTGCAGGCTTCATCACCCCACCCTATGGTTTCCTATTTCCTCTCCACCCCCTGCCCTTTGCTGTGCCTCTATTGCTGTATCCTTCCCTCTCTCCACTTCCACACCGTCCATCTTCTTCATCAGGGCAAATTCCAGCACCTCCCCCTCCTGATGTTGAACTTCACTGTGACATCTACCCTTCCTTTTAACTGGAACCTGGTCTTGTCCCTCCCCCCCAAAGGGCCACCTTTTTCCTCTGTCCTCCCCCCCCCCCCCCCCTCTGAGTCCCTGCACCCCTTCCTCAACTGTTTCCCTCTCCTGTTCCTTCCCTCTCCAATCAGCATGCTCCCATCTCATCCCCCTTTCTCTCCCCTCCTTCTTGCCTTCTTTGCTCTTCTTGCTCTTGTCCCTTGTCCCTCCCCCCCCCCCCCCCCAACGTCCCTGGCAGATCCACCCAGGTTTTTATTCATTATCAAGTGTGCTGCACTAGTGTTGCGTTTGGTGCCATTGCACCGTGTCATCCAGTGATGTGGTTTTAATTGTGTGCTCGACCTTTATATAGTCCTTGATTGTTCGTGTGCTTTTTATACTGTAGCCGCCTTTTGCGTTGTTTTTGCACTGAGTGTTTTTTACGTGTGCTTCAAATTGCCAGCTATGCTCTTTTAAGTTTATGTCAACTTTTTACTGTCCCCCAGTGCATGTCCCCAAAATAGTGTTTGTTTTACCTCCCACCATCTCCCGTTTTTATGTCCCCCTTTTTTATCCCCCTTTTGGTGTAGGAATCCCCCTTTTTTGTATTTTATAAAGCCGTTTGGCTGAAGAGCAGTGGACTGTGCCACTAACCAGCCCTCCACTGCCTGTGTGGGTCAGGGGAGTGAAATTACAGTAAAGAAGAAAGCAACACTCCCCAGAGGCGGACAGTAACCTGAAGATGGCTGAACGGTTACCAGCCAAAATATTGTGGGAACAAGGCATCATATCATGGCTGCAACCCGGAGACTTCATAGAACACCATTATCATTATTAGTGGCAGCAGCAGCAGCTACAGAAGTACTGTTGGTGTTATCTTTAATAGATGATAGTATCATTTACTCACATTGTCACTATAGACACTCAAATCATTTTAATACTACTTGTCATATTAGAACTGTTAGTGGAAGGGAGTGGGAAGATCGTGGGCCGAAATAAAATTATTAATTTCGTCAAAAACCTGGTTAAACTCGGTTTCAAAACACAATAAAGGATGTTAGACCTTACCTGTGGTGTACAATGTACAAACAACGTAAGGGTATGCAGCCGGGTGACATCGTCGAGAACTGCCGATAATTCGATAGGAGCATGCGCTACCATTTTCAAGGCAAAATTGCAGCAAGTAAGCGCTGTGCAACCCAATTTAAAGCCTCGGTTTCCAGACAAACTCCGTAAAGATAATAAACACACACAACTAAACGTTAGCTCAATCACAAACCAAAGACGACCGACGTCGGAAGTTACCAATAGCGAAATTAATAATCAATGGGTGAGGTAGCATAAACTCAGTCTCTGTTTTCTGACAACTGAGAGAGCAGGATTCCATGTGGAACTTGAGAAAAAACCACCATCTCCATTTATAAGGTCACTGACTAATTTAATTTCAACAGCTTTTTTAAGAACACCATCCCAATAGCTGGAAGTGCATGTCAGTCTCTCCGTGTTGTTATATTCCATAGTATAACAGGCGCCAAGACAATGTTCTACAATGGCGGACTGGCTCTATTGCTCAAGCTTGTGTGCCGCTTATGCTGCTCCACAGTCCTGATAGTCTGACCAATACATTACATGCAACATCTGCAAGGAAAACGGTAGACACACGACTTAACGCAAACGGTGATCATCCTTTCGGAACCTAAAAGGACCCTGATCTTAAATGGCGGTAGAATCACACACTTCGTCATGTTTCCACAAAGTACGACCAATCTTGTTCGAAATTCGCCCTGCCTAAGGCAAAATGGCCGTAGGTTTTGGTGCCACCTTGGTATTATTATCACTCACCCGGTGTACAGTTGGCCGATAGCGCAACGAGCGTGTAATCTGTCTTTCATTAGAACCATTCTGATGAAAACTGACTTTGAGATGTACTAAGTCAGCTGACAATCTCTCAGGGTCCGAGATGACATGGGCCCTGTGAGCCAAGGTTCGAAGTACGACTTCACGTTGAGACTGATGGCAGCAACCATCAGCCTGCAGATACAAGGCAGCGTGAGAAGTTTTTCTTAAATCGACATGTCCCAGCGTACCTTCCACCTTCCTTCTGACCAACACATCAAAGAAGTGAAGACGGTCATCCTATTCGGGTGGATTGAATTCGGGTGTTTAATAAGTCGTTCAAATAGTCACTGCCATGGAGCCAAACAAAAAGTATCACTTACATATCTGAAAATACACGCAAGTTTCAAAGTCGCAAAGGCAAGATCGTCGAGATCTTCCATAAACAAATTGGCAACAATAGGTGACAACGTGCTTTCCGTCTCAACACCATCTGTCTGCTCATAGTATTGGTCATTGAATGGAAAGCACGTGGAAGGCAACACATCTCGAAATAGGTTCGCTAATTCATCACCAAACCTAACCCTAATCAACCGTAATGAATCAGCGAAGGAACACGAGTGAAGAAAGAAAACACATCAAAACTTACGAGAATGTCAGAGTCATTCAAACACATTCCTGATACGCCAGCTAAATCCGCTGGGCAAAACAGGTAATTAGGATTGTGGAAAGGGCCAAATAAAATAGGGGTCAGTTTCACTTTCTAATTATAATTTATTGTAATTGAATAACGCTTTTACAATCAAAGCGGCACATTGCCGGATCTTTACCGAATGCAACACTTTCACTGCTGAAGGGCTGCAAACAGGAAATCTTAACAAACCAACAACATAAAAATCCAATTAAAAGGAAAAAAAATAAAAAAAAACATATCACGCCTAAGTGGAAAGCCTCAAGGCGAATCGGATAGAACAAACATATGCAAGGTGCAATAACAATGACTGAAGGACACAATTAAGTTTCAAAATTTTGAAATATATTACCATAATCCTTTAAAGGCAGAAGGCCGCAATGTTTAAGCTTGAAAGATAAATTTAAGAATCACTTTTGCAAAATAATTCAGAAAAAAACCACAAGCGTTACATTTTAAGCAGCAGAAAACAGATAATGAAACGCCGGTGGCACTCAGAAGCCCCCGGGAGGTCGGTCTGCCCTCGTTCACTTACGCGAGACAGGTGGTGAGCCTAACTGCACTTGATGCGTCGGAACCCAACCAGGGGACAGCCACGGACAGACTTTCTTGCCACCAATTGATACAAGAGAATTCAAACACAAAATGTTACACACGTAATTATCACATTCAAATATGCACAAACACTCGGTGTTGCTCACAGGAAAACCTCCCCAACAGCGAACCACCGAAACGAACCACAACATGAATGGACCAGGCTTTGGTACTTAAGACACCACTCAACTTTGACGTCCTGGGACAGTGAACCACGAAGCTCGTAGCGATCGGACAGCTCCACACACGCTCCGACACTGCACAGGGACCGGCAGCGGACCCTGCGACTGCGCCGCTCGCTAATACACTCCTGGAAATGGAAAAAAGAACACATTGACACCGGTGTGTCAGACCCACCATACTTGCTCCGGACACTGCGAGAGGGCTGTACAAGCAATGATCACACGCACGGCACGGCGGACACACCAGGAACCGCGGTGTTGGCCGTCGAATGGCGCTAGCTGCGCAGCATTTGTGCACCGCCGCCGTCAGTGTCAGCCAGTTTGCCGTGGCATACGGAGCTCCATCGCAGTCTTTAACACTGGTAGCATGCCGCGACAGCGTGGACGTGAACCGTATGTGCAGTTGACGGACTTTGAGCGAGGGCGTATAGTGGGCATGCGGGAGGCCAGGTGGACGTACCGCCGAATTGCTCAACACGTGGGGCGTGAGGTCTCCACAGTACATCGATGTTGTCGCCAGTGGTCGGCGGAAGGTGCACGTGCCCGTCGACCTGGGACCGGACCGCAGCGACGCACGGATGCACGCCAAGACCGTAGGATCCTACGCAGTGCCGTAGGGGACCGCACCGCCACTTCCCAGCAAATTAGGGACACTGTTGCTCCTGGGGTATTGGCGAGGACCATTCGCAACCGTCTCCATGAAGCTGGGCTACGGTCCCGCACACCGTTAGGCCGTCTTCCGCTCACGCCCCAACATCGTGCAGCCCGCCTCCAGTGGTGTCGCGACAGGCGTGACTGGAGGGACGAATGGAGACGTGTCGTCTTCAGCGATGAGAGTCGCTTCTGCCTTGGTGCCAATGATGGTCGTATGCGTGTTTGGCGCCGTGCAGGTGAGCACCACAATCAGGACTGCATACGACCGAGGCACACAGGGCCAACACCCGGCATCATGGTGTGGGGAGCGATCTCCTACACTGGCCGTACACCACTGGTGATCGTCGAGGGGACACTGAATAGTGCACGGTACATCCAAACCGTCATCGAACCCATCGTTCTACCATTCCTAGACCGGCAAGGCAACTTGCTGTTCCAACAGGACAATGCACGTCCGCATGTATCCCGTGCCACCCAACGTGCTCTAGAAGGTGTAAGTCAACTACCCTGGCCAGCAAGATCTCCGGATCTGTCCCCCATTGAGCATGTTTGGGACTGGATGAAGCGTCGTCTCACGCGGTCTGCACGTCCAGCACGAACGCTGGTCCAACTGAGGCGCCAGGTGGAAATGGCATGGCAAGCCGTTCCACAGGACTACATCCAGCATCTCTACGATCGTCTCCATGGGAGAATAGCAGCCTGCATTGCTGCGAAAGGTGGATATACACTGTACTAGTGCCGACATTGTGCATGCTCTGTTGCCTTTGTCTATGTGCCTGTGGTTCTGTCAGTGTGATCATGTGATGTATCTGACCCCAGGAATGTGTCAATAAAGTTTCCCCTTCCTGGGACAATGAATTCACGGTGTTCTTATTTCAATTTCCAGGAGTGTATCTTTCTTGGTCCGCACCAACCGACCGACTGCCTGCTGCTCCGTCAGCTACTGCTACTCCGTCGCGACTGCACTGCTGGTGCGTCACCCATTCACTTCCAGATACACGACGGGGGAAATACTTGCTCGGACCCCACCATGTATAGGAAACACGCCCACTGGCTAAACGACATCCCTGTGGCAGGAAGGACCGACCCAAGTTCCACAATATGGTAACTGAAGGGCCGCAGAAGCGCTAGGGGAACCAGTTACACGTCGCCAGATGAGACGGCCGACCTCTTAGAAGCAGTACGCCGACAACATTCAAAATAACTTTTCCAAGGAAATAATACTAACTGCACATATAAACTGACAAACACTTACACGAAGACCTGAACGATACACAAAAGTGAACAAGCACACACATAGACAAATATGGAGTCTACGCACGCACGCACGCATACACACACACACACACACACACACACACACACACTCCGCCGACTCTTGAACGATCGGAAAGGCGAAATGCGTCGTCATGTAGGACGACCGACCGACGATTCACCAAGACCGTGGCCCGGCTCAAGTGATGCGTGGCGGCAGTGGCTGGGCGAGCCATGTTGGCGCAGAGCTCACTGCTCCAACCCGACTGCACTAGTGCCGCATTGTAACTCCCCGAATGTCAGGTCCGGACTGCGCTCCAGACGCGTTCCACCTGGCTGGCAGACCCGAACTCACTCTCTGAACTGCTCTCCGACAGACAACTACCGGGAAGCACTAGCAGTCGAGCAAAGATACTACGAGAGGGGATATGTCGATACGCGCTGCTAGCGCCGGTCACAATCAGGCAAAACAGCAACTCAGTGACAGTAGTAATTTAAATTAACGTAGTGAGGTGGAAGTACGGTAAAAACAATGTGTAAAATAGATGATGGCGGGAACACGAGCCACGCACGGCTCAATTCCCTTTAATCGACGTAAGAAATCAGCCGAGTTTTTGATGTGGTGCTCACATCTACCGACTATAGGGCTCACTAGAGTAGCAAGGTGTTTCGCCACACGATATGTTGGAGCAACGACGTCACTCATAATAGGACTAATACGAACTCCTTCCTTGTGGGCTTTAGGGAGGCTATGCAACCTAGGCGAAACAGCAGAATAAGAATTGAGACTCTTTATAATCTCTTGCAATAGGGAACTTTTCTTCAGGAGGCTGTTAGTCTTCCTCTTATCACTTTCTGTTCAGTCAGCAGCGAACCTGCGATAAGTTGAATCAGACAGTAAATACTGCATGATGTGAACGTAATCCTGCTTCTCCAAAACAACGGCAGCATTTCCCTTGTCCTCAGGTAAAATAACAATATCCGGATCAACACAAAGTGAACATAAAGCAGCGCTCTCAGCCGCTGTGGTATTATCCTAGGGTGGAGGTGCCCCAGTCAACACACGACATGCCTCCATTCCAGCGTCCTCTGCTATATCAGGAGGTATTTTAAAAGCAGCCTGTTGAACAGAACTAATAAAGTCAACCACTGGAAAAAGCTTGGTAGTTGGTGCAGAATGGAAACCTTTCCCTGCCATCTATAAAGCTGCGTCGTCAAAATCTTTCTCAATGAGACTTATCACAGAACGTCGAGATGCACCCTACCACTAGACTCCAAATCACGGAAACGTTTGAACTTCGCCAAATGCCGGCAGTTACAGAACGAAATTTCCAGTCACTCTGCAACCATGAAACACCATCCAGTCAATCCCAAAAAATAGCCAAAATTTTCGAAGCCATCATTAAATGAAGTTAAAACAAGTCGTTGGAAAGGAGGATCAGGAGATTAGTGTTTAACGTCCCGTCGACAAAGAGGTCATTAGAGACGGAGCTCAAGCTCGGATGAGGAAAGGATGGGGAACGAAATTGGCCGTGCCCTTTTACAGGAACCATCCCGGGATTTGCCTGAAGCGATTTAGAGAAATCACGGAAAACTTGCATCAGGGTGGCCGGAGAACGGTTTGAACCGTCGTCCTCCCGAATGCGAGTCCAGTGTGCTGACCACTGTGCCAACCCGCTTGGTCGTTGGAAACAAAATACAGCTGTCTAAGAGTGTAATGGATCCTTTCACGAACAAGAGCTAGGGCAGCGCGTTGCTTCATGCGACTGGTGGCAGGAGAATTAATGCGATGTACAACATTTGCAACTTTTTGAAGTGGTATTTAATACCTTGGTTGTCAGGATCCATGCCATCTCAGAGCCTGAGAGTTCGTCAGCTGAGTTAGGCCATGTCAAAGTCACAATCCGTCAGAATGGTTATAGTGAAAAATAGATAAGACGTGCGTTGCGCTATCGGCCGACTGTGCACCGCTTGGATGATGATAACACCGAGGTAGCACCAAAGTCTACGGTCATTTTGCCTTACTCAGGAGGCATTTCGAACAGGATTGGTCGTATTTTGCGGAAATATGATGTGAAGTGTGTGTTTCGACCAACATGTAAGATTAGGGTTCTTTTAGATGCCGTAAAGGATGAGCCTGGTTTGCGTGAGGAGGGTGTGTACCGTTTTCATGGCAGTTGAGGCAAGTCATTTACTGATCAGACTATAAGGACTGTTGACGACCGGGGTACTGAGTATAAGCGGCACACACGCTTACAACAGCCGAGCAAATCCGCCGTTGAAGAACATCGTTTTCGCGCCGGTCATCCTATGCAATATAAAAACAGTGAGATTCTGACATGCGCTTCCAGCTATTGGGATGCTATTTTTAAGGAAGCTGTTGAAATTAAGTTTATAACTGACCTTATAGACGGAGGTGTCAGTTTTTGTTTAAATTCTGGATGGAATCCTGGTCTCTCACTTGTCAAAAAACAGAGGGACAGAGTTTTATGCTACCTCACCCGTTATATGTTAATTTCACTATCGACAACTCCTGACGTCGGTCACATTTGTTTTGTGATGGTGGTAGTGGTAGCAGTGTGTGTGTGTGTGTGTGTGTGTGTGTGTGTGTGAATGTGTGTGTGTGTGTGTGTGTGTGTGTGTGTGTATGTTCTATCTTTACGGAGATTGCCTGGAAACCGAGGTTATAAATAGGCCTGTACAGCCCTTTCCTGCTGATTTTTTTTTTTTTTCGTGAAAACGGCAGGGTGTGCTGCTGTCGAAATATCAGCGGTTGTCGACGACTTCATCCGGCTGCATTCCCGTAAGTTATTTGAACACATTGAAAGAATTATGAAAAATAATACGATGTTAGCTTTAAATGTCTTCAAAAAACGATGAAACATTCTTTTCAAAACCAGTGAGATGAACACTGAAGTTATTTTCTTTACAAAGTGAAACTTCGACACTCTGTTCTGATGCAAGTTTTAAGAAAGTAGGTTTCAAAAAAATTTGCGTGGAAAATCACAGAGTGAAACTGAAGGCCACAGCATGAAAAACTAATGAACCATCAATACAACCTGAAATTCACTTAAAACTTAAATACTTTTCTATTAACCAAATCTTAGTTAACTGAAACTGTAATTACATAAAATTTTTAGATTTTAGAATGTTTGGTAAAGGGCTGGACTAGTAATAATATAATAACGTGCTGTTCAACTGTACAAAATTTAAATTTGCACACTTTGCTTGAAACAGTAACATATTCTGAGAGTAGTTCACTATAACTTATACAGCCTGTCACAAATCTGAGCCTCTCGAAACGTAACCTGGACACTTAAAGATAATATCAAGACTTAAGTTTGCAGCAAACAGAAAATAGTTAATGATCATAATTACGTAATTACGAGTGAGACAACTTGCAAGAGGGTAAGTGATGCATATGGAGTCTTATCTCGGACGTGTGTCGCACGAGTGACTTCAGAGGATTTGTCAATATTCACTTTACAAAGAAAAGACTCCTTTCGTGAGTGTAATTGACGCTCGCCTCCGCAATATCCGAGCTCTAGTAAGTTCACTTTACATAGTTTATTCAGTGGGCGACACAGTTACTCCGAATCACCACCTATCACTGTTCCCCTTTTATTCACCATAATTACTTCTAGATGCACATATTCAAAAATAGCTCCTGGGACTTTATCAAGCAGGTTTATTCCTACCTCCTTGCCTCACTTACAGATCAATCTATACGCAGTTAGGCCTCATTCACAAGTAGCTTAATTACCATTCAATCAACAGTTCTTCTGTTCCTTTTATGTTATGTTAAACGTTTTGTTTGTGTGTTGAGAAAATTGTTTTTCTGTGCGAGGGGTATCATCAGATTCACTCAGGTGCGAACACAGCTTAATACATATAGTGTTCTCGTTAACTTAGCAAGGCAACACCATCCATTCATTCATTCATTTATTGAAAAGTGAATGCAACTAATGGCTAACACATGAAATAACTCGTGACAAACATCAATGTGTGCAGATATCACTTTTACTAAAAAAAGACAAAAAATGAAAATTTGAATCACAGAACTTACCGAAAGAAGAAATAGAAGTAAATCCATTCATTTAACACTTGTAGACAGACTTTTAAAGTAACTTTCATTTACTAATTTGTTCATGCATACAAGTATAAAATATCAGTATAAATATATTTGTATAAAATATCAGTATAAATATATTTTTCTCCAGTTTTTCCCATTTGTCTTTTCAAAGCCATGACTTTTGTCTTTCATCTTCTCACATATCAGACAGTACCCTACTATTCTCGTGTGACATTACTTACTAACCACAGATATGTATAAACACATTTACAAAATTTCGTGGAAATAATTGATAATTGAAATATCAGGTGCTTTACAAAATTCTGCACTTTTTAAAAATCTTAATCAGATACATGATCATAGGATACCTGGCATCATATCATTTTGTATTATTAACACTAGTAAAGAAGTTTCTTATCACCTACTGTATACAGGACCTAAGGTGAAACTTCCTAGTAAATCTTTCTCTTTCACTTCATAAGTCCTTGATGTAGCCAAGATTTTTTATTAGCAGTATGTAGTCATTTTAAATTCATGCTATTTAGTTTTACAGTTTTATTTTTCTATGAGCAGAACAACTCATTCCCAGTGATTTTGATGCTTTAAGTGTCTTTACATTTCAGTTACATTAGCAACACAAATAGTTAATGATCAAAGTTCTTCACAAATGCTTTTACTGCTTTTATCAGTTAACCTGGGTACTTATATGAGAAAGAAAGAAATTCCAGATAATTCATTATATTGCCTTTCCTCAGTTAAATAACAACTTTGTTCAGTTCCTTACTCGTATCATCATGAGGTGAAAAGCTCAATTTAGTCTATATAATAGCAATAGAATATTTTTACTCGAAGGCCCTGAGTATATAGTGCTTGCAAGTTTACTAATCAGTTTTCAGTTTAGAGTGCACATACTTATTCTATTAGTCAGCACATTTATAATGATATTAGTATAGACGTTTGCCCCAGTATGACTTATTCAGGCAGATCTCAGAGAATACTAATACTTATTTATCACATACAAATTTCACAGAAATTCGTGCATGTTTGTTTACTTGTCCATCTGTAAAATTTCATTAGTGCCCTCCAAAGTTCCATACTGCAGCCAATGTGCATACAATTACTTATGTGGGCCATGTCAATTGACTCCAGTTCGCTTTTATAAATTTGTCCTATATTTACAGTACTCTTGTATCTATCTTTACTTACCACAACAGGTGCATACCTACTTCACGACGGCAGCTAGCCACTAATGCATCATCGTTACTTACAAAAAACAAAAGTATCTCAGAGATAAAACAGGATGTTACTCATTTCATAGCAATAAGACAGTAGCTGCTCGTTTTTACTTTACCTTAATTCCATTATAATTTGAACGTATTCATTGGTTCCTAACTGAGAAAATTACTTTCTAAATTCAAGTGTTACTTTAACCTGGCAGTATGAAGTTTTTAGATAATTATTTCTAAGATATTGACACCATGGAATTTTTTAACTGCTAATCAAGATTCTCAGGTCTTGTGCGTACATGTACAATTATCTCATTTATGGCTCGCGCGTCTAATATGAGAGGAATACTTCCATTAAGACTGGTTACCGTTAACAATCGACTATAGTATGGTGATGTAGATGATTCAGTTATGTTCCTTTCTAACACCTGCTTGATCTCGTATCTCACTGCCGCTCGCTTTGACCATGGGAACATACATGTTATGTGGTAAAATACATCATGGGGCCTAACTTCCTAACTGTGAATATAGGTTTTTCATTTCAGTACCTGTAAAGAGTGTAGTAATAAATCATATAACTTATGTTGTTCTTTAGTTATTGCTTTAGATTCAATCACTTTATCGCCAACGATTTCACTTAGATCTGAAGTCTAATCTTTTTTCACACGGAGGCTAACGCTATGACTGTCATCATTGCTTAAGAATTTATACTACATCTGTGGCAATGTGATGTTGAACGAGCTGTGGTAGGAAAGGCAAATGGTCGACTTCGGTTTATTGGGAGAATTTCAGGAAGGAGTGGCTCACCTGTAAAGGAGACCGCATATACAGGGTGGTCCATTGATAGTGACCGGGCCAAATATCTCACGAAATAAGCACCAAACGAAAAATCTATAAAGAACGAAACTCGTCTAGCTTGAAGGGGGAAACCAGATGGCGCTATGGTTTGCCCGATAGATGGCGCTGCCATAGGTCAAACGGATATCAACTGCGTTTTTTAAAATAGGAACCCACATTTTTATTACGTATTCGTGTAGTACGTAAAGAAATATGAATGTTTTAGTTGGATCACTTTTTTCGCTTTGATGCCTCCGCGACTACGTTACTAAATTTCGTTGTCCACTGCTTACGACGTAAACGACCTAGCAGTTACGGCTTTGTAAGTGCACGCTATCCGTGTGTTACTGGAAATGAACACTCTGCAACATTTAAACATGTAAGTCCCTAAAATGTGATTTCACGGAACGTCGTTACTTTCGTGTGTCATTTCTACCATAGCACCTGATCGGTATGCGTTGTAGAAGTTGATAGCAATGTGAGAGACAGAAGAAATCTTGTATCACGTGCATATGTCTATTTGCTTTTACCTCTCTTAATGGCTATGTAGCCGCGCGGGTGTAGCCGTGCGGTCTGGGGCGCCTTGCAACGGTTCGCGCGGCTCCTTCCGTCGGAGGTTCGAGTCCTCCCTCGGGCATGGGTATGCGTGTTGTCTTTAGCGTATGTTAGCCTAAGTTAGATTAAGTAGTGTGTAAGCCTAGGGACCGATGACCTCAGCAGTGTGACCCCATAGGAACTTACCACAAAATTTCAATTTTTTTTAATGGCTATGTACAGAACTGATTAATTTTCCACTCACCCACGGCAGAGTAACTTTAGAATTATGTAAGTTTCAATTTCCTCCTTCTATAATTAATTTTATAAATCGGCACTTTTAATTTTCCGTGTTGACGTATTAATATCAGGATTGTTTAGTAAAACATGGGTATTGGCATTATGAATGTCAACATTCCTGTTCCTTCCTCTAAGTCAAAATTTTGTCTGTGTCACTCTGCGTCTTTCATTCCGAATTGTTAGCGTTCGCCTTTTATTCACAGCTTATAACAAATGTAGTTTCCGTTTCATAAGGGAAGTCGGTTCAAATGGTTCAAATGGCTCTGAGCACTATGGGACTTAACTTCTGAGGTCATCAGTCCCCTAGAACTTAGAACTACTTAAACCTAACTAACCTAAGGACATCACACACATCCATGCCCGAGGCAGGATTCGAACCTGCGACCGTAGCGGTCACGCGGTTCCACACTGTAGCGCCTAGAACCGATCGGCCACCCCGACCGGCCAAGGGAAGTCGGAAGACACAGTTATTCAAAATAAGGAAATTAAGAATTGGAATTTATTTAAAATTTTCTGATAGCGACGGCAAATAAGTACAAAGTTACTCTTACAGAAAAGTAAGCGAAATAACGACGTCGATATACAACGTTATTTACAGACTTTGTTACTACAATGTTTTGGATTTATATTGCTGACATCATCGACATACCAGTTGTCGCATTGTAGTTCCACGGTATGTGTGTGTTACTGCAAATGAACCAAATAAACATGACCGTCCCTAGAAAGGGATTGCTTCTGTTTGTCATTTCTACCTTAGCCCCTGATCGCTTCGCAGAGCAGAAGTTGGTGGCGCTTCAGTTGTCGATGTACACGTACTGGAGGTTTTTTTGCTTGATAGAGAGGGTGTCATCAGAGTTATGTATACAGAAACGTCTACTACGATTTACCAGTCTTAACGGCTACGTACATGCATTATTTTTTGTGTGCATCTATGGCAAAGTACTTTAAGAATTATGTGAGTTTCATTGGCCTCCTTGTATAACTAATATTGAAAATCAGTACTTCAATTTTCGTGACTGTAATCCCAGACATGTGTTGGGAGCGGCGCAATGGAGGATGTGGACCGATGGAATTTTTAAAAAGTGTCCTCTGCATATTGCGATGTGGTAATCTCTCTGTGCTGTATGATTGAATCGATAAAGTCAGACTTCTTCTCTGGATGACTGCAGGTTCCGCGCAGAGAATGTAAAAATAAACATTGCGAATTAGTAATGAAATTACTGCAATGGCGGATCGGTGCCACAGTGCTGTCTCTTTCCTGCTAGAAATGCTGAAAAATAGAGCTCGTAAGGCAATAAACATTCGTATAAACATGTGATATGACAGATTAAAAAGAAAGAAATCTACATCCCGCAATGCTTCCGTTGCGACAGCTGAAAGCATGAAGCCACGTCCGAACAGACAGGCTACCCCTAGCTGCTCTCTAAAAAATTTGAAGGCTCTGTCTTGTTTTATTACACAAACATTTGCATATCGAATAATTGACACTTACAGATATACAAATATAGATGCACACAAATATAATTTTTTTAGAAAAGGTGTTACATAAGCAATTGTGATTCCTGTATCTGTCGTATGCTTTCCGTCTCCCACTTACGCGGCTCGGTGTGAATCAATTCCTTTAATCTTGTATGTAGTAGGTTATACTAACAAATAACTGGTATCACGCGGAGTTCGTAATATTTGAAATTAAACTGCCCCTAATCGATTCTGGTGGTTCTAGCATGTGTAACTGAGCCGTGGCTGCTTCTGTGAGAGCGCGCGCGTGATTCTTCTGTCGCTACTTGTGCGCCCGTTCCGTCGACCCTGGTCCTCGTCGTATCATCTTTGCTGGGTTCTGTGTTCCCTCTCTGGCTATGTGGTGGCGAGTTGTGTGTCGGACACGGAGCTGGACGCGTGCGTCTGCGTACCTTGCGTCCTGATGATTGCAGCGAGTTAACACCGTTGACCTTTGGGCTATGAGAGCCCCTGTTTTCCTGGATCCTTGACCGTTGCCAACGGTGAGTTTAGTGTGCAAGGAGCTGCTCCCATTGCTTGTAACGTGGTTACAATGCGGCCCAATAGCTGCGGTGCACTAAATACACTGACATGTAGGAACAACTTGTTAGCAGCCATGTGCAGCAGGGGAGTATAATCCGGTGCCTACCGGAAGTCCTGAAGCTGTTGGCCTCCTTGGCATTTGTGTGATATTATCCATGAAAACTGTTTAGTAAGTACGGTGCTAAGACACTGTTAATTCTGCCCAGTGTGAGCTGGCCAGGGATCCAGTCTCTTTATGTCTTTCGGTGACTCCTTTAGGGTTGTGTGTTTCCTTCAGGAGGTTTCTGTTTTACCAAGCTAGTATTAGCAATGTTAATCTTGTCTTGAAATCATGGTTTGCTATTGTTGAGTATTTGACACTACTGATAGTAATTTCTGTTTGTTGTAGACCTCACGGACGTTCCTGGTTCGAGTAATTGGGTTTGGCCTGTAACTAAAGTTGTGTGCGCTCATCCTAAAGGTACACACGTGTGGGTCATGTGTTTGTGCGTGCTGGTATTTGCACACTGGCCATATGGAATTTGGTACATATCCCAGTTACAATGCCTATTAACCCCGGTAAAGGTATACCTTGATTTCTTATATCTTGTTTGAATTACTGCGTATTTTTTAATGACGTTTAACATTGCTTCTTGTTACTGCTGCGAAGGTGCACTTGAGATGTTATGAGCAGGCCGCTGCCGTACTCTAGTTTTAATAGTCGAATTTTCAACTCCCCGTTTAAGTATTACTGTGTATGTTAATTTTTATCAGATTTGTCTGCTGTTCGTTCTTTGGTACACGTATGATGACAGGCTTGTTTCGGCAGCGGTTGAAGCGTTGCTGTTCCGGGGCAAGGACGCGTTTTCCTTCTGCTTTGGCGGCTTTCACGTCATCACACGAGGCCTAAGTGTTGGCAGGTCACACGCGATTCTGAGGATCTCCCATTCCGGCCTCAAATTGAGAAGTTTCAATATCGTACCACCGCGGGGGTGTCTCCGGATTAGGGTGTAATTGACTCAGTATTTCTATTATTGTAAGTTTCTTGCGGGCGTGTGATGAAAACCTTTGAGCAAACAGAGCACAGAATTTCTTGATTCCGTTAATAAATTAAGGGTTTAATTAGCATTATCATTTAAATTGTGCGTTAGGGGCTCGGTACTTTCTTGAAATACTTAACGTGATTTGTGTGGAACAGGCTTCTGAGAAATCAGCGAAGTATTGCTGCTGCTGCTTCGGTTTTACATGCGGAAAGCCTCTAGGAAATTTCGCCGTGTCTTGTCTGTATGGGCGCATAATAACCAGTGGAGATGTACGGATTTTAATGTTTTCTTCTTTAATATATGTTGAATTTAGTCAAGTCCTGTTGTGGGATTGGCCCACAGTTGTGATCTAGTTGCGGGGACAGAGTGCCGACGGAGGTTTATTTAAATGAATGTTTATCGTTGGGCCATCACCGTACTGCAGAGTTGACATTTTTGAGGGTACTATTTCTAATTTTGTAAGTAATGCGGATGTCCTTATGCACTGTGAACTTAATTTAATAGTTTTAACAATATGTATGTATTTCATTATAACCCTGCTGTTCTGTTCACTTTTACTTGACATATATACTGTTCGGGTCAATATGACCCGACATATCAAAATGCTTTAGAAACATAAATTTTGGTACAGTTTTAGCTATCGACATTGTTGTTCTATTCCAGTACCTTGTTAGTAATAATAATAATAATAATAATAATAATAATAATGGTAATAATAATAATAATAACAATGCATACAACTTTATTGAGGGATATTTTTCATTTAAATATGCACATAAATTTGAAACAACAGACAGTTTCCATTACAGGCATTCAACTTAGAAAGCACTACAGTTTTTCCATACTTCTATTCTTATTGTTGACAGTTTAGACGTAAGTATTGACATTTTCTAACAACAGACAGTTGTCATTACAGATATTCATCTTAGAGCACACTACAGTACAGAACACACTACAGTTTTTTTATTACATTCCAACATAGAAAGCACTACAACTTTAGAATCCTCTCTTCTTACTGATTGTAGTTTAGGCACAAGTATTCACATAAATTTGAAACAACAGAATTTTCAATACAATCATCTTATAAAATACTACAGTTCTTTTCTTACTGCTTGCACTGTGGACACAAGTAGGTTACATGTTTCTTGCAAATATGTTTACTACATTTTCCACACACCATGTTTGTTTTATTGTCATTACTTGATGGACAGAACTTACAGCGTGCACGTTTTGTAGATTTTCTTGTTGTTACCGATTCTGACACACCACCCACATCATTCGGGTTTTGGATGCTTGTGACCATTCTCAAAGAATCTTCTGTTCTTGGGAAATGCGTTCTTGATGCAATATGTTCTTTTATCAGTGACTTTCCAAGTTCCTCCAAGAATATTCTCCTTCTAGTCAATTTGCTTGCATTCCAATTAGGGTCAACCGAAATCCACAAAACGTATGCATTATAAGCAGAAACATCAAGAATATTGTAGAAAACTATCATTGGCCACCTATTACTTTTTCGTTTGCATGTATATGTACCTAATAACTGATCAAGCGTGTCTACAGCACCTTTGGTTGAATTATAGTCCAAAATCATTTTTGGCTTCTTATCAGCCCTGTCACTGATTTCCGCATCATGGTGGAGAGTGCTCATAAGTACAACATTCTTGTGTCTCTTAGGAATATAATTAACCACAGTAGTGTCATTTGTGAAGTAAAATGAAGAGCTGTGTACCTCCTTGTTGGTCATTTTGTGTGGAAGCTCCGGCTTATTTTTCCGTATAGTTCCCAACATAGTCAATTTCCTTTTCAGAAGCAGCTGCCCCAAATTGTACGACGTAAAAAAGTTGTCACACGTGATATTCTGACCACGTAACTCAGAAGTGAGATCAGATACCACCCTCATTCCCTGATTTCTTTCTGGTGCCGCTCCACTCACCTTTCCTGTATAAATTTGGGCTTTCAGTACGTATGAAGTTTTGCTGTCACACATGGTCCATATTTTGATCCCATATTTTGCCGGTTTACTTGGGATATACTGCTTGAATGGACAGCGACCTCTAAATGCTACTAACTGCTCGTCAACAGTAACATTTTCTCCTGGATTATACAGTTTAGGAAGGACCTCTACCCACTTCTCCCAAATACTACGAATTGCGGCAAGTTTGTCAGTACGTCGTCTTTCCTCTCTAGTAGATTTCTTGTCAAATCGCAGGACACGTGATATCTTACAGAATGTTTCATGAGACATGGTTGCTCGAAATATGTTTCGCCCAGTATCTTTATCCCACAAACTTTTTGTAGACTCCCCATGAGATCGATATACACCCGCTAGGAGTAAGAGTCCTAAGTATGCATGGAAAACAGAACCATCAATATCTGTCCACTGTTCACCATAAACTCGCTGCCCTTCAATATTTGTCATCTCTATTATTTCATTTTGAAGCGCTGTGTGAAATACTGCTTCAAATGAACATTTTACATCAGATATTCTGCTGACTGCATACCTGGTAACTCCTGGGGTACTCTTGATGATGTTCGAAGCTGGTAGGCGACCATGTTGTGCTGGTGGATGCAACTGCCATTCTATATTCCCATTTTTAGAAAGAAAAGTCTCTACACTATTTTGTATGGGCTGTGGACTGTCGTAACTGTCATCGGAACACTCGCTTTCAGATGCATTGCTGATGTGATCTTCAAACTCAGAAAGTGATCCTTCATCTGGTGAGGCATTTACTATTTCTTCCAACTCACGATCATTCAATGGTCTCATCGCCATGGTGTCACAAGTCAAACTGGGCAGAAACAAAGCATTCCAATTATTGAGAACTGCCAATTATTATTTCCTGGGGAAAGCAACAAACAAGCCCATTGTTGTGAACGCATGGAGCTTTAGGTGATTGTTGAGAGTAAGTTGGAATGATGCAGTCACTATTCCCACACAACACAACAAAAATAATTTTCGCCATTTCCAGATTTTAGAAATAAATACGAGTTACACTAAACATATTTGTGTCGGGTCATTATGACCCGAACATTACATATGCAACTATTACAGTTGAAGCCCAAACTTCTTAAACTTTTTTAAAACCTTTTAAAACACATGCTGCTCATCCATTTTCAGACAAAGTCACAAAGTTTCATAAATATATATTGGTATTTACATAATGTAAAATAACGTTCATATTCGTTTCGGGTCATATAGACCCGAACAGAACAGCAGGGATAATCTTGGTAACTGTCAGTTGACTCATGATTGAATTATTGTTAAATAAAAATATTTATTTAGGAATGATACATAACGCATCAAGTTGGACCATCCTTCCACATGTTTACCTTAAATTAATTCCGATTCCTGTTCTTGGTCTCAGCAATACATGATATATTGGGATTACGTCATGTTCAGTGTACTACCCCAGATCTGAAGGACAGTAAGAGTTTGGGTTTCCATCACAAGTCTTTATATTAATACAATGTGGGCCATATGCTGCGCGTCGAGTGTAACGCAGCGGTAGCGTCATGGCTTGCGTTACCGGACAGCAATTCCGATCTCGTGACATAACGCGACAGCAAAACCTTACCTGCAGATATGAGAAATGACCCGTAACGCAAGTGTTGTAATTTTTTTCATTCTTATTATCTGTTGTAGATGTGAATATTAGAATCTTCTTCTATTTTAAGAGGTTATCGAGTAATAAAGCGGTAGTTATAATGGGCTCTGTCCTCATACTCCTTGTTGTAAGGTTTTCTGGAAAATGATTGCTGTATTTCAGCAGTATTAATATTTTCATTGGACACTGTACTATGGCAACATCAAAGGCCTCAGCTACATGCACTCCCTGGGATGAGCCACTCCTAGCCTGTTTGTTACCGAGTTTAATCTTTTTCTATATTAGCCATTCGATCATTAAGGTGAGTTTGAACATCCTCTTTCCATTCAGGGAAATCCTGTGCCAAAGTATGTTGTATGAGCCCTCATTCATCTTTAACAACTTATACTTGCCGGCACGGTAGCTCAGCGTGTTCGGTCAGAGGCTTAGCTGCCCTCTGTAATAAAAAGACTGAGTTAATGGAGCAACGACGAACTGAAACGGGTGCCTTCCGACGTCCGCCCCAACCAGATACAATGAACGAAATCGAACAACATGAGATTAACAAAAAAAAAAAAAAAAAAAAAAAAACAACTTATACTGAAGTGCTCTGTTCGGGATATACTTCAGTAATTGTTTTCTATACCGCCTTGTTTGGTTCTGTTGCTAATCATCCTGCAATATGATCGTCGTCTTCCTCTAAAAAATAGTATTTTGTTATTGTATGGCAAAGCACTAAGATGTACTGTCAACTTCTCTAAAAATTCAGGAATCCCTCTAATGGTGTTTTTCAAGCCTGAAATATCGTTAGTTATGGTTTCTAGATCGGTTCGCAAAACTTACCCAAGAATTTTACCTATAAATATAGATGTCCGAGTCCTAAACGTTGCTTCAGATGTTCTACTAGTGACGAGTAACATCGGTTTTTAGTTGATTAGTTTGATTCCTGACTTGGTCACTTATTTGTGCAACCTGATTAGATAAACTATCTTGTTGTTGCTAGTCATTAACATACTGTTTTGCCTTTGAGTCATAGTGGCCATATCATCAGTCAACTTATTAATATTGCTATCGTTAGTATCTAATTTCTGTAATATTATTGTAACGGGATCTGGTGCCACATAAGCAGATTCAGTAATGGTTCCGTTTGTAGCCAGTAATGTCGCTGTTATGTTATTTATGTTTTCAGTTGCGAATTGGCCCTCTGGTACCTGATCACTCAGATCCTGGATTTGAAGCGCTATCATACTGATCTGCCCTCCTGTTATTAACATACTAACATACAGTACAGTATGTCGAATCTATTGGTTATCGTAGTGCAGTAAACATGAAAACCGCTCAGAGATGGTATTTTCACACAGTGCATCATCAGAGATGAAAAAATCTTTATTAAAAACAGTTAAATATCAGTACTGCAAAACCGCGCGTTCTCAACAACACACATCCGCCTTATTGTGGTCATATATCAAAATGATTAGTAATTACGTAGCAATTAAAAATTTTCCAAGTAACTGCTCTTTTTTTCTTTCAAGCCATAGGCCTCAAATAAATTTATTTTATCCCCACAGGGAGAGAATCTATGCTTTATTGTAGAATCAATCATCAACTGCCGTAGCTCGTGTTGTAGTCGTTAACCATGCTGTCTTTGATAGGAATTACGAAGTTTGCTTTCTCATAGTTTCATAGACTTTCATTTAATTTTACGAGTTTTGAGTAGATAAGGTTTACAGTCTTTCAAAAAATCATAGATTAGTTGCTCGGAACAGCTCGTCCTTATTGTTGGATTTCATGAAAAAAGCAACGGACAGCTATGAAACACAGTTATTAAACAGATATATTTTGAAAGAAAATTACATACACACCATAAAGATAAACGGTCCTACAAGCGGTCAGCAGTTTATCCCTCCTTTTCGAGAGGGTCATTTGAGCTGCCGAAAAATTCTACAAATGGAATTTCTGTGACACGACATATCACTCTATAGGAATAAATGGTTTGGTTTCTTATTTTCGCGAGTGAAGTAGTTTCGAGTACCTTAAGTGCGACAATTTTATACGCACTAAGCAATAAGACTTAAAGAATCTGACAGGTAGCTTCTAAGTAATTACTACGATACATGGCCGCAATGGCGGTTAAGCAGATATCTTCCAAGTACTTTATTCCCACTCATAAATTTAACCGCATTGCCACTGTAAAACTTGTCAATAACATAACAGTGGTCTTAGTGGCACAAACAAAAAGAATATGACACGATTTTTGGACAAAAATAAGTTACTACTCTCATTTAATGAAACTTAACATCAATACCTGCGTTTTAACAGATCGCGGCTAGGAGGTGGAAAATGTGAAGGGAAAGGCAAGTGAAGTATTTCAGATAAAAGACGAATATTGCTTTACAGTGACAATTTAGTTACTAAGGTCATACATATAAATTCATCCCAAATAACACACATCATTGTCAGACTACAGTATATGCTCTTAAAAAGTTAGTTTTACTACAACAAGTAAAAAGGGGAAAATATTAATATATCGTTACAATGTCGCCTAGGATTTTTATCCGTGTTAGTAGTATATGTACAAATTTGAAACGTTCTTATTATCGCTTGTAACTTTCGATTCAAAGCTTCAGAACCAGAGTTACATGTGCAAAATTTATATCTTTTTCTTCATCATAAGGCAAAGCTTGGTTTCCTTAGTAAATATGACTCCGTGTAATGAAACGTACGAGAAATAACGAAAATACAAAAAGCGTGCCTGTTGCCTTCTGCAGAACAGGATTTTCTAAAGGATGTGAATCAATAAAATACAATATCTCTTTGGTCACTGCCTGTGGAATGACTTCAGGAAAGCAGGTAAAATTACACTTTTATAGTACACTTCAAAAATGGTTAGTAACGACGTATCTCTCTGTTCCTTTTATGTTGTTAATTGGTGACTTATTGGGAGATATTAACCGCAATTAGAAGTATTCACTGCATATCACTTTCTTGTTTCCCAGCTTCAGTGTAGAAATGAAAGTTAAATTTAGTTTACATGATACTTTCGTTGAAGCTGACGTTATAGAACTGAAAGGTTTCACTGGTAAGTAGAGTGCCCATGAGAATATTACAGCCCTGAGTCTCGATGGTGTCCTATTGGCGAGAAAAGGAAACTGAGCAAAGTGGTTGTTCTTATAACAATAAATTTCTTGAATGTCAGTATGTTGTGGATATAACAGGATAAAACATTGTGTGCAATGGAACCATACATTCATTAACTATACATGGAGCGTCCCAGCCACAATAATTAAATTATGAGAGCGTTCTTCCGCAATGCACTGGTTTTGATGATCCAATAAAGGCTACTTTTAATCAATATGCAGTACCTGATAATTCGTAATAAGAAGCTTAATTCGTATACGCACCCGCAGCACACTTTGTTACAAATAATGTTTGCGGAGAGACCAGTAAAAATCTGCATTGCTAAACCCATATTTACATCTATTTTGTGTTTGTTCGTATTGCATAATTAAAATGCCGCAATTATTCACATGAAGCTTCGCTCGCTGAAATTGGTTCACGTTCCTAGTCAGAAATCTCTCAGTATCTCCAAACACTGGGTACTGCAATTTAGTAAAATTATACCTGCTGTTCTCATACTATAACTGCCAGACAATACACGTATTTCTGACAGTTCTTATGGCACACAGAACACGTAAAGTTTTCGGTAGGAATCACATCTCATGACTCTAACTACTACAAATGCAAAAAGTTTTGGATAGGTATTACCAACGAAATTGTGATCTTGCCCTAACGGCACTCTACAGTTTTAATATATATTCAGTATATATAGTCAGTTGGTGGCACATGTTTATGTAGATATGATCTTGTACATAACAAGAGACCTTTACTATAAACCTCTTTGCTCTGACCGTCAGTTTCAGTGTTTCATCCGGTGGCAATAGTGTCGCTTACGACGAAGCGCTTCACTGTTATCATGTCAAAGCACCACAGAGGTAAGACAGATAATAGACCAATCTTGAACACACTGGGATGGTTATAATTACATTTGAAACATCCATGGGGTACCATGTTTTCTCGATCCATGTCAGTTTTAACAAAATAAAAATTCCTTACTTGATACACACATCATCGGATATACATGAACACAATACGTAAGTAACTTTATATTTATTCTGTTACGCATACAAAATGTTATTTTATAGACATCGATATCTACACATTTTTTGATTCTCTGTATCAGATGCCACTGATGATGGGACATATGGGAAAATACCGGTTCGGCAATTAAATTAAATAGTTTTGCACAGCTTATGGAGTAGAGCAAGATTTATTTTAGCAAAGGTGGGAGTTATTCTACACTAAAGGGCCAAAAACTGGTATAGCTGCCTAATACCTTGTAGGGACCCCAGGAGCACTCGAAGTGCGGGAACACGATATGATGTGGAATCGACTAATGTCTGAGGAGGGAACTGACACCATTAATCCTGCAGGGCTGTCCATAAATCAGTAAGGCTACGAAGGGGTGGAGATCTCTTCTGAATAACACGTTGCAAGACATACCAGATATGCTCAATAATGCACATCCCTGGGGAGTCTGGTGGCCAGCGGAAGTGTTTTAACTCAGAAGAGTGTTCCTGGAGCCATTCTGTAGCAATTGTGGACGGTTGGAAGTCGCACTCTCCTACCGGAACTGCCCAAGTTAGAATGCACAATGGACATGAAGGGATACAGGTGATCAGACAGGGTGCTTAAATACGTGTCATCTGTCAGTTGTTTCTAGACGTATCAGGCGTCCCATATCGCTCGAACTGAACACGCTATAATTAATTATGTATTGTTATTGGGAATGCAGCTTGCCGCTAACTTGGTGTAATGTTTTGTCTGTAAAGACGTGTATTTGTTGCCTTTATGATTCCTTCACTCTCACACATAAATCTGTACCGCAAAGTAAGGGCCTCCTGTTTTGTCTTTAGGCTGATCCGTGATAACACAGACAAACAATTATACTAATGGAGGATTCTGAGTATTTTCTCTAATTTCATTCACTCTCTCTCTCTCTCTCTCTCTCTCTCTCCTTTATCTATGTACGATTTTAAATATAATATTTCATTACGTGAAATCAGCCCAATAGAATCTCTGGTGGAGCCCTTCGTCTTAACAATCAGCGGCTGGCTTGCTGTAAAAGATCTTTATATCTATTATTATTGTCAAGCGCTGCATTCAGTTGGGAAAATCGATCGTTTGAACAATTTGTTCCTTTTACGACAGATTTTGAATTTCAGATGTGTCCGAAGCCTTTATGGACGATTTTATAAAGACTTGTCGATTGCAGGCTCTCTTCGTCACAGCTGAAACTTCCCCACTAATTACAGGGCCAAGACAATCATCAATGATTCAGACAAAGAACTCATTCGTCATTCACTCTAGAATAAAAGGGTCACAAACCTTATTTTTGAGGAAAATTGTATATTCAATCCATCTCCATTACATGTTCCGTTTTCTGTTGATTCCAAGTCTTACTTAATTTGCATTTACAGTTTTTCTCTCTCTTCAAATAACCCGCTAGTGGCACAAACGTTAATAGCTCGCTTTAGCAAGAAGAAGAGCAAATATGTTTATTTTAGAAACCCGAAAATCTTCCAACAGATACTTCCGAAGCTGTCCGTTACCCCTCTATAATAACCATGGCGAATACATATATGTCTCTCTGTTATTCCAAAGAATAAACGTACTGGAAAATACCTTGGCGTCGACGAGCTGTCGGCGCATATATTACTAGAAAATCCGATCAGATGCTTTTCAAAAGCGAATAAATGTGGATGATTTGATTGACCATTATTAATTATTGCGTGGTAGAGGGTAATTTTCCGTGGGGAGATTACAATGCCCCTCGCAGCGAGCGAAGTTTGTGAGCTCAATTTTGATTTACCGAACACACTTCGCGAGCTATCTATTAGTGTGGATAACCCGGAAGTGATGATTGTCAGTCTTCCGACTGAAAAAGAATATTATGTTTAAGACAGACGAAGAAAAGAAATGTTGAAAACAGAAGAAATGAAGAGACAGGTACCGCGGCTGTATTGCTTTTACGTGCATCAAGGTGTTATGTCTGCTGTGCACAACCAACGAAGATGATCTTTCATGCAACTGTTATCAGGGTCTACCAATTCGGGAACTTTCTTAAGCAGGGAAACCTTGGAAAACCTCTTAAGCCTACAATCTTGTTCCTAGGACAATATCTTGCGGTGCTAAAACTCCCCCGGGTCTTGCATGTCCCCGACGTCCACATTTGTAGTCGGTCTTCTACGCGGCCCACTTTGTAGTCGGTCTTCTACGCGGCCCACAATGGGAAGAGTAGAAGGAACAGGGATACCCGATTTCACATGCAACATTCATTCCAACAGAATTAGCAATGACCAAAAGGGAAACTCTTCCTGTAAAAGAACTGGTTAGGTTGCACCGTCCAAGATTCTCCTTTTTGAAAGCAAAATCCTTATGGCTTCATGCATCCTTTTTCTTACGACGTACTTCAAGGAATTTAGGTATTAACTAATGATGTTGCCAAAAACATCATCATATTTACTCTCATTTGAATATTCTTTTTGACTTTGCATCCCCACTTGTGCTTATAAGTCCAAAAAATTCTGACACATTTTCTATCACTGATTTGTTCTTCGTAATTTAAAGGATTCATGCAACTTACAGTAGATATTGGATTCAAATCATCGAATAATGGAAAGTGTGGTTCATTTTATACAAAGTCATAATCCATCATTTCCTTGAAAGGTCATACAATTTATCTATACTCAAAAACTTTTTATCTTAAATACATATATTTCTCCGCTTGATTGCTGTAATGTAAAAGTTATTAGCATTGAGGAATGCAGATTCACTTCTTTCATTTATTCTCTGATTCATACGGCGTTCATACATGCACATATATGGAAATGGATTTTTCAAACAAAATTCCCAAACGAACACGAACCATTAAATAACTACTAATTCTATGAATATTACTTTCCTTAATCATTCATTAATAAATTAAAAACTCTTAACTTCTAATTATAACACCTTTTCTTTTTAAAGTTCAACCTGAATCAGTTTACCCTCGCGTTTGATGCGAGTCTCTTACAAAGCATATCTGTGTCGTCTATAACGATTCTAACTCTCGCGCCGACGTCAACTGTTTTGCACGGGAAATCATCTTTGCGGCGTTAACCGTCACTCACGATTCACTGCCTCAACACATCCCTTCACACGTTTACACATCTAAGCATGCACTTGAAACTATATATGAACATTCACTCGGAACCTCTTTTGATTATTCAGCGTCATTTGTGGAAAACATTTCATTCTTCTTGAAGGTTAGTTAGATTCTTTATAAATCTTGATGACATTAGCAATGCTAAAGTTCCATGTTCACCCAAACCACAGGTGAAGCCTATCTCCACTATCTTATTTGCAACACTCGATAGTAATAGTTAGTCACTATTTCTATAGTCTATGTCACTGATTAATTATTTCAATTTAAAGTTTTCTAACACTACACACACAGTTTATTGTTACGTTTTTTACGAGCGTTCATCCCTGTCACTCGCAACACCATTCCTCCCTATCTTCTAATCTTCATCAAATTTTTTCAAGTCGTTATGGGAAAATAATCCTTTTATTTTGTTCGATCCCGGGTATGCTAACAGATAAGCCCCAGGATTCGGAATTTGTAGGATAATGTATGGGCCAGTATATAGTAACTCCCATTTCTTTATACTTTTCTTTATTAAGGATGATTTGGTATGTCTTTTGACTAATACCTTTTCTCCGACCCGGTATGTCTGTACCCTCTTGATTAATTTGTCAAATTGATGTTTTCTCTGATCAGCTTTTTTCGTCATATTTATGATGACTTGTCTTATTTTTTTTTTTTTTCCCAAGGCATCTCAGTTTCCTGAGTTTTGGGCATATGGTCAGTCCAGAAGTTTTCCTCTTTTGCTTCGAACATCAATTCATGAGGTGTATATCCAGTTGAGGAGTGGGGCATGTTATTGTATATCTGCTCAAACTCTTCCACATAATTTGCCCACGCAGTCTGCTTATTATAGCAATACGTCCTCATAAATCGATTGAACTCTAAAAATTCTCTCAACCAAATTGCCTTGTGGGTGGTAAAATGATGTTAGTATGTGTTTCACACCGACTTGAGACAAAGTCTGTTTCCATCGGAGTCCCGTGAATACTTTAGCATTGTCTGTTATGATCGCCTTAGGTGTACCAACATGTGGAAGACAATCCCTTATCAATCTTAATACACTCCTGGAAATGGAAAAAAGAACACATTGACACCGGTGTGTCAGACCCACCATACTTGCTCCGGACACTGCGAGAGGGCTGTACAAGCAATGATCACACGCACGGCACAGCGGACACACCAGGAACCGCGGTGTTGGCCGTCGAATGGCGCTAGCTGCGCAGCATTTGTGCACCGCCGCCGTCAGTGTCAGCCAGTTTGCCGTGGCATACGGAGCTCCATCGCAGTCTTTAACACTGGTAGCATGCCGCGACAGCGTGGACGTGAACCGTATGTGCAGTTGACGGGCTTTGAGCGAGGGCGTATAGTGGGCATGCGGGAGGCCGGGTGGACGTACCGCCGAATTGCTCAACACGTGGGGCGTGAGGTCTCCACAGTACATCGATGTTGTCGCCAGTGGTCGGCGGAAGGTGCACGTGCCCGTCGACCTGGGACCGGACCGCAGCAACGCACGGATGCACGCCAAGACCGTAGGATCCTACGCTGTGCCGTAGGGGACCGCACCGCCACTTCCCAGCAAATTAGGGACACTGTTGCTCCTGGGGTATCGGCGAGGACCATTCGCAACCGTCTCCATGAAGCTGGGCTACGGTCCCGCACACCGTTAGGCCGTCTTCCGCTCACGCCCCAACATCGTGCAGCCCGCCTCCAGTGGTGTCGCGACAGGCGTGAATGGAGGGACGAATGGAGACGTGTCGTCTTCAGCGATGAGAGTCGCTTCTGCCTTGGTGCCAATGATGGTCGTATGCGTGTTTGGCGCCGTGCAGGTGAGCGCCACAATCAGGACTGCATACGACCGAGGCACACAGGGCCAACACCCGGCATCATGGTGTGGGGAGCGATCTCCTACACTGGCCGTACACCACTGGTGATCGTCGAGGGGACACTGAATAGTGCACGGTACATCCAAACTGTCATCGAACCCATCGTTCTACCATTCCTAGACCGGCAAGGGATCTTGCTGTTCCAACAGGACAATGCACGTCCGCATATATCCCGTGCCACCCAACGTGCTCTAGAAGGTGTAAGTCAACTACCCTGGCCAGCAAGATCTCCGAATCTGTCCCCCATTGAGCATGTTTGGGACTGGATGAAGCGTCGTCTCACGCGGTCTGCACGTCCAGCACGAACGCTGGTCCAACTGAGGCGCCAGGTGGAAATGGCATGGCAAGCTGTTCCACAGGACTACATCCAGCATCTCTACGATCGTTTCCATGGGAGAATAGCAGCCTGCATTGCTGCGAAAGGTGGATATACACTGTACTAGTGCCGACATTGTGCATGCTCTGTTGCCTGTGTCTATGTGCCTGTGGTTCTGTCAGTGTGATCATGTGATGTATCTGACCCCAGGAGTGTGTCAATAAAGTTTCCCCTTCCTGGGACAATGAATTCACGGTGTTCTTATTTCAATTTCCAGGAGTGTACAATTACTTTGGCTGTAGCCGCCTTTATCGGGTATAGCTTTACGTATTTCGTACACACATCGAGAAATGCCAACACATATTTAACACCACCTCTTGAAGTAGGTAACGGTCCACACAGATCGCACGAAATTAATTCTTTTGGTTCTTGGACTAATATAGAGCATAATGGGTGCTTAGTCCCTTTTGAATCCGGCTTTGTTTTTTGACAGATTATGCATCTCTTTAAGACCTCATGCACTCTGCGCTTTATGTTGGGAAAATAACAGTACCCACTTATCTTGTCTGCACATTTTGTCGCACCGAAATGTCCCCAGGTTAAATGAGTGAACCATACAAGTTTCTCTATTTGCGCCTCAGGTATACAAACACACCAACGGACTTTGTTTTGCCTTCCACAGCGGAAAAATAATACGCCATTTACCAGTTTGTAATAATTTGCCATCTGATCCGAAGGTTGGTGTTGTAACCTTTGAATGACACTTCCCCATTGAGCATCTCTTTTCTGTAACTGTGCCATATGCGCACACAAATTGACGTAGTACGTCTTAAATGGATTTTCCTGCAGCAGCAATACAGGGAATTCAGAGTTATTATTTACTTCAATCTCTTTAGTCAAACCCTGCGGTGACCTTGATAGAGCGTCAGCAATAATGTTTTGCTGCCCTGAGACATGTACGATCTTAAATTGGTATTGTTGCAGAGCGAGAGTCCATCTAGCCAGTCTGGGGTGTAACAGTTTACACGTTTGTAAAAACGTTAATGATTGATGATCGCAATATACGACAGTCTTTGATCCATATAGATAATAATGAAATTTTTTAAATCCCCATACGACCGCAAGAGCCTCTAATTCTGTCGTCGTGTAAGTTCGTTCACAGTTGGACAAAACACGACTAGCAAACGCAATAGGACAGAAGGTGAGTTGTCCATTTATCTTGCGTACTTAGAAAAGGCACGCTCCAAGACCCACATTCGACGAATCTGTTGACAAGTAAAATTCTTCTTGCATGTCCGGATGGTACAAAAGCGGTGCATTTACTAATTGCTTCTTTATCTCCTCGAATGCTTCTTGACACTCTAATGTCCAGAGCCAGGGCACATCCTTCTTCAGCAAACTATTTAGAGCTGCTGCATTCATGGCCTGATTTGTTTTAAACCTTCTAAAAAATGAGGCAAGACCCATAAACCCTTTTAATTGCCTCCTATTTCTGGGTGTTGGAAACTTACTAATCGCAATTAGCTTCTCCTTGGTTGGTAAAATTCCCTTTGCGTCAATTATATGCCCCAGGAACTTGATTCTGTTTACTGCAAAATGGGATTTCTGTAGGTTAGCAGTTATTCCCATGGTTTTGAACACGTCCAACACCTGGCTCAGTAAGGTAATATGCTCCTCCCAAGTCTTCGATGCAATAAGCAAATCATCAACAAACACTGTTATCCTGGTTCTTAGTTCTGGGTCTAGTGCATAATCTAGAGCTTCTATAAAGATTCCAGCACTAATGTTGAGTCCGAAAGGAACTACAGTAAATTGGTAACTTCTTCCGGAATAAATGAAAGCCGTATATTTCCTTGATAACTCATCCAGCTTGACTTGCCAATAAGAACTCCGCAAATCAATGCTCGTCAAATATTGGACACCCTGGAACCGTTGTATAAGTTCGTCTATGTTTTCCGGATGTGTTCTCACTGGAATTATGATTTTATTTATTTCTCTGGCGTCGAGTACCAGTCTCACAGTCCCATTTGGTTTTGGCACGACCAACAATGGGGAGCAGTATGGGCTTGTAGAGGGTTCGATTAAACCCCATTTCAACATGCGATCTATTTCTTTTTGAACTTGAGCCTTTAACCTCCGGGGAACAGGATAGAAAGTTCTACAATACGTTTCGTGCGGCTTAACGTAGAGATGGCATATGTATCCCTTAATAACTCCTGGCCTTTCATCAAACACGTTTTCATACGCTAATAATAATTCATTGAGCTGCTTCTTCTGATCTTCAATAATGCAGTCGGATTCATTTAACTTCTCATTCACTAATTGACCGAAATCTTCTTTGTCTTGGAACTCATTAATTACGTGCCGTTTCGAATTTTGTGCCGTCCTGATTACTTGCACACTGATCCCACAATTATATTTTCTCGTGAGGCTTTCTTTTTTCAACAACTCCAACTCAATTTCTTATTTATCAACATTCAACCAAATTTTTCCTGTTTTAAAATCTATTCTGCATCCGTATTGACGTAGGCTGTCGACTCCGATAATGCAATCTACCTCCAAATTTTTCACAAGAAGGAATGTGCTTAATATTGCTACATTTCCGACTTCTACACTAAGTAGTGACTGCACTTTTACATTAGCCGATCTAGCCCCAACGGCGCCTATTATTCTGCAATTTTGAACTGGAAAAATTGGTACTCGTCTTATATTTCTGATCTTGTTGAATAGAGCCTCCGAAATAACATTTGTGGTTGCAGCTGTGTCTAAAACCGCCACTATAGGTACAGTCTCCAAAATGACTTGCACTTCGGCTACTGCCACCTGTTCCTTATCCTCATCTTGGGGTTCTAAGTCCTCGGTGAATTCATCTGCCAGTAATCGTCCATCATTATACGTTAGCATGGGTACACATATCCTGTTGCCCCTCAACCAATTGTTGACCGCTCCTCCGGGGCACGAGTGGGTCCTTACAAGTTTGTTGGATTTTGATTCGCCTGGTGGTTGACATCGTCCGTCACTTCGGTAATTACCGGTTGATTCGCAGATGTCCGTCCCCACTGATGTTGATTATTTGAATTCATTCCCCCCGGTTGATTCCACTTTCTATTACTGTTATTATTCCAGGCTTGGGGTCTGAAATTCCTTTCGTTCCCCCACACGGGATTGTATCTTTTCCCATTCCTGTTGTTCCTTGGATAGCCCCTCGCAAGACTATTGCCGGTATTACTATTGAGATTTTGAGGGGTTTCTCCACTATTTAACGATCTCTGTGCATTCCCTTGCCTAACATTTGGCGGAGGTTCTATCTCCCTATATTGGAATCTGTTATTACGGGCTTTCTGGTTGTTCTCTTCGATAATATCTATATGGTCTAACGTCGTGAGGAACGACTCCAAGTCTTTATCGTTGCCGTAAATTAATTGATTGCGGATGCTAGTTGGTAGTCTTGCCTTAAGTATGTTTATTATATCTGGCAAGGGCATAGGTCTGTCCCAGTATCTTGTTTTATTTATATATTTTTCAAAATACTTCCTAAGGCTTCCCTTTGAAAAGGAGAAAGGCTCTGGGTAGAGCACTTCCTGCCTCAGGCGTTCCTGTAACCCTTCTGACCAGAACTTTGCTAAAAACGCCTTCTCAAAATCGTCATATGTCGAGCAAACAGAAGTCATGTCCGAAGCCCAGATCGCCCCCGAACCTTGTATATATCCTGTAACGAAACTGATCTTCTGCCACTCCGACCAATTTCTGGGTAGCACTCCTCTGAAACTTCGAATAAAAACAATTGGATGGACCCCCCTTTTGTCAGTGTTAAAAATCTGGAATTGCCGATGCTTTATCATTTTTTCTTCGGCATGGCAAAGGCTTTCGTAATCTCCGTTAGATAAAAATTCACGCGAACAACTAACTCGTGGCAATTTAATGTTTGAGTTACTTACACCAGTCGGTATCGTGTGCGAATATGCAGTAACTGGCTCTATAGTCGCTGCCAACTTCTGCTGCTGGCCTGTATTCATTTGTTCTGAGCCTTGTTGTGAAACGCGCATCGCCTCTTCTATCGTTTGTTTCCAGTGCTCTAAATCAGCACCTAACTACTGTCGCACTTCCTCAAGTCCTTCCGCAAACAAATTCTCTTCCTGTTTGCCAGATAGACTCTGGAATGCTGCCTTAACATTTTGCTCAACGTTTTCACACATTAGCCTTTTATTTTCTTATGTGATTTCGGATAATTTACCCGTTAATACATTAATTTGGTGGTCTATAACGTCTTGACGCTCTGTCAGATGTTCAACACTTTCTTTTAGGTTAGTCTGCGTACGTGCCAATTCAGGAAGTTGCGCAATTGCACATGACATGGCATCTTGCTTTTGTACTAATTGCGGAACCATTTCCACCTGTTCCCGTACAGTATCTATCTTAATAGCCACATACTCCTTCATTTCTACACGTACGCGGTGAGTAGATTCCTCACATTGAGCTTTCACCAATTCTATTTGTGCAGTTAATTTTCGTTCCGTCTCTTCGGCCTGATCTTTGAGTTCCTTGGTCTTCGTCTCTATCCGCTGCTCTAATTCGGAAAAACTGTCTTGTAACTGCTGCTTAATCTCAGTTTTCAAATTTTCCTGTCCTTCCGTAACTGAGGCTAATTTCGCGTTCAAATCATTTTGCCCTTCAGTAACTGAGGCTAATTTTGTATTCAAATCATTTTGCCCTTCAGTAACTGAGGCTAATTTCGCGTTCAAATCATTTTGCTCCTCAGTAACTGAAGCTAATTTCGCGTTCATGTCGGTTTTCAAATTTTCCTGCCCTTCAGTAACTGAGGCTAATTTTGTATTCATATTATTCATGCTCTCAGTATCATCTGCATCTGTCTCATGATAATGACTAATGGATCTAATCCATGTTGCGTACTTGCCGTTACATGTCCCTCCGTATCTACAGGGCGTTCTATTGCGCTATCTGTAGCCATCGGTTCTACAACACTTCTTACTGCATCATTATTATCAGTGCTAACAGCTGAAGGCTGTTGCGTGCTGCTCTGCTCTGCTTGACTCATCTTAAACATTGCCCTAGTTAAAACCATATAAATGTTCTACCGTCAATATATATATCTTCCTTCTACTGTCACTATATGTAACTCCGTTCACACAAGAGTACTTTTGTGGCTAATTTCTTACTGTACTTATACAGATGAATGCAACTGGGGCCGGTCAATCAAACTACATCTAGCATGAACACAATTAATCAATGTTCAAATATCCAATAATACTAAATAGAAAAGCGTATACTTCCTCTATAATTATACATTTGGCCTTTACTTCTGCGCCCAGCGTGTTCTTTTATGTTCTTATTTGTAGATCCACTTAATTTGACTGCGAGTATTTCTTCTCTTTTCCAAGCGTCAGTTAAGTTGGCTCGTCGTAGTTCACATGAAACAGAGAACAAAATTATTTTAGCAACGTCCAAAAACGTGTCCTGTCACGGATTGGCCATTATAATGAATTATATATTGTTATTGGGAATGCAGCTTGCCGCTAACTTGGTGTAATGTTTTGTCTGTAAAGACGTGTATTTGTTGCCTTTATGATTCCTTCACTCTCACACATAAATCTGTACCGTAAAGTAAGAGCCTCCTGTTTTGTCTTTAGGCTGATCCGTGATAAGACAGACAAACAATTATACTAATGGAGGATTCTGAGTATTTTCTCTAATTGCATTCACTCTCTCTCTCACTCTCTCTCTCTCTCCCTCCTTTATCTACGTACGATTTTAAATATAATATTTCATTACGTGAAATCAGCCCAATAGAATCTCTGGTGGAGCCCTTCGTCTTAATATTCAGCGGCTGGCTTGCTGTAAAAGATCTTTACATCTATTATTATTGTCAAGCGCTGCATTCAGTTGTGAAAATCGATCGTTTGAACAATTCGTTCCTTTTACGACAGATTTTGAATTTCAGATGTGTCCGAAGCCTTTTTGGACGATTTTATAAAGACTTGTCGATTGCAGGCTCTCTTCGTCACAGCTGAAACTTCCCCACTAATTACAGGGCCAAGACAATCATCAAAGATTCAGACAAAGAACTCATTCGTCATTCACTCTAGAATAAAAGGGTCACAAACGTTATTTTTGAGGAAAATTGTATATTCAATCCATCTCCATTACATGTTCCGTTTTCTGTTGATTCCAAGTCTTACTTAATTTGCATTTACAGATTTTCTCTCTCTTCAAATAACGCGCTAGTGGCACAAACGTTAATAGCTCGCTTTAGCAAGAAGAAGAGCAAATATGTCTCTTTTAGAAACCCGACAATCTTCCAACAGATACTTCCGAAGCTGTCCTCGTTACCCCTCTATAATAACCATGGAGAATACATATATGTCTCTCTGTTATTCCAAGGAATAAACGTACTGGAAAATACCTTGGCGTCGACGAGCTGTCGGCGCATATATTACTAGAAAATCCGATCAGATGCTTTTCAAAAGCGAATAAATGTGGATGATTTGATTGACCAATATTAATTATTGCGTCGTAGAGGGTAATTTTCCGTGGGGAGATTACAACTCCGCTCACCATTACGGAGCATCTACCGGCTTTAACAATCCCCTGCTGACATGCATTGTCCATGGATTCGTGAGGTAGTCTCCATATCTGTACACGTCCATCCAACTTGACAGGAGACTCGCCCGACCAGGCAAGATGTTTCCAGTCATCAACAGTCCTATGTCCGTGTTGACGAGCCCAGGCGATGGGTAAAGCATCGTGTCCGTGCAGTCGTCAAGGGTACACGACTTGGCCTTCAGCTCCGAAAGCCCATATCGATGATGCTTCGTTGAAAGGTTCGCACGCTGACACTTTTTGATGGTGCAGCACTGAAATATGCATAAATTTACGGAAGGGTTATGCTTCTGTCACGTTGAATGATTCTCTTCAGTTGTCGTGGGTTCCGTTCTTGCAGGATCTTCTTCCGGCCGCAGCGATGTCGGAGATTTGCTGTTTTACCGGATTCCTGACATTCACGGTACACTCATGAAATGGTCGTACGGGAAAATCCTCACTTCATCGCTACCTCGGAGATGCTGTGCCACAATGTGTCCCACCGCTCGTGTTCTGACGATAACACTAGATTCAAACTCACTTGAATCTCGATAACCTGCCATTGTTGCAGCAGCACCCGATCTAACAACTGCGCCAGCCACTTGTTGTCGTATATAGCTGTTGCCGACCGCAGAGCCGTATTCTGCCTGTTCGCGTATCTCTGTATTTGAATACACATTACCTATATCAGTTTCTTTGGCGCTTCAGCGTATCTCGCCATAATAGGAAACAACTTGCGTATTAGGAATGGCACAGGAGAAAGCGAAAAAATATCTATTTCAAAGACGAACGGAACGTGATTTTCCCTTCAAAGACGAACCACCGATGACGCTTCAGATTGCTCCCCTAATCCTTTCCAGTCAGTTCTTATGGGGTGAGTTCAGCCATCAAGGTGGCTCCGCCCCTTCCATGTTCTCGCTCCCGATGTGAGCAGACTCCCAGGACGACAAGTGGCCCCAAGAACTGCACCCTCTAACGACTTCACCTTGTGCTCTGTCGAGGAAGAGACGTCGTTACAACTGACTCACGCCATTTCACAGTCGTGTCGGAAATTCTGTCCACAAGATGTCCTGTTATCTCTTTGTCTTTCGTTTTCAGGCTACCTCGAGGTGTGGCTACAAGATAACGGGAGTACTGTTGTAAAACATTTTATTTCATCGACGTACGCATTTCGTTGTTGCCATCCTCAGTATACTTCCCTCCACTATCCTTACAGTACTCCATTAGAATTTTCCACTGACGGAAAGAATGCTGGAAGTCTTCCTCTGTGAGCTCCTTGGTGACGCATGCCGCTTTTCCTTTCACTGCTTAAACGGACTGAAATATAACTCCTTTTAACGCAGATTTGACTTTGAGGGATAGACGAAAGTCACACGGGTCTAACTGAGACGTAGTAGGTAGGTGGCCTAACGCTGGGATGCCGTACTTCGCTAGAACTCTTTTAACAGGGAATGCTGTATGTGACATTGCGTTGTTTTGGTGCAGGACCCGTGACCTCTTCTTCCACAATTCGGGTTATTTTTTCGTGGAGTTGAACAATAACTACAAGATAGTAACGCTGATTAACAGTTCGATCTTCAGAAGCACAGTCAACATGTACTGATCAGCCACCTACCTACTGTAGGTATAAACCCGTCCAAACGACAGCAGCGTCACCTGTCTAGGAACGGCTGCTAGACACACGCACGGTGCATGCAGTATCGGTGAGCGGGCTCTCCGTGTGTAGAATGGGGATGGCGCGCCATGTATCTGACTTCCACCGAGACGAGAGTGTCATGTTCAGGAGGCTCGGTACGAGCATTTCGGAAATTGCACGACTTGTCGGTTGTTTTATAAGTGTTGTAGTCAGAGTCTTCAACGTGTGGGGAAAGCAAGTCAAGACATTGTGGGGTTGGGAGGCTACCCCTCATTAGAGACGTCGGACGTCGTAAGCTGGGCAGACTGGTAAAACGGGACAGGCAGCGAACTGTGCCGGAATTACCATCTGATTTTAATAGTTGACAGAGTACAAGTGTGTATGAACGCATAGTGCTCAGAACACTTCGAAAGACGGGCACCCCGCAGCCGACGACCTATGCATGTGCCGTTGTTGACACCAAGATATCGGCAACTACGACTGAAACGGACATGTGTCCACCGGCACTGGATGTTGGTGTAGTGGCAGAGCGCTGAATGGTCTGATGAATCCCTATACTTTCCACATCATGCTGATGGGAGGGCACGAATCCGTCGTCTTCCAGGGGAACAGCTCCTTGACAACTGTAATGCAGGGTGGAGACAAGTTAGCGGCTGTTCGATTACGCTCAGGGGAACATTCACTTGAGTATCCATGTGCCCAGTGGAGCTCGTGTAAGACATCATGACGGCCAAGGAGGTTCGTAGACACGCTGCAGACCACCTGCACCTCTTTATGACGATAATGTTTCCCGATGGCAGCGGCATTATTGGGCGAGATAATACGCCATGTCACAAGGCTAGAAGTGGTTCGAGGAACTCAGTGATGTGCTGGCCCCCCAACTCACCAGATCTGAACCCCACCGAAAACATCTGGAACATGATTGAACGTGGCGTCCGAGCTCATCACTACCCTCCTTGAGATTTACGGGAATTAAGTGACTTTGTGCAGTTATGGTGCCAGCTTCCTCCAGTGACCTACCAGGACCTCATCCCTTCCATGCCAAGACCCACTGCTACTGTTAATCCGTGCCTAAGGTGAACATAACGGCTATTAGGAAGGTGGTCATTATGTTCTGGCTGATCCGTGTATACAGTTTCATGAAGATCGAGAAAAACAATTATAATTGCACTGAATCTTGATTTTCTCACTCGAGATTTTATAGCTCTCGGTGAATTTGGGCCCTTCATGTGCGTTTATTGACGCTTAGTTTCTGGATGCTAAGAGAAAAACAAACATTCGTCGCATGTTATCACTCTTCTCAAGAAAACAGGATCATTTTGAACGATATTCAATATGTAAATACTAACATTCACGAGGTTCCTTTTCTTCGATCGTGAGAATTTTCTGCACCAGTATCGCATACGCTTTTCTCGTGTTAAAATTATTATGCAAAATTTGTCATACCCAGAGTTTCTCGATTTCTACAGTTTCAGCATTGGATCGAATACTGAACTGATGATCAGATCGAACCGAATTATTTTCGATATTTTTATTCGTTTTTGTTGGTGAATGACGTCCGGGATGTTAGCCATCTCCAACGTCTTGGTCATCTTGGAAACGTTTGAGCTTCTCAAAAGCGTCAGAACGTGATAAACACTCTTCGCCATATATTTCTTTTAGTAGAAGATAGATTCAGTATGCGTTTTTCTACGTTTCATGTTAAACTTCACGACAATTCATTCATATATTTTTACACTTATCATAATTATCAAAGAAACAAAGCAACAGCTCTTACACAAATGAAGTCAACGGCTACAATGATGTCTACAATCACCTGAGATGTCACATTCGACTGAGACGGCCTCACGCCTCACAGATATTGTTCTTTCATCTTTGTTCCTTGCGTACGTACTGTGACATCGTGTCCAGTTATTTTACAGCCACAAGTCGTATGCTACCCGCGTTTCACATCATTTGCTTTTGCTTGACAGAGCATTTCCTTACTTCATTTGGACCATCTTTAGTTCTCGATATCTCAGTTCCCTTCGACACTGTACTACTTTCCAGTCTTTATATCTCCTTGCAGAGATGAAGAGGCTTGCACAGAACAGATTAGCGTGGAGAACTGCTGCAGATCACTCTTTCGAGTGAGGCTCACAACGATGACTAGCCTTAAAATGTCCATTGTTCTCAGTCGTCTGTCATCCAAGTACAATCATTGTCACTTCCTGTATTTATGTTCTCGTGGAACCTTATAACGAGTCTTCAAAATACAGGATATCAAAAAAATTATTTAATGGACTACAATTAATAATATCTTCACTATAATCAGAGACATTACAGTGTAATAAGACGCACAAATATGTCATTTCATACACTGACTATAAATGTGACTTCGTTGACTTTACCAATTAGTTCCTATACGGGAACAACTGCTAATTTTCACAATTACGACTACACTAAGTAATTGTTCCCGCCGTATTGCGAATTATATTGCTTGCAGTTGAGGTTACAGCGCATTCAGTTCACTTACGTAATGCGACAAATCATTAACTTCTCTTTGTATGAACGTATTGATCTTAATGTATTATGATTGATAAAGAATGTTGGAGGCACCAGGCGATAGATAACACCGCAATTACGAGGTGCATTCAAGTTCTAAGGCCTCCGATTTTTTTTCTAATTAACTACTCACCCGAAATCGATGAAACTGGCGTTACTTCTCGACGTAATCGCCCTGAAGCCGAACACATTTTTCACAACGCTGACGCCATGATTCCATGGCAGCGGCGAAGGCTTCTTTAGGAGTCTGTTTTGACCACTGGAAAATCGCTGAGGCAATAGCAGCACGGCTGGTGAATGTGCGGCCACGGAGAGTGTCTTTCATTATTGGAAAAAGCCAAAAGTCACTAGGAGTCAGGTCAGGTGAGTAGGGAGCATGAGGAATCACTTCAAAGTTGTTATCACGAAGAAACTGTTGCGTAACGTTAGCTCGATGTGCGGGTGCGTTGGCTTGGTGAAACAGCACACGCGCAGCCCTTCCTGGACGTTTTTGTTGCAGTGCAGGAAGGAATTTGTTCTTCAAAACATTTTCGTAGGATGCACCTGTTACCGTAGTGCCCTTTGGAACGCAATGGGTAAGGATTACGCCCTCGCAGTCCCAGAACATGGACACCATCATTTTTTCAGCACTGGCGATTACCCGAAATTTTTTTGGTGGCGGTGAATCTGTGTGCTTCCATTGAGCTGACTGGCGCTTTGTTTCTGGATTGAAAAATGGCATCCACGTCTCATCCATTGTCACAATCGACGAAAAGAATGTCCCAATCATGCTGTCGTTGCGCGTCAACATTGCTTGGCAACATGCCACACGGGCAGCCATGTGGTCGTCCTTCAGCATTCGTGGCACCCACCTGGATGACACTTTTCGCATTTTTAGGTCGTCATGCAGGATTGTGTGCACAGAACCCACAGAACTGCCAACTCTGGAGGCGATCTGTTCAAGAGTAATTCGGCGATCCCCCAAAACAATTCTCTCCACTTTCTCGATCATGTCGTCAGACCGGCTTGTGCGAGCCTGAGGGTGTTTCGGTTTGTTGTCACACGATGTTCTGCCTTCATTAAACTGTCGCACCCACGAACGCACTTTCGACACATCCATAACTCCATCACCACATGTCTCCTTCAACTGTCGATGAATTTCAATTGGTGTCACACCACGCAAATTCAGTAAACAAATGATTGCACGCTGTTCAAGTAAGGAAAACGTCGCTATTTTAAATATTTAAAACAGTTCTCATTCTCACCACTGGCGGTAAACTTCCATCTGCCGTACGGTGCTGCCATCTCTGGGACGTATTGACAATGAACGCGGCCTCATTTTAAAACAATGCGCATGTTTCTATCTCTTTCCAGTCCTGAGAAAAAAAATCGGAGGCCTTAGAACTTGAATGCATCTCGTATAACGTGCTCTTGAAAGATTCCCAACAGCATGTGAATCATACTGTGATTGCTGACAATATCAAGTAGAACTTTCCTTCAGGCTAAAATTTTTGTCAAAATTTCCATACATTTTGCCTATCATCTGGTTTTTACCTTGCAACAACTGATCTTTAGTCTAATGCAATGCTGCCAACTGAATGGATATTTTTTACATAGACATGGTTCGCATAGAGTAGATTGTGCAGGTAGGAAGCGCAGCATAAGCTCTTGTGAGCCGTAGCTTGAGAGTTCCAATGACAACATCACTGACGAATGACGAAGGGTACTAATCAAACGAGAACTTTTTTTCCTTTTTTTATAGGGGAAATCTGTGGATGTGAACCATGCCGTGTGACAGAATCCCCACGCTTTCGTAGCTTTTCTTCCGTTTCATCCATCGTCTTGTAGCGCAAAAAGCTGCTTTACAAGAACACAAATTCACTTCTAACCCATTTCAGTGGACTACTGGTGTTCATTATACAGTGTGTGTCATAACTAACGGTGTAAACCCACGTAGTTGAAAGTACACTGTTTCATAAGTAAAAATGTCTCAGTAAGCAATGGTCGGTTAATGAAACGATTGCGAGATAACTGTTACTTTTTTACCAGCGACCACCGACTTGATTTTGCCTAAAGGTCATCGCCGTTAGGAAAAGGTAACAATACTGTATATAATTACAAATAGTTACTAGATATATCTTGGTAGGAATGGGTGTGTTTCTAATTAACGTCACGACAGTTACAAGACGGTACCTGTAGATACAGGAGGTGTTCAAAAGTATCCTTGAAGTACCCTGAAGGAGACCTGTACCAGTCGCCGCAATGAGAAACACGCCTGTATCGTTTCGAAATTCTTAACAACTCTCTGCTCCAATTCTTGAACCGTGTCAACCAGAATGGCATAGGCTACACTACACCCTTAAGGTGGCTCCAAACGCAGAATTCCTTGGCGTTCAGATCAGGTGATCTTGGAAGCCACAGTACAGATTTTCCAGTCCATCTTTGGTCATATCGGCGGGTTGTCATCTCACCATAGCAGCAAAATGTGGCGATGCTCCATCATGCATGTACCACATCATCTGACATTGCTCTAAGGGAATATCCTCAAGCCCGCATCTCGTGGTCGTGCGGTAGCGTTCTCGCTTCCCACGCACGGGTTCCCGGGTTCGATTCCCGGCGGGGTCAGGGATTTTCTCTGCCTCGTGAAGGCTGGGTGTTGTGTGCTGTCCTTAGGTTAGTTAGGTTTAAGTAGTTCTAAGTTCTAGGGGACTGATGACCATAGATGTTAAGTCCCATAGTGCTCAGAGCCAATATCCTCAAGCGAGTTGATGCCGTAGTAATCCGTCCGTTGAATTTATTTGGTAACATGTACCGTGCAATAAGGCCATCACCTAGTATCCCTAGCTACACGTCGCCGATGTGGAGACTCATGCACAGCATGTAGGTTGCAAGCTAGATGACTCCAAATGTGAGAATAGGGATAATTACACACATCAAGAGTGAACCCTTCTTCATCTGTAAACAAAACATTATTGTCAAACACAGGGTTGCCTATAATTTGTTGCCAACACCTAGGCAAAACGTTAGTCTACGACCGAAGTCCGCCTCACGAAGACACTAAACTCGTTGCAGGTGGTAAGGGTACATTCCAATGTGATTCTCCGACCACTACTTTGGCCCATTCCTGGAATTTGCGTGCTAAGTCTCCTTTTCGAGACTCTTGGAAAGTGTTCAACCTTTACTAGCAGCACATCTTCAAGCACAGGTGCATTTCGTGCAGGCATACCCAGCATGTGCAAAGCTCCCAGTTTCAAAGTGGCGTTGATGCACCCTTGTAAATGTTCGACTCTAGGGGTGCTTACATTCAGGGTATGCTTCTTGGTACATGTGTGCAGTCTCTTGTGCATTACCATTAGCTTATTGGCGTACTCCTCGTTTCTGTTACGTTCCACGTCACCACTGATATTCGTACAAAGCAACTGACATGAAAGGCAAGCTGACTATGCGCAATACTAATCGTGTCGATTCTGTTTACAACTCTAAGTCTCGAAAATGTAAACAAAGGTCAAACCACAGACCAGCATTCGGTGCTTACGAAAAATCACATCAGTAGATTCTGTTACGTTCCACGTCACCACTGATATTCGTACAAAGCAACTGACATGAAAGGCAAGCTGACTATGCGCAATACTAATCGTGTCGATTCTGTTTACAACTCCAAGTCTCGAAAATGTAAACAAAGGTCAAACCACGGACCAGCATTCGGTGTTTACGAAAAATCACATCAGTAGATTATGGCAAACGCAAGGACGCAGTTTCTCGCTAACGGCTGCTCACACTATAGTGCTTTACTTTTTTACAGAAGATAATATCTGTTAAATTGAGTGCCTACTATACTGTCTAAATATGCACTCATAAGGGGGCTTTAATGCTTTCCACATGAGCAGTTCTCGGTTGCTGTCACGAATGTGACGTGTCATTACCCACTGTGAAAGATTTCTGGCCGTACTGTGGACAGAGCTCAATTCTCCTTCGATAGTGAAGTACACTGACAGCTTGCCTTGGTTTGTACAAATTATGTCCATCTCCATTTCTTACTTCGGACTACTTCACCCTTGCTCCATGCTTCTCAGATGACTGCTATTACAAACTCGTTTTACGTCTGTCCCAGCTTTTCAGTGTCTTTGTCAATGTTCTCGTTCTTGTTTATTCGTACACTGATGCCATGATTATTTCTTCTTTAATTTGATTAAAAAACATTGTGGTTCAACAACCTTATCTGTAATTCCGTAAGTTACTATTTTAGATATAGAAGCAGAAGCTTTCATATATAATCGTGTAGGTGATCTAAAATAATCATCTAGAAAAGTGAAACCTGATAAATTTTTCTGATAATTTTTCTGTTCAATCTTTTGATTTTTACATACCAGGAGCTTTTGAAAATAATCATTAGCATCGATATTATTAATTTTACCCTCAGACATATTGATAATACCAATTACTTGTTATTTATTACGATTAGAATAATATTTAGAATTTTTCATTTTACAGATTTTATTATCCGATTTTTTTACTCAAGTCCTTATCATTATCAATATCAACTTCATATCTTTCATTAAGAATGATTAATTCTGTTTTTCTAAGTGTAGAATATTTTTTTAATTCCTTCATTTTACAGACTTTGTGAAGATCTTTTACAGGTTTTTTACTAGGTTCATTGTCATTATCTATGTTATTAGTACTCCCAAGAAAATGTCCAATAAGGTCGATTAACTTTGTTTTATTATGTTTGGAACAATTCTTTAAATTATCTGTTTCACAAACAGATCGAAGTTCTTTTATATTTTTGTATCTTAGCTCTCTCTCCTACATTTCTTTCTCACTAAAATAATCAACAAATTCTATCAGGTCTTGTCTATGTACATTTAAATAACAATATTCTTCAATATAATTTTTAAATTATTGTAAATTAATCCAAATTTTCCTTTACTATAATTTTTTGCTTTGAAATAGCTTAGCATTGGTGTTATATATATATATATATATATATATATATATATATATATATATATATATATATATATATATATATAATTTTTTTTAATTAGAAAATTTATGGTTAAAATGTACCTTTCAGTTTTTTATTTAAATTTCAATTGATGGTGTAGGTAGGCAAGGCTTCATAGATTTTATATATGAAGAGAAAAATTTATTTGATTGTTATTTTTTAAATAATTCCAAATTTCGTTTTGTGGGTATAGATAAGGTTTGGTGGCTTTTATTTGTAGAGAATAAAATTTATTAGATTTTTAAATTTTACATAAGAATTTGATTTTTTCAGTGTAGATAAATTTTTGGTTGTGAGGTGGCAGGAAATTAGAATCCTGGTTTTTGTTCTGGTATTCTTATTCCAATATGCTCCTTGGTCCAAAACTGTCATCTATGTACTACTCTACATGCATGTGCGTGTGTGCATGGGACATTACAAAAAAAATCCACTGTACTGCCCATGATGGCACAACAGAAACACTTTTTAACACCAGTCTCTGAAAATCTGAACTCGTGCCTCAGCGACTGGCCTTTGGATGCCTCAGGTTGTGGAAACAGACGCCACAGAGCGTCATTTCCACAGCAGCACCGTAGATGGCAAGTCTCAATATTTAAATAAGATAGCACAGTATAGTCATTGACGAAGTTGTAAACTTTTTGGTTTATACATGATCTCTGTTCTTCGTTGCGCACGGTATTGGCGGGAGAGTTGCTGTGAATGGAGGTTCTGATCTTTTGTAGACCTGCCCAAGGCAGGTGTTAATTTTTCAGAGGGCGAAAGTTCGCTGAATATAATTAATTTAAAGTCTAGAAACATTACTTCCTTGAATAATATTTGGAATCCACCATAATGTTACACTCATTTCATCAGTTAGTCTTTCTTCATATGAGAATAATATCAGCAGCCAGCATCATCGCTACAGAACACAACGAGACAACGAACGAGATAGCCAGGTAAGTGATAACGTAGAATATTATATGTGTATATGTGATTCGGTGTAACTTACTTTGAAAGGCTGATCAATGTCTGATTCGAAGACAGATCATTGAATAGTTCGCACTGAAGACGTGAATTAAAGTATCTTATTCCGTTCAGTCTCCGTGCTTGATTTCGGCGACATCAGTGGCCACCATTCTCTTTGCGATCAAACCTGTATTGAGATGCTCTTCGCTCTTGCCTCAGCTTTTTTTGCTCTTCATATTAGTAGTACTTTAACGTTGGTACACAGCAGTATGGATAGGTTGTTGAAGATTTGACCAATATGATCTTTGTGTGTGGGTTCACTGAATCCAGTGAAAGAGAGAAACGCCACAGTGATGAGCAGTTCGGGAGTGACGACAAGCACACCACAGTACCTTTGGCAGCAGAGGGTTGTTGACATTTCCGTGCAAAATGGCTCTGAGCACTATGCGACTTAACTTCTGAGGTCATCAGTCGCCTAGAACTTAGAACTAATTAAACCTAACTAACCTAAGGACATCATACACATCCATGCCCGAAGCAGGATTCGAACCTCCTTCCGTAGCGGCCGCTCGGCTCCAGACTGTAGCGCCTAGAACCGCACGGCCCCTTCAGCCGGCATTTCCGTGCATTTTGTGTTGTAGTGGATCCGATTTAGAAGTATAGGGGTGAGTCACATGAAAACGAAACACATGAAGAATAGAAAACTATTATTTCAATGGTTGTACGTTCATCCTGTTGTCAGACAGGTTCACTGTCTTCATGGAAAAACGTTTTCCATTGTCTATGTATCCGTTACTGTACCCACGCATACACCTATTCGTACAAAGCATACCGACGGCCAGATTGACTTTCTTCAGGGCTCAAAAAATGAGGAAATGCCTTGGGGAGAGGATAGTACTGTATAGAGGATGTCCAAGGGCTTCCCATCGAAATAACCGGCAAAACCTGCTCTGGGAAAGTCATTATGACCTTTCCCTTTGACGGAAATGGCTGCTGTGACTTTGTGGAACACAGCACTATAATTAATACGGATGTACATGGATCAATGGCAAAAACTGAAGTTCATAATCAAGATCAAACGCCCAGAAACGTTGACGAGTGGCATTATTGTGTTGTAGGATATTGCTCGTCCACTTGTTGCCAAGGTTGTTTCGACTATGCTACAGAAACTTCGCTAGGAAGCCCTTACCCATCGTCCATACAATCGCATTCTTCCGTAAGTGATTTGCATATTTTTGGAGTCCTGAAGAAAGATACTAGTGCCCATCGGTCTGCTACAGATGAAGAGGTGCAGCCTGGTATGATCATAACTCCTCAGGCAACTCCAAATACTTTTCCACGAAGCCACTGACCGTCTTCTCCCCCAGTCGTTTAAATCTGTTAACAGTTACGGCAGTTACTTTTGAAATAACAGTTTGCTTACTTTTTTCCATCTGTTCGTTATGTCTGCCCCTTAAATTTTCACAGCAACAGAGATAATTGGTATAGCAAACCGAATGAGTCATAATCACGCTATTGGCCTAACCTGGCACAATAGACGTCGGTGCTCTTACACCAAAATACTCAGATAATATTCCTGGATCACCTGTGAAATTTTGTCTTTGGTATTCGTGTTCACCCTGTATAGCCGGTGGAGAAAGAAAAGTACAGATGTGGAGAGATAATTATTTTTCAGAACGTCAGAAGTGAGCCACTAAATTTGTTCGAACCGCATTCTTTATTCCACGTCGCTCCTTGATGCCGTCTTGTAGTGATCTATGTTTGCGGAGGTCATCGTGTCCATGTTGGCAGCCCTGATTAGTAGCAGGGGAGCCACAGAGATGACGTAATAGCGTTGCGAAGTGGAGCGGATCAGCGACCGCAACACGGCGCGCAGCGTTACCCACAGCTCTGCGATATTATTAGGCGGTGCCGCGTGGGAGGCAGTGACGCCGCGAATCGCGAACAGCTTCTAATTTACAGGCGAGCCGCTGTAGGCGCCACCTGCGTTGGCAGCGGTTGCGTTGCGTTACGTTACGTGACGTGGTGTGGCGCGGTACAACTGGCTGCTGCGTGGGGTAGGCGGTGTCTGAGCGGAAAGCGGAACCTGGGACACAGTGCAGCTTTACCAAGCTGGTCTGCTCCGGCGTCAACTACCCGATTCACAAGGAACATGTGACCGTATAAAACTCCTCCGTACTGAAGACATACACGTGGAGTCAAGTACCAAAATCTTTTACCACGTGTCTACTACTCTTATTCCATAAGTTTTACTTTTGTATCTACATCGTACTCCTGTTCATTGCAACATTTATACTAGGTTTTTGGAGTTCTGTGTCTCAGTCGTCAAAGAAAAGTCTACTAACGTCAAACACAGGCCTTAATTTGAGGATGAAATCTCTGAGAATGTACTTTTAGAGCATAGAATGAAATAGTTGTGCGGCATGGACTATGGGAAACGGGAAACGAAGGGAACCAAAGCATTCGCATTGTCATGCTACAGAAGAATGTTGAAAATTAGGTAGACTGACAAAGTAAGGAATGATGAGGTTCTCCGGAGAACCGGTGAGGAAAGGAATATATGGAAAACACTAACAAGAAGAAGGGACAGGATGGTAGGACATCTGTTAAGACATCACGGAATAACTTCCAAGGTGCTAGAGGCACCTGTAGAGGGTAAAAGCAGCAAATAAAAACAGAAAGTAACTGAGGATGTAGGTTGCAATTGCTTCTCTGAGATGGAAAGGATGACACAGCAGAGGAATTATTTGCGGGGCACATCAAACTAATCAGAATACTCGTAACTCATAAAGAAACTGTCAATCGGTAAAACGGTCCACTTATGGGATTGCATTCTTGTCTGTTGCTGTCAGCACGTCTATCTTTCAGACTGTTCCTTTTCTCTCAGCAACGAGAAGAGATACCAAGTCACATACTAAGGTCTACAGTCACGTTGCGAAAAATTTAGGCTTCGAATTCAACGCCGTCAAAAGATGCAGCCATTTATTTCACATCTTGATGCTCGCTGACTCACTCATCAAAACCTATAGAGTACTTCCCATTGACTTACAATTATGTTTGGCATGAAGCAAAGTTTTCCAGTACAAGTAAAGGAATAATCTGAAAATTTTTATATAGCACTTATTTAACATATTCTTTTATTTCTCTATATGTAGTCCCTCTGTCTGTCCGTCTGTAAAGCCTCCTTTTTCTCAGGAATCAAGTCGAAATTTATGTCAAATACTAAGATCTACGGTCCCTCGGCTGTGTAAAAAAATGTAAACTCCCAAATCAGTGCAATCAAATGGTACAGCCATCTCTAAAGAACCTTTTCTGTTCTCACCGGAATAGAGTCATCAAGTTGAAATTTACGTAAAATACTAAGGAGTACGGTCTTTTTGCAGTGTAAATAACTGAAGCTTCTACGACAGTGTAATAAAAAAATACGGCTGTATACGTCACGTAGTTTGGTACTCGAGAGGTCACTCATCAGAACTAGTACATGTACTACTTTTATACGTGTCGGGCTTCGTGGCGTACCTGTAAAGCTTGTGTTTTGGAGCATGAGAGGTCGACGCGTCGAAACTGTCGAATCTCAGATCACGCATTTTTTCACCCTTCGCTTTAACCTAGCCGTCACCACCGAACGATGTGAGCGGACACCAGAAACGCAACAGGTTCCGATTCCACCTTAAACTGCAGGTCCCCTTTCCCAGAATGGAAAACTATGGTAGGCTAGGGTCACGTAGGTCACCAAAATAGCGTCCAATAGAAAGATTTTCATCAGGCCATTAAGGGAAGTTAGTACGGAACCATCACAGAGCAAGTATGTCCGGTTTTTTAAGATCACACTGATAACTGTTATCTAGAAGACATTAATTCTAATCAGAATAACAGTGGTAATCAATGATGCAAGCCTTCTGTCACCCACACGCTTGTTAATCGCATATCAGTGGCTTCTTTCAATACCCAGCCTACATCTGAAGCGATCGCAACAGCATTTATCGCATGTGTGGACACTCAGTAATAATTTCATCCATCACGACGTTGATAGGATTAACAGGTGTCCACCCAGGTCACAATGTAAGTTGCCCATGATATTTAGACAAACAAACCCGTTGACTCTTCGGATGGTTCCTGATGACTACTGCCCTACTCGTGTCGGCGTCCTATATACGTTGGGCGTTACCCTCTGCATCACTACATTCCTGTCGCTACAAGTGTAGCCGTCGCCGTGGGTGGTCGCGGTGGTGGTGGGGGTGGCGAACTTTGGTATCCGATGTTCGGGCTATCGCCGTCGCATGTGGACCTCAGTGTACGGAACGCTTGGCTTTTTCTCGGCTCACTGTAAGGTTTCACGCCTGAATCTTAAGGACACCGCACCCACTCCCCATAGCCGATTTTGTCCGAATTTGTGATATAGGCTGGGCTTGCCAGAAATAAAAGCGACAGAAGTGAGATGCCACATAGCCAAGTGTTTGGAAAGTAGAACTAAAAATATCATTTTTGCTGCGGGTCGGGAGGGTCATGAAGCATTGATGTAAACGTGTAGGCAGCGGTTGATGCATTGGACAGAGTATAGCTCGATAATCCGAGAGTCGTGGAAGCGACTTACACTACAAATAAACGGAAATAATGGTAATTAATTTCTATTTCTTAACATTTCTGTAAGTCATGAAGTGGAAAGGCAAAGTAAGATTTTGCATTGCAAATAAATCTCCAATAATGCATTTTCATTGCAGCGTCCACCAGGACACTGTGTTTGTAAATAGCTTACGGACAGGAGATGGTAATTAAAGCGTACAGGACTTTATATTCTGTTACTTGCATTTTGACCTACGAGCAGCTCTTGTCAGCTACACGTGAACAATAAATTCCCGGTGCTCCGTTGGACCAGTGGTGGATGAGACCGTGGAAAAATATTTTAAACATGGCTGCACTTCATCAACGGTTACAGAATGGCAAGTGAATAAGATAGCCAACTTGTTGCAATAAACGGTGGTTTTTAATTAACCTTAACCATGGTTTCAACGGATTTAAACCCGTCTTCTTGAGAAAGACAAACCTGTGTGCCATGTGAAAACATAAATTCGAATCAAAACATAATGGACCAATATTGCTTGTCATACAGAAGCTAGTACCTCCAATAAGTCTACGCATGTCAGAAACAACATAGTATATACTAACACAGGACAAGTAGTACTTAAAAATTTCAAGTTAGCAAACAGTTATTTAGTGAAAAAATCTAACATCTCCGGTGCTATTACACTGTTCAAACAGGCAGAGCTCTGTGGATAAGATATAAAGGCACCTGTTATGAAAGAAAGAAACAAACATACATAATTGTACATTTGCTCAACATATGCTGATTGCCAACAGCACTCCGAAGTATTTGGAAGATACAGTTATTCTTCACAGAACAGTCAAAGGGCGTCGGATGGACCTTTGGGAAGAATTACAGATCCATAAACATCTAGAACGCAAAGATAGGAATTTACTAAACGACCAGCTGTAGCTCGCCTCTAGACAAATTTTATTGGGTTTCAAAACCGTACTGTTCACAAAAAAAGGCCGGTAACCTTTGCGAGTGGTTCATTTCCTCAAAATTCTATTATATAATATCAGTTCATAGAGTTTCGTTTGTCAGTTTATGTTGAGCTAAGATACCGATTCCACCCACTCTTGTTACGTTTGTCACTATTTTTGCTCTTTACTGTCATTATGTTTAATAGCGTACTCATGCAGTGACATTATTACTTTTCGTTCGATGATGTACTGGAGATCAAATTAATCTCTTTACTCTCATTACCATTGTAATAACGTACTTACGTACAGATATCATTATTTTCGTACGGTAATGTATTGATGGTCCTATAAGGGTCTTAATGTATGATAGCATATTTTTTGTATTGGCTTTTAAAATATTTTATTCTATACTTGTTCATTCGCTTGGTGTGTTCCTGTAATTCTGTCTCTAATTTCTGACTGATTTAATAAAGCCCTGCATGCAGGAGAACAAATTTCTTCTCTAAATAGACTCGTGTGGAGGACAAACAGATCCATAATTACACGACGATATTTTTTCAAGATGAAGGAGGATTGCCGTCGTGCGGGGTTACGGAATTTCTTCGCAAATGCAATGTATGTTTCTATCAGCAGATAAAGAATTTGATCGTGAAGCTTCTGAACCGCTTGTGCCTCATCTAGACAGAAAAAAGAACTACATTCCGAAAAGAATGCATCAAAATACGTTCTACTGTACATCATCAGCCATCAGCGTCAATATTTGGCGAAATGAAGTGATATGCGTGGTTTGTTGTCATACAGCGACATGAGATAGAACCTTTCATCAATGTAAACCATGTTTTTTTTTCTATTGGCCCTTTAAAACAACAACATAATTATAAAAACGCGGCGTTTATAATGTGTGCAAAATACCGAGTATATTACTGCCTCCACTAATTTTATGATCAATGCAGCTGGAAATTGATCGTAAAATTAGTGGAGGCAGTAATATTCTCGATCAATGCAGCTGGAAACCTCCCCCCATGAACCATGGACCTTGCCGTTGGTGGGGAGGCTTGTGTGCCTCAGCGATACGGATAGATGTACCGTAGGTGCAACCACAACGGAGGGGTATCTGTTGAGAGGCCAGACAAACGTGTGGTTCCTGAAGAGGGGCAGCAGCCTTTTCAGTAGTTGCAAGGGCAACAGTCTGAATGATTGACTGATCTGGCCTTGTAACAATAACCAAAACGGCCTTGCTGTGCTGGTACTTCGAACGGCTGAAAGCAAGGGGAAACTACGGCTATAATATTTCCCGAGGGTATGCAGCTTTATTGTATGATTAAATGATGATGGCGTCCTCTTGGGTAAAATATTCCGGAGGTAAAATAGTCCCCCATTCGGATCTCCGGGCGGGGACTACTCAAGAGGATGTCGTTATCAGGAGAAAGAAAACTGGCGTTCTACGGATCGGAGCGTGGAATGTCAGATCCCTTAATCGGGTAGGTAGGTTAGAAAATTTAAAAAGGGAAATGGATAGGTTAAAGTTAGATATAGTGGGAATTAGTGAAGTTCGGTGGCAGGAGGAACAAGACTTCTGGTCAGGTGCCTACAGCGTTATAAACACAAAATCAAATAGGGGTAATGCAGGAGTTGGTTTAATAATGAATAGGAAAATAGGAATGCGGGTAAGCTACTACAAACAGCATAGTGAACGCATTATTGTGGCCAAGATAGATACGAAGCCCACACCTACGACAGTAGTACAAGTTTATATGTCAACTAGCTCTGCAGATGACGAAGAAATTGAAGAAATGTATGATGAAATAAAAGAAATTATTCAGATAGTTAAGGGTGACGAAAATTTAATAGTCATGGGTGACTGGAATTCGGTAGTTGGAAAAGGGAGAGAAGGGAACGTAGTAGGTGAATATGGATTGGGGCTAAGAAATGAAAGAGGAAGCCGCCTGGTAGAATTTTGCACAGAGCACAACTTAATCATAGCTAACACTTGGTTTAAGAATCATGAAAGAAGGTTGTATGCGTGGAAGAATCCTGGAGATACTAAAAGGTATCAGATAGATTATATAATGGTAAGACAGAGATTTAGGAACCAGGTTTTAAATTGTAAGACATTTCCAGGGGCAGATGTGGACTCTGACCACAATCTATTGGTTATGACCTGTAGATTAAAACTGAAGAAACTGCAAAAAGGTGGAACTTAAGGAGATGGGACCTGGATAAACTGAAAGAACCAGAGGTTGTACAGAGTTTCAGGGAGAGTATAAGGGAACAATTGACAGGAATGGGGAAAAGAAATACAGTAGAAGAAGAATCGGTAGCTTTGAGGGATGAAGTAGTGGAGGCAGCAGAGGATAAAGTAGGTAAAAAGACGAGGGCTAGTAGAAATCCTTGGGAAACAGAAGAAATATTGAATTTAATTGATGAGAGGAGAAAATATAAAAATGCAGTAAATGAAGCAGGCAAAAAGGAATACAAATGTCTCAAAACTGAGATCGACAGTAAGTGCAAAATGGCTAAGCAGGGATGGCTAGAGGACAAATGTAAGGATGTGGAGGCTTATCTCACTAGGGGTAAGATAGATACTGCCTACAGGAAAATTAAAGAGACCTTTGGAGATAAGAGAACCACTTGTATGAACACCAAGAGCTCAGATGGAAACCCAGTTCTAAGCAAAGAAGGGAAGGCAGAAAGGTGGAAGGAGTATATAGAGGGTCTATACAAGGGCGACGTACTTGAGGACAATATTATGGAAATGGAAGAGGATGTAGATGAAGATGAAATGGGAGATACGATACTTCGTGAAGAGTTTGACAGAGCACTGAAAGACCTCAGTCGAAACAAGGCCCCGGGAGTAGACAACATTCCATTGGAACTACGGACGGCCTTGGGAGAGCCAGTCCTGATAAAACTCTACCATCTGGTGAGCAAAATGTATGAAACAGGCGAAATACCCTCAGACGCCAAGAAGAATATAGTAATTCCAGTCCCAAAGAAAGCAGGTGTTGACAGACATGAAAATTACCGAACAATCAGTTTAATAAGCCACAGCTGCAAAATACTAAGACGAATTCTTTACAGACTAATGGAAAAACTAGTAGAACTCGACCTCGGGGAAGATCAGTTTGGATTCCGTAGAAGTACGGGAACACGTGAGGCAATACTGACCTTACGACTTATCTTAGAAGAAAGATTAAGGAAAGGCAAACCTACGTTTCTAGCATTTGTAGACTTAGAGAAAGCTTTTGACAATGTTGACTGGAATACCCTCTTTCAAATTCTAAAGGTAGCAGGGGTAAAATACAGGGAGCGAAAGGCTATTTACAATTTGTACAGAAACCAGATGGCAGTTATAAGAGTCGCGGGGCACGAAAGGGAAGCAGTTGTTGGGAAGGGGGTAAGACAGGGTTGTAGCCTCTCCCCGATGTTATTCGATCTGTATATTGAGCAAGCAGTAAAGGAAACAAAAGAAAAATTCGGAGTAGGTATTAAAAATCCATGGAGAAGAAATAATAACTTTGAGGTTCGCCGATGACATTGTAATTCTGTCAGAGACAACAAAGGACTTGGAAGAGCAGTTGAATGGAATGGATAGCGTCTTGAAAGGAGGATATAAGATGAACATCAACAAAAGCAAAACGAGGATAATGGAATGTAGACGAATTAAGTCGGGTGATGCTGAGGGAATTAGATTAGGAAATGAGACACTTAAAGTAGTAAAGGAGTTTTGCTATTTGGGGAGCAAAATAACTGATGATGGTCGAAGTAGAGAAGATATAAAATGTAGACTGGCAATGGCAAGGAAAACGTTTCTGAAGAAGAGAAATTTGTTAACATCGAGTATAGATTTAAGTGTCAGGAAGTCATTTCTGAAAGTATTTGTATGGAGTGTAGCCATGTATGGAACTGAAACATGGACGATAACTAGTTTGGACAAGAAGAGAATAGAAGCTTTCGAAATGTGGTGCTACAGAAGAATGCTGAAGATTAGATGGGTAGATCACATAACTAATGAGGAGGTATTGAATAGGATTGGGGAGAAGAGAAGTTTGTGGCACAACTTGACCAGAAAAGGGGATCGGTTGGTAGGACATGTTCTGAGGCATCAAGGGGTCACCAATTTAGTATTGGAGGGCAGCGTGGAGGGTAAAAATCGTAGAGGGAGATCAAGAGATGAATACACTAAGCAGATTCAGAAGGATGTAGGTTGCAGTAGGTACTGGGAGATGAAGAAGCTTGCACAGGATAGAGTAGCACGGAGAGCTGCATCAAACCAGTCTCAGGACTGAAGACCACAACAAGAACAACAGCAGCTGGAAAATAATAAAACTGTCTAATTTTATATACTGCGCTCTTGTATACGTCTTACAATCTCTTCCTGGATATTGATTTGCGATCCCTATTTTTCCTTGACTTTAATTTTCATATCTTTTACGAAAATATTAATAAATAAAATATAGTCAGTACTATTTCGCTTTATTTGAGGGTAACGCAAAAACTGGAGATAATATAAGTTCGCACATGGGGACTCGATCCCACGACCATCGGATTACCGTTTTGTGCTCTTTTTCCGCTCCGCTAAACTGTACCTGAAAGCTATGTTAACATAAATTCTTGAAGTCCCTTCCGACTGGTGGCAAAAATGCTCATCCATCTGGAGGTCCCACATCTATCACTTTCATTTCTAGTCAGGCCCTGCATTACCCATAGATTTGGAATAAATAGGTGATGACGAGCAGACGAGGTTCCCTTGTCAGTTGTTTTGTGCTACTTTTGTTACTTAGAACATCTTGAATCCCAGTGCAAGTAGCCTCTTAAATCATGCAGTCGCAGGAGGAGGAAACTGCCTAGGCATCTTGGTATTGTTGTAATCCATAGTATGGCCAGATTTTGAACTGTGGTCGGCCACGGCTGGTTTGGTGGTCTAGCGTATTTCAGTGTGTCGTCTGTATTCACGGTATCTCTCTTCTATATTCTTTCCCAAATGTGTGGTTTGCCGCAATGGCAGGGAATTGAGTACACTCCAGGTTTGCAATGGCCTATATAATCCAGTACTGAACGTGACAGTACCAACGGCTTAGTGAGACAGCGAAATACACATTTGACTTTGTGCTGTTTCAAAATACTGCTGTCTTTTCTGCAGGTTTTGCAGACACAGGGGACGTACACGAGTGATTTGTGCCCTTCTTTTTCTTCTTGCTGTTATTTAGATATAATCTGTCTAAGTTCACACCTTATCTGCTTGCTGCTGCACCCGTTCCTTCCGAATGTCGTCTCCAGGTGCTTTAGCTCAGTTGGAAGGTTGTCTTGGCCGTAGATGGATGGTGCCCTCTGAATAAGTATCAGCAAAAGGCCAACTTATTGGGAGTTGTGGCTTCTGGAGGCGGGTAGCTACAGATCAGTGGGTGTGTGGGCTTTCTGTACATACTCTGTCCCAGCTTGGCATCCACCATTTCACCGGTACGTGACGAGGCTGTATGGTGAAATATCGTGGAACACTAACGACCTGATTCTAGCGGTCTCCCGACAATTTTTTAAGTTAAAAATACGCCGGAAAACAACAGATGCTCCATCACAACGCTTATCAACAATTACAATCATTCTCCTATTTCGATGTACGTCGCCACAGACACCGGCAAGTCTATCACTGCAAAGAAGTCTAGGGGATGCCATTAAAGCTTCTGTCGCCACGACGACCACAACACAACATTTCATACATCTGCACCTCAGCTCGAGTTAGGCACGCCAAACCAAACACTGCCTTCAGGGTCCATCACCTTGGAATTCGTAGCGTGCATCCTCACCAGATCCAAGAAAGATCTTTCATGTGTGCCACTATCGACAGGCGCCGCCATCACGACCATTAGACAACGTTCTACGTATATGTGGCTCAGCGCATGTTGTAAGCAATATGTTTTTTTTTTTTTTTTTTCAATCTTGTAATACCTCATTGTCGTTTATTTTTAACTTTTAAAATTGTAAAGCATTTCTGGATGCTTTTTTAGTATTTTATTTGTAAAGGATATATCTTACTAAACTAACTTACATTCCACGTGAGCCAAAGGGGCACGGATTACCATTTGTAAGTTCCAGGCCTATGCTGTTAATTTAACAGATCTCTGTTCAGCATACGACTGAAAGCAGTTAGTATCACTTCGAAACCTATATCACCGGGGGGGTTGTATGAAAGACATTTTCGGCTTCCTTTTTGACTTATTACTGTATTATGCCATCCTTATGCTGCTGTTTTATGCCTTGTGACCTATTTTTAATTTTTGGAGGTTGCTTGATCGTGGCCTATGGTCTGTGGACCGAAAGCACTAAAAACATTAACATTACATAAGTGCGACTTGCAATTTATTTATAATAAATTTGAAATTATAGCAGAGTACTAAGAACGACTAATCACCTCCGTGGTCGGTTAGGATATCTGAGTGCCGTGTGATGGACTACCAGCTTGTATACTTCTAAGGAAGTCTGGAACGGAATATACTTAGAGGAACGCCAGATACCACCTCTGTTTTATTCGATAATTTTCCGTCAGTTACTACAGTCTGTGGTCTTTCCGATAGGAAATCACAAATCCATTCTCACAACCGTGACTACACTCCGCAGGTACGCAATTTGATTAGAAGTCACTTGAAAGGAACGGTGTCAAAAGCTTTCTGTAAATCTAGAAATAGAAATCAGTTTGAGATACTCTGCCGAACGTACTCTCTTCTTCGTGTGCACGAAGAGTCAGTTCCGCTTCACATAACCGATATTTTCTGAATCTATGCCATTTGTGAATAGATCATTTTCTTCGACCTAATTCATAATATTCCACACGCAATATACCTTCCAAAATCCTTTTGAAAATCGACATTAGTGATGTGGGTCTGTAAATCATCGGATTACTTCTATTTGCTTTCTTGTATTTTGGTGTGACCTGTGCGACTTTCCAGTCCTTAGGTGCGGACCTTTCGTCGAATGATTACTAAGTAATGAACTATTGCATCAACATACTCAGAAAGGGAAGTAATTGGTACAGAATGTTGACCGAAACACTTGCCTTTGATAAGTGATTCTACATAGAAGATATCTGCTTTCAATCTATGTTAGCAGTTGTTCTTGATTAGAATACTGGAACATTTACTTCGTCCTGTTCTGGTGAAGTAATTTCGGAAAATCGTGTTTAGTAAATCCGTTTCACTGGCACAGTCACTGGTAACATTACCATCGCTATGGCACAGTGAGTGCAATAATAAATTGTGCCTTGTTGCAGGTGTACATTGCACAAGACCAGAATCTCTTTGGATTTTTTGCCAGAACGACTTATCATAAAAATGTTGTAGAATACTTAGTGTTACGTAATACAGTCTGCTACAGTAATTTATGTGCCAATATTTTTATTACGATATGGGCATCTCCAGCATAAAGTTTGTGATTGATATTATGCCACAGAGCTGCTCATTAGACGCATTTAAATACTCCTGTATTTTGAATTCAGTACTGCGGAGCTTCGACTCTGTAGATATTGTGAAATGATTGTAACACACGTCATTAAAATGCAGAATACAAAACAAGTATTTCCCATCAAACGCGAACACTTCATTTACAATACAAGTATTCTTCCAAACGCAGCGGATTGCCCTATGTAACAACAAATTTAAACAAAAGATAAGTAGAACGTACCAGGCAGAAAATATGAAAAGTATAATGAATTATTTTCGAACGTTACAGGACTACTCAATCAAATTCATGACACTAAATTCCATTTGAACAGCAGAGTTGGGCCATACCACTTAGGAGCCTGAGAGAGAACTGAACTGTGTGCAGCAACAATTGACGGCCAGCTGATCCGAGGTAGATATTTCACTAACACAAAATTCATCATTTTAATTTTGGAAGTATGAGTTTTGACCAAGTTTATATTATAACATTATATAGTATAGCGACGATTAACTTTTTTCTGTTAATAGGTCAAATTGAGGTGAGTCCTGTAACAAGTTTTGCTGTTCACGAATATTTATTTAGAACATCTAAGAAACTGCTACAAGCTGCGAACAATTTTATCACGCACAAGTGTTTGCTCTGAATTATGAAAACCTGTAGACTGCAGACTGTGACAAATGTTTCACCTTACCGACGATAAATAAATGTCTTTCGATTTGACGCCACTTCGGTGACTTGCGCATCGATGGGGATGAAATGGTAATGATTAAGACAACACAACACCCACTCCTTGAGCGGATAAAATCTCCGACCCAGCCAGGAATCGTACCCCGGCCCTTAGTATTGACAGAAATGATAATGATTAAGACAAAACAACACCCACTCTCTGAGCGGATAAAATCTCCGACCCAGCCGGGAATCGTAGCGCGGCCGTTAGTATTGACAGTCTGTCAAATGGCTCTGAGCACTATGGGACTTAACATCTACGGTCATCAGTCCCCTAGAACTTAGAACTACTTAAACCTAACTAACCTAAGGACATCACACGACACCCAGCCATTACGAGGCAGAGAAAATCCCTGACCCCGCCGGGAATCGAACCCGGGAACCCGGGCGTGGGAAGCGAGAACGCTACCGCACGACCACAAGATGCGGGCATTGACAGTCAGTCGCGCTTACCCGTCAGCTACCGGGGTCTGACACCTTACGTCTATGTATCTGGAATGTTTAGCCATCCACCGTTCACTGACTTCCTAGGAAGTAATGGAGGACTATGGGTAAAATTACCCTGCCTGTAGTCATTGGTAAGCCTTCATCATCAGTTGCTGTAATAGCTTGAGGCACTTCATTAGAAACATTCATTTTTCAAATGATATCCTGAGAACTATGGATGGAGGGAAAATGGCATGTTGCATATTTCTAGATTTCCGGAAAGCATATGATACGGTGCTCCACTGCAAGCTGCTAGCGAAGCTAGAAGCATATGGAATAAGTTCAGAAATATGTGAGTGGCTCGAAGACTTCTTAAGTGACAGAACCCAGTACGTTGTCCTCGACGGCGAGTGTTCATCAGAGACAAGGATTGCTCAGCAGTGCCCAGAGAAATGTGATAGAACCGCTGTTGTTCTCCATATACATAAACGATTTGGCGGACAGTATGGATAGCAGTCTGCGGTTGGTTGTCTGGTGATGCTGTGGTGTACAGAAGGTGTCGAAGATGAGTGACTGTTGGAAGATAGAAGATGACTTTGACAAAATTTCTAATCGGTGTGAAGAATGGCAGCAACTCTAAACCTGGAAGAATGTAAGTTAAAGCGGATGAGTAGGAAGAACAAACCTATAGTGTTCTGATACAGTATTGTTAGTGTATTACTTGACAAATTCACGCCGTTTTAAAACCTGGAGCTACCGTTGCGATGTGATAAGAAATGGAACTAGCTTCTGAGAACCGTAGAAGTGAAGGAGAATCGTCTACGTCGGTTTATTGGAAGAATTTCAGGAGTGGTTCACCTGTAAAGTAAATCGCATACAGAATGCTGGTGCGACGTATTCTTGTGTACTGCTTGAGTGTTTGGGATTCGTACGAGGCCGAATTGACGGCAGACATCGAAGCAGTTCTGAGGCGGGCTGCCAGATTCATTACCGGTAGGTTCGAGTAACATGTAAGTGCTACGGAGATGCTTCGGAAATCGCTGGAGGGAAGGTGAGTTGTTTTCGAGAAACACTATTGTGAAAATTCAGAGAACCGGCATTTCTAACTGGCTGCCACACGATTCTCCTGCCACCAACATATAATGCGCATAAGGACCACGAAGATATGAGAAATTAGGGTTCATACGGAGGCATACATACAGTCCTTTTTGCCTCGCACTATTTACGAGTAGAACAGGAAAGGAAATGACTAGTAGATGTAGAATTGTGATCCTCCAACAGGGAAGTAATACATAAAATCCTCGTTGAGTCAGTACGTGAATACTGCCAGGTGAATCAGCCAGGTGCGAGTGATGGAGTGAACAGTCAGTAATACAGAACTGATAAATAGAGAAGATCCGAAGACGAGTAGCACGGTTCGTCACAGGTAAGTTTAGTAACAGTTCACCTAAATCGAGTGGCAAATTATGCAACAGAAGCATTGTGTACCACTGTGTGGCTTACAGCTTAAATTCTGACAACGTAAGCTACACGAGTCAAACAGTATATTGGTCACTCAGATGGGTATCTGGCTGAAAAGACCGTGAAAGTAAAACGAGAGATATTCGAGCACTTGGAAGCCTACCAGAAGTGAAAGTGGCACACGGAGCACCCTCCGCTACTTATCATATAGGGGCATGCTGAGCACGGGTCATAACAATCCACTTGAATAGTCTCCGAATACATTCAGACATTTCTAGTGAACATCACTAGAACCGTCTTGTCTCTTTAATCTTCCAAGAGCAGATGCTGTATGAGTACTTACCTTGATTTTGGCATCAGCGTGTAGAAGACGGTGCCCAAAAATATCTCGATTAAAATGTATTTCATCAAGACTTTTGGCTGTATAACACTGAAGCCCTTAGTTAACTTTTAAATCTAGCATCCTTTATGTCGATGTTTTATCATCACAAGATTGTTAAAAAGCGTAGTGGTTCTCATAAAAAAAACACACTGAGTTTTAGCACAAAAGAGAAACATTTACAAATGCGAAGTATACTCGTATAAGCAGTCTGACGGACATCCACTGGAGAGCCATCAAGAAGCGTCAGAACCGAAGTGTGAACTGAGGTGAGTACTTTGACGAGAAGCCGGCCATTGTGGCCGAGCGGTTCTAGGCGCTTCAGTCTGGAACCCGCGACCGGTACGGTCGCAGGTTCGAATCCTGCCTCGAGCATGGATGTGTGTGATGTCCTTAGGTTAGTTAAGTAGTTGTAAGTTCTAGGGGACTGATGACCTCAGATTTTAAGTCCCATAGTGCTCAGAGCCATTCGAACCATTTGAACTTTGACAAGAATCTCAATGTTCATAGAGAACAGTTTTGTTTCTAGAAGCTTCAGAGGGTCAAACTGGAAATTGACATAATATCCGGTTTTTGTAGGCCATATTATTAACAATTTTATGTAAACATATCTCATTTCATTCTTGCAAAACACAGAGAAATAAAATAATGATGAACACTGTTTTATAAAGCAGCAAAATAAAAAAAATTAGATCCTAAAATATGCCATGTGTAAAGGACAGTATATATTTAGCTTTTGCAAAATATTGGATAAGTTACGAAAAAATTAAGCGTATTTTGGCAACATGCTAGCAATTTTCCTTTTAGTGAATAATAAATTTCAGTGAAACATTCCATAAATTGTGTTTGGAAAAATATTCGATCCACATGGCATTTGTTAAAGCTTATATAAAGTGAAATCTATAGGACAACTAATTTTTATGGCTAAAAACTTTTACATTGTAAGATACAAGAAATGTTTCGATAAGCTGCGATTTAATTTGGAATATAACACAATTTTTGTAAATAGTTTAGTATAACGTGTTAGTCCAATAGACATGAATCTTTTAGAATGAACATTTCCAAAGAAAGAGATCAGACTGCAGTTTTCATAAATCTGAGGACGGTACCGATAACTATAGTTAACATAGTACTTCCATAATCTTGATTTGTTATATGGTGTCAATGTGTTGTCCACATTTGCATCTATATTCCTCATGGTACCTTACGTTCTGCCGTGCTGTTAGAAATCTGAGCACACAGCTTCCTAGTTAAGGCAACAGACATACTGTATATCCCCACGTGTATCTCGAGGAAAAAAAGACTATGACAAATTAGAGAGAATGGCGTAGCGATAAGCACTGACATTTAGGTAGGTGTTCAGATTCTGTTTGTTGCTCAGTCGCATCGTGCTCTACAGAACGCTGTCTCTCTCTGGGAAGTTATTATCTATCGTCCCAGTGGAGTCGTATTGCCGAAATTTCACGTTACAGAAAAATGATGAACTGTGTGGTACTGGAGCGACATACAAAAATGACAAGCATCGTGTGAGATTTCCAATTGTTTACTGTGTGCTAAAATTTGAGGTTCTTTGAAAGCAAGTCGCGTCTTTTGTACTTGTCTTGGCTACTACTGAGAGAATGTCCCGTGTGAGTGAACATGATAGTGCAAAGTATGAGCAATTACATGTTCTCAAGTCAAAAACTATGGGAACTGTGTGTTAGGGCGGACTAGGAAGAAGCATTTGTATCGTAAAAATGAAAATATAGCACAGACATTTTAAAAAAGAAATTGATGACTCACTCAGACGGAAAAGGTATTGTCCCATCTCTGTTTTAAGAAAAATCTAGTTTTTCACGCATCTCACTGTTTATCACGAGATATCCATTTAACTATGTGTTGTACAACGATATTAGTATGCACTTACATTCGGTGTTACATGTTACTGTCTGCAATATGCATTGCGAATAAAGTTAAGAGTAAAGAGACAACAAATTAAAACATAATTCCTCATGCTGAAGTTTTATTGCATGAACAGCGGAAATGAAGTAAGCAGAGGTGTCGCCGAGAAGAAGAAAGAGTTTGAAATTATGCGCAAAATTGGCTAGAGGTCGCTAATTGCTTTCATTCTCAAACACTGGGTGAATATAGTCTGGGTATTTGCCAAGCTGTGAGTTATTTTGCCTCCCGACACATACACAGATTCTAATTTTAACGTAAGGTAATAGCTCTTAATAAGTAGATTATGACAGCACTTTAAATTTTTAAATAAGATCAGTAACTAAATGAATTCTGAAGTTCTGATTTTTGTTGCACCTGGAAACGGCTAAGCAGCCAGCCTGCAACAAGGTTAGTCATTTAGTAATACGCAGAGGGCATCTAAATTACCATTGTAGGGTTTGAGGTCTTGTAGTGGAGACCAAGACTGTTAAGTTTAGCACAAAAACTTATGTCCGGAAATGTGCCGTTTTTCGGCTACATACAGAATACCACAGCACATATTGGTCTCTGCTACTGCTTGTCGTCTAGGTCCGCTTACAAGCAGGGCTCGATGCGACGATGAACGACGTCAACATAGACACGGTACCTCCGTACCATGTCCCGGTACACACGATCAAGAACCCCTCGCCTTCCAGCAACGCCCGCGGCCATAACCCGCGCCGGTAGGTTAGCCTCGAATGCTACGGGGCCTCGTAATCAAGGACTTAAGCTAACGCTACAGGCAATGCTCTAGCGGGTCCACCTCGGTGGACTGCGCAGACTAAGCAATCGGGCCACCATAGCCTATCTACTGTTACCCAAATCTATGGTCCAGGTGATCTCGGAACGGACGTGGAAAATTAGTTGGAATCACGAGTTTTGACGCGCATACAGTTGCATATTTGCCAAGAGGCCATGCAGTACAGTGTCAAGAAATCTCAAGTACGTAACACCCGTAAGATGTGGAGGAAGAAAGTATAGCCCAGTCACACATCCATCCAGGAACCCTGCCCAAATGTTATGACCGTATCTTTCCTGAACCCGTAAGCGGGCGGATCATGTGGGTTTTCATTAGCCCACAGTTGATTGTTGTGGCAGCTGAGAACACCTTCCCTGCTGAACTTGGTTTCATGCATGATAATGATCCGCCGTGGGAAGTCCGTCTCGTCCACATAGCGGTGCACCCGAAGAAATAGGCTCGTAACGCAGAATCCTACGGCGGCATTGTGAATACCTTCTGGGGGTGGAAAGGGCGCAGCTGCTGCTCAGCTGCTCATGGAGAAAACGCCAGAAAGGATCGTCATACACCGTCAGTCTACTTGCTATGTTTCTGGTACTCCTCAACGCGTCCTCTTCCACTCTTCCACCTCAGGTGTGCGGCGCCGCCGTCGAGCACCACAGGAGACCCTGCTTTCATTGAATGTACCTGTCTCCGACGTCAGCTGGTACACCGTAGCAAAGACCAAGTGCGAAGGTGTCTGCCGATGTGGAAAACGCTCCTCATACAACACACGAGCAGCCAAAAAATGGTTCAAATGGCTCTGAACACTATGCGACTTAACTTCTGAGGTCATCAGTCGCCTAGAACTTAGAACTAATTAAACCTAACTAACCTAAGGACATCACACACATCCATGCCCGAGGCAGGATTCGAACCTGCGACCGTTGCGGTCACTCGGCTCCAGACTGTAGCGCCTAGAACCGCATGGCCACTCTGGCCGGCCACGAGCAGTCGTCCAACTGCACCGAGCTACGTCGTACAATAACATCACGTTGGCGTATTCCGGAAATGTGCAGAAGGACTGTAGCTATTTTTTAAAATATAGGAATCCGATGTATTGATATTTAAAAAATATCATTATCGGCCTCACTATCGGTCCACTATATCGACGTACCAGCCAAAAACAATATAGGATACACATTGTAAATATACTGCCAGTTTTGGAGCTGTATATTTAAGTACTGATTTATTATGAGACATTCTGCACATCAACAAGCTAGCAGCCTGCTTCTTGCACTACAGTGGCGTAGAGGAAGTTTCGTCACATACCGGATTTCTCTGGAACACTTCATGTCGACTTCCATGTTTTTTTTTTGTTTTTTTTTTCGTGTCTGCAAACACCAGCAACCTAACAGCTGCAGTGTCAAAATTGGGAGATGAAGTTAAACGTTGCAGTTTCTGTTGGCAGCACCGAGCGCCGATTACTTAGCATTTCCCCCTCACGCGTCCTCACCCACCCGCATTTAGTTTTTGTTCATCAGTTCCAGCAGCTCTTTTTGGAGAACGCCGATGTGAAGAAATAGCAGACTAGGTGCGTTAAAAATTGGTTTTTAACGCAACTTGTGTGCTGTTTCTTTACAGTGAATATTTCGCTATTCTATTCACATCACCATCTCCCAGTGCAATAGGACGTCATCTTTGTGCCATTTATATATGCTTCACACAGTCAAAGAGAAAGACTGGACGTGATGAAAGCACAAAAGCAGTAAGACTCACAGTGAAATTAAAATTATGTTCTACTACAACTTCGAAACAAATCTTCAAATTTTTATCAAAAATTGCAAAAAAAGTATAATATAAAACAAAAATATCGGCACTCGATATTGCCATTATGATATCGATATGTCGGCGAGATAATTATCGCCTATCTATATCGAAACATTTTCTAGAAGATATGAGTATATGGCTATATCGATATTTTATGAACAGCCCTAATGTGTATTACGCTACGGTAGACAGCAATACACTAAAAAGGATATACGTACAGCATGGCTTGTGCACTTTAGTGAATGATTACTACCATACAATAGTATGAAAAAAGGCCACAAGTACAACAGCAGGTACAAATTTATCTTGGCAGATCTTAAACTCAACTGAAACAATCAATCCAAACAAACCCGTAGTGGGGATGGGAAATCAGCTGATCGGTGAATGACGTATGTAATATCCTAGTCAGCTACGCCGAAAATGCGGGAGATTTGAACGTGTGTTGTGGTATTTTACGTGTAGCGGGAAAACCATGTGTATCTGGACATGAGCTACCATGGTAAATAGATTTGTCTTCTTTACCAATACAAATTTTCAACATACACATTTTCAACACCTGTAAAGAGGATTTAGTTACTCCCTGTAGATGAACTCTTTGTGTAGCAGGTAACACGTTTCCAAGTCTGAACCACGTACGTCATATCCGTGAGGTCTTGGAACTAAAGGCTCGTTTAGGCTGGAGCAACAACTTGCAATCGCCTCCCCCCGTCGGAGGTTCGAACCTCCCTCGGGCATGGGTGTGTGTGTTGTCCTTAGCGTAAGTTAGATTAGTAGTGCGTAAGCTTACTGACCGATGGCCTCAGCAGTTTGGCCTCATAATCCCTTACCCAAATAAAAAAAATTAAAAAAAGATTTTTACAACTTCGGGCATGCTATGGAAATGTGGAGTGCGTCGTCTTGTAGTACGCCACAAATGGCCTATGTTGCATGCGGCAGGTTAATTCATATCAAAGCAACAGAAATTGTGGCACACAGAGTGGGTCTTGCAGGGAAATGGGTGATAAAGTGATTACGGCGGCTGCTTAGTTGGTCATCGCATATGCCGCTAATAATGAAAATAAACGGAAAAGGAAACGATGGTGCAAGAGAAGAATATTTAAAGAAGGTCCACGAAAGAGTATGCAAGGAGATCTAGCAGCAGATGATTGCGCATTATTTAGTAGTTTTACTAGAATGTCCAGTGAAGACTTGAATTATTTACTACAGTTAATTACACCTCTTATTCTAAAGAAAGATGCCCATTGCCAAGAAAAAGTTTCACCAAGAATTCGACTAACCATCGCATTACGATTTTTACCCACTGGGGACTAGTACAAGTCGCTAATGTATTTGTTCAAAATATCGTATTCTGCCATTTCCCTCATAGTGCCGGGAGTACGTGAAGCTATTTCATCAGTGTTCAAAAATTACACAACGGTAAGTACACAGTTTTCAATACTCACTTAATGTAAATAATTTTTTATTTTCATTTTCAAGTAAGTTATAATAAAAATTATATAAGTGGTACAAAGTATTTCACTTATTTTTTAAACTGCAAAACTTGATGGAGCTCTTCTGATGTCCCTGGTACTTCAATGAATTCTTCCCTCTCAACAGTATCATTGTCAACGTGTATAATTTCCCACTTAGCTTTTGGACAGCTTGTTTCTGCGCTGTTTTCCGATACGGCAACAGGTAATTATGTGATGTTGGGACTTGGCTTCTCATATTCTCCCAACGCTGCTTTGAATAGCACATTTCCAATGAAGTGCTTCACAAACCTTTATGTTGTCGGCGAAAGTTTTCTCATCTCATTGGCGATGAACTCTCCATACACACATAATCACCTCTGTTGTTAACAGTTTTTAAAATCTGGTAAGCTTCCTCAACTCGAGCATCTCTTTCCATTTCCTGCGCTGTTCTTTATTTGGGTTTAGTAATTATGTTTCTCTGTGTTTCCTCATGAGACGTAGTTGGTGTTTAAGGCACAGTGTCTTCAGAATGCTGACATCTTCATCCTTTGTTTTGTGTCAATCTGAAAAAATGGGGAAAGTAATGATAATGTTCTACTTTTCATATTGCAAAGGACACTAAAGAAAGGAAGAAAGTTGCCAGAAATTTCGAATTGAAATGGAACTTCTCTCACTGTGTAGGAGCCATAGATGGCAAACATGTGCAAATTATGTCCTTCCAATACTGGAAATGAATATATTAACTACAAAAAAACATTTTGCATCGTCCCCTATGGCGATTGCAGACACAAATTATTGCTTACACTATATACATGGTGGTTGTCAGGGCCACACATAATTTGGAGGAGTTTTTAAGAATACTTCGTTTCATATAGCGTTAACAGAAAGTGAATTAAACATTCCTCCCCCAGAATCTCTACCAGGAAGAGAAAATTTGGCACCATATATCTTAGTAGCGGACGAAGAATTTCCATTGACCACAAATATAATGAAACCTTATGCTGGACAGCTACCAAGGCCGGAGAAAAGAATATTTAATTAGTGACTTACTCGCGCACGACGTGTTGTCGAAAACGCTTTCGGAATAATGTCCTCTGTTTTTAGACTGTTTAGGAAGCCGTTGTTACTTCAAGTTGAGAACGCTGAAATAGTGGCAAAAGCGTGTATATATCTCCATAATTTTTTAAGGCAAAGCGCAACGTCCTGAACTATTTATTCACTTCCAAATAGTTTGGATACATAAGACGTAGACAACGGTGTCATTACTCTTGGAGAGCGGAGAGAAGCTACTCGCAACTTCCCGTGATGCACAGCCAGTACGAGAATAATTCAAAGCATATTTTATGACACCCCATGGAAAGGTTGAGTGGCAAGAGAGACACCAATAGTATAATCCTGCACCAATGTAAATTAATTGTGTTCCTACTACAACGTGTATTCATTTACGTAAATAAATAGAACTATCTAAATGAAAATTTATTTTGAAAATACTGTTTGCATCTACCTATTACTTAAATATTCGAAAGCATTTGGCAAAAGGTACCATATGCAGCCTCATTCATTACAACGGTTTAAAAAAATTGGAATTTCTAAGAACCTAACAAAATTTCTTATTTTCAAATATACTTACTGATAATTTTGTTGCCATGGATTGGTAAACCACGGTACTCAGTTGAGAAATATAAATAGTTATCGAAATCGAAAAACTTAATAATTGAGCTGTCTGTTCAAATGGTTCAAATGGCTCTGAGCACTTTGGGACTCAACTGCTGTGGTCATAAGTCCCCTAGAACTTAGAACTACTTAAACCTAACTAACCTAAGGACATCACACACATCCATGCCCGAGGCAGGATTCGAACCTGCGACCGTTGCGGTCACTCGGCTCCAGACTGTAGCGCCTTTAACCGCTCGGCCACTTCGGCCGGCTGAGCTGTCTGTTCCTGTACGTAGTTCTGTCACATCTAAGATGAATTGTAGTTACTCATATACGAACCATTTTCTTTGCGTAATACCCACTGGGCCGCTCTCTTTGTTCGTCACTCTCGTGTGTTCGCAATGAAACGCACTCCTCAGATTTATAATCTTCTTCCTCACAGCGTTCTCATCGATTTCATATTTTGAAGCGAGATTTCGTATAACACCTCTTTTCACTGTATTATTTTTATAATTATTTTCAACTACGTTTCACGCAACCTCAGTTTGTCTGTAGTCCTCTATGAATGTTAAATACTTCCCGTTCGAGTGCTTCATATTTTCGAATTTACCGCTGCCGCACAATAAATGTCGTCACGAACCCATTCAGCTCGGGAATTAGCGGCGGCACGTTGCGACAGCTTGCGAAATAACGCACAGTGTTGTCTATTCCGCATGAATCATGCAACAACGTGCTACATATAGCATGCGGCACAGTTGCATGGCCGGCCGTTGTGGCCGAGCGGTTCTAGGCGCCCCAGTCTGGAACCGCGTGACTACTACGGTCGCAGGTTCGAATCCTGCCTCGGGCATGGATGTGTGTGATAAAGGTTAGTTAGGTGTAAGTAGTTCTAAGTTCTAGGGGACTGATGACCTCAGATCTTAAGCCCCATAGTGCTCAGAACTATTTTTTAAACTGTTGAACGCCACAATGTTGCTAGATGTTGCCCCAGCGGAGACGAGGCTTAAGAAGCTGACTGAGGCCAGTGCGTGAAGTTCCAAAAGAAAGAACGACCTCTCGCTTCCACAGGATATTCGTACGGATGCTTATCAACAAGCTCCCTACCCTCACCCATTCCCGAGTGGAACAGGAAAATGTGTGTTTGTGGGCGAGGAAAGAGGAGGGGGAAGGAGGCGTGAGGGGAGGTGTGTATAAGATTTCCTTCGAAACACAACGTGTCCTGCGGAGTATAGATGCTGATGCAGATGTGAGAGATACAGGGACGGAGGGCATTCACTGTGCAACTATGGCAGACGTGCACCACCGCGCCCGTTTCGATGTGGTCCGTCGATGCCGGGGAGAAGGGCGAAGAAAGGCGGCGCGCCGGCCGACGGCCCTAATTGCGAAGAGATGGCGGCCAGCAATTAGTGCCGGCAGCGGTGATTAGAGGCGCCTGGCTACTGCTGGTGCCGCCGCGGCTGCTGCTGCTACTGTGTTGCCGCCACGCGCCCAGCCTGATTAAAAGAGAGTCGCCCACCGCCGCCCACCGACGCCCACGCCGGCCCGAGCAACGGATCTTTCATTCCGCACGGCTATTATTCCCCCTGCCGTTGCTAGGAGCCGGAGTCCATTTTCCTACCCGTCTCGATTTACTAATAATACCGCCTCGCGGAACCGGAGGCATCGGCTCCGCCGTCTGGGAAGGCACCCGACCGAACGGCATCTGGTTCCTTCCGTTTGTGGCCACAGGACGGAAGCACACGTATTCAGGATTGTAGTCTTTCGACGCTGTTCAACATGATTCTCATGCTATCCACTCACACTTCTTACTGGCGAGAGCCCGGGGTATAATATCAATGGCCCTAGCCAGAAAGTGTGAAGTGGTTGCTGAAGCTGATAGTGACTGGGATTTAATCACGCGGAATTCCAGTAAGTTTTATAACCGTAGAACTAACTCCACTCCTGATTCCTTAAAGAAATGAGCAGCTCTTAATAAAACAACTTCAAACGCTTCATAAATTCACAAGTGAGTGAATGTGTGACATATTTAATTTATAAATTAAATTATGCCCATCTCATTGCATGGACTACACAGGGTTATTACAATTGATTGAAGCGATTTCACAGCTCTACAATAACTTTATTATTTGAGATATTTTCACAATGCTTTGCACACACATACAAAAACTGAAAAAGTTTTTTTAGGCATTCACAAATGTTCGATATGTGCCCCTTTAGTGATTCGGCAGACATCAAGCCGATAATCAAGTTCCTCCCACACTCGGCGCAGCATGTCCCCGTCAATGAGTTCGAAAGCATCGTTGATGCGAACTCGCAGTTCTGGCACGTTTCTTGGTAGAGGAGGTTTAAACACTGAATCATTCACATAACCCCACAGAAAGAAATCGCATGGGGTTAAGTCGGGAGAGCGTGAAGGCCATGACATGAATTGCTGATCATGATCTCCACCACGACCGATCCATCGGTTTTCCAATCTCCTGTTTAAGAAATGCCGAACCTCATGATGGAAGAACGGTGGAGCACCATCCTGTTGAAAGATGAAGTCGTCGCTGTCGGTCTCCAGTTGTTGCATGAGCCAATTTTCCAGCATGTCCAGATACACGTGTCCTGTAACGTTTTTTTCGCAGAAGAAAAAGGGGCCGTAAACTTTAAACCGTGAGATGGCACAAAACACGTTAACTTTTGGTGAATTGCGAATTTGCTGCACGAATGCGTGAGGATTCTCTACCGCCCAGATTCGCACATTGTGTCTGTTCACTTCACCATTAAGAAAAAATGTTGCTTCATCACTGAAAACAAGTTTCGCACTGAACGCATCCTCTTCAATGAGCTGTTGCAACCGCGCCGAAAATTCAAAGCGTTTGACTTTGTCATCGGGTGTCAGGGCTTGTAGCAATTGTAAACGGTAAGGCTTCTGCTTTAGCCTTTTCCGTAAGATTTTCCAAACCGTCGGCTGTGGTACGTTTAGCTCCCTGCTTGCTTTATTCGTCGACTTCCGCGGGCTACGCGTGAAACTTGCCCGCACGCGCTCAACCGTTTCTTCGCTCACTGCAGGCCGACCCGTTGATTTCCCCTTACAGAGGCATCCAGAAGCTTTAAACTGCGCATACCATCGCCGAATGGAGTTAGCAGTTGGTGGATCTTTGTTGAACTTCGTCCTGAAGTGTCGTTGCACTGTTATGACTGACTGATGTGAGTGCATTTCAAGCACGACATATGCTTTCTCAGCTCCTTTCGCCATTTTGTCTCACTGCGCTCTCGAGCGCCCTGGCGGCAGAAACCTGAAGTGCGGCTTCAGCCGAACAAAACTTTATGAGTTTTTCTACGTATCTGTAGTGTGTCGTGACCATATGTCAATGAATGGAGCTACAGTGAATTTATGAAATCGCTTCAATCATTTGTAATAGCCCTGTATATGTGAAAAAGTACCACCGCAGGAGTATCTTGAGAATATCGTAATTCTTCGCTTTAAACTTCCGCGCTGATAGGCCGTGCCCGAAGTATAAAACTTGAAACGTCCCCTTAGAAAAATTATTGAATTACTGTGCTGATAAACCTCTTACATTATTTGCTTTTCAAACAGCTCAGCAGAACTGAACGTACTCAAACATTTCGCTCTTTACCTATTCCGATCAACACTAAACTGACACACAATATTATCAGCGCAACGCAATCTGACTTTCAATAATCCATACAAAAGAATGGCCCTGACTAACATTAAACTCTACCTTTCACAAATCACTTACCTCAGAAAAATCTTCGTTACTCGAACTACTGCAATACAGCGTGCGCCACTACTGCCAGCTAAATAAAAGATTCAAACTACTGAAGGCGCTAACTACTGATAGGCATAGTTAGCAAATGAAAGATTTTGATAGAGAACAAACAATGTATTTACCTTAATAGTGTTCAAAGTTCATAATGTATAACAGTTCATGACATCCAGTCTTACAAATTTACTGTCTCTGACGGATAAACGTCCAGATCATCTGCTCTCAAAAGTCCGCCATCTCTCTCCCCACATCCACCACTGCTGGCGACTCACCTCCAACTGCGCAACGCTACGCGCTGTTAACATCCAGCTGCCCAACACTACAATAGCCAACAACAATGCAAACCAACCACAGACTGCACACAGCACAGCCAGTGATTTTTGTACAGAGCGCTATGTGGCGTTACCAATAGAAAAACCTAAACAGCCTACTTACAAACTCTCTCCTGACGTTTCGTCTCCGACTGCGGGAGACATCCTCGGAGGTACAGCGGCGAACTGTACCTCCTTGGATGTCTCCCGCAGTCGGAGACGAAACGTCAGGAGAGAGTTTTGTACTTCGACCACGGCCTATCAGCCCGGAAGTTTTAAGTGAAGACAATACCGGCCGTGAAAGCCTACATTGTATGTCCTTATTCTATTACACGACTAGTTTCGGTTGCACATTATCGCCGCCCTCGGGTCCTGTTTACCAATGAACAATAAGGCAATGCCGATATTAGAAAACTAAATAACTATAAAACAACGAAATGATAAAATTATGGCACTCTGATGTATTAGTTGAAGTGTCCTTACGGTAATACTCTACGGACTATCGATAGAGCACATATGTCACTACCTACATTTTTTCCCTCCTGTTCTTGTCCGGAATTGTATAAGCGTCTAGAACATCATTACAGAATAAACCTGAATCACATTCACAGATCACATGGCTGTCGTCATAGGTAAAAACAATGGACGTCTAAAAAGGCAACTTTAGCTCATTACAAATAAAATCATTAAAACAACACAATGTACCACTGCTATAAATTTAACAAAGGGTCTAATACCAGAAATGATCCAACTTAAATGTTCATTAATGTTTAAATACGAATTCCATGGGTTTATACGTGATGTAACTAACGGTAAAAGCTGATCACAGACCCACTGTAACAGTACATGAACCACGCAGTTTGGTGACAACCCATTTCCGAGAACTGAAAAGGACCTACTCTCAAAACCCTTGAGAACTATGTACCTCTAAATAACCAAATACACCAGACCTCAAATATCATGTTCACTATTACACCCTGGTGTGATAAAGCGAAACACATAATTGCAAGAAACAAAACTAAAATACCCATTTCAAACAATATATTCCTCCATATTAAAACCCTCCTAGAAATTAGTTGCTGATTATTCAAAGGTACTCTAACGAAAAAGTACAGAAAAGGTTTGAAATTATGTTTCACGTTTCTTGGAAGTAGCTAAGTGTTTTTATCATCAAACTCCGGATGAATATAATCTGAGTAATTCGTACCCCGTTTTAAGAAGGAGCTAGTTTTTCCCCGTCTCAGTGTGTATCACGTCGTTTCTCCTGACCTAAGAGTCATACTTTGGTATAACATTCCATTTACATTCAGTGGTATTTGTGGATACTGTCCGAAAAAGTCTTGAAAATAGAATTAGTAGCAGAAAAGTAATAAATGAAAATACGTGCCTGATGCTGATCTTTTACTAAATGAGCAGCGGATGATTAGTAACCGATAAACTGTCTTCTTTCAATTACTTTTTTGAGGAAGAGTTAGAAAAAATATCAGAATGATGAAATAATGTGTAAAACTTGTTGGAAGTCGCTATGTGCTGTCAATCTCAATTACTGGGTGGATATAGTCTCTGTAATTTGTGTCTATTGGCCAAACGGTCTTGCCGCAGGGGAAGTTAAGCGTTGTCGGACTTGGAATTGACTTGGAGGGGTGACCGTCCGGTCTGCCGAGAGCTGTTGGCAAGCGGCGTGCACTCAGCCTTTATGAGGCGAATTGAGTGGCTACTTGATTGAGAAGTAACGGCTCTGGTCACAAAAACTAACAAAGGCCTGGAGAGTGATGAGCTGACCACACGCCCATCCATATTTGCTTACAATTACGCCTGTGAGCTTAGGATGACACTGCTTACGGTTAGTACCGTTTGGGTCATCCGAGATCTGATCTGACGGAGTTTAGTTTTAATCTACGCATCTTGAGCTACGTCGCGTCAAAACGTATACACAGTACACAACATTAACACTCGTCTAATTGCCGGTACCTTAATCTTTAACGTAAAATTATAGCTTTTAATCAGTACAGTATGATAGCATTTAAAATTTTTAATTCGATTAGCATTTAAAGGGAATACTCAAAATCAAATTTTGTTTCCTGTTGTAGAGGTGTAAAATTTTCAAGAGCAATTTTACATCCGATTTTGTCGCCTCAACCGCGTTGGTGGTCAATTGTGTGTAGATGTGAGGGTTGAATGTTTTTACATGTCTGAGTTTTAATGTTATGGTAATGCAATAGTACAATGGCGAGAAGGCACTTTCCGGCAGAGCAGAACCCAGGCCTGCACGGAATAAACAATAGCGCAACTGTCCACGCCAGCATCAGCGGGCGGCTGCAAATAACTTCGTTCTTAAAGGTTGGGGAGAAAGCTGTTCATTTCCTCAGGAAATAGTTCCGAATGAAATTAACGTAAGACTTATGGTCAGTACAGCCTTAGCTTGAGAGATGGGCAGTTCAATTTTGGCTTGAGACTCAGTCGTACGTAGTGGGCAGTCGGAAGTTGGGCGCAGGAATTGTGTTAGCGCGCAAAATAAATAAATAAGTAAATAAAATATCTAAGAAAAATTAAAAATAGGTGAAGACCTTTATTAATGCGATTGGAAGGTTCTTCCGCGAAAGAGGTTATTTACGCCAATGTGCATAGGAAGTTTGAGTGTCGAGACCAGAATCTATTAAAGATTAATTTGACGGTAATTTAAAGTGATTTATTTCAGCAATACTGGACGCTTCCAACTGCTGTTGGCATTTTTGAGTGTTGAAATAGATTAAATCGGTTTGTTTGGTGATAGTTATTCGGAGATCTGACTGTTTCGAACTAATAAAAGAAGTGCGTCTGACTGGCTTCCTCAAACTTAAATGAATATAAGTTTCGTGATATATTGTGCTATTGTTGTGGATTTGTGGGCAAGGTATGACAATGGTGCTCCATTGCGTGGACGGGTGATTTTATCTGACACACAGCTACCTACGAACCATTTGACATTGCAAGTACAGCCAACGCATCCACTGCAAATAAAAAGTTACGAGTGGCTTAAAGCAATGTATGTAGTTTGCACCGTAAATTGGTCCAATGCATGAAGTAACTCTGTAGCCTAATCTTTTAAGAGTCAAAGTTTAAGTGGCAGTTTCCCTTAGCGATTTATTTTTATAGCTGTATGTGTCATTAACAAATTACATTATTGCCAATGTCGTATTTCTTTTGTTCGTAAGATATAATTCTATGAAAGGTATTCCACACACCAGCTTGGTTACAAGAAACAACAATATTTGCGGTGGATTAATTTATCATGTATACGATAACATTTTTCAATACTATTACCAAGTTGTTGAGTAGACTGTGTATGCTTTGAAAAGAGATATACATGTATTTATCTTTTGAGATAAGCATGGAAAAGGTTAAAGCCACCACGTTCATTAAAAAGACTAAACTGTAGGAGTTGTAAGGATTGCCCATTCCAGAACTAACTAAAAAAGCAAAAAAGCTAAGCTCCGTCCGAACAGGCCATGAAGGCCCAACGGTACCGACCAGCTGCCGTGTCTCCTCAGCCCACAGGCGTTACTGGATGCGGATATGGAGGGGTATATGGTCAGCACACTGCTCTTCCGGCCGTTTGTCAGTTTACGAGATCGGAGCCGCTACTTTTCAATCAAGTAGCTCCTCAGTTTGCCTCGCAAGGGCTGAATGCACTCCGCTTGCCAAAAGTGCTTGGCAGACGGGGTGGTCAACCATCCAAGTGCTAGCCCAACTCGACAGCGCTTAACTTTGGTGATCTGACAGGAACCGGTGTTATCACTGCGGCAAGGCCGTTGGCACGCCCACTCCATAACTGCGGCAACCCCTAATGTTTGTCAGGATGAAGTAACACGGAATTAAATATTACACCATTTACTTTTCTTAACACTTCTCGTCGCCGTATCTTCGGCGGCTGACAGCTTAAAAGTCAGTGAGGAATGTAATGAACCCAGTGGCTGGCTCAGGCTGTCGTATCTCATTGCATCAGATCCGTGCTCAGACTAGTGACTGCTAGTAGGTCTGTTGCCACTTATGGCGTGGAAGGCGCGCCCCGTCCGTAACTGTGTCGGAGATGGCAGTGACCACGACACATGCATGTTGTGCCTCATACCCTGTTCTCAGAGTACTCTGGCCTTCCAAGATCACGGCCTGTCTTGTCCCATTAGATGGTCCGTGATGATGGATACCATAAGGTCATGTCGAATGCTGATACTGGCCTGGCAGTTCAATAGACATGTTACCCAAGAGATGCTAGAGGTTAGAACAGTCTGTTCTCCAGGTTGGAAGGCCCCTGGACTACCCATAGGTGGTGGCTGGTGCTGGAGGCTGTCTTCTGCCATCCAGGGCTACAGATCAGTGGCGATCCTGGATGGCAGCAATACTGGAACAGTCTCATAAACAAGATGTCACAACACAATAATCAGATAATCGAGCCCATATGACTTGAACGCCATCGATCTTAGTGATCCACTAACTCTAGCCTAGCATAATGGTGTATTTATGGTAGCACAGAGAGGCTCTGCCATTTGACATGATTCGTCATTACTGAATGGTTTCCCTCTTTAGCAGTTGTGTACAGTAATATGTTCTACGATATTTGCTTAACCAGTTTGTTTCAGTTTCTAAACTGCTTTGTCAAACACCTGGCAGGTGTTGTTGCATCCTCTTTACAGCACCATACATCATGTTACGAGAGTAATGGAGGCCGGTTGGTCTGCTCTCATCTAACTCTCTTCCACTGAGAAGGCTGGCACTCACACACTGAAGTGTCAATGTTGCAATGTTGCATGTGGATACTTCTTTGCGCTGGGGCAATGCTCTTCTGTTCAAATTTAGATAATCTCACTCTCCCATTCCTTTACTTTCTTTGTACGTAACAGAGCTCAAATGGTTCAAATGGTTTGAATGGCTCTAAGCACTATGGGACTTAACATCTGAGGTCATCAGCCCCCTAGACTTAGAACTACTTAAACCTATCTAACCTAAGGACATCACACACATCCATGCCCGAGGTAGGATTCGAAACTGCGACCGTAGCAGCAGCGCGGTTCCGGACTAAAGCGTCGCAACAGAGTCATCGCATGGCTAGGTCTTGCCACCTTCTAAGACAAAAGCAATCAGTACAGGGTTAGCGTTTTGGTTTCATGGTGTAGTATGAGTGCACATTACATTTTGAGTTGGCGGGGTTAGTATTAGTGGTTCAAAATGGTTCAAATGGCTCTGAGCACTATGCGACTCAACTGCTGAGGTCATCAGTCACCTAGAACTTAGAACTAATTAAACCTAACGAACCTAAGGACATCACACACATCCATGCCCGAGGCAGGATTCGAACCTGCGACCGTAGCGGTCACGCGGTTCCAGACTGAAGCGCCTTTAACCGCACGGCCACACCGGCCGGCTAGTATTAGTGGAAAACTGTAGGATTTCAGCTGCTGCATTTAACGCGATCTTGGAATCGAATAATTTTCTTTTAACAAGATGTCTTGTAAAGCTCAGTCACTGCGACTGAAATTTACTCACATGAGTGCAACGGCGGGACGTGAGAAATACAAGACACATCAGCTACCAATAGTGGTGAATGCTGATGCGCTACACCCGGTGTAGAAGATGACTTCATTAGATTATGCTTCATTAAGGTGGAACTTCTTGCGCAAAACAGTGTTTGTGGTCCAATTAGTGAACACTGTTTCGTACTGCTCTCGACATAAATGTTGTTTGAAAGGAACACATGCCCGACATAACGCGATACAAACAACATGCAAGGGTATAGTGTTCATCGTTGCGTGTTAAAGTGATAATCATGTAAGAGAGAAAACAGATAATAGCAGGCATTTGGTGTAACTTTTTAACAAAGCAAGTGGCCGAAATTGGTTACGGCGTATGTAAATATATGTACCAAAGACCGAGTACGGCGTTGTTCACACTGTTAGCCATTAGCTTGCTATTCTAAAGTGCACAATACATATTTTAAGGCGAATCTGGGTGTCTAGGATTGTGATTAATTGATTTACAGAGCAAGAAGAAAACCAGGTTCCGTTTATTGGAAGTGAGAAGGTTTAATGGAGCTGCCTTGAGTGAAGTGGAAATTAAGAAAGCTGTGAATAATACAGGAACTAAGTTATCTAAGACTATAAAATAATAGTGAGGATGTAAGACGTCATGGTCTCCTGACTTTCATTGCTTATATATTCCTCCCTCACAATCATATTCCGCACATCAAGACACTTCATTCGAACCCAAACTCGATAAGATAAAGTCAATGTTGTATGTAAACAATATGCAAGTAACAAGTAAATCGCAAGTGCGCACCGAGGTTAAAATACTCGAGGCTGGCGTACACACACACTTTCAACACATGACAGTCACAAAAGCTTTTAGTCAGGGAGAGGCAAACCGCACGCCAGGAGGCTGGTCCCTTCAGAGGACGAGTCGACCTATCTATGTCGGCCGGCGACCGCCCGTGTAGCAGACAGTGTTTGCCCGAGTGAAACGGGGAACGGCCCCATGTTCGGCTTAAAAGCAAATTCCGCTACATTGTGAGGGAGCGCCAAGTCTACGCATTCTTTACAAACATAGCAAGCAGTTTCAGAGGTTTTCACAGGGAGACAGCAAACGCCAAACGCTGATGCTGCGGATTTCCGGATTAGTCGCCTTAAACCAAACGTCATTCTCCCGTTTTTGAAGAGCATTGCTGATTGGTAGACGATATTCCTGACGCCTTGAGCTGAAGGAGTAATGGAAGAGACTGAAAGATGTACCCCTTCACGGGTTATAGGCACTACAATCTGAAACCGCGCGACCACTATTTATTTATTTACATGTCAAGTTCCGTAGGACCAAATTGAGGAGCAAATCTCCAAGGTCATGGAACGTGTCGGTACATGAACTTAAAACATAAAAGTAATAACAGATAAAAATAAGTGTTCATGAACCTACAAGAAAATCAGTCCATAAGTTTAAGCAAACACTATCAGCAATACGAGTATAATGAGAATCAGCTTAATTTTTCAAGGAACTCCTCGTCAGAATAGACGTAGCGACCCATGAGGAAACTCTTCAGTTTCGATTTGAAAGCACATGGATTACTGCTAAGATTTTTGAATTCGAGTGGCAGTTTATTGAAAATGGATGCAGCGGTATACTGCACATCTTTTTGCACAAGAGTTAAGGAAGTCCGATCCAAATGGAGGTTTGATTTCTGGAAAGAGTTACCCCAAAACATAATACCATACGACATAAGTGAATGAAAATAAGCGAAGTAGACTAATTTACGTGTCGAAGTATCACTCACTTTCGATACCGTTCGAATAGTGAAAATGGCAGTATTAAATCTTTGAACAAGATCCTGAACGTGGGCTTTTCACGACAGCTAAGGTCGCAGGTTCGAATCCTGCCTCGGGCATGGATGTTTGTGACGTCCTCCGGTTAGTTACGTTTAAATACACTCCTGGAAATGGAAAAAAGAACACATTGACACCGGTGTGTCAGACCCACCATACTTGCTCCGGACACTGCGAGAGGGCTGTACAAGCAATGATCACACGCACGGCACAGCGGACACACCAGGAACCGCGGTGTTGGCCGTCGAATGGCGCTAGCTGCGCAGCATTTGTGCACCGCCGCCGTCAGTGTCAGCCAGTTTGCCGTGGCATACGGAGCTCCATCGCAGTCTTTAACACTGGTAGCATGGCGCGACAGCGTGGACGTGAACCGTATGTGCAGTTGACGGACTTTGAGCGAGGGCGTATAGTGGGCATGCGGGTGGCCGGGTGGACGTACCGCCGAGTTGCTCAACACGTGGGGCGTGAGGTCTCCACAGTACATCGATGTTGTCGCCAGTGGTCGGCGGAAGGTGCACGTGCCCGTCGACCTGGGACCGGACCGCAGCGACGCACGGATGCACGCCAAGACCGTAGGATCCTACGCAGTGCCGTAGGGGACCGCACCGCCACTTCCCAGCAAATTAGGGACACTGTTGCTCCTGGGGTATCGCCGAGGACCATTCGCAACCGTCTCCATGAAGCTGGGCTACGGTCCCGCACACCGTTAGGCCGTCTTCTGCTCACGCCCCAACATCGTGCAGCCCGCCTCCAGTGGTGTGGCGACAGGCGTGAATGGAGGGACGAATGGAGACGTGTCGTCTTCAGTGATGAGAGTCGCTTCTGCCTTGGTGCCAATGATGGTCGTATGCGTGTTTGGCGCCGTGCAGGTGAGCGCCACGATCAGGACTGCATACGACCGAGGCACACAGGGCCGACACCCGGCATCATGGTGTGGGGAGCGATCTCCTACACTGGCCGTACACCACTGGTGATCGTCGAGGGGACACTGAATAGTGCACGGTACATCCAAACCGTCATCGAACCCATCGTTCTACCATTCCTAGACCGGCAAGGGAACTTGCTGTTCCAACAGGACAATGCACGTCCGCATGTATCCCGTGCCACCCAACGTGCTCTAGAAGGTGTAAGTCAACTACCCTGGCCAGCAAGATCTCCGGATCTGTCCCCCGTTGAGCATGTTTGGGACTGGATGAAGCGTCGTCTCACGCGGTCTGCACGTCCAGCACGAACGCTGGTCCAACTGAGGCGCCAGGTGGAAATGGCATGGCAAGCCGTTCCACAGGACTACATCCAGCATCTCTACGATCGTCTCCATGGGAGAATAGCAGCCTGCATTGCTGCGAAAGGTGGATATACACTGTACTAGTGCCGACATTGTGCATGCTCTGTTGCCTGTGTCTATGTGCCTGTGGTTCTGTCAGTGTGATCATGTGATGTATCTGACCCCAGGAATGTGTCAATAAAGTTTCCCCTTCCTGGGACAATGAATTCACGGTGTTCTTATTTCAATTTCCAGGAGTGTAGTTCTAATTTCTAGTTGACTGATGGTCTTATAAGTTAAGTCCCATAGTGCTCAGAGCCATTTTTTCTACTTATAGAGTTGTATGTGTGGTCCAATAGACTGTAGAATCCCTCTTTCATGCCACTATCCTTAGCTTCTGTTGGTGCATGTGCGTCCAGAAATTTGCTATCGGACCACTGAGTCCAAACTGTGTTGTACGATATTCGATTATTGCCATGTTTGAATTCCTTTATAGAGTCATTTATTGATTTATGACTTTAGAATCCAGTTCCTAGTTTACAGCGTTGAACGCAGCTCCATACATTACAGTCCCATCTCCTATTTTTAGTGAGCCAGTTCCTTTCAGTCTTACTTCTTGGAGAGCTACCAGTTATACCCTGTATCTCTATAGTTCATTTATTAGTATTTGGGCACTTCAGGGGTGGTATAGACTTTTGATGTTCCAAGAACCAAAAGAGAAATCCTTGTAGCTTCCCCAACTTTTGTTACAGTATATTCTGTCCTGTTTCCAAGGCATGCATTGAGTATACCGTCTCTGGTCAGCATTTTTACATGAGTGGGTTAGTAGCCCTCAGAACAACCCCCAACCTGGAGGACCAGGAGTCTTTATTTTGGGCCACTCTGCCCGTAGAATAGTTGCCTTCACCACGACACCACGACTTGACTACCCTGCACATACTAGTTTTGGTCCACTCTGGATATTTTATTTCGCCGGAACCTTCCATATCTGGGGAGCTTTCCGCTGTCCGCCACTGGGGGAGGTGCCTGATGGGGGACTAGCAAATACCACATATATACACATATAGCCCGTGTGGGTTTTGCTAGTCCCCCACCGGGAACCTCCTTGTCTCTTCAGCCAAGGAAACGTAGACCTGCCTAACATCGTGCAGGGTCCCCGAGAGCCATAACACGACGTGCCATGGAGTCGACTAATGTTTGAAGTAGTGCTTCAAGGAACTGACACCGTCAATCCTGCAGGGCTGTCCATGAATCCGTAAGAGCACGAAGGGGTGGATATCTCTTGTGAACAGCACGTTGCAAGGCATCGCAGATATGCTCAATAATGTTCATTACTGTGGAGTTAGGTGGGCAGCGGAAGTGTTTAAACTCAGAAGAGTGTTCCTGGAGCCACTCTGTATCAATTTTGGACCTGTGGGTTGTCGCATTGTCCTACTGGAATTGCCAAAGTCCGTCGGAATGCACAGTGGACGTGAATGGACGCAGGTGATCAGACATGATGCTTACGTATGTGTCACCTGTCATAGTCGTATCTAGAAGTATCAGAGTTTCCACATCACTCCAATTGACCCACACCATTGCAGAAACTCCACCAGTTTTAACAGTCTGCTGCTGACCTGCAAAGTCCATGGATACATGAGGTGGTCTTCAAAGCCGTACATATCCGTCGGCTCAATACAATTTGAAACGAAACCCGTCCGACCAGGCAGTATGTTTCCAGTCATCAACAGTCCAATGTCGGTGTTTACGGGCGCAGACGAGGCGTATAGCTTTGTGTTGTGTAGTCATCAAGGGTACACGAGTGGGCCTTCGCCTCCGAAGGCCCATATCGATGATGTTTCGTTGAGTGGTTCGCATGCTTACACTTTTTGATGACCCAGCATTGAAAATTGCAGCAATTTGTAAAAGTGTTGCACTTCCGTCACGTTGAACGATTCTCTTCAGTCGTCGTCGGTCCCCTTCTTGCAGGTCTTTTTCCGGCCGCAGTGTAAGATAGAGAGAGAAAGAGAGAGAGAGAAAGAGAGAGAGAGAGAGAAGTGATTGTCGGAATACCCAGATCAAAGCTACCACGCTTGGATTCTGAAAATACTATCCCTACGAGAACAAAACTCATTAGTGAAACGAAATATGCGGAGGAATCTAGTTTCTTCATTTTAAAATCGCCTATTCCAGTAATCAAACGCACTGCAAATATAGCTAAAACAAGGCGCTTCTTTAATTCCAACTCTTAGGTTTTCCAATTGATGCTATGATCCGTCAGTAGCCTCACAAACTAGACAGTTCTATTCTCGTATTTAATTTTAATAGCCTGCGGAGCTCTGTTTAAATCCATTTGTCTCGAACTATATGTTGATGTTTTCGTATACTGCATTAGCTGCCTTGTCAGTAAAGGTATTGGTATATTTTTTTATTTCATTACTTGCATCTCCCGTAAAACGTACAATACTTACATTTTCTGCAGCTACAACTGGGAAACAGTTTACGCATATCTGAAACAGTCGACCCAGACTCGAGTCTTATACATCAAGTCTCACCGCTTCCAATATAGAGTGCCTATAGTTACGTTACTGACATGAAAATGTAACACAGTGCTTCCAGTCACTGAGATATGACAAAAACCTGCTGTGCCTACTACTTCATAATATTTTAACTTCTTCATTAGGATATCATGGTTATCACAGTCAAAAGCCTTAGACCAATCAGAAAATATTACCAGTGGTATTACTTTCAGATTTTATGATTCTGGTATATCAGTTGTGAAGATAAATATGGCCTTGAGAGTTGTCATTAATAACATGGAAATGGTTCCCATTCAATGCCATAGACACCACTGATTTCGAACACACCGTTTAGTATTTAATAAGTATAGACATTCATCTTTTTATTATTTATAACATAGTTGCCGATGACATTGTAATTCTGTCAGGGACAGCAAAGGACTTGGAAGAGCAGTTGAACGGAATGGACAGCGTCTTGAAAGGAGGGTATGAGATGAACATCAACAAAAGCAAAACGAGGATAATGGAATGTAGTCGAATTAAAACGGATGATGCTGTGGAATTAGATTAGGAAATGAGACACTTAAAGTAGTAAAGGAGTTTTGCTATTTGGAGAGCAAAATAACTGATTATGGTCGAAGTAGGGAGGATATAAAATGTAGACTGGCAATGGCAAGGAATGCGTTTCAGAAGAAGAGAGTATAGATTTAAGTGCCAGGAAGTCGTTTCTGAAAGTATTTGTATGGAGTGTAGCCATGTATGGAAGTGAAATTTGCACGATAAATACACTCCTGGAAATTGAAATAAGAACACCGTGAATTCATTGTCCCAGGAAGGGGAAATTTTATTGACACATTCCTGGGGTCAGATACATCACATGATCACACTGACAGAACCACAGGCACATAGACACAGGCAACAGAGCATGCACAATGTCGGCACTAGTACAGTGTATATCCACATTTCGCAGCAATGCAGGCTGCTATTCTCCCATGGAGACGATCGTAGAGATGCTGGATGTAGTCCTGTGGAACGGCTTGCCATGCCATTTCCACCTGGCGCCTCAGTTGGACCAGCGTTCGTGCTGGACGTGCAGACCGCGTGAGACGACGCTTCATCCAGTCCCAAACATGCTCAATGGGGGATAGATCCGGAGATCTTGCTGGCCAGGGTAGTTGACTTACACCTTCTAGAGCACGTTGGGTGGCACGGGATACATGCAGACGTGCATTGTCCTGTTGGAACAGCAAGTTCCCTTGCCGGTCTAGGAATGGTAGAACGATGGGTTCGATGTCGGTTTGGATGTACCGTGCACTATTCAGTGTCCCCTCGACGATCACCAGTGGTGTACGGCCAGTGTAGGAGATCGCTCCCCACACCATGATGCCGGGTGTTGGCCCTGTGTGCCACGGTCGTATGCAGTCCTGATTGTGGCGCTCACCTGCACGGCGCCAAACACGCATACGACCATCATTGGCACCAAGGCAGAAGCGACTCTCATCGCTGAAGACGAAACGTCTCCATTCGTCCCTCCATTCACGCCTGTCGCGACACCACTGGAGGCGGGCTGCACGATGTTGGGGCGTGAGCGGAAGACGGCCTAACGGTGTGCGGGACCGTAGCCCAGCTTCATGGAGACGGTTGCGAATGGTCCTCGCCGATACCCCAGGAGCAACAGTGTCCCTAATTTGCTGGGAAGTGGCGGTTCGGTCCCCTACGGCACTGCGTAGGATCCTACGGTCTTGGCGTGCATCCGTGCGTCGCTGCGGTCCGGTCCCAGGTCGACGGGCACGTGCACCTTCCGCCGACCACTGGCGACAACATCGATGTACTGTGGAGACCTCACGCCCCACGTGTTGAGCAATTCGGCGGTACGTCCACCCGGCCTCCCGCACGCCCACTATACGCCCTCGCTCAAAGTCCGTCAACTGCACATACGGTTCACGTCCACGCTGTCGCGGCATGCTACCAGTGTTAAAGACTGCGATGGAGCTCCGTATGCCATGGCAAACTGGCTGACACTGACGGCGGCGGTGCACAAATGCTGCGCAGCTAGCGCCATTCGACGGCCAACACCGCGGTTCCTGGTGTGTCCGCTGTGCCGTGCGTGTGATCATTGCTTGTACAGCCCTCTCGCAGTGTCCGGAGCAAGTATGGTGGGTCTGACACACCGGTGTCAATGTGTTCTTTTTTCCATTTCCAGGAGTGTAGTTTGGACATGAAGAGAATAGAAGCTTTCGAAATGTGGTGCTACAGAAGAATGCTGAAGATTAGATGGGTAGATCACATAACTAATGAGGAGGTATTGAATAGAATTGGGGAGGAGTTTGTGGCACATCTTGACAAGAAGAAGAGACCGGTTGGTAGGACATGTTCTGAGGCATCAAGGGATCACAAATTTAGCATTGGAGGGTAGCGTGGAGGGTAAAAATCATAGAGGGAGACCAAGAGATGAATACACTAAACATATTCAGAAGGATGTAGGTTGCAGTAGGTACTAGGAGATGAAGAAGCTTGCACAGGATATAGAAGCATGGAGAGCTACATCAAACCAGTCTCAGGACTGAAGATCACAACAACAACAACAACAACAACAACACAGTTTTTGAAAACACTTTATGAACATCAGTGCCATAAAATTCTGTTTCTAGAATCTTTCTTGGTATGCTGAATGGAAGTAGTTGTGTATTGGTACACCACACCAATAAGCTATCGGCAGGAGTGTATCAAATTTTCTTGTTTCCCTTCTTCACTTTGTGGGTCAGGCAGATGTCAAGTCCCATTTCATATCGTTTCTCGCTATCGATTTTTGAATCTGCTTAAATCGCTTGTTCGAAATGCTGCATGAAGAGTGGCTGCTTTTTAGTTTCAAGTTCTTACCGCTACAAGAGTCAAATTAAGTTGTTAATTATATTTTACTAAGACCAGGCTGAGAAAACCATTAAAAATCGGTTTTAAAAGGGGTCAGTAACCTCTTCATACCTTCATTTTCTCGATGGCCCTATCTTCCCCTGAATCATCAATCATTCTCTTGCCAGTTACGTCGCCACGCATCCATCATGACTGGTGAAAACACAACTAACCTGAAATGTTATTTGTAGTTTTTATGCATCACTCTAAGTGTTTATGTATTTGTTTATTTTATTTATTTACACGTCAAGTTCCGTAGGACCAAATTGAGGAGCAAATCTCCAAAGTCATGGAACGTGTCAGTACATGAACTTACAACATAAAAGTAATAACAGATAAAAATAAATGTTCATGAACCTGCAAGAAAATCAGTCCATAAGTTTAAGCAAACGCTATCAGCTATACAATGAGAATCAGCTCAATTTTCCAAGGAACTCCTCGACAGAATAGGAGTAGTGCCCCATGAGGAAACTCTTCAGTTTCAATTTGAAAGCGCGTGGATTACTGCTAAGATTTTTGAATTCGAGTGGCAGCTTATTGAAAATGGATGCAGCAGTATACTGCACACCTTTTTTGCACAGGAGTTAAGGAAGTCCGATCCAAATGGAGGTTTGATTTCTGCCGAGTATTAACCGAGTGAAAGCTGCTTATTGTTGGAAATAAACTAATATTGCTAACAAGAAACGACAATAAGGAATATACATATTGAGAGGCCAATGTCAAAATACCCAGACTCGTGAACAGAGGTCGACAAGAGGTTCGTGAACTCACATATTGCCCGAACCGCCCATTTCTGAGCCAAAAATATCCTTCTAGAATGGGAAGAGTTACCCCAAAACATAATACCATACGACATAAGTGAATGAAAATAAGCAAAGTAGACTAATTTACGTGTCGAAGTATCACTCACTTTCGATACCGTTCGAATAGTGAAAATGGCAGTATTAAGTCCTTGAACAAGATCCTGAACGTGGGCTTTCCACGACAGCTTACTATCTATCAGAACACCTAGGAATTTGAACTGTTCAGTTTCACTAATCATATGCCCGTTCTGTGAGATTAAAACGTCAGGTTTTGTTGAATTGTGTGTCAGAAACTGTAAAAACTGAGTCTTACTGTGATTTAACGTTAGTTTATTTTCTACAAGCCATGAACTGAGGTCATGTACTGCACTACTTGAAACCGAGTCAATGTTGCACACAACATCCTTTACTACCAAGCTAGTGTCATCATCAAACAGAAATATTTTGGAGTTACCCATAATACTAGAAGGCATATCATTTATATAAATGAGGAACAGGAGCGGCCCCAACACTGATCCCTGGAGCACCCCCCACTTGACAGTACCCCACTCAGATCCCACATCACAGCCGTTATCAACATTGTGAATAATGACCTCTTGCTGCTTGTTGCTAAAGTAAGAGGTGAACCAATTGTGAGTTACTCTCCTTATTCGGTAATGGTCCTACTTCTGGAGCAATATTGTGAGATCAACACAGTCAAATGCCTTTGTTAAATCAAAAAATACGCCAAGCGTTCTAAACTTTTTGTTTAGCCCATCCAGTACCTCACAGAGAAAAGAGAATATAGCATTTTCAGTTGTCAAACGACTTCTAAAGCCGAACTGTACATTCGATAGCAAATCGTGTGATATAAAATGATCAATTAACCTTACATACACAGCCTTTTCGATAACTTTTGCAAACACTAATGGCATAGAAATAGGTCTAAAATTATCTACATTATCCCTTTCTCCCTTTTTATAAAGCGGCTTTACTACTGAGTACTTTAATCGCTCAGGAAACTGACCATACCTAAAGGAAAATTACAAATATGGCTAAATAGAAGGCTAACATGTGCAGCACAGTACTTTAATATTCTACTAGACACTCCATCATAACCATGAGAGTCCTTAGTCTTCAGTGATTTGATTATTGACTCAATCTCCCTCTTGTCTGTATCACAGAGGAGTATTTCAGACGACAATCTCGGAAAAGCATTTGCTAAAAAATTTATATGATTTCCTGTAGAAACTAAATTTTTATTTAATTCACCTGCAATGCTCAGAAAATGGTTGTTAAATACTGTACATGTATCTGATTTATCAGTAACAGAAATATTATTACTGCGAACTGACTTTATGTCATCAACCTTGTGCTGCTGACCAGACACTTCCTTCACAACTGACCATATGGCTTTAATTTTATCCTGTGAATTAGCTATTCTATTTGCATACCACATACTTTTTGCTTGCTAATAACATTTTTAAGCACCTTACAATACTGTTTTTAATGGGCTACTGTAGCTTGATTGTGACTACTTCTAACATTTTGATATAATTCCCGCTTTGTTCTACATGATATCCTTATCCCACTAGACAGCCAACCGGGCTGTCCATTACTGCTAGTACCCCGTTTAGAATGTTCTACTGGAAAGCAACTCTCAAATAGCATGAGAAATGTGTTATGGAAAACATTGTATTTATCATCTATATTATCGGCACTATAAACATCTTGCCACTCTTGTTCCTTGACAAGTTTTGAAAAACTCTCTATTGCTGTTGGATTAACTTTCCTACGTAGTTTGTAATTAAATACGACATTGGTTTGAGTACAAATACCTTTTAGTGTTAAAATTTGTGCATCATGGTCTGAACGGCCATTCACCCTTTTACTAACAGAATGCCCATCTAGTAATGAAGAATGAATAAAAATATTGTCTATGACTGTGCTACTGTTCCCCTGCACCCTAGTTGGAAAAAAAACACAGTTTGCATCAGATCATATGACTTTAGGAGATCTACCAACATCCTTTTTCTTACACAATCATGTACAAAACTAATATTGAAGTCACCACATATAACTACTTTCTGGTACTTCCTATAAAGTGAATCAAGAACCCACTCTAGCTTAAGCAAAAATGCTCTGAAGTCGGAGTTAGGGGACCTACAAACAACAGCAATTAGAAGTTTAGTTTCACTAAATTCAACTAATGCTGTACAACTTTCAAATATCTGTTCAGTGCAGTGTCGTGATACGTCTATGGACTCAAATGAAATACTGTTTTTTACGTACAGAGCCACTCCACCACCCCGCAAGGAACTCCTCGAGAAACAGCCAGCTAATCTGTAGCCTGGTAAAGGAAGCCTCTGAATTATCAAATTATTTAAGTGGTGCTCAGATATACCAATAATTTCAGAGTTAACATCTATTAGCAGTTCACTAACTTTATCTCTAATACCTCTTATATTTTGATGTGTGCACAGTACGTGTGTGAAACACAACTTTCCTGGAATTCGGTGTCACTCTTTGGATCTTACTACGTCCTGCCCCAGACTCTGCAGCGATGAAAGATGGAAGACAGACCGGCATCCATCGGTCGCTTGCAACTCCGCAAACTGCTGTAACGGACGCGGCTGCTTGAGTTCTCAGCAGCACTTGGCTCCCGACCACAAAACGATAGAAGCGCAGCGAAGCGAGGGAGAAGAATCGGCGTTTCATATATTCCGGATAGGGTCTGCGGCATTATCATACTGCTTGTGCAGCTGATCGATGTCGCTACTTTGCAGTAGATATGAAAGGAGACAGCAGATTATTATAATATCGCATAACACAGCGTCTCTGGAGCTTTGGTTCCCTACTCCCACAGCAAGACGGAAGTTATACGTCCATATATCGAGAGTTTCAGTAACATACTCGTATCAGCTACTTCTTTAGTAAAAAACTAGCCAAGTGCCAATAGGACTCACGCACTAAGGATTCCGTACGACTTAATTGTGTATACAGACAGTTTATCCATTCCTGTAATCGAGAATGTAGATGATGTTTGCCTGTTATTGACAATGATACTCGCTACATATACCGATCCCTTGGATTCCAAGACTTCAGAGAATGCTTTTAATTTCAGGTTTGGTGTCGGATAACAAGTGACAAAAGATACATTTTGTCGTGCAGTATAGCAACATATTAAAAATATCTTAATTTTCTCCTTACTTATACTGTGGATGTTTTGTGTACAGCCAAATTTCATGGTTCTAGATCAATTTTTTGAAGTGCGATAAAGATTTTCATCAGTAAGTTTCCCAATATCAAGATATGTACATAAATTGTCATATCTTTTGACTGTTTTGAGTTACAACCATCAGTTTTTTACATCGCCAAGGCGTCATAGACCTTACTGACATAAATTTCAACTTCGTATCTGTTCCTGAGAAAAGAGGTCAGATGGACAGACAAATAGACGAACAACGAGGCTGTCCTATAAGGGTTCCTTTGTTACTGACTGAGGTACGGAACGCTAAGATTAGACTGTCTTATAAGAATCCCAGCGTTCTACTGTAATGACAGTGACCTGGGAACGCAAAACATAATACGTTAAGAGAACGACGATTTCTGGTTAGACACCATTTCCCCGAACACATAAGGTGAAGGCAAGACAGTGTCTTGACCAAGACCTCTATGAAGCTTTCCTCCGTAGATCACGTTAGTGCTCTGTCGTAATGTCGATGGAGCGTTAACTCAGGACCTCCGTTCTTCCTACGAAAGTTTTATTTAGTATGATCCCATACGTATAGTAATAATATTATTGACAATCACACAGAATGAGCAAAGAGTAACGGGAAAGTTTGTCGAGTCTGAAGATGTGTCCGGACGCCGCCCATGATGGTAGTGTAGACAGTATTTCCGAGCAGTGTGGTAGAGACAGGTGAAGCGGAACGTTGTTAGTTAATTTTCATAGGACGTGTGATGACATTAGGTGGAAGATGCAATGATCTTAACACACCGAAGCTTACACAAGAATTCGCCTTTCCAAGGTCAACAGGCTTTAGTGTGTGTCTTCACTATGACAAAGAATACGTTTACGCATACGTAAACCGCCTCAGAAGACAACAAAAACTGTCTGAGAAGTGGCGGACATCGCGTCGCCTCCTCAAACCCACACAGGGCTATCGACGTTTCGAATTAGTGGCGTCAAGAGCGCATTTCTACTAAGACTGCATAAAAAAATGTACAGCATAAACGTTTCAGCAACCGACAACCGACATCACATCCAGTGCCTTTCCATCACTTCTAGACACTCAGTGCATGATTTATTCCACTCACGTTCCGTTATTCACTTCAGTGCAATGCTGTGCAATTGCAGAAATTTCTTCATCAAATTTAGCCCCATGTTTGATACTAGCAGAGTTATTTTGTCCAGTGCCGCTCTCTTTGCCTGTAAGAGTCAGCTTATTATGTCTTCCTTGGCTCATCCGTCGTCGAATACTTTGCTTCCGAGGTAGCAGAATTCCTTAAATTCGTCTACTTCGTGAATCCCAACTTTGCTGTTAAGGTTAACGCTACTCTCATGTCAGCTATTCTTAATTACGCTCGTGCGGTTCTTTCTCAAACCATATTCCGTACTCATCAGACTTTTCAGTCGATTCAGCTGTCTCTATACACTGAGGTGACAAAAGTCATGAAATAGCGATATGCACGTATACAGACTGCGGCGGTATCGCGTACAAAACGCATAAAAGGGCAGTGCATTGGCGGAGTTGTCATTTGTACTCAGGTGATTCACGTGGCCACAAGACGGGAATTAACAGACTTTGAACGCGGAGTGGTAATTGGAGATAGACGCATGGGACATTCCATTCCGTATATCATTGGGTAACTCAATCTTCCGATATCCACAGTGTCAAGAGGATTCTGAAAATATCAAATTTCAGGTACACACTGCCCTGATAGCCTTCACTTAACGTCCAAGAGCAGCGACGTTTGCTTAGAGTTGCCACTACTAACAGACATATAACACAGCTTGAAAAAACCGCATAAATGAATGTGAGATGTGCAACGAACGTATCCTTTATTGACAGCGCGAGGAAATCTAGTGTCGATGGGCTATGGCAGTACACAACCGACGCCAAGTGCCTGTACTAACATCACGACATGGCTTGCAGCGCCTCTACTGGGCTCATGAACATCTTGATTTGGCCCTAGACTACTGAGAAAACATGCCCTGGTCAAATGCTTCTCGATTCGAGTTGGTAAGTGGTGATAGTATGGGTCGCGTATAGCGTAGACCGCAAGAAGCCATAGATCCAAGTTGACAATAAGGCACTGTACAAAATGATGGTGGCTCCATAATGGTGTGGCCTCTGTTGACGTGGAATGGACTGGGTCTTTTAGTCAAACTGAATCGAGTTTCAACTGGAAATGGTTATGTTCGGATACATTTGCAGTCATTTATGGACTTCATGTTCCCAAACAATGACGTAATTTTTATGGATGATAATGCACCGTGTCGTTCGGCTGCAGTTGTCTGCGATTGGTTTCAAGAAAATTCTAGACATTTCAATCAGATGATTTGGCAACCCTCATGAATCCCATCGGACATTTACGGTATATAATCGAGTGGTCAACTTCTGCACAAAGTCCTGAACCGGCAACAATTTCACTGCCGCGCGGGACTAGCCGAACGGTCTAGGGCGCTGCAGTCATGGACTGTGCGGCTGGTCCCGGCGGAGGTTCCAGTCCTCCTCGGGCATGGGTGTGTGTGTTTGTCCTTAGGATAATTTAGATTAAGTAGTGTGTAAGCTTAGGGACTGATGACCTTAGCAGTTAAGTCCTATAAGAGGTTTCTTTTTTTTTTTTAAATTACAGTGGCACACACACACACACTTTCTAGCAGATCCACATTTTAGAGGGCGTATCTACATTGTACGTGACTGAAAAAAGTACATTTCTAATACACAGGTATAGTAGTGTTATTTAATAATAATTAGGTTGTTTCTTCATTGTACATGTCATTCACGTTACTTTGAAGGTATTCTCAACTGAATAATTTGCCTTGTTTTTAAACTATACCTCTCACACAAACTCAGATTTATATAGAATGAAGATTTTTACTGGCTGTAGTAATTTATTAAATATCTTAAAGGCTTAAGTGTTAGTGACTATTATCTTCAGTGACAGCCTTGAAAACGGTACATCTAGCACGCTTTTGAAACGCAGATTCATCCTCAGAGTAAATTTCTCTACATATTCTTTGACATATATTAAACATTTGAGTACATATGGATACTTCGTAATGTCATTATATCGAGTTAGCTGAAATATTTCATAGAAGATTCTCCAGGATGAAATCCGTTGAAACGATCTCGTTGCATTTCCCTGTCATCTGAAGACTCAGTTTGTACCTGGTGAATTTTCCCATAACAGAGTCCCGCACTGCAACTGTGACTGAAATAATACACAGTAACAACGAAACAGTTTTTTATGAATAGAATATCTTAGTTTATAAAGTAGAAAAATCACATGCCCAAGATTACCAGTCACATATTTTGTATGCTCTTCGCATGAGATTCTTTGTCTGATATAGACCCACCAGTTGGACATTTTGTTTCTCTTCTTCACGTACCTTTAGATTAAAACAAACTTCCTCTGTTTTCTTTATTCTGTTTACACGTAGTCGGTTAGGTTAACACCTCTGGTTACTTTCTATTCTCTATGACTACATGCATATTCTCATCCCGATGAAATCATAGTCACATCTTCAGCACACATCTCATTTTAGCAGGTCAGTTTGAGAAATCTAGAACATGATAGTATTCTAGCTTTTTCTCATAATCTGAGTGCTACAGAATCAAATGACTGACTTACGTCTGTAAATGGAGTCAGTGACAGTCAGCCTTGTGTTCAAGGGCAACATTCCTAAAGTGTGAGAGACATTACATCCCGTTCACAGGGGGAAGGCACTGAACTTAATTGCATCCTATTATGGCGCAGGTGCATCACATTTTAACTGTGGGTGGCGGTCGTTAGTGAAACATTCCTTAAGTTCATTGCCATGTAATTATTGGTAATGATGTCGACGGCAACCGCCATAGTTCCCCGGTGTCTCGTTATTTTTGCACTGACGGCAAAATACTGCAGTGATAGTCTAAATACAACCTTACGTCGTGCTGCGCTGTTTGTCGGTATAGTACTCCCAACAACGGTTGACCACGTGAGGTTCCTACGTGGCTATTTTCTTGGTTGCAAAAGAGAAAGCTGAATTGTACAGCAACATGTCGATCTGTGCACTGTTTTTCCCACGGTGTCGAAGCACTGATTACGGTGTTAGACTTATATCCTGAAGGATCGAGCTTCAGTTTATCGTAAAAACATTTTGATTTAGTTTGAACAAGCTTAGAGTGTGTTGTCACATACAGCCTGACCTCTGTCACTTCTCATCTCGAATATAATAGATAGAGAAAACTTCCTTTTTTTGTAACGTGAGTCTTATACTTGAAAGATATTAACTTCAGAAACACATAGCAATGCTTGTGAAAGAAGATGAGTCTCTTGGTTGTAAATGCAAGACTAAAATAGATTACTAAGGTTGTTACATGGAAACTAGTACCATGATGTGTATGTGAAGGTGAGACACCTTATCCCACCAGAGGTCTGAGTCCTCCCTCGGGCATATGTGTGTGTATAGTTCTTAGCATAAATTAGTTTAAGTAGTGTGTAAGTCTAGAGACCGATGACCTAAGCAGTTTGATCCCTTAGGAATTCACACACACATTTGAGACAAATTAGGTGAGTCAAGAAATGCAATTAGGAGCACACAGGTTTATGACAAAGCTATTGTAGATCTAGCATGTGTTTTTAATTTTTTTCAACACACCTATAAGTGTAGTTAACCATTTTTTATAAATATTTTAAGATCTGATTGTAGATTTTTTCTCCTTTTTGCATTGTAGTTTCTGTTGTTGGTCATGTATGGAAAAAAATGTGACGACTAAAAGCGTCATATTGTGACAGTGTCTATAGTCAAAAGAACTGGGTAAATATTTCTTGTATCGACCACGTAAAAGAGACAGGTTCATTGGATTCACTAGAGGCTGAGCCGTATACCGTCACCGAAGATTTACAACACGCAGGCTATGGCGCAGCTGACAAGATAGTTTCTCCTGGTTGTGAGAAGGCTAAACACTGTATGCACTTGAATAGAAGATTCAACCGGGGTAAAACTGACTGATAAATATGTTCGTGGCTTGTGGGTGCCACACCAGTCAGAGTCTCAGAGTTTCAGCCTACACAAGGCTGTTGCTCAAGACTGAATTGAGCGATAAAATAGACTGAAAAGTCAATCGATTGTAACTCCACACATGTGTTAATTACACAAGGTTCTGCAATGATACTGCAAACTAAATTGTAAATAAAGTTGCAAAACGAACAAATAAATAAACCGTATAGGTTGCTGCCAGTAATAACAAAAACTATTTTCGCCAAAAACTAAGGTTAGTAATAAAATTTAGTATTTTGTATGATAGTGCGAATCGAAACTAAACAGAATCAGTCATAAATGGTCATAAAACAATGTAACTCGAAAGTTAATTATTAATTTAAATAAATTAATCTTGTAGCAGTCTAGAGTGGACATCTTGATCGTTTGACCAAACCTGTTGGTTATCTTTTCATCTATGTACCTAGACTGACGACTTACGTGTGTCTCAAAAACGTAACTGCAGCTAAAATAGTAAACTTCCTGATAGTAAAATTACTCACCGTCAGAAAAGACCTCGGAAAGGCCAACGGTATCGACCGACCACCATGTCATTCTCAGCCGATAAGCGTTACTGGATGCGGTCATGAGGGGGGGGGGGGGGGGGGGGGGTTGGCCCTTCGGTGTTCTGATTGGAACCGGTGTTACCACTGCGGCAAGACCGTTGGATGAAGAATCACAGATTGCTACTAAAAAAAATTTCCGCTTAACAGTTTTGAAAAATGTACCTTACGATATTACCGAGTTGTCGTTACTGTATATCATTTGATATATCTGCAGCAATACAAACACAATCCGAACTTTCGTGGTAGATGAAAATTGTGTACCGGACCAGGATTCGAAACTGGGACCTTTGCCTTTCACAAGTAAACGCTCACGGACTGAGCCATAGAAGCATTACTCGCGCTAGATTCTCACTGCTTCACTCCCAACAGTACCTCTCCCACAACTTATAACCTTTACAGGCGTTCTTCTACATACTTTGCGGTACTAGTACTCCAGTAACAAAGGATATTGAGGAGACGCGACTTAGCCGCAGCCTAGGAGACAATTTCCATAATAGATTTCCACTTTTCAGCGCTTTGTACACTGATCTAAGCGTCCTCGCAGATTCAAACGGTGCGCATGACCGGGGCTCGTAGTCGAGACCTTTCCCGTTCACGAGCATTTTCCCGGACTCTGGAAGGGATGACTGCCAGGAAGTTTAAAATCAGTGTACACTTCGCCCCTGAGCAAAAATTCATTCTGCCAACGTCACACTCCTTATCTGACTACAAAAATTTCCTTTACTTTAACGGATGTAAAATTACGAAAATTTACTCAGAAAAATTTTAGTAACACTTCGTGTATCAAAATTCTCCAGCACTGATAAAATCACAGATACAGGTGAACCGAAGAAATTAAAAAATGAAAAATGGGTAAATGTTAATTTAATAATTGTTTATCTAAAAGGAGTCAACTTTGCTTCCGCCTTTTCCCACCAATATTTGAGACTTTAATGAAACAACTTGTTTACACATGTGTCATTCAATGAATTTTCCATCGCTGGCCACTACTTTCTCCCATCTTTCCGGCAGTGTACGAATCCCGCGTCGAAAAAATTGTTCATCTTTTGAAGCGATCCACGAATCGATGCAATTTGTGACTTCTTCATGAGGTCGGAAGTTTGGTCAGCCAGGCCATGCACCATTGATCTAAACAAGTGATAGTCAGAGGGAGCAACATCTGGAGAATACAGTGGGTGGGGTAGGACTCCTCATTTTAACGTTTCCGAGTACGTTTTGACCTCTTTTGCAACGTGGGTTCGAGCGTTGTCGTGCTGCAAAATCACTTTATCGGGCTTCTCGCTGTATTGCGGCCGTTTTTTCTTTTAATGCACTGCTCAAACAAATTAATTGCGTTAGATAGCGAGCACCTGTGATTGTTTCACTTCCTTTAGTGCCTCATAGCACTCGACACCAAGCTGGTCCACCTAATGCAGAGTATGATCTTGGAGCCGTGAATATTCGGTTTGGCCGTCGACGTGGAAGCATGGCCGGGATATCCCCATGATTTTTTCCTTTTAGGGTTATCGTAATGAACCCATTTTTGTCCCCGGTCACAATGCGATGCAGATATCCCTTCCGCTTTTGCCTCTGAAGCAACTGTTCCCAAGCACACAAACGCCGTTCTACGCGTGTAGGTTTCAGCTCACAAGTTCCTTCTTTCTGAATCATGCCTATAGCCCTGAGACGTTTTGAAATGGCTCGCTGTGTCACTCGCACTGATCGTGACAACTCTTCTTGAGTTTGACGCGAGTCTTCACTCAGCAATGTCTCCAATTCTGCATCTTCGAAAACATTCTCTCTTCCACCACTATGCCGATCTACGACTTTAAAATCAGCGTTCTTGAAACGTATAAAACACTAGCGACAGGTTCTTCTTACCATACGTACTTGAGAGCATTCGATGAGACTCAGCTGCTGTTTCCTTTATTTTGAAACAAAACCGTAACACCTCCCGCAAATGACGCGAATTAGCCTCGTAAACCGACATTTTAAATCAAGAACAACTTTATGATGCAGACACAAATCGACTAATTTTTGAATGAGGTTAGGTTTATCGAGGATCGAGCTAACTGCCTGACGTCTGCGATCTGCTTCTTGCGACCGCTACTTACCAGTGTCGCCACCTATAGGCAAAAGGCGGAAGCGAAGTTGTACACCTTGCATAAATAACACGACGTAAATCTCAGGAATTAATGAACTGCTTAATTTTGTAAGATATTGTACGACTATAGGTTGTTACAATTCAGCTTAATTCGACTACAAAATTACTTTTCAGCTCATTTACTTCAAGTTGTCTGACTGAAAACAGATATCGATAAAGTATAGGATTATAAATTCCATAGATAGTAAAGTCTCCCCAATGTACTATCCGAAGGTATCCTTCGAGTTCTCAGCGTTAACCTCCCTAAGCAGTGATGCAGAGGAATAATAGCACTGGCTTCTCAACATGGTACTCGTACATGGATATGGTATATAGCTTATTACTGTATGTCATGTCACAAGCATTACAGAAATTTGAAGTGGATAACTTGATGATGAAATAAAACATGTAATAACAAGTTTCAGCCAGTACAGTTTATACCAGAAACCTCCTAATGTCCACTCGTGAGGGCTGCCCAAATAGGCTCTATTCTTATTGTTCACACACACGTGATACTTTGTGTGTTTATGTGAGACTTTTAATCTTCCAGCACCATTTTGTATTTTCGAAATCTCATCCAGAGGTGTCCTGATCTTTCTTAAGAGTTGCCTGCATTATGAAGCTAGAATTACGTTGTTATTAAGTCAATTTTGAAGCTAGAATTACGAAAATCCATACCTGGTTTCTCCATCAGAAATAGTGTTCCATCACTTTTAGAAAGTTTATCCCTATGGGGGTGAAACAATGGGTGAAAAGTTTTTAGAAAATAAATTATTATTGAAAAACTACGGAAGTATTTTTAGAGCTACATCAATGAAAACTAGTATTTGACTTCTCAGTTATAAAAGAGAAATATCAGTAAAATTCAACTGTTAAGGAGATGAAATAGGGGATGGAGGTTTTTGTAAATATATTTAATTACGCAAGCACTTCTTAAGCTAAATCTATGAAAATTTGTATTTGGCTTCTCAGTTAGAAACATAAAAAAACACATTTCACTGTCATTGGATTGGATTGGATTGTTTGGGGGAGGAGACCAGACAGTGAGGTCATCGGTCTTATCTGATTAGGGAAGGACCGGGAAGGATGCCGGCCGTGCCCTCTCAAATGTACCATCCCGGCATTTGCCTGAAGCGATTTAGGGAAATCGCGGGAAACCTAAATCAGGATGACCGGACGCGGGATTGAACCGTCTTCCTCCCGAATGCGAGTCCAGTGTGCTAGCCACTACGTGTCATTGGAAATTCGACCACTAAGCGAGTGAAACATGTGGTGAAATTTCTTACGAAAATACTTGATTGTGGAAGCATTTTCAAAGCTAAATCCATGAAAATTTGTATTTGGCACCTGTATTAGAAATAAACAAATACGAGTTTCATTGTTTTTGGAAATTCAACATCCAGGGGGGTGAAATAGGCGATAAGAATTATTAAGAAAACATTTCGATGGGTTAAAAAATTTTTGAAACTAAATCATTGAATATTGGTATTTCATTTCTCGGTTGGCTATAAAGAAATATGCGTTAAGGGATGAAAGATTCTATGGAAATATCGCCACAAGATTGCAAATGGCATAATTAACAAAAACCAAGGACTATAGGTAACAGAGTCGCTTTTTGGTCAGAAGTGCAATCGGAAAAACCAAGCTCGTATGACCTTAATTAGCATAAGAAGTTTAGAAGGTGTAACAATTTTTGAGAAACATAAGAATAACAGAAAAAAAACTGTGCAGTCCACATGGTCTAAAAGAGCGAAGCAGCGGACGCTATGCTAGTCTTTCCTAAATCTTAACTGATCGTCGTCTAACAGATTCTCAGTTTTCTTTTCTATTCTTCTGTGTATTATTATTGTTAACAAAGTTCATATAGGATCTCTTAAGCTGGTTATACGATAATTTTCGCAGTTACCTGCCTCTGATATCTATGGGGCTGTGTGGCTGATATTCTTTCGAAAGTAGGATGGTGCGGCTCCAGTCTCAGATTGTACACACTAATAAAAATAATCATTTTGGTTGTATCTTCAGAAGGAATAATACCCATTCTACCCTGCGTGTTCCCGAATCTTCGAATGCTTTGTACACTTCGCCTCTAATACAAGATCCCCTATTTCTTCCAAAGTGAAAACTATTTGTTTTTCCATCACGTCAACAGACATTCCCCTCTCTTCATAGTCCTAAATGTAGTCCATACGCCTGTTCCCTCTTTCCTCTGCGTTTACCAGCGAATTTCCTTTAGCATTCCTAATAACGACTATTTACTCTTCTGCATCTGACACACACACACACACAGATATATATATATATATATATATATATATATATATATATATATATATATATATATATACGACCTGTATACCTTGTACTGTTTTTGCTGACGTTGATATTAATGAATTTGAAACAATTTAATTCTGAACCTTTATATTTTATGAAGTCAGCAGTGCATGTCAACTACGAGCTGGTAGTTGATGGCGGCAGACACAACTAAGGAAGCCAGTTCATACATGTTGGCCATTGATGGGACATTTTATACGATTGGAGTTCGGCCACTCGGCTTCAGTTACGGCCTGAAGATGGCGTACTCAGGCACCGAAACTAGTTGTAATACAATAATAATAATAATAAACATCAGTACGACGTCTGCGGGTGTTTCAGTTTATTACGTAAGTGGACGGCCGATGTCCCACAGACAATCAGTCGCAAGGATAGACATACAAAAACATTTGATATCTGTGTAGCCCTGTTTCATACTCATTTGAGTTCTATTACTTCTTCTAAAAATTCGGTCTTTCACGATTCTGATATTATTATATAGCTTTCCTCCTATCTGTCTCTATTCAGTACCTAGTCTTCGATGTGTTTATTTATAGCCCATAGTCTGTGCTTATTCTGTTCTACATGGTCTTTCATTCAGTGGCAAGATCTTAGTCATCGGCACATCAATGTTGTCATCCCTCTCCCTTTACTTTTATTTCTCTTCTACCACCATCGCTTTCTCACCCTACTCCCATCTAAAGAGGACAACAAATGCTTTTCTAGTTCCAGGTTTTGGTTTCAGGTTTTAACTGGCTACCGTATTATTACGATGTATTGTCACTTTAAATTAAACAACAAGTTTACTGTTACCAGTCACCGTGACTGCTAACAGTCAACTTGTTGTTTCATTTAATGTCAGTAACAGTCACGGTAAAGCCTAACCTAAAAATGTTCGCATTTAAAGTATTGTCACTTCTTTGTTAAAATTTTACCGCCAAGTCAGTGCTTATTAAAAGTCGATGTTGTGACGTTCACGGTCAAGCACAGTCACCCCTAACAGCCACCCAGTGGTATTTAACCAGGCGTTACCGGATAGTTCACAGACTGATTGTCTATGCAGAATGCTCGCTCTATTACGAGTATTATACGCTAATTGATCATTTTCCAGATACCGCTCTCTGCCACGACCCCTACAACAAGCAACACGGATTTTAGTTATTCCAAAAAGTCATTTCTCATACAATACTCGGAATTCGCGTAATCCTTTTTGTAGTTCGCCCGTTAACACTTCACGGCACTCCACGATCAATTTTATACAATTATTCCCCAACATAACAACAACTTATCAGAGCTCAGGTAAATGCGTCCGATTGTGATTCCAACTGGGCCCCGAATCCCTTCTATACTCCACAGAGTAACTCTACAAGTATACAAAATACGCGCAAATCTTCTCTTCTGATTGTGTGAGAAACCTCGTAGCCAATTCGCTAACAGAATTAAACCGTACTGTCTCGGATATTTTACTATGGAACAATCAGAATTATCTACGGAAGAATTTATTAAACGAACAATTTTTAAAATACCCATAAATAGCAAAATAATCTCCTCTTCACCTAGCCGAAATAATTTAGTACGTTTACCGTCTTCCCTGTGCCATTAACTGGTGAATTACAAATTTCCGGTGTGCCTATGACTGACTCACTCTGTACAGATGCAAATTCCCTCGCTACCAGATACACAGCTGATATATATATATCACTTCACAATCTCACCCTTCATTTACACTAATAATTATACTTATTAAATCAGCAATGACTAATGTAAGTCATAAATGTTAGGTCAGGTAACTATTGTTTATAAAAGTTCATTGATTTGTCTACCTGTGATTTCATTGCCTCCACGATAACGATAGCCATAACCCTTAGCAATTGCAGGGACACAAGAGCTACATCTGTCAAGAAAACTATGCCACATTCTCAACGGTGTGTAGGTGCTTGCTTGCGTAACGCTTGTGTAGATGCGATGTATGGCCATGCCACATCTTCACTTTTATTTCTCTTCTGAAGTTTTCTTTCACTTCCATCATTGCTTTCTTAACGTTAAACTTACATAATGATAGCAAAATTTTTCCAGACAGTAGCCGGTATTCAGTTTTCAGTTTTACACAACGCAGTACACTGAAGAACCAAAGAAACTGGAACACCTGCTTAATATCTTGTAGGGCACCCGCGAACGCGAAGAAGCGCTTCAAGACGCTGTGGCGTGGACTCGAGTAATGTCTGAAGTAGTGCTAGAGGGAAATGATACCATGAATCCTGCAGGGCTGTTCCTAAATCCGTAAGAGTACAAGAGAGTAGAGATATCTTTTGAACAGCACGTTGCAAGGTACTCCAGACATGCTCAATAATGTTCATATCTGGGGAGTTTTGTGGCCAGCGGAAGCGTTTAAACACAGAAGAGTATTCCTGGAGCCACTATGTAGCGATTCTGGATGTGTGTGGTGTCGCATTGTCCTGCTGGAATGGCCCAAGTCCGTTGGAATGCACAACGGACATGAATAGATACAGGTGATCAGACGTTTCACCTGTCAGAATAGTACCTAGACGTATCAGGGTTCCCCCAGTATCACTCCAATTGCATACGCCACACACCATTACAGAGACTCCACCAGCGCGAATAGCCTCGTGCAGACAGCCTGGTCCATGGATTCATGAGGTTGTCTCCATACCCATACACGTCCATCCGCTAGATACAATTTGAAGCGAGACTCGTCCGACCAAGCAACATGTTTCCAGTCATCGACAGTCCAATGTCGCTACTGACGGGCCCAGGCGAGGCGTAAAGCTTTGTGTCGTGCAGTCATCAAGGTTACACGAGTGGGCCTTCGGCTCCGAAAGCCTGTATCGATGATGTTTCGTTGATAGTTTCGCACGCTGACACTTGTTGATGGCCCAGCACTGAAATCTGCAGCAATTTGCGGAAGGGTTGCACTTCTGTCACGTTGAACGATTCTTTTCAGTCGTAGTAGGTCCCCTTCCTGGAGGATGTTTTTCCGGCTGCAGCGATGTCGGAGAAATGGCGTTTCTCCGGGGTCCTGATATTCACAGTTGTTGTTGTTGTGGTCTTCAGTCCAGAGACTTGTTTGATGCTCTATCCTGTGCCAGCTCATTCATCTTCGAGTAACTTCTGCAACCTACGTCCTTCTGAATCTGCTTAGTGTATTAACCTCTTGGTCTGCCTTAACGATTTTTGCCCTCCATGTTTCCCTCCAATACTGAACTGGTAATCCCTTGATGCCTCAGAACGTGTCATACGAACGGATCCCTTCTGTTAGTCAATTAGCACCACAAATTCCTCTTCTCCCCAGTTCTATTCACTACATCCTGATTAATAACGTGATCTATCCATCTACAGCATTCTTCTGTAGCAATATATTTCGAAAGCTTCTATTCTTGTCTAAACTATCTATCGACCATGTTTCTCTTTCATACATGGTTACACTCCATACAAATACTTCCAGAAAAGACTTCCTGCCGTAAATCTACACTCGATGTTAACAAATTTCTGCATTTTATACCCACTCTACTTCGTCCATCATCAGTTATTTTGCTCCCCAAATAGCAAAACCCATATACTACTTTCAGCGTCTCATTTCCTAATCTAATTCCCCCAGCATCACCCGACTTAATTCGAATACATTCCTTTATCCTCGTTTTGCTTTTGTTGATGTTCATCTTATATCCTCCTTTCAAGACACTGTCCATTCCGTTCAACTGCTCTTCCAGGTCTTTTACTGTCTCTGACAGAATTACAATGTCATCAACAAACTTCAAAGTTTTTATTTCTTATATATGCGTAGTACACTCGTGAAATGGTCGTAAGGGAAAATCTCCATTTCATCGCTGCCTCGGAGATGCTGTGTCGCATCGCTCGTGAGCCACCTTCAAACTCACTTAAATCTTGATAACCTGCCATTGTAGAAGGAGTAACCGATCTAACAACTGCGCCAGACACTTGTTGCCTTACATAGGCGTTGCCGACCGCAGCGCCATATTCTGCCTGTCTCTGTATATCCCTGTATTTGAATACACACACCTTCAGTGTGGCGCTTCAGCGTACATACAAACAGATCTATCGATTAACTGGAGAGTAATAGTTCGAAGGCAACAGTGAGAGAGAGACTGCTTCAGCGATCTTCGAGGTTATATTAATATTCTAAAGACTGTCAAAGTAAATATAAACATAGTAATCTATTGTCGAACAGTCACAACTTGAGGTTCTGTAAGTACATGGCAATCAAAGAAAGAAAAAATAGGTGGGATTGAAGAGGAAAAACGAAAAATATTCGGTGTGGGCTAATGCGTCTCTGACAGAATTGCGAATGTTGTATGGTACACGTAACGTATAATGAAGTCTTTCTCCTGACTCCTGCACTAGAATGAAGTGACCTGATTTCTGTCTCTACTGTAATATACGTTTAGTCACTTCTCTCGTTTACACGAGAAATTCACGCAGGAGTTGCAGGCGATGACTTTCAGAAGTACGGCTGCTCGAGACGGGGCTGTTACGGCCCTGCGCCCGCTAACGACCCATCCCGCCCTTAATGCTGCAGCGGCCGAGGCGCGATCCTATCGCCAGCAACACAAAACGGCCGTTAAGTGAAAACCTATTCTAATATCGCCCCCCGCCGGATGGCTGATCATTAGCGGCGCCCAGTCGATAGGGGTCGACGAGCTCTCTCTGCTCCTGAACAACGCCGATACAACAGCCGACAAAGGGGCTGTTAGGGGCACGGCTGGACAGATGCACGACTTTGTGCCATAGATCCACAATGAGGAAATCGCCAACGATGTAAAATTTGTCACAAATAATAGATCATTCAAAACAGAAGTATTCTAACATTCTTTCGTCAGATCGCAAGTGCAAAGCTCATCGTGAATTTGGAATAAATCCAAAAACTAACTTTATCAAAGAGGTAATCAAAATTTGTCACTTCAGGTAAGTGGATGTATACTGAAATGTGTAAGATATTGTTTAGTCCATTGCCGTCATGCACCACCAAAAAGGGAGTATTTTACAACGCTTGATGTTTTTCACATTACTTTATTGATGGTGTATAGAAGACAGATTATAATTACATAATCTGATATCATTCGTGATACATACACTAACTGGTTCTATTAATTCTCAATGAATTAGTAACTGACAACTAATCAATACTTCAAGCTCCTATTAAACTTAACTTGTTATGACTACTGACAAGTTAATGGGAGTGTCTGTTCCTGTTTCTGGATCTTCGCTGTGTAAATTGCCTTTATTTTTAGTATTGACTGAATGAGATGAGTTATTTACGTTATTTATGACAACTGTAATTGAGAAATAAATATATGCAGAGAGAAAGTAGTTAGTACCCCGGATCCTTCAACAGGCCTCTGCAGGACGTTCTTGACTGTAACACCCTAGATAATTCGGATTAGACATTTCTGTAGTCGTAAATCTTTCCTTGATTTGATGAATGACGTCAAAACATGATCCCGTACGACATGAAGTGAGTTTCAGCAAGATATGGTAGCTTTTTATTTCAGTGTGATATATGCCTGTCGACATCCACATTATCAGTAAAAAATTCTTTCGGCGCTTCCTCAGTTCTGTCACATGCCACCCCAACTGGAAATTAACTAGTAATTAAAAACTTTTTACTTCTTCTGTTCACTTGCCCTCAGATTTTAGATACACACCGGGTGTATACCTTTTGCAAGTTCTCATCTGCTACTTTTCATAATTTAGTGACAAATTGTTAGCTAGGAATCATTCGGTAATGTCCATGAAAATTTCTCTGACCACCTTTGATTTGCTGATTCCTTGAATGTTTTTATCAAATGCAAACAACTCAAACATATTATCTGATAATGTTATTGATGAAAGATCTTTAACATGCACGATGAAAGTTAGGGTCGCAAATACAAAACCTTGTGTGTAATACAACTAAATACTGCAGATCGCTTTAAATCAGGTACTACTGCTAGCCATACATTTATATACACGCGTGATGGTCCGATTATATCGGCCATCTATGCGCCTTTTTTATTTCCTCTAATAAGACTGGGTTGATGTTTAAAAATATTGATTGGCGGCAGAATGAAGCTACAAGTTGAGGATCAATCTTGTATTAACCTCTTTGAAAAACATTTAGCGAACCAACGCGTCGTCACGCAGTAATTCGACTCACTGGGGAAAGAAGTACCTGGCTGTAGTAGTGTGCTTGATGAGAACACCATGACATAAAGTCAAAGGATAAGGAGCGTCAAGAGATCGACGCCATTTATTGAAGATACAAGTTAAATTCAGTAAAATATCAGCCTTTGCGATGTATACTTAAGGGATTGGTTTACTGATACTGAATGCAGCAGTCCATTATCATTGAAAGAACTTCATTTTGATACTGATTGAAATATTTAAAGGGTAGTGGGGCATTTACTAGGGGCTGTGCTTTTAATGTTTATTCTCAAGATCGTATGTTGGAGTGTATTACTTCAGTATTAAGTCGTTTTTGTGAGTATTTTGAGAAAGTATGAGTGACTGCGTGAATTTTCAGTTTATTAAATGCAGTGCAGGATATTTGTTGAATTGAAAAATGCTATGTAATACGAAAGCACATTTAGTTATTGGAATTCATATAGTTTTTTTTGGACTTTGATTCTTTCCGCACGGAAGAGATATTTTTAACAGACAATCACATGCACGCTTAGGGCCATAAATACAGAGTTTAGTCAATTATGGGTTTCAAATAGTGGAGGATTTTGAGTATTAGGCCCCTGCTTGATGGAAGTTTCACCCAAACCAGAACTTTAGAGTTATTCAAGTGCTCATGAACGGGTGACCGGAGCAAATACAAATTAGGCAAAAGTTTCCAGCCAACCGCATAAAATAAGAGGAACGTCACAGGTAGTTTTTAAAAGTAGGGGAGACCGAATATGGTAGTTAAATTTTTTATTTTCAGTTTTTTCACATGGTCACCAACATAAATATTCGCACTTTTATGTAACTAGCTTACAGTTTTACGAACGTTTGTAAAAATAATGTAGGGCTTAATGATTGTTGTGATAAAATTAGCATTGGCTTTTCTATTAGACGATGTTTGTGGCTACCGCCCCCGGGAGTGGGATGGTTGTCACAGGGATCGGGGCTGCCAGTCACGCGTTAATATTAGTTGAAAAATACAGGTGTTTTGAGAAACAAATTCCTTCCTATAGTCATATAAATTATATTAGGCCAAAGAAGTATTGAAGATTTAAATATAACCATCCTATTTAACACTAATAATTCTGACGATTGTTCACAAAAGTTCACCAATTCAAAATACACAAGGAAAAAAGTCGTCAAAGCTAATGTCGTAAGCCTACAGTAATGTCTTACAGTGAAAACTGATAGCAGCCCTAAAATAAAAATTTGACAAACAAAATGTGCTTGCGCACATTTTTTGTGTGTCCATTTCTTGTAGTCTATATATTGTATCCACATTTCCCTTGATCTGCTATTGGCAAATAAGACACACAACACAAAAATAGTCATCGTTTTCACTGTATCTGCTTTGAGCTTATTTTGTTGTTTCCGCTTTTTAGTTTAATTTCTTCAGCTGGGAAAACACGCTTCTTGAAATCTCTGGAACTTTGCTTTTTTTCCCCTTTCCATTTCCTCTTTCATGGGAGTCTCAGTGAGAACAACGGAGAATCTCTTTCGGTTGTTGTTGTTCCTTCGTCGTTTTGTGTGTCCACCTTTAGGTAAAGGTCTGATGTCTTACGGAGAAACAGTAGTAGGCCTAGACTGAACATTCGCCGAGCCAATGCAAGAAGGCTGGGACTCAGACAGACTTCCTGTGTCGTTAATTTGGTTCGTGGAGACCTCGTAAGTTTGAATTTGATTGTCTTGTTCTTCTATTGTGTCTGTACGTAGAGCAATAGGCGTTTCAGGATTTGGTTGATTTGTTGTGAAGCCAGGAGGAAATTCATGGTCGCCAGAAACGTCCCTATTGAAGGACAGATAGCACAAGTCTTAAATCCTGCTTGGATACTTGATAGCATAAACGTAAGACGATATCCAGAGATCACTACTCCTGCAAGTCACGTATTTTCATCGTGGAATCTGGGTGACTTAACATGCAAAAATCACTTGCAGTATTCAGGTACTTCTTTAAAGGTCCCTAGATTCTCCGATACAGTGTAGTGTCGCAGTCGGTGGTAACGGTGGGGGGGGGGGGGGGGGAAATTACAATAAAACAATGCCGCTATCTACAGCATAACTGAGCCCATGACTCGACAAATGAGAACTATGATGGTCATGGAAATGACATGGACTTTCGTTAACAACAAAGTGTTTCAAAACTTCGCAGAAATGTGCTTCCATCATCCATCCAGAAGGGCTATCCGCTCCACGACAGCCCACTGGCCCGTCACGAATAAAATTTTCTTTGAAGTGCGCCCGGGGAAAAATGAAGCATTGTAGAAGAGAGTTCCCAGTAGCAGAAAGAGCAGCTGCTAAAGTAACTAGGCGGCCTCGTTCTCCAGATGTGATCGATCCCACTTGCTTGTAAAATTTTCGTTGTAACCTTCCCACAAAAATGAAAGAAAATAATTAATTGAATGTGAATGGTCATCGTGTTAAGTGTAACCTCCCCTAAATTGTTTTAAAATGATATGAATTAAATGAAAATGCAATTAGAGCCAAACGTTAGCTTTCCACAGTAATAAAATTCAATGATAATAAAAATGTGCAAAAATGTTAAGTCCCTACAAAATTAACGTTAGGATCAAACTGATAAATTGATTCTGGGAGGAAAAGCAAAGGAAATATTGTTTCAATTGTAGTGATTATTTTCTTAAAAGATTGCTTTCAGAACAAAATTATTATAGGGGCAATTCTTGAACAAATTAATTACAGTTAATGTACATTACATTATCAGATGTGCGCAATGCTGCTTCATTACCTTATTTAAAAAATATACCTCGTCCCGAATCTCGACCAGAGACCCATGTCAACGCCCTCCGACTCCTCACACACAACTCCGACTATCTCTCTCGCGCTACTAGCACGAACGAACTACATGCTCTCGCGACTCGCTACGTACAACAACTGCCTCGCAACTGAACTGAACTCTCGCGCGGTCAAGCGCAGACTAGCAACGATAAATAACTCTCTGGTCAGAGATTCTGTCATGCCTCGCCATCGCTGCTACAGAGTACATACGCGTTTCATAACCCTCCACTGGTGGTGGGGGGGGGGGGGGGGGCAAAAATTTGGCAGCGATGGTGAGTCATTTGGACTTGCCATGAGCAACAAATTTTTTTGTAACTAATTAACTTTTACAATTCATAGAATATTCAGATGTAGAACATGAATTAAATGTGGTGCACATGCACCAAGTACAAAACATTTCACATTTCAGGCAATGACAATGAGTACAGAACATATGACATAAGTGCACACACTGAAAAACTCTTTAGCATCTTCACAACAAAAAAATCATGTTGACAAGTGACATACGTGCACATGCACTGCAGTTCAGAACATATCAGCAAATCAAAATATATACGTAATGAGTACAAATGGCATAAAGTGCACACGCACTGTAAAACTCTCTAATATTTTTACGACAAATAAACCTAATGAGTACAAATCATAAAGACAAATGACAAAAGTGCACACGCATTGAAGTAGTGAACACATCAGGAAATCACAAATGTATAGGCAACGAGTACAAATCATACTGAGAAATGACAAAAGTGCACTGAAGTAGTGAACATATGAGGAAATCACAAATGTATACGTAATGAGTTGTTGTTGTTGTTGTTGTGGTCTTCAGTCCTGAGACTGGTTTGATGCAGCTCTCCATGCTACTCTATCCTGTGCAAGCTTTTTCATCTCCCAGTACCTACTGCAACCTACATCCTTCTGAATCTGTTTAGTGTATTCATCTCTTGGTCTCCCCCTACGATTTTTACCCTCCACGCTGCCCTCCAATACTAAATAGGTGATCCCTTGATGCCTCAGAACATGTCCTACCAACCGATCCCTTCTTCTGGTCAAGTTGTGCCACAAACTTCTCTTCTCCCCAATCCTATTCAATACTTCCTCATTAGTTATGTGATCTACCCATCTAATCTTCAGCATTCTTCTATAGCACCACATTTCAAAAGCTTCTATTCTCTTCTTGTCCAAACTATTTACCGTCCATGTTTCACTTCCATACATGGCTACACTCCATACAAATAATTTCAGAAATAACTTCCTGACACTTAAATCTATACTCGATGTTAACAAATTTCTCTTCTTCAGAAACGCTTTCCTTGCCATTGCCAGTCTACATTTTATATCCTCTTTACTTCGTCCATCATCAGTTATTTTGCTCCCCAAATAGCAAAACTCCTTTACTTCTTTAAGTGTCTCATTTCCTAATCTAATACCCTCAGCATCACCCGACTTAACTCGACTACATTCCATTATCCTTGTTTGGCTTTTGTTGATGTTCATCTTATATCCTCCCTTCAACACACCATCCATTCCGTTCAACTGCTCTTCCAAGTCCTTTGCTGTCTCTGACAGAATTACAATGTCATCGGCGAACCTCAACGTTTTTATTTCTTCTCCATGGATTTTAATACCTACTCCAAATTTTTCTTTTGTTTCCTTTACTGCTTGCTCAATATACAGATTGAATAACATCGGGGAGAGCCTACAACCCTGTCTTACTCCCTTCCCAACCACTGCTTCCCTTTCATGTCCCTCAACTCTTATAACTGCCATCTGGTTTCTGTACAAGTTGTAAATAGCCTTTCGCTCCCTGTATTTTACCCCTGCCACCTTTAGAATTTGAAAGAGAGTATTCCAGTCAACATTGTCAAAAGCTTTCTCTAAGTCTACAAATGCTAGAAACGTAGGTATGCCTTTCCTTAATCTTTCTTCTAAGATAAGTCGTAAGGTCAGTATTGCCTCATGTGTTCCAGTATTTCTACGGAATCCAAACTGATCTTCCCCGAGGTCGGCTTCTACTAGTTTTTCCATTCGTCTGTAAAGAATTCGTGTTAGTACTTTGCAGCTGTGGCTTATTAAACTGATTGTTCGGTAATTTTCACATCTGTCAACACCTGCTTTCTTTGGGATTGGAATTATTATATTCTTCTTGAAGTCTGAGGGTATTTCGCCTGTCTCATACATCTTGCTCACCAGATGGTAGAGTTTTGTCAGGACTGGCTCTCCCAAGGCCGTCAGTAGTTCCAATGGAATATTGTCTACTCCGGGGGCCTTGTTTCGACTCAGGTCTTTCAGTGCTCTGTCAAACTCTTCACGCAGTACCATATCTCCCATTTCATCTTCATCTACATCCTCTTCCATTTCCATAATATAGTCCTCAAGTGCATCGCCCTTGTATAGACCCTCTACATACTCCTTCCACCTTTCTGCTTTCCCTTCTTTGCTTAGAACTGGGTTTCCATCTGAGCTCTTGATGTTCATACATGTGGTTCTCTTATCTCCAAGGGTCTCTTTAATTTTCCTGTAGGCAGTATCTATCTTACCCCTAGTGAGATAAGCCTCTACATCCTTACATTTATCCTCTAGCCATCCCTGCTTAGCCATTTTGCACTTCCTATCGATCTCATTTTTGAGACGTTTGTATTCCTTTTTGCCTGCTACATTTACTGCATTTTTATATTTTCTCCTTTCATCAATTAAATTCAATATTTCTTCTGTTACCCAAGGATTTCTACTAACCCTCTTCTTTTTACCTACTTGATCGTCTGCTGCCTTCACTACTTCATCCCTCAGAGCTACCCATTCTTCTTCTACTGTATTTCTTTCCCCCATTCCTTTCAATTGTTCCCTTATGCTCTCCCTGAAACTCTGTACAACCTCTGGCACTTTCAGTTTATCCAGGTCCCATCTCCTTAAATTCCCACCTTTTTGCAGTTTCTTCAGTTTTAATCTACAGGTCATAACCAATAGATTGTGGTCAGAGTCCACATCTGCCCCTGGAAATGTCTTACAATTTAAAACCTGGTTCCTAAATCTCTGTCTTACCATTATATAATCTATTGATACCTTTTAGTATCTCCAGGGTTCTTCCATGTATACAACCTTCTATCATGATTCTTAAACCAAGTGTTAGCTATGATTAAGTTGTGCTCTGTGCAAAATTCTATCAGGCGGCTTCCTCTTTCATTTCTTAGCCCCAATCCATATTCACCTACTACGTTTCCTTCTCTCCCTTTTCCTACACTCGAATTCCAGTCACCCATGACTATTAAATTTTCGTCTCTCTTCACTATCTGACTAATTTCTTTTATTTCATCATACATTTCTTCAATTTCTTCGTGATCTGCAGAGCTAGTTGGCATATAAACTTGTACTACTGTAGTAGGTGTGGGCTTCGTATCTATCTTGGCCACAATAATGCATTCACTATGCTGTTTGTAGTAGCTTACCCGCATTCCTGTTTTCCTATTCATTATTAAACCTACTCCTGCATTACCCCTATTTGACTTTGTGTTTATAAGCCTGTAGTCACCTGACCAGAAGTCTTGTTCCTCCTGCCACCGAACTTCACTAATTCCCACTATATCTAACTTCAACCTATCCATTTCCCTTTTTAAATTTTCTAACCTACCTACCCGATTAAGGGATCTGACATTCCACGCTCCGATCCGTAGAACGCCAGTTTTCTTTCTCCTGATAACGACATCCTCTTGAGTAGTCCCCACCCGGAGATCCGAATGGGGGACTATTTTACCTCCGGAATATTTTACCCAAGAGGACGCCATCATCATTTAATCATACAGTAAAGCTGCATGCCCTCGGGAAAAATTACGGCCGTAGTTTCCCCTTGCTTTCAGCCGTTCGCAGTACCAGCACAGCAAGGCCGTTTTGGTAATTGTTACAAGGCCAGATCAGTCAATCATCCAGACTGTTGCCCTTGCAACTACTGAAAAGGCTGCTGCCCCTCTTCAGGAACCACACGTTTGTCTGGCCTCTCAACAGATACCCCTCCGTTGTGGTTGTACTTACGGTACGGCTATCTGTATCGCTGAGGCACGCAAGCCTCCCCACCAACGGCAAGGTCCATGGTTCATGGGGGGGACGTAATGAGTACAAATGGCGTAAAGTGTACACTCACTGAAGTTAAGTACAAAACATATTAACAAATGGCAAAAGTGCACACACACTATAATACTCTCTAGTATTTTTCTACAACAAACAAACAAATCAAGGAGTGTAATAAAGTCCACATGCACTATAGAAGTCTTTAGTAACTTCAGGACAACTGATCTTATTAACAAATGAAAGGAAATGCACACGCACTGTATATGACTTTTTCATTTTACAAGAATTAGGAAATGACTAGGAAGGATTGCGTCATGGTTGTAGCACTTAGGTTGCACGCAGCTGCACTGAAAGTCCATATCATTCCACAGAAGTACAACACCAAGTGAGACAATCTGAAGTTCTTTTTCCAGAAGTATTTATCAGCGTAGCCAAGACACTGAAATGTCGTAGTGTGCTCCCTGCCGCCGTTGGATAAGCAGCTGAGCAGCAAGTCGTATACTCCTAGCTCACTCGTTTGTTACATAGTTTAATTCTTAATTTCGTTGCGTGTTTTTGGTACTTGCATTGTTTAATTCATAAATTTCGGGCGTATTATAGTATTTGAGAGTGTAGCATCGCGTTTTAGTACCTTAATAGTGTAATTTCGCTTAGGCTCCTTCCGCCGCCGAGCAGTGTCAGCAGTGCGCAAGTAGCAGCATTACTGCATTTACTAGGCAATCTTGTATTTTAATAACCGTTTAAATTTTGTCGATTTGTTTGCGCTCTCTGTAGATTAGTTCAGACGTTCTTTGCAAAACAATTTTTAGCATGGATAGGGACTGCAACTGCTGTGTTCGGATGCAGGCTGAGTTGGCATCCCTTCGCTCCCAGCTTCAGGCAGTGTTGGCTTCGGTCACACAGCTTGAGGCTGTTGCCAATGGGCATCACTGTGGGGGTCCGGATGGGGGTTTGTCGGGGACGGCCAGCTCGTCCCACCCATCCCCTGATCGGACTACGGCTGTGGTTGCCCGGGATACTGCCCGCATTGAGGCTGATCCCTCACCTGTGGTAGAGTGGGAGGTCGTTTCAAGGTGTGGCAGGGGGCGAAAGACATTCCGGAGGGCTGAACGGAAAGCCTCTCCAGTTTGTCTGACGAACCGGTTTCAGGCTCTGTCTCAGGCTGATACTGATCTTCGGCCTGACATGGCTGCTTGTCCTGTTCCAGAGGTTGCCCCTCAGTCTACAAGATCCGGGCAGTTGCAGAGGGTGGGCTTACTGGTAGTTGGGAGCTCCAACATCAGGCGCGTAATGGGGCCCCTTAGGGAAATGGCAGCAAGAGAGGGGAAGAAAACCAATGTGCACTCCGTGTGCATACTGGGGGAGTCATTCCAGATGTGGAAAGGGTCCTTCCGGATGCCATGAAGGGTACAGGGTGTACCCATCTGCAGGTGGTCGCTCATGTCGGCACCAATGATGTGTGTCGCTATGGATCGGAGGAAATCCTCTCTGGCTTCCGGCGGCTATCTGATTTGGTGAAGACTGCCAGTCTCGCTAGCGGGATGAAAGCAGAGCTCACCATCTGCAGCATCGTCGACAGGACTGACTGCGGACCTTTGGTACAGAGCCGAGTGGAGGGTCTGAATCAGAGGCTGAGACGGTTCTGCGACGGTGTGGGCTGCAGATTCCTCGACTTGCGCGATAGGGTGGTGGGGTTTCGGGTTCCGCTGGATAGATCAGGAGTCCACTACACGCAACAAGCGGCTACACGGGTAGCAGGGGTTGTGTGGCGTGGGCTGGGCGGTTTTTTAGGTTAGATGGCCTTGGGCAAGTACAGAAAGGGCAACAGCCTCAACGGGTGCGGGGCAAAGTCAGGACATGCGGGGACCAAGCAGCAATCGGTATTGTAATTGTCAACTGTCGAAGCTGCGTTGGTAAAGTACCGGAACTTCAAGCGCTGATAGAAAGCACCGAAGCTGAAATCGTTATAGGTACAGAAAGCTGGCTTAAGCCAGAGATAAATTCTGCCGAAATTTTCACAAAGGTACAGACGGTGTTTAGAAAGGATAGATTGCATGCAACCGGTGATGGAGTGTTCGTCGCTGTTAGTAGTAGTTTATCCTGTAGTGAAGTAGAAGTGGATAGTTCCTGTGAATTATTATGGGTGGAGGTTACACTAAACAACCGAACTAGGTTAATAATTGGCTCCTTTTACCGACCTCCCGACTCAGCAGCATTAGTGGCAGAACAACTGAGAGAAAATTTGGAATACATTTCACATAAATTTTCTCAGCATGTTATAGTCTTAGGTGGAGATTTCAATTTACCAGATATAGACTGGGACACTCAGATGTTTAGGACGGGTGGTAGGGACAGAGCATCGAGTGACATTATACTGAGTGCACTATCCGAAAATTACCTCGAGCAATTAAACAGAGAACCGACTAATGGAGATAACATCTTGGACCTACTGATAACAAACAGACCCGAACTTTTCGACTCTGTATGTACAGAACAGGGAATCAGTGATCATAAGGCCGTTGCAGCATCCCTGAATATGGAAGTTAATAGGAATATAAAAAAAGGGAGGAAGGTTTATCTGTTTAGCAAGAGTAATAGAAGGCAGATTTCAGACTACCTAACAGATCAAAACGAAAATTTGTTCCGACACTGACAATGTTGAGTGTTCATGGAAAAAGTTCAAGGCAATCGTAAAATGCGTTTTAGACAGGTACGTGCCGAGTAAAACTGTGAGGGACGGGAAAAACCCACCGTGGTACAACAACAAAGTTAGGAAACTACTGCGAAAGCAAAGAGAGCTCCACTCCAAGTTTAAACGCAGCCAAAACCTCTCAGACAAACAGAAGCTAAACGATGTCAAAGTTAGCGTAAGGAGGGCTATGCGTGAAGCGTTCATTGAATTCGAAAGTAAAATTCTATGTACCGACTTGACAGAAAATCCTAGGATGTTCTGGTCTTACGTTAAATCAGTAAGTGGCTCGAAACAGCATATCCAGACCCTACGGGATGATGATGGCATTGAAACAGAGGATGACACGCGTAAAGCTGAAATACTAAACACCTTTTTCCAAAGCTGTTTCACAGAGGAAGACCGCACTGCAGTTCCTTCTCTAAATCCTCGCACAAACGAAAAAATGGCTGACATCGAAATAAGTGTCCAAGGAATAGAAAAGCAACTGGAATCACTCAATAGAGGAAAGTCCACTGGACCTGACGGGATACCAATTCGATTCTACACAGAGTACGCGAAAGAACTTGCCCCCCTTCTAACAGCCGTGTACCGCAAGTCTCTAGAGGAACGGAGGGTTCCAAATGATTGGAAAAGAGCACAGATAGTCCCAGTCTTCAAGAAGGGGCGTCGAGCAGATGCGCAAAACTATAGACCTATATCTCTGACGTCGATCTCTTGTAGAATTTTAGAACATGTTTTTTGCTCGCGTATCATGTCATTTCTGGAACCCCAAAATCTATTATGTAGGAATCAACATGGATTCCGGAAACAGCGATCGTGTGAGACCCAACTCGCTTTATTTGTTCATGAGACCCAGAAAATATTAGATACAGGCTCCCAGGTAGATGCTATTTTTCTTGACTTCCGGAAGGCGTTCGATACAGTTCCGCACTGTCGCCTGATAAACAAAGTAAGAGCCTACGGAATATCAGACCAGCTGTGTGGCTGGATTGAAGAGTTTTTAGCAAACAGAACACAGCATGTTGTTATCAATGGAGAGACGTCTACAGACGCTAAAGTAACCTCTGGCGTGCCACAGGGGAGTGTTATGGGACCATTGCTTTTCACAATATATATAAATGACCTAGTAGATAGTGTCGGAAGTTCCATGCGGCTTTTCGCGGATGATGCTGTAGTATACAGAGAAGTTGCAGCATTAGAAAATTGTAGCGAAATGCAGGAAGATCTGCAGCGGATAGGCACTTGGTGCAGGGAGTGGCAACTGACCCTTAACATAGACAAATGTAATGTATTGCGAATACATAGAAAGAAGGATCCTTTATTGTATGATTATATGATAGCGGAACAAACACTGGTAGCAGTTACTTCTGTAAAATATCTGGGAGTATTCGTGCGGAACGATTTGAAGTGGAATGATCATATAAAATTAATTGTTGGTAAGGCGGGTACCAGGTTGAGATTCATTGGGAGAGTGCTTAGAAAATGTAGTCCATCAACAAAGGAGGTGGCTTACAAAACACTCGTTCGACCTATACTTGAGTATTGCTCATCAGTGTGGGATCCGTACCAGATCGATCTGACGGAGGAGATAGAGAAGATCCAAAGAAGAGCGGCGCGTTTCGTCACAGGGTTATTTGGTAACCGTGATAGCGTTACGGAGATGTTTAATAAACTCAAGTGGCAGACTCTGCAAGAGAGGCGCTCTGCATCGCGGTGTAGCTTGCTCGCTAGGTTTCGAGAGGGTGCATTTCTGGATGAGGTATCGAATATATTGCTTCCCCCTACTTATACCTCCCGAGGAGATCACGAATGTAAAATTAGAGAGATTAGAGCGCGCACGGAGGCTTTCAGACAGTCGTTCTTCCCGCGAATCATACGCGACTGGAACAGGAAAGGGAGGTAATGACAGTGGCACGTAAAGTGCCCTCCGCCACACACCGTTGGGTGGCTTGCGGAGTATCAATGTAGATGTAGATGTAGTAATATTCCATGTTATCATTTTGGCAGTACATCAGGTACACCAAACAGTAGGACCATAATAACGTCTCCATCGCTCACGGTGGTGGACAGCATGTCGTGTCAACACCACGCTCTTACAAGGCACACCAACGTGGAATTAGTGCAAAAACCAAATATAGTGCTCCATGATCATGAGGATATACAGGACAAATGGATATTGCAGTAATTCAGGGTAGTTATGCCAGAAGGTGAAGGACATTAAGTCACATGCTAGTCTTCACTGAAAATTACATTAGTAGTTTGCGGCATTCATTGCCCAGTTATTGAACATTTCTGTACCATGTATGTAGTATTACAGAATAATGTTCATTGTTTGGCATTTTACTGACAACATTGGCACTCATTGCCTAATTATAAATCATAGAAATCATTCGTTTTACAGATAACATTGAAATTCGTTGCTAAATTAAAAATCATCAGAAGTCATTCGTTTTACAGATAACATTGCAATTCGTTGCTTAATTACGAATCATCAGAAGTCATTGGTTTTACGGACAATATTAAAATTGATTGCCTATTTGCAAATCATCAGAAGTCATTCGTTTGACAGATAAGACTGAAATTCGTTGCTTAATTACAAATCATCAGAAGTCATTCGTTTTACAGAGAACATTTTACAGAGAACGGTAGAATAAAAGTATTATTCAATGAAATTATGCGCATAGTATTTATGTATTTAATTGACACACTATTCTGAGGTGATCAGTATTATTAAGAACTCTCTTAAACGGGTAGCATTATTTGGGACTGCTAATATATATATATATATTTTTTTTTTGTTAGCATTACATTGCTTTGGGTAATTATAGGGGAAAGCAAGAAAAAGAAAAAAATTGCTTCTGGGTTGTTCCTGTAAATGAAAATGTGTAACGTCATTTTTCATGAGTCAGCTGTAGCAACGTTATGAAACAAGTAGAGTATATGTAATCACATTCATAAATGACATAGATGTAATGAACAACTGCTTATAGCACATTAATTTCGTAAATAATTTCTCCTGCAAAAATGTATAAGAAAAATGGATTATTAAGCTGAAAGAAGAAACGCATTTTATGCTGAAAAGTAGTGAACTTCGAATTAACAGGTAGTGAAATGTGTATAAAAATATTTGTTCTCTAGCTGTCCTTTCCAAAACCTTCAGTCATCATGCCATACAATATAAAACATACTGTCAAAACAAACTACAACACATACTTAAATAACTACATAGCATAAATACATAAACTTCAACATCATCCTCATCTGTAAAGAAAAAAACTTCATTATCCATCACTTTATTATCCATATTATCATAACTCCATTATTATCATCACCTGTAAAGAAAAACTTCATTATTCATAGTAGCATATTCTTCATCATTATTCATCAGCATTCATTATCATCTGCAAAAAAGTCACTTCATTACTCATTACGTAACTATTCCTTATCTCTATCATATTTCATCACTAAAACTAAGATGTGCAGTTCTGTCTGACAGCCTGCGTCAATCGCTTCGTATTCTGAAAGAAAAAATTAGTTACGACTGCTATTCTACGATGTATAGTATATTCTTGTTAATGCTTGTTAATTCTGATCCATTTACTCGTCCTCATAAGGTTTTTGCTTCTTCTTTCGTTTATTCCGTAGGTGAAATTCCCATTTCTGTTTAATTTATTACTTTTACGCATCATTTCTTTCTGAAATTGATGAACGAAGATTAATGTCTTGCATTTACATCATATACTCACTAAATAATGACTGGTTTATGATAACATAATTAAGCATACAACATACCATGACAAAAACGTAATATGAAAAAAATAGACAGTGTTCAAATGCAGAAATGTACACAGAATATCACAATGCAGCAGCAAAAAAATGTAAAACAGTCACGATGTTGAGATATCATAGGGCAAAAATGTCAAAGTCAACTGGTGTGTGTTATATCTTAATTATTTCACAGTGCATATGAACAAAAACATGAAAACAATCGTACATACACAAAAAAATGGAAAATGTGCACGGTCTGATGTGTAACGACAAGAAAAGCGACCTGCTAACCTTACCTTGCCGGGCACTTGCCAAGAAAAAATACGATAATCATCAATAAGTAGTCATGTGAATATAATTGCAGAAATAGTCATTAAATGTGTAAATGGCATCATAGCATGTTAAATCATGAAGTGTCTTCATTCAATAAAGCGTTTAATGTTAAAGACATGGTGGTTGCCTTTACTTTTTCTGGTTCTCAGAGTTTCGACATGTACAGCTGCGAATCCGATATGGACCTGCGTATAGAAGCTCAAATTTACTGCACTTACCTTTTATTCTGCTGGATAAATAGTGTGTACGTACTAATATCTTCTGTCCAATGTGAAAGTCTCGGCGTGTACAAACCTGTTTTTGCTGTCTTCTCCGCCGCTCTGCGGCACGTTTGATGTTGTTCAGCGCAATGTCGATTATTTCGTGGTGTCGTAATCGACGAGATGTAGGAAAGTTTACTAATTCTGTAATTTTGTTTGGTGGTTCAACGTTTTTCAGTATAACAGACGGATATAGCATAGTGGATTCATTTGGAATGGAATTAATTACATCTTGGAATGAGAATATGTGTGTGTCCCAATCAATATGTCTTTTGTGGCAGTATATTCTACACAGTTTACCAATTTCTTTCATTAATCGTTCACAGGGGTTCGAAGAAGCATGGTACTTGGATATATAGATCGGAGAAATGTTTCTAGCTCGTAACATGCGTGTCCATATAGCAGAACGAAATTGTGATCCATTGTCAGAAATTACTTTCATCACATGCCCTACATGAAATAGAAAATGTTTTACAAATGCTTTCGAAACAGTTTTAGCAGTAGCTTTGCGTAACGGAGCGAAAGTAACAAATTTTGAAGTGAGTTCAACAGCGACAAAGATGTAGCAAAAACGTCTATTAGTTCTGGGAATCGGACCAAAAATGTCTACAGCGGCCATATGTCTCAATTTAACAGGTACAATGGAATATAATGGAGGAATATGTGAAGTCGTGTCTGATTTAGCTTTCTGGCAAATTTTACATGACGCTAAGACTCGTCGTATACGTTTCTCCATGTTGGTAAAATAACAGTTCTGTCTCAGTATAAGAAAACATTTTCTGGCTCCGTAATGTGCGTAACTTAAATGAGTATACTATATTAATTTGTTAACCAGTTCGTCAGGAATGCATAATAACCAATTGTTGCTGTCAGGATGAGAGCGGCGAAACAATGTCATTGCATACAGTGTAGTGGTTTCTAATTGTAACATTATTCTTATCTTGCCAAAGGTGTTTCATTTCTTTCCACACGTTGTCTTTATTTTGCTCTTTTGCTATGTCCGGTAATGACGACGAAATAAAATTTTCAAATGCAACTTGTTGGATGTACATCACGCTGAAATTTGCTTTGCAGAAGTTGGTTGCGATGTCTTGCTGACTGTTGCTGAGAGAACGGGATAGTGCGTCTGCTATAATATTTTGTGTGCCGGGAATGTGAACAATTGTAAAATTAAATTCCTGTAAATAAAGCTTCCATCTGCTTAATCTGTCGTGAGTGAATTTAGCCGAAAGTAAAAATTGTATCGCTCTGTGGCCTGTGTAGACAGTGGTATGTCTTCCATAAAGAAAATGTCGAAATCTCGTAAAAGCCCATACAACACATAATGTTTCCAATTCTGTAACGGAATAATTTCGTTCTGCAGGTGATAGAATGCGACTTGCAAATGCGATGTTTTAAATTATTGTAGAGCCATCTTCTTCAATTTCCTGAAAAATGTGTACGCCTAAAGCGGTGTTGGAACTGTCGGTGGCAAAGGAAAAATTTCTGGTAAGATCTGGGTGCGATAAAAGTGGTGCATTCAACAAAGCATGTTTCAGGTTCATGAATTCAGAATGTGCTTGCTTATCCCAGGACCAAATAGTGTTTTTACCTGTTAATTGGCATAATCTAGGTGTGTCTAAAGCAGAGTGATGAATAAATTTACGAAAAAAGTTAATTATGCCCAAAAAACTGCGTAGTTGTTTCTTCGTCGTAGGAACAGTAATCTCACGTAGAGCTTGAAGTTTTTCCGGGTCAGGCGCAATGCCTTCTGCTGAAATTACGTGTCCAAGAAATTTTATAGAAGTTTTGCCAAAGTGCGATTTACCAAGATTAACTGTAAGTCCTTGTGCATGAAAAATTTGCAACAGTTGTTCTAGAATCAGATTGTGTTCAGTCCAGTTAGCTTCTGCAATAAGAATGTCATCTACGTACGTCGTGATTCTGTCTTTAAGTTCTGTCGGAAGTATTGTGTTCAAAAGCGCGAATAAAAGCTGCTGAAGAAATAGTTAATCCGAACGGTAATTTACAAAATTGATAACAGTCACCAAAACAGAGAAAAGCTGTATACTTTCTGCAATTCGGATGAAGTTGAATTTGCCAAAATCCCGATTTCAAATCTAGTGTGGAATAAATAGCAGTACCATGAAATTTCTGTAGAAGTTCCTCTAGTGTCTGTGGTCGATCTGTTTCATTAATAATAATGTCATTAATGTGACGTGAATCAAGTACGAGGTGAAGTGAGCCATCTTTTTTCTTAACAATATGTAGCGGGTTTATGTACGGACTAACTGCCGGTTCAATAATTCCTTGGTCAAGCATATCCTGCAACTCTTTTTTAACCTGTTCTCTGTGGATATATGGAATGGGATAATGCTTTGCTTTCAATGTGTCGTGCTGTTTGACTTGAAATTCATACATAAAACCGGACATAGTACCAGGAACGTTGTCAAAAACTGGAGCTTGTTGTAAAAGAATTTTGTGTAGTTGCGTGCGTTCGTCGTCTGTATTTGCACTGCTTTGTTTAACTTTATCAGAAATCATCTGCATTACGTCGTAGTCAGCTTCGTCTGGAGTGTTATAGTTATGTACGTACGTATCCGTGAACAATGTGGAATTACAGTCTATGTTACGTATTACGGAAATGACATCTGTACAATTAACTGTTTCTTCTTCTGCCGATAATGAGTGCTGAAATTCTAAAGCCAATTGCACATTTTCATCCTTCAACATTAAATAGGAATTCTGAAAATCGACCACTGCGTCGTGTTATACGAGAAAATTAGTACCTAAAATAACGTCTGTTGTCAATAAAGGAACAATCCAAAAATTTGAGTGAAAAGTATGACCTACAATACAAAATGATAAATGTGTCTGTAATTTAACGTTTACTCCTTTACTCGATACTGCTCCTTTTACTTTCGTTTTGCCTAATGGTAATGTAGGATACGTATTCTCTTTGTTACATTGGTTGAAAGTTTCTTCATTTATTACTGACATAGGTGATCCGGAATCGATTACCGCTGAAAATTTCGATGAACCAATTTTAATTTCGATGACAGGATGTGAAATGGTTTTCTGAACAACAGGTCTTTCCTGTAAAAGAGTGTCTCGTATGTCGTCAAAAGTAATAACATTTTCGTGAATAACATTCTGCGTGTCTAAAATTGTGCTTGTGTTATTGGAAGATGCGAGCTGAACAGTATCTTGTCAAATTCTATCTGACGTATTATTATTGTCAGGACGATTCTGTGGCATTTCTACTATTTGAACTGTTCTGTTATTTCTTCCAGACGTATTACGCTCTGGATGATACCTACTGTCGGGTTCATTCATGAGAATATGTTCTTGCGGATGATTTTGCTGTTGGTAAGACCGACCGTTATTATATGTACGCTGATAATTGTGTTCATCGTTTTTACGTCTGTCGTGATAGTCATTCCTATACGGTGCATTGCGGTAGGAATTGAAATACTGCGTTTTCTGTACGTAGTTGTTTCTTTACTGCCGTGCGTTACCATTTGTTGTACCCTGGACTACACGTGCACGCGGCGAAACATTAAAGCTTGGTTGACCTTGTGCATTACATTGTTGGTTAGGTATGCTAACCGGCTGCCTTTGATGCTGTTGCGGAGAAAAACGTCTATAGTTACTAAAATGTGGTTCTTCTTGCTGATAATTTTCTAGATACTGATAATCAAGATTTTGTCTGCTATCAAAGTTCTGGTGGTTGTCGTTGCTAAAGTGTCTGTTACCTTTGCTATTGAAATTACATGGTTGACCGTAACTACTGTAAGTCTGTTGGCCTTGGTTGTTATGTGAAAAATTTTTGTTTACGAAGGAATAGTCTGATTGCTGCACTTCTAAAAGCTGCAACAGATCCCTGAATGCCGAAATATTTTTTTTTTGCTACCCCGTTAAACGTGACACTCTTAATGATCGTGGTAATTTAGAGATACATAATTGAATAAGTGCAGATTCACTATAAGGTTCACTTAAGTACTGGTTTTGTTGAACCATGTGCTCAAAAAATTGCGTAACACGGAAAATTTGAGTTCTCATAATTTGGTAAACTAATTAACTGATCTTTAATTCTGCGCTGTGTCGTCTTCGACCAATACGCTGACAGAAAGGCATTCTGAAATTCCTCTACTGAATAGCATTGTCTCGCGATCGGTCTCATACGAGTTGCCGGTTCGCCTTCCAAAAAACTGCAAATAAATTCAAGTTTATGTGTTACGGGCCAAGTCGGTGGAAAAGCAAAGCTAAATTGTTGAATCCAATCCAGTGGGTGAATCTGTGTTCTGTCATTTTTAAACACTTTAAATTTTCTCACTGACAAAAAATGTTTGTAATCAAAATTATCGTTTCTGTATGATGGAACAGGTTCAGTATTGTAAGAGAATCTATTTGTCTGTGTCTGTTCGGAATCTAAGTCCCGTACTCTCTGTAGATTACTCAAATTATAAGCGCTGCGTGAGTCTGAAAAATGTTCGCAAAGTGGCGTCTGCTGTGATGTGTTATTAACTGAAATACTTTTCATCTCCGTTACTTCTTGCTGTAAACTTGACAGTTTTCTACGCAATGTGTTATTAGATGAATCTATCTCATTAATTGTCTGCTGTAAATTTTGGAATTCAGGTGTTTGGTTGAACGAAATTGGTGCAGTATCGTCTGATTTATTATCATTAGTGCTTTCGATAACATCAATACGACTGGCCAATTCATCATATTTTTCAGTCACTATTTTTACCTGATCATCGGTTTTAGTGTCAGAGGCATTAATCTGTTTTCGCAATTTACGTGTAGTTTCGTTCAGTTTTTTAATGTCAGCTTTGACGACGTCGGAATCCTGTGATAGTTCTAATTGTCCGAGTCTGTCGGTCACTGTTTCAAAATCTGTTGTGTATGTGTCTGTTTTTGATTTAAAGTCAGAAATCTCATCACGTAATTCGGTGTTCAACTGTTCGATGGTATTAATTTTGTCCGATACTGTAGCAATATTGTTGTCTACATATGTTTTTGGCTTCGCAAACATTTTACGTTTGTCTTCTTGTCTCTGTGCAGTGATTGTTTCCATGACTTGACGTTTTACTTTATTTTGATCCTGAATAAATTTACGGAAACGCGTATCACTGTTTCGTATGTGATGATTAAAACGTTCGTCAATCTGAGTGTTCTGTTGGTCGAATTTCGCGTCTATCTTTGCATCCATTGTCCACGAAAGTTCTGCTGTCACTGCTTTAAACTCGTCGTGTAATTGTGTAGCTTTTTCAGAGCATTGTTTAGCGACTCCGCTAATTTCGTCTCTAAGTGTTTCTGTTGCAGCTGTTTGCATTTTCCTTAATTCCTGAGCAACAGACCTAATTACTTCGCTACTTTTTCTTGAACAAGCCTCAATTTCCTCGCGTAACTGTTCCTTAGTGTCATGACACTGCGCAGCAACGGCTCTAATTTGTTCACTAAGTTGTCTCGAATTGTTGTCTAATTTTTCATTAAGGTGTTTGTTCTGTTCACTAAGTTGTTTGAAATCTTCTTTGAATTGTTTGTTATCTTCATTAAGGTTGTCTAATTTTTCACTCTGTTGTTTGGAATCTTCCCTATTTTCATTAAGTTGTTTACTCATTTGTAGCAACAATGCCATAATTGGATCTGACAGAAGATTAGCATTTCTATTCTCTGTGCTGTTTAATGTTGGATCTGGAATTGTCTCGCTTTCTGTAACCATTTGGTTATTCTGAGATTTACAAAAAGGTTTGCCAGTCAAATGTACACTGTCGACACTATTTCGGAATTAAATGAATCCGTCGTACTTCCAGTACACTGTCGATTTTCATTAGAAAAATTTGTCTGTACGTTATTCGAATTTTTCAAACCGGGTGTGTTAAGCTGGGCAGCGCTCATTACAGTAGGGCTCCCCGCGTCATGAATTGTCGTCAAATTAACAGAGGAGACAATTGAGTTCGTTTGTTCATCATTAAGATAAAAATCATCATTAGTGGTTGGAACGCATTGATTGTCAGTGAACGCAGGAATTTCATCATTACTCTGTGTGTCACAATTACTATCAGTGAAGTTGTTTAAGTCGGTAATTTCATTCATAATACCTCGCGATACACTATTCACAGTCTTTCGCGGCATTTTAACTATAGTCACAATTATTCACAAATAAAATAAGCACAATGCAAAAAGCAACAAACACTAATACAACAGAGCAACGAATTACCGATGATCTGAGGAAAGAAAGTCATAAAATTAGTAAAAGCGTTGCGCCAAATAAGAGCAGATATCTGACTACTTTTCAGGAGATTCTCAAAGAAATACGATCCTCGACCGGATGTCGCCAAGTGTAACCTTCCCACAAAAATGAAAGAAAATAATTAATTAAATGTGAATGGTCATCGTGCTAAGTGTAACCTCCCCTTAATTATTTTAAAATGATATGAATTAAATGAAAATGCAATTAGAGCCAAACGTTAGCTTCCCACAGTAATAAAATTCAATGATAATAAAAATGTGCAAAAATGTTAAGTCCCTACAAAATTAACGTTAAGATCAACCTGATAAATTGATTCTGGGAGGAAAAGCAAAGGAAATATTGTTTCAATTGTAATGATTATTTTCTTAAAAGGTTGCTTTCAGAACAAAATTATTATTGGGGCAATTCTTGAACAAATTAATTACAGTTAATATACATTACATTATCAGATGTGCGCAATGCTGCTTCATTACCTTATTTAAATATATACCTCGTCCCGAATCTCGACCAGAGACCCATGTCGACGCCCTCCGACTCCTCACACACAACTCCGACTATCTCTCTCGCGCTACTAGCACGAACGAACTACATGCTCTCGCGACTCGCTACGTACAACAACTGCCTCGCAACTGAACTGAACTCTCGCGCGGTCAAGCGCAGACTAGCAAATAAATAACTCTCTGGTCAGAGATTCTGTCATGCCTCGCCATCGCTGCTACCGAGTACATACGCGTTTCATCGTGACACAATTCTATTTGGCTATATGTTCCAAATATCTTTCAGTTCGGAGTTGTACCGTTTTTTACAGCAGCCAGGTTATCGAAAAAGACTCCGGCGTTTGTTTTATTGAAGTTAGAAGCTCAGGCAAAGCTGGTAGCTTCAGACGTCCTAACTGACAAATCTTTAAGCCTCTTCATGAACCCAGAATAGAAGTCAGCGCTAGTTTGTGGAGTTTCAGTCCATTAGGTACATCTACAGGTAGCCAATTAGAAATAGCTAACTCGTAACACAACTTTCGCACTTCTTTTGGACTAAGGCCGAAGTATATATAAGACGCAGCTTTGATATATTCTGCCAATTCGCCAGCCGGTGTGGCCGAGCCATTCTAGGTGCTATAGTCTGGAACCACGCGACCTCTATGGTCACAGGTTCGAATCCTGCCTCGGGCATGGATGTGTGTGATGTCGTTAGGTTAATTAGGTTTAAGTAGTCCTAAGTTCTAGGGGACTGATGACCTCAGAAGTTAAGTTCCATAGTTCTCAGAGCCATTTGAACCATCTGCCAATTCATTTTCAAGAGCAACAGTCGGAATACGTCTATTAGGATAGTAGCTTACATGCAGTGAAGCGCAGATGACATCATTTCTTATATCGTCATCAGAAAACTTTTTTCAGTAAGAGCCAATGTCCGGTAATTTATATTTTAATTTTCGGCAACCCTTCATATGGTTTTATTCTCCAATTTCACCATTCGAGCCACTTTCTGCACAGTGTCTGTGGGTGTTAGACCTTTATCCATTTTCCTTTCAAAATTTATAGGCTTTTTGAAACGGAAAACAACAGAATGGTAGGATGGTATCAGAATTTGAAACGCAAATACTTTTGCGGTGATGGCTATCCCCCGTGAAAGGCATCCCGGTTGGTTGTGTGACAAGCACAAACGAAACGCCATTTTGAAAAGCACTGTGCGTTTCATATCAATTTAGAATGACGGCACTTAGTATACTGAATTTTATGCTACATGACTGTATAATCCGATGATCAGTACAGGAAAAAGTTCTGGAGATAAATGAAACGATAACAATGCTTTAAATTTTACTCACCAGCAGTAGGAAGGCAAAATAGGCCACCAAGAGCTGTTGCAGGACGATTGATTCACGAACCCAGTTATATGTCTCCTTCCGTGCATAGCGATTTTACGACTATGACGAGTGGGGCCTGAAGATGGCATCAATGTAATGCCGAAACTGGTAGCAGCACATAGAAGTTCAAAAAATAAAATAAACTTCTACAAATCATACGGCTGTTGGTAAATTATTGCATCAAGTACTTCATGCCAGCCGTCGTCCCACGATCCATAACGGATCAACGAAGATTAGAATAACGCATTTATCCTCCGTTGGTAGCGGTTATTCGGCTTGGCATTGATTGATGGACTTGTTGGATGTAGCCCTGAGGGATATGAGCCAAATACTGTCCAACTGGAGGATTAGATCGTCAAAATTGCTAGATGGTTGGTGAGCCTTTCCCATAATGCTCCAAACGTTCTCAATCGCGAAGAGATCCGGCGACCCTGCTCTGGCCCAGGTAGGTTCTGGCAAGCACTAAAACAAGCAGCAGACTATCTTCGTGTGAGGGTGGGTATTATCTTACTGAAATATAAGCCCAGGATGGCTTGTCGTGAAGGGTACCAAAACGAGGCGCAGAATATCGCTTCGTACTACTGTGCTCTAATGGTGCCGCGGTTGACAACCAAGGGGATCCTGCTCGAAAAGAAATGGCAGCCCAGACCATCACTTCTGGTTGTCAGGCCGTAGGCGGGCGACAGTTAGGTTGGCATTCCACCGCTGTCTGCAAACACGTCTTCGGCCTGGCATCTCACTGATTGGAGCAGTGATAAATCCCGCTTCGAACTGACTTCTGATGACCAGCGAAGACAGTTTCTTATACAACACGCCGTGCTGAGTATTTTCACTCCCAGTCTTGTAATTGGATGCCATCCCTTACTTTCTCAATATTACTGGCATTATCTTGCCTCTGCTCACGTTCAAAAATCCTCTCGTTATTTACACCACGCGGAAATTTCGTCTGAGGTTCTGTGCAATTTCTCATGGTGGTCTAATGATGATATTTTCTGCACACAACACTAGTCACCGATCAGCATCACAGTGCGACTGATCACGTGTGATAAATCGGTTATGTATTCTAAGAATGTTGGAGATGCTATTACGATTCCTATGGCCTTACTCCACTTTCCTTTCTGTCGGACATTCAGTATCTGTTACGACGTGTTGGTTTCTATCCGTTAAATATCTCCGAAGATACTCCATAAGATAGTGCGCTTGCTGATAATCGACCATGTGGTAACAATGAGATCCAATAGATTTTCCCAGCGTCTTATATGATTATTCTCTTCTCGGGTATGCTGCCGGATATGTTCGTATTTCGATATTTCGGCGGCCCACCTGGCTGCCATCTTCATTTGCAATCGCTAAGGCATAATCATACCGGAACTAGATGAATATTAGAAACGGCGACTCCCTTATACCCCGGGTCAAGGCCACTGCGCCTGCGCGAGAAGCGGAAAAGCTGGCCCCTGCGAAGCGAAGTATTGCAGCGCCGCCGGCGGTAGAAACTGGCGAAAGTGATAAATAGCAAATAAAAATGTAGCGGGTCGAAAAACAGACCGTTGTTGTTTTATATCAAATAAAATAGGATTCCACATCTTGCTTAAAGGAAAACCTCTGTCTCTATTAATGTCACCGGATAATCATGTTTCAGTGGATTCTTTGAGTACACAATCCCAGTAACGAGAAGCTGGAGCAACAATTTGCGTCTCTTTAAACGACATGTTATGCTCTTCGTTGAGGAAATGTTCGGCGACGGCAGATTTTTCAGGTTAGAGCAAACGTATGTGACACTGATGTTCCACAGATCGGTCATCAACAGTGCGAATAGTCTGTCCAATACAGACCCTTCCACAATAACAGGGAATTTTATAAACTCCAAGCTTTCTCAATCCCAAATCATCTTGAACAGATCCAAACAGGGCTCTAGTCTTGGCCAAAGGCAAAGGAACACTTTCAATATCATATTTCCTGATAATTCTAGAAATTTTTGAAGAAATACTTCCAGCAAAGGGCAGAAAATCAACTGATTTACTAGTATCCGGCGCTGGTTCACGTGATGGTCCAAAGTGAAAAGCACGATTAATTTGACTATCGGTATATCGGTTGAGCTTGAAGACAGCCTTAAGTTAATCCAGTTCCTGCGTCAAATTTTCTGAATCAGAACTGGCATAAGCTATCTTGACTAATGTACGTAGAACTCCCATGCGCTGATGTGGTGGATGACAGCACGTAGAATGAAGACAGCGGTCCATATGTGTGGGTTTATAATATACACCATGTCCCAAGGTGCCATTCTTTTTTGTGTGCTAAAACATCCAAAAAAGGTAATTTGCCATCTTTTTCAATTTACATCGAAAATTTGAACCGCGGATGAAGACTTAAACTGATCTAAAAACAGATTAGGAGCTTCCATTCCATGTGGCTAAACATCGTTTATTGAAGATCACATCCTGCAGCATACCCTTGAAGAGCATAATCATATGTGTTACAGTGCTGGACGCATTTCGCTGATCTCTGGCGTGACCCGGCGATTGTGAAAGAATTGCACACAGTCTTACATTCCTATTTAACGTGCTCGCCCAGCTGTTGAGTGCGATCCTCGCTAGGTGATGATACCAAGTTGGATCGTGTTTCACGCTGCGACCATGGCCGCCAGTCCTGAAATTTGAGAGATGATTGGCTTCTTCAAGGTCACTCTGGTAGCGTCGAGTTTGACTGCTCTTCGTTAAATGGTTTCTCGCACAGCGTACACTTACGTCAATAGTCTCCAAACCACTGAGGAGTGTACCATATAGTAAGTTGGAGACTGTAGGAAAAGTTATTTCTTTAAGGCCACTGTGAAAACTGTAGATTGAGTAATTGTATATTAATTTTACTAAGATTTGAAGCTCCTCTTGATGTGTTTGCAATTGAAAAATTGGGTGTTTTGAAAACACACTTATGCAAACACAATTAGTCTACTTTTTTTACTCACCCAGACGTGTTTCGACACCTTTGTGTCATCTTCTGTAGGTCACATTTTTATTTCTGTAAAATACAATATCAAATTTATAATAATTTAACGGCTGTAGGCCTAAGAATTACAATATATGCAATTTGCTTTGTTTTGTATAGATGCTCACCTTAAAATTAAACCGCTAAATAAACTGCATTATTATACACCGGTTTTTGGGCTCTTTTCCGTCATCTTTTTGACCGCATGTCATTTGAAAACTATCCATGAAGAAAATCATTGCGTTTTTGTGAAGAATTGTTTCATGGGTAAAGCTTTTGTGCGTTTCAGTACTTACATTTTCCTCCCTGTTTCGTATCTCAGGTTGGTGTCTACTGCTGTTCTGTGCACTGTTCCCAAATAGTTTTTCACAGTTTGTTTTGTTCACTAGTTCACCTCCCATGCACTTTCACAAAATGTGGCGAAACTTGATCTGAGCAGACGCTTCTGACTCCATAATCTTATCTTCCCTTCAAGAGTTATAGGGACTTGTGTACATTCCTAGATTCACTCATAATACTACCACTTGAAACGTTAAAAGTAATATTTCGAGATATAGTTTATTTCTAACTTTACAGTACCCTACCAATGAAACCACCATTTGCAGACAGTAATATTGTGAGGACTACTAGCGACAGTTTTGAACAGGCAGCTATTTCAACAGATTTCGTTCACAAAGCTGTCTGGGATCACTGGCGTACAGATCATCATAACAGCTTCACGATGGATAACATTTGATGTCATAATTTTTGGAAATTAGTTTGTTTCACCTAATTTTTCACTTTCCCTTTTTCGTTAGGATATCAGCAGGAAAATTTACAAGTGTTAGATGGAGTGTATGAAGTAGATGTGGATGAAAACGTAAGAAATATTGCCTCAGAGTACGCAGGCCTGCGAATCACTCTTCAACAGAAATCAAGTTAATAATTTTGCATCGAATCTTCATATCGTAAACTTTTCTGGTTCAATAATATTTAAAATACACTGGAAAATCGGTTAAGTCATTTGTAACTGTCTGAAAAGTGACCTGGATAATTTTTCAATTGCTGTTAGAACTTGCACTTTGGACGATCTATATTCAAAGGCTGCCGGCGCACGTCGTCTTCTTTCTCTACGTCAAAATTCACATTTTTGATGTGAACGAACAACTGTTACTGTTGACATGCACTGAAGGTAATCAACTCTACTAGTGACGTGAACAGCCGTAGTGTAAAGGGTCAAGATACTGTGGAACCAACGAGCAGAGACGTGTCGTTTGCGAGGCTGCAACGTGAATATAACAAGGTTCCCAGCGAGCAGCGAGATGCGATGTGCCAGATTCGGGCAGTGAGCTGTCAACAGCGAGGGTGCAATATAAACGTACCCCTAGAAGACGGAATCAACCTGTTCACCTGCATCTGCAGCTTCAAAGATATCGTGCATAATGTCATTTGAATCAGTGATGCATTGAACACATCACTCGGAAGAACTGCGAGGTTCTGGGACATGTATGAGAGGTAGTCAGAAAGTTTTAATTACCTTCTCGATAATACCTAGCTACGATTATGAAACTTGGTAATAGGACAGTCCTCCTCTTCATATTCAACCTTCAGTGCGGCCTCTCTGTTTAATTATGGATGACTTGGCTGACACCTTGGTTGTAGAAGTCCCCATTATGGTTGTTCCAATTCGAAAAGTACTTCGTCGTCATTCTTGAAATGCCAGCCATGCCAGGGTTTCTTCAAACCAGGAGCGTCGAAGAAATCTCTGGGTGCTGTGGTAGGAGAATATGGAGGAAGGCGACGACAAAACACAATTGGCCATCAATGCAGCATGTGTGACAGTGATATGTGCAGAATGAGTTGTAGCGTTGCCGTGGAGCAGAAAGACCGCCTTCCCACAACGATTCCTCTTGGCAGTTTTCTCTTAAGACGTCAACAGAATTAGTTAGAATGTTCCTGTGGCGCTTTACCTCTTAAGAGCGTAATCTGTTAGCACCACACCCTGACAGTGCCATAAAACGCTGATCATCAACTTGTCTGGTAATGGATCTTTACTTACCTCGGTTTTTATGAATCCACATGTTTCCACAGTTTACAGCGCAATTTTCTTTCTGAATCATCGTGATAAACACAGCAGTTATTAGGTGACTAAAGCAGCAAACCGATTGGACTGGCACGGCAGCAACATTACCAACGCTTGCTAGTTTCGGCAGGCCTTTTTTAATAGCTTTGAGCAGTCACAGAACACAGCCTGCGGCGCCACGTAAAACATGATTTACAGGATGTAGAGAACTGATTCATGACTGATTTTCAGTTTTTCCACTGTCGTCTCGATTGTGATACGTCGGTGTTAAAAGCACCAGTGCCTCACGGTTTCTCACAGTGAGGTGGTATGCTACTTCGTGCTTCGTCATTCTGACTTCTTTGACCACAACTGAAGTTTCTGCAGCTCCTGAACACTGTATCGTATGGTGCTGCATTATTGCCAAGCACTTTCAGTAACTTAGCTTGGGTTGATGGAACGTTGTTTCTCTTCAAACTCTGCAAACAAGTTACTGAACGACACTCCACTGTATCAATGAGCTGCGTCTTTTGTTTTGGCTCCTCTAGTGGCATGCTACATACTGTGGAGCAGCGATTTTAAGCGCCAGGGCTGCAGAGATGTTATCTAACGAAGTAATTTTCTTTTTTGGGATGATAATGAAATATTTGTGACCACTCTTAATAATGAGGCTGTTGAAAAGCGGACTGAAAACGTTCTGAAAAAAATCGACAAATAAAGTGTAATAAATGTACTCCATTACTCATAAGCCACGGATTAAAAAGCGGTGAGTGTTGGTGGTGTATTTATTACTGGGCTCTGTGTGCAGGACAAATACATTTCCAGGAAAAATATATGTAAAGACATTAAAGAAACGGCTTAATCTTACAGTTCATTTAAGGCATATGCTGAAATAAAAGAATCTTTCTACATAGGTTTTAATTTGGATATATGACCTAACTGGCACACACCGCTAAACAAAATGGTTCAAATGGCTCTGAGCACTATGAGACTTAACATCTGAGGTCATCAGTCCCCTAGAACTACTTAAACCTAACTAACCTAACGACATCACACACATCCATGCCCGAGGCTGGATTCGAACCTGCGACCGTAGCGGTCGCGCGGTTCCAGGCTGAAGCGCCTAGAACCACTCGGCCACCAGGAGCCGGCACACCGCTAGAAGTAATCATCACACTAAAGACTAATGAACATGTAAGTATATTGCATTTGATAACATAAGCACGCCGTCGAATCGCGTGTGGTAATAAATATTAGTAAAAAGAAACTGAAACAGTAAAAATTATTTCATAACTTTGTAATGCAGCAGCTAACCTCAACCAATTCCATACAAATTGGATGAATTTAAGTAAAAATGGAACAGACTAATGTACGTGAAACTGTATTGCACTTGATGACGCAGCACACTGCTAAAACATGTCTTGCTAACAAATATTAGTAAAAAGTAACTGAAGCAGTAAACATTTTGCTGTAAATTTATAATACAGTGGTTAACCTAATACACTTCGGTACAACGTGGATAAATTTAAGTAAAAATGGTATGTTCCTCAGAGAAATAATGACTCCTGGCCCAGGTTTGTTAGCTATGTTTAGAATCTCGATGTAACGCTAAGCTCTAAAACTGACAGTGAAGCCCAGCAAGTGGTTACGTAATCCCATGGCAGGTGGCACGGCCAAGAGACACACGTGCGACAAGATAACCCACTTCCCTGTGTCTTGTCGTCCAGCCGTCCCTGTACGTCCTACTGTACCTGACGGCGCCGCTGACGCACTGGTTGCATCGACGGCCCCTGCTTCAGGCTTTATGGGCTCCTCACAGGCGTGTCCTGCAGGAGCTACGTGTTTCCGACTCTACTGTAGGTGCCGCAGGTAACAATAGATTTCTGACCTACCAGTTCGGCACCGTGGGTTTTCTGATCAGAGCCACCTCCACTGCAGATTTACTCCATTTGGTCACCAATAGTGTTGTCGCCGTAAGTGAGGCAGTGCTCTCGCTGACAGCCTTCGTTTGGAAATAGTTTCGTAGGCCTAAACTGTTTGACTTCTATACACTGGGAGTAATGCAGATAATTATAACAGAGAAAGGGAAGCCGTGGCTTCTCAAGAATGGTCATCACTACTGGGTGAACAGAAAGTTTGACGAGCGTGCGAACTGATTACGTGTGAGATTCAAAATGAGTAAGAGGCGAGGAGATTTAAAAATTTCAAATAGCAGAATCTTGGCTGAATATCCAAATTCCTGTCCACCTGATAAAGTTGATGTGCAGATTAAGAAACGGATTCATGGCTGCCGGAAAAAAGAGTGCACACAGAAAAGAAAGTGCCAAGTTTCCTAATTTAGAAGAGGCACTGCAAGATTTTAAAGATAAATATTTATGTTTCGTCACAAATATCCCAAATTAAGGGAACTACAAGACTATTGTGTAAACAAAAAGAACGGAAGCTACCTGGACGATCCAAAACCCTGGCACTAGCTCGGACACTTGACTGATCGCAGACATTTTGATGTTAATTGAAGGTAAATCATTTCTGAAAACCGGCGATGTGTCTGTTCCTGACGAAAGAATCCTAGTGTTCAGTTGTGAAGAAGCGGAGAAACTACTGTGTGAAATTCAAAGTACTTATGGTTATCTGACTGTTGTTCGAAATAATTCAGATAACTATACACCTTACACATTGACATCGGAAACACAGAAAAAAATTTATTTGCTCCCAGACAAAAGCCAAAATAAATATGAAAAACATTTTATAGACTGACAAATAAGATGTATGGGCGTTGGCCGAAAACTATCGCGCTTGACTTTGAAATAGCTACAGTTAAATCCATGAGAACTGCATTCTCCGAAACGTTCCTTTCCGTTACTTCAGCTACTGCCTGTAAAAGATAAGCAAGAACTGGGATTAACAAAGAATACAGGGGTAGAGGGGAGGTCTGGTCGTTTTGCCGCATGTATGCTGGAGTGGCACATCTCCCCCAAACAGTACTGACAAAGTATGGGTGATAATAATGTACGAAATGCCCAGTAGAGAAAAGATCACGAAATTCGCAGAACATATGGTCAATCAATAAATGGAAAATCCTAGTACACTAGCTAAAATGTGGAATGTTTTTAACTAGTGTCACAGGGCCACGAATGCTGTCAAAGTTTCGCATAGCAAACTGAAGTCCTCAGTAAATCACAAACAGACGAACGAATACTTTCTGATAAATATCCCGAAGGTGGTAGCAGTAAATGTTATATAGCTGAAATTTGAAGAGATTCCATTGGCCTGCCTCTTCAAAAGACAAGACTAAGATAAACAGATCTCGACAATAGGTTATAAGAACATATGACGCAGAGGATTTAAGATAATGTTTGTAATCTCTGGGTTTCTTGCAAAAATAGTGAGAAATTAAAATTCATAAAATAAGACAAGATGTTTAATCATTTGCTGCAGTAAACCAGTGGAAAGGAAAATAATATAAAATTAAAAATAAAGAGTAAAAAACATTTTCACGTGCTACAACGATGATGGTGGCTGACTGCTGCACCATTGATTACAATAGGTTTCGCAAGATGGCTACCTGTGGGCTGTGGTTCTCTGCTGAAGAAGGAGGAGGTGTGGAACAGAAGAAGAGCCAGTCAGGATTACAGTAACTTCTTTACTGCAGCTTGTTTACAGTCGTTGGCTTGGAACTGCAAGTAAAGATCGTGGGCGAGGTGAACATCAAGGCGTTTCGCACTGTGCCGATTCCACACTGCTGACTGCGCGCACCGTTGCTGCTGCTGCTGCTGTTGCTGTGTCGACGGATTCTCGGATTCCCCAGTCGGAAAAATTGTGGCCAACGGCGGTTGTTAGAAGAAAGTCTGACTGTGTCACTCTTCAGTGCAAAGAGTGTAGAGGTCTTCTGTTGATAACCCGGTGAAGATGGGGATGGTTGGACCATCAAGTCGTCCTCCCTGCACGGCGGCACATTGTGGTGCTGCCCTGGCGCCCAGATTCTTAGGCACCAGGCAGCGCTACTTGTGTCGGCGGTATCAGATGCGTCTGTGTCATTAGCATGTCGCTTAGCAACAAGCGCTTGACATCACGTAACTGCCCTGCTCCTTAAGTGTTGAAGGGTTGGTTCAGGTGAGCTTAAATGCTGCTGCTCCCCGCTGACTTTGCGATAGTGGTAGCGTTTGTGTGTCACCGCTAATCTCTGGAATACAGGCGATGAGCGGCTGTCATAAGAGGCGTTCGGTCGGGGTGTAGTACTTCCTGGTCACTGGCTGGGTTGCGTCATGCAGATGGCTGTGACGCGGAAGATATGGTTGTCCACGCTGCAGCACACGGGTCGATGACCGGGATTGACTAACTCTAGTGTGGTCTTATTACTGCCCTGGCGCTCCATCTCTGCTTGCTAGTCGCGTTATAACTTTTTCCATTCTTACTCTTTCCATTGTTACAAAGTGTCTGGCAAAATCTCCCTCACTGTTGCGGCTTCTTTTGATGGTAAGAAAACCCTCAGTTAAATATTTGTGGTCGGATACATTGGGTTGACGTCTCCGGGTACAAAGCCCACAATCGGAATGCTCACGATACCACCTGCAGTTGGGGACCTTCACAACGAAGATTTAAAAAAATTCTTCACCCTCGGAGGCACCAAACTATTGCGGTATAGTATCGTCTCTCGTCTTGATAATAGTCTCATTTCCGTAAGAGAGAGAATCCGAATGTTTCTTAAGAAACCCTTTGCAACCTGGTGACTGAAACTACCACTCATTTTCTCTCACTTGGTAATACTATAAAACTGTGCTTTACTTTATGTGAACATTTGAACCGGAAAATGGAAGATAAACAGTGGATCAGCATCGGAAATCATCGAAGAGCTGATAAATTAAATTTCATAACGAAACAGCAGTTCATTATTTACTCCTAGCGAGTCACGTGAATTACGTATCACTTCCTCCTGCTTCCCCCCCCCCCCCCCCCTCTCTCTCTCTCTCCACCACACTCTCTCACTCCTCTCTCTGTCTCTCTCTCTATCTCTCTCTCTATCTATCTATTTCCATTTGAGAGCGTTGCTGCAGCGTATATTCAATGTAACTCGACTCCGATGCCGGTATTTAAGCACCAGTGTGTAGGTAAGGTATTCGTCTGCCATTCGTGTCTTTCCCTCGTGCATGAGGCAAATGCGGAAACGTTAACTGCGCAGACGTGGTTACCAAATGCGTTGAAACAGGACCAGCGCGCTGTCATTCCTTTCTTGGCTGCGGAAGGACGAACCCCGGCAGCCATTCATCGGAGAATGAAGATTGTTATGAGGCACCATGTTAATTGAAAACCACCGTTGCGGAAAGGTGCGCAAATTCTGCGCTGGTCGCGATTCGACACTAGACGCCGGTCGATCTGGGAGACCAGCCTCTTCCACCATCTCACCTGAGAGACCGTCGAGCGCCGGCCCTTTACTCCTGATCTCTCCCATTGCAGTTTTCACGACTTCGGTCATTTGAAAAAGGCCTTCAAGGGATTGCCGTAGGACGAGAATATGCGGCAGGCAGTTACGAAATTCTTCACACAGCAGGACATAGTGCTTTATCAAACGTGTATCTTCAAACTGGTACATCGATGGAATGATTGTCTCAATGCTCACGGCTTGTGGCGTTGCATCACGTGACCATCAATAGCCAACTGACTCAGAATGATAATAGCTGCTAGAAACGAAAGTAATTCAGAAGACCCAAGTAATGAGTGACAATATTTACCGCCAGCAACAGGTTTAGAATATCAGCAGCAGCTCAGATTCCGGCAGAAAATTAGATAAAATAATTAAGGAAAGGCATTCAGGCAGTTACCCCAAAATTTCCTCAATGAATCCAATTGATGATTAATTAGTTAATTTAAACTAATAAGATGCCTCATTTAGGGAGAACTAAGAAGCAAGTAGTATAGTTAAATACACTCATGAAATAAAGTTTTGCATCACCCCGTTCTCAGAACTCCAGAGGACGAGGAGAAGATTAGTGTTTAACGTACCGTCGACAACGAGGTCATTAGAGACAGAGCAAAAGCTCGGATTAGGGAAGGATTGGGAAGGAAATCGGATGTGCCATTTCAAAGCAAGCACCCCGGAGTTTGCCTGAAATGATTTAGGGAAATTACGGAAAACGTAAACCAAGATGGCCGGAGACTGGTTTTCATCGTCGTCCTCCCGAATGAAAGTCCAGTGTGCTAACCACTGCGGCACCTCGCTTGGTCCAGAACTCCTGATGATAGACGTTGACTGTGGATATTGTATCACAGACACAGTCTCTTTGACTGTTCAGCGATGTCACTAAATCCGCCCAAAGAAGTAAGCAACCATGCACGAGCAGGACCTATTAGGGGATCCGACAGCAGATCAGTTCCAGTCATTCTACCAGGAAAGAGGTAAGAGGCTCGTGTTGTCTGTAGTTCAACGATGCCTAGACCGTCAATACCGCAGTTCGATCGCGTCCGCATTGTTGTTTTGTGCCACGAAGGGCTCTCAACGAGGGAAGTGTCCAGGCGTATCAGAGTGAAACAAAGCGATGTTGTTCGGACATGGAGGAGATACCGAGAGACAGGAACTGTCGATGACATGCCTCGCTCAGGCCGCCCGAGGGCTACCGCTCAGTGGATGACCACTACCTACTGATTATGGCTGGGAGCAACCCTGACAGCAACGCCGCCATGTTGAACGATGCTTTTCGTGCAATCACAGGACGTCGTGTTACGGCTCAAACTGTGCGCAATAGGTTGCATGGTGCGCAACTTCACTCCAGTCGTCCATGGCGAGGTCCATCTTTGCAAACGACACCATGCAGGGCGGTAGAGATGGGCCCAACAACATGCCGAATGGACGGTTCAGGATTGGCATCACGTTCTCTTCACCTATGAGTGTCGCATATTCCTGCTACCACAAAATCGTCGGAGCCGTGTTTGGAGGCAACCCGGTGAGGCTGAATGCCTTATATACACTGTACAGCGAGTGCAGCAAGCTGGAGGTTCCCTGCTGTTGTGGGTTGGCATTGTGTGGGGCCGACGTACGCCGCTGATGGTCATGGAAGGCGCCGGAACGGCGATACGATACGTGAATGCCATCCTCCGACCGACCTCGTAACCATATCGGTGGGATATTGGCGAGGCATTCGCCTTCATGGACGACAGTTCGATACCCATCCTGCACATCTTGTGAATGACTTTCTGCAGGCTAACGACATCGCTCAAATTGAGAAGCCTGCATGTTCTCGCGACATGAACCACATCGAACAAGCCTGGAATGGATTGAAAGGGGCTGTTTATAGACGACGTGATCCACCATCCTCTCTGAGGGATCTACGCCGAATCACCGTTGAGGAGTGGGACAGTCAGGACCAACAGTGCCTTGATGAACTTGTGGATAGTATGACACGACGAATACAGGTATGCATTAATGCAAGGGGACGTGTTACTGGGTATTAAAGGTACCGGTGTGCACAGCAATCTGGACCACGACCTCTGAAAGTGTCACTGCGGTGGTACAACATGAAATGTGTGGTTTTCATGAGCAATAACAAGGGCGGAAATGCTGTTTATGTTGATCTCTATTCCAATTGTACAGCAGGTTCCGGAACTCTCAGAACCGAGGGGATGCAAAACATTTTTCAATGTGTGTATAACTCGAACATGCACTTGGTGCTTGCCAAATAACGACAGCAGTGATGCTAAAGATTACAATTGCAACATTTGACTGGTGATAGGGGAGTGCTTCACATTAATGAATGTAACTTACAAGAAATGTAGTAAACTAAAATTACACAAACTTGGTATCAACATGAATATCGAATGTTTAAGCAATCAGGAAGCCCCTTGGGCATAATAAAGTTACTGCTGTGAAAAAACAGTAAAATACGGTCGAACAATTGAGGATTACATCAATATCAAAACTGTTACCCTGAAACCAAACTCCAAACAGGGGAGAAATGGAAGGGGCAGGTACGGCAGGTCAGATCTGAGTATGATGGTTTAGGATAACGGGTAATACGGGTTAAATTAACGCCAGGTTACTAAGAGGTGGAAACTTATATTATGAGGGATGCTGTAGCAAGTCAGGAGGCCGCAAGGTCTCAGAGGCTGAGATGAGAAGCGGCGTGCTGTCCGCGAGCTCGTACACATCCGACGCCCGATGAACCGGTGGGTAACAGATAACACCCCGGCGCAGCGCCTCCAAAAGCTACGAACAGTTCGGAAAGCTGAGAGCAAACAAGCAGACATATAATTCATGCTTAATTATCATAGAATATATGTAAATGCAAAAAACATAACAAGAAACTCAATGTGAGATTGGTCTCAAGCCCCAACCAATCTTATGTATTACAAAAAAAAAAAAAAAAAAAAAAAAATTATTACAGTAAGAATTACGAAGAGGATTAATTGGTTAATCTTACAATAAAATATAACAACAAGTTAATGTACTACCCAAGAATATCAGGGCTACTGAAGCACATTAACTTAAGTGACTTACAAGGTAACTGGCAAATCTTGTGGCTAAATACTCAAACAGCTGCAATAGTAATTATATTTAGAACAATAAATAATTTTTGAAAAGGTGGCAAAATCTCACCAGATTTATGGAATTTAACTATCCAAATGAGCCAAGATTCACTGACCATCTAGCGTTAGCTTACCACGGCCTTACGCAATTTTATAGTCGTTACATCGGTCAGGGAAGCGACAACTACTAATGCAAATAATACTCCTTTTCAACCTCAGTGCTCATTAATACACTTGGTGGCCTAGAGCATGTGACACAATTAATGTCAGGCTTAAGTCATAAGATACGCCAATATTGAATAACTTGTAATGAAAAGAAACGTTAAAACACATCAAATAGGGCACTCAAATTATTTCAGACAGAGGCACAAGAAAGTAAATTTATGGCTGGGTTCAAATGGCTCTGAGCACTAAGGGACTTAACATCTGAGGTCATCAGTCCCCTAGAACTTAGAACTACTTAAACTTATCTAACCTAAGGACATTACACACATCCATGCCCGAGGCGACCGAAGCGGTCACGCGGTTCCAGACTAAAGCGCCTTGAACCGCACGGCCACACCGGCCGGCAGTAAATTTATCACTTGAGACAGAGGGACGGAGAACCACAGGATATCCTGCGTAGCGGGACCAACTTCCACACGGGAGCACGTAAGTCAATCGAGTTAAGAGTACCTTACTCCCTAAGGACAGAACAGACGGAATCCGAAAATGAACAGCACTCCAACACCTATACCAGCAGCTATGCTTTCTTAGTCCAGGGTAACCGACTGCGTCGACATTAGGCCCAAGTATTACCGATCAACACAACTCTAACGAGTACCGGCCACTTAATCAACCGTGCTCCCGTGAGCTCTGTGAACAGCTCACCGTACCTCACATGTGCCTCTGATCTCTCTCTGGTTGACAACGACCGACTGCCTGCCCAAGAGGTCAACAACCCACTCCAAGAAACTACAGCCAAAGAATCAAGAGAAATAGCAGGTCAGCAACTGGAAGCAGTTAATTCCATAAATTATCTGGGAGTACGCATTAGGAGTGATTTAAAATGGTTCAAATGGCTCTGAGCACTATGGGACCTAACATCTACGGTCATCAGTCCCCTAGAACTTAGAACTACTTAAACCTAACTAACCTAAGGACGTCACACAACACCCAGTCATCACGAGGCAGAGAAAATCCCTTACCCCGCCGGAATCGAACCCGGGAACCCGGGCGTGGGAAGCGAGAACGCTACCACACGACCACGAGCTGCGGACAGGAGTGATTTAAAATGGAATGACCATATAAAGTTGATCGTCGGTAAAGCAGATGCCAGACTGAGATTCATTGGAAGAATCCCAAGGAAATGCAATCCGAAAACAAAGGAAGTAGGTTACAGTACGCTTGTTCGCCTACTGCTTGAATACTGCTCAGCAGTGTGGGATCCGGACCAGATAGGGTTGATAGAAAAGATAGAGAAGATCCAACGGAGAGCAGCGCGCTTCGTTACAGGATCATTTAGTAATCGCGAAAGCGTTACGGAGATGATAGAGAAACTCCAGTGGAAGACTCTGCAGGAGAGACGCTCAGTAGCTCGGTACTGACTTTTGTTAAAGTTTCGAGAACATACCTTCACCGAAGAGTCCCGCAGTATATTGCTCCCTCCTACGTATATCTCGCGAAGAGACCAAGAGGATAAAATCAGAGAGATTAGAGCCCACACAGAAGCATACAGACAATCCTTCTTCCCACGAACAATACGAGACTGGAATAGAAGGGAGAACCGATAGAGGTACTCAGGGTACCCTCCGCCTCACACCGTCAGGTGGCTTGCGGAGTATGGATGTAGATGTAGATGTAGATGCAGAATAGGCGACCGACGCGCCACTCGGCGACCACACAGAGACGGTTCGCGCCAGTAGTCAAAGACGGCATTCAGGAATGTTGGCTATATTCTCCACAAACTGATTATCTATATAAATTTAAAGAGGGAGATTTGTGGCACTTACATCCTGCCAGTGACAACCTAGTGACTCTTAAAATACGCGGTGCAAATAGTCTCCGGATCAAGGGGACATAGAGTAATGCTCAGAGTGAGTCTGAATCAGGGCCTAAGACATAAAGAGAAGAATGTCTTTGTTGACGGATAGTGAGACTGAAGTGGGCCTGGGCAGGACACGTGGCCAGGAACATATTAAAATGGACAAAAACAATTATGTGACCTCTGAGGTATTGAAAGAGAGGTTTCGGGCATCCTCTGGCAAGATGGAAAAACGACATCTAACAACACGCAGGGTAAAAACGCTGGATAGGAACCTCCCAGCAAAGAGTGACATGGAATCTTTTGAAGAGGCCTGGGCACAGGGCTAAATATCAAGAGCATATAAAGGAACATACAGCTCTCCAAACCGTTACACTTACTTTAAAACAGTCACAATAGTAAACTGTAAAACTAATACCTACGACGTATTGAATTATGTGTGGTTAACGTTTTGGTTTCTCTGAGGTATGTAAAGCATAAATGAGAGAATTGTTTTCCTAAAATGTTTGGAAGTATGATAAATCGGTAATTTACTACATGTTATAGCTCCAAACTCGAAGTTTCTCAACATACTTCCGCTTTGGCGCACAATGGAGCCATTTCACTGTCTCGTTACATCGTTATATTAAAACACTTGTTCGGCCATACAATAAGTTCCAGTATCGAATACAAAAAAAAATAGTGTCTGTATTTCCATTTCTTGTAATAAGATAATGAAATCTGGTCTGCACCATCTGCTGCGAACAAGTAATGGCCTTCCATTTATTTCTTCAAAGCTACAAACCAAAAATCATTTCATGTATCAAATGGAAATTTTTAAGATGCCTAAGAATAGCGTGTACGAAATCCGTAATACTGTGGAGTGGGAAATGTTTGTACTAGTGGTGTAAAGCCATTGAGAACATGCGGTGGGCTTAAGGATACCTTAGTCAACTGATTTCTAGAGACAACACATGTCGGCCACAAAAATTCTTTCTCGTGCATCTGAATGTTTATCCCACAGATATTCCTACTCTACGGTTGGTCCCAGCTCTTTTCTTGTTTGTTTTATATGTAACTCCGTGTAGAAGAATGTGATGAGGTTCTGTTTGTTTAATTATTCAGAGAATTCAACTTGATACACGCCATATTGTAATTAGCATTTCATCAAAGGAGTATCAAAAAGTAGGAGGGACAGTCTAAAGCTATGTACCGAATGATGAAATCTCTTTGACGCACTATCGACACGCGAGCGGCAAATGAATGTCTCATTCCTACTGTGAAGTAATTCAAAGCTTTGTAGACAAAATTATACTTTCCTGGCACGTCACTACTGAACGTCCTTCTTACTTGAATACAATTGTGTTACACTTTTGATAAAGTTATGTAGACTGCGCACAGCGAATGTACATAACTTATGAACTGCCTCACAATGTAGTCTTTACGTCCCATATAAAGGTTACCCTTCCCTCAAAAATGATGAGACAGAAATTTAAAGAAATGGAGTCTCACTATCCTCAGTTATGGTTCCACAGGCGCCTATACGTATATACCATAACGTAACACTATGTTTGATTTCTGTAATATTTTCTTACTGCTTATTGGTTAACCTTCCAGTTGTTGAATCCCACTTGAAAACTTCTTAACAATATTCAATAATTTCTAATGAGCAATCAAGAAATCCAAGTTTATGCTTTCATATATGTAAACGTTATATTTTGTTGAAATCATCTTGCATCGTGAATGTATTCTTAATTTGAAAAAAAAGGAATGTGTGAAATGGAATGATGTACTTAATTCTTCCGAAAGCTGACTGTCGGGAACTTGGATACATTACAGTGGCCACAGCATGTGTATAACACACAAATACATACAATTAGAATTTCAATTTCCATTTAAATTAAACCTACTACTTGACCAAATTCTCTCTTTCACTTGCTAATATCATTCTTTCCTTTGTAATCAGGTACAAATTCGTTATTGGAGAGCGGAAAAGCTTGACGACGGTGGACCGTGATAGTATGATGTATAATGCAACAGAATAATACGCAGTTCACAATGAAAAACAGTAATCGTCCTTCGTGGCAGGAAATTTAGATTGCGAGGTTTGACATACGAAAAATGCAACAGGCAGTAACTGAAAAAGTGATTTTGACTCTCTGAAACCGTTCATCACAAAGTTCAGTAGTTTACACATTGGGCCATGAGGCACCTCATACATGAAACGTGAAAATATCACCCGATGCTAAACACAGATGCATCTAATACGTTAAGGACACGTTTTATTCTTTATGTTTACGTAGAAAAATTACCTGAATCCTAACAAGAACTTCTATCTGTGCAGCCTGTATAGGTTACGCTTCACGTTGTCGTAATTCCATTGTACTCTGCTAATGGTGAACGGTCTGTGGCGACCTTAAGATGCAAGGAGAACTGAGCTGATATCCCCGCTTATTGTTCCGGTTGATGTCCTCCCTGTCGAGAACTTAATTATTAACATTGGTCTTACCACAACAGACGACGCCGCATGCACCACATCTTTGGGTCCATCACAACTGAAAATCGTCTACTGCAACATCCATCCAGTCCCATAACACAGCCTCTGGCAAACTGTACCGTACATTATCGTGAAACATAAACACAATATTTCTTTTATTGTGACTGTTTTTTGTGTAACACCGTCGTGACAATACATTGTCTACAGGAATAGCAGAGCTGATAAACATCTGTCTAGATGAAAAGTCATTTAAAACATTAGTATTAAAAAATAAGCATCACAGCAACTTCAAAACTATTGGTGGTTAGACACTGGACTCGCATTCGTGAGGACGACGGTTCAATCCCGCGTCCGGCCATCCTGATTTAGGTTTTCCGTGATTTCCCTAAATCACTCCAGGCAAATGCCGGGATGGTTCCTCTGAAAGGGCACGGCCGACTTCCTTCCCTAATCCGGTGAGACCGATGACCACGCTGTCTGGTCTCCTTCCCCAAACCAACCAACCAACCAACCAACCAAAACTATTGAAGCCAAATACACTGAGTTGTGTCAGTAATCGTGCATTGCGTTAGATGACGACTTGTCTTTTCAAAAAACTGAACTTATCAAGCTATTACCCCATATTTTATTCTTAGAATTGTAGGCGCCCCGGTGGTCCCGGTCGCCTATGGTGGACTGGATGGCCGAGCGGTGACCTCTCCAGTTGTCACGATGCTAGAAAATGGCTGTTGAAGCGTCAGAAACGCCAAAGAAACAGTATTAATTCATAACACCTTTATTCCTGCAGAGTACAATGTGGCTTGGTGATATCGACGACCTTCCCCAGAGTCCTCGCTGACTCGTAGCGATGAACCAGATCCGGGCCGCACCAGTCTTGCTAGCGCAGCGCCGCGTGCTGTGACGTAGTGGAAGAATGTCCTTACTTCGGCCGCGCGTGGATGGCGGCGTCCGGCTGGGCGGTGGCTCGGCTGCGGACAGCAGGCTGCTGCGCGTGGATGGCTCCAGGTTGGAGTCCTGACGCTGTCGGCACGAGAAGCGCGCTCGTAGTGCGGAGTGTACGCTATCCCACCCCGTCTTCTTCCCTGCTCCTTCTGGTGGCTCGTCCGCGGTGGACGGGCGGAACGGGCTGCAGTCCCCCAGCGTCGTCGGCTCTCCCGGTTGTGCCGGCGGATGCACAGGGCCTAGGCCCCGCACGATCTCGACGACGGCTCACTGATGTGGTCAGCATTGGCGGCGAGCGAGTCTGCCGCGATGTCTGCTAATCCTGGGTTGATGAATGACAGCGGCAGCAGAGAGGACCAGAGCTGGTACTGTCCCCTCACATCTGCTGCTGGATGGGCTGCCCTTACTGCAACATCTCCTTAATAAAGATTAACATGTCGATCAGCGAGCAGAGCACTACGCAGCGTCCCAGTACACATCTAACTGCAAGTCTAACTGCGAGTGCCTTGTTGCTATCAAAGCTGGCGTATTTAAAGGAAGCACGAGCGACGTCCTGACGTCATGCTCGTTTGTAATGACCGCATTCGTTCCACTTATACTGCTGATTCATCTGTCGTACTGGCCCCTTAGGTGTCCTTGTGACAGAGTTTCGTGTTGTTACGGCAGACTTACGCGAAGCTGTCAAATGCATTACAGCTGACGCTATACCTCTGTCTTACACTCTACGTAAGTCTCTGTCTAACACAAACCCGCGTGCTAAGCAATTCTCTCTCGCCTGTTGTGTGTAACCAGGCAATTGCCCCTGCGTGACGACACATTCCGATATATGTGCAATCCTCTTAGCTCTTGACTAACCTACTGCCTCTGGCTCTCGGCATAGCTAATGAAACTTTGACAATATTCCGCGTTTCCAACTCTTTACTATTCTGCGACACTACAGAATGTAAAATCACTTCTGTTATTTGTAAAGTGAACCAAAATATGTCCAAATGTATATTTAAGTAGTCCTGAGCTAAATTAAAATTCCAGACATTCACACTAACTCATGAGCCTCATGTTTTGCCAACAGAGTACTAATCTGTATGTAACGATTCTCTGTTTAAACCTGTGTCATAGTACGAAGATGGCCTAATCTGAATTATTTGGCTAATGCAATTCACAAAATGTAACAAGTACTGTTTGTAATGTAATTTCACGTCTGAATGAAAACTAGTGCTATGTACCGATATTATACCGAGGAAACCTCCTGAATAAAACTGAAAAACTGCTCCAAAATCTATTACAGATATTGTCTTTACCATTCAAAGTAGCATTGTAGCACGTTAATGTGTATAGTAAGTTCAGCGATATAATCGCTCTGAGATTGTGCTTATCTCATATCGTTGTACTGAATATATATATGACTGAACTTCATTTTCATCTGTTTTAAACGTTATGTAAGGGGTGTAGCCTTCTTCTTGATACTCTCCTGTCTCAGGCGTTGCAGAATGTAAGCAAACCATTTTCTTGGTCTCTGTAATGATGTCATTGATATACGTGTGTTCATACGCTCACTGGTCATACCGGACTCGAGAGTCCATTACCGCAGCAACATATTTTCGCCATCTGTCCCTGTCTTGAGCTAGTTCCTTCCATTCACCTTCAATACCTAGACTCCTCAAATCAGCCTTCACATTGTCCTCCCATCTACGCCTCGGTCTCCCCACAGGACGTCTTCCTTCTAGGTGCCCTACCAGTACTCTGTGCGCTGCCCTGCCCTCATCCATTCGAGCTACGTGACCTGCCCATCGCAGCCTGTATGATTTAATAATACTGATTATGTCAGGGTTTGAATAGAGTTTGTGAATCTCTTCGTTATGCAGTTTTCGCCACTCTCCGCTAATGTCATCCCTTTTTGCTCCGAAAATTTTCCTCAAAAATTGTTTTCAAATACTCGAAACGGCTTTTCATTTTGCACAGTAGGAGACCAAGTCTCACACCCATACAGCATAACTGGTAGAATAATAGTTTTGTATATCCTAATCTTTAAATTCCTAGACAATATCCGTGATGAAAGTAATCTATTCAGTGAGAAGTAGCACGCATTTCCCGCCCGTAATCTCTTCTTCAGTTCTGATTCAATCTCATTTCTCGAAGTGATGTCCACGCCTAGATACTTAAATGTGTTCACTTTTTCAAACTGCATGTCTGAAACTGTTAACATTTCCTGATCTACTGCTGTTGGCATTTTAGTAGTAACCAGGTATTTAGTTTTGTCTCCACTTATCATTAGACCTACATATTCACTAGCCTTGATTAACGCATTCGCATTTGTTGTTACAGATTCTTTCCTATCGCTAATGATGTTTAGACCATCTGCATAACCTAATAACTTAATATTTCCATTTAACTCCACAGCCTCTGAATTATCTGCTGCCATTCGTACAATACATTCTAGAACTAAATTAAAAAGTAGCGGAGACAGGGCATCTCCCTGCTTAAGTCCGTTCTTTGTTACAAATTCTTCTGACTCCAATTTCCCCACGTGTACTCTACCTCTTGTGTTTTTCAAGCTCGCTTCTATAAGTCTAACATACTTCTTTGGTATTCCAAATTACAAAAGAATTCTGTACAATATTGACTGCAATACTGAATCATATGCTTTTGAGAATCTATGAAAAGATTATGAACTGGTTTATTGTATTCCCATTTCTTTTCCAAAATTTGACGCAAGGTGAAAGCCGGCCTGGTAATCCCCCACAATTTCATCTGCATATGGTGTAAGCCTGCTTAGCAGAATATTCGAGAAAATTTTGGAACATACTGGTAATAGCGATATTCCTCTATAATTACTACAATCCATTTTGTCACCTTTTTTAAAAATTGGGATCAGAATCGACTCCTGCCACGCTTCAGCTATCATCACTCAGTTCCATACTTTAGTTATTACTTTGTGAACTACTTCCACCAATTTCTGTCCCCCATTTTTAACTAGTTCTGCAGTTATGCAATCTGATCCTGGTGCTTTATGGTTTTTCAATTTGTTGATTTTATCTCTTACTTCCTTTAGCGTTGGCTCAAGTATCTGAGGTTCTGCTGTATGTATTTCGTCGTACGCCTGCTCATTTCCTGCTTCCTGGTGTACATTTAATAGACGCTCAAAATACGCCCTCCATTTACTTAATGTAGCACTGGGGTCTGTCAGTATTCCCCCAGCATCTCCTCGAAGTGCATTTGTCCTAGCCTTAAAGCCCTTCCTATACACATTTATGTCTAGGTAAAGTTCCCTAATGTTTTTTGTTTTACTGTTTGTTTCCATTTTTGTAATTTGATTGTTCAAATAATCCCTCTACTTTGCCCGTAGCCTACGACCAACTTCCCTTCTCAAGTTCAAGAACTCCTCTCGTGTTCTGTCTCCCATTCTATCCCAATCTAATCGCGCTTTTCTGCTTTCCTCTACCATTTTCTTACATTCCTCATCAAATCACGGTTTCCTCCTGTTCTTCTTAATTGTACCTATTGTGACATTCGCTGCCTCTTTGATATTATTCCTCACAGTGATCCACTGTTTATTTACATCCTCGTCTTGATCTTCGTGTGTCCTGAGAGCATCAAACCTATTTGAAATTTCTATCATGTACCTTCTTCTAAAGTTTTCATCATTTAGCTTGTCAGTGTCGAACCTAATAAGTTCTGCATTGTGACACCTTGATGTTGCTGTAGATAGCCGTTGGTGAACTTAAGCAACTACAAGAAAATGATCAGAATCGCAGTCTGCTCCCGTGAAAGTCCTAACATTTTCTATACTAGTGTGCTATCTTCGATCTACAAGAACATGATCAATTTGGTTTCGGGTGTGTCCATCCGGAGAGACCCAAGTTGCTTTATGAATGTTCTTCCTTTTGAAATATGTGCTCTCAACAATCACGTCTTTTGAACAACGAAATTAACCACCCTTGTGCCATTATCATTTGAAATGTTATGCAAACTTTATTTCCCAATTGTAGGCCGGAATGCTTCCTCCTTCCCTATCTTCGCATTAAAATCACCTAAGATTAATTTTGTATCTTACGAGGAGAACTCATCCCACAGTTGATCTAGTTCTTCATAAAAGCCGTCTTTAACAACCTCTTCAGTGTCCTTAGTTGGTGCGTGTACATTGCCGGACAACACTATAACTGATAGTCGGTCACTAATGAACCTTATATCTCTGATTGCGTGAAGCACTTTTCTCTGTACTGCGAAACCTGTTCCGAAACTGTGAGCTTCCGCACCTCCATAGAAAAATGTATAGTTACCCCTCTTTATGCTGCCCCCCCCCCCCCTGCCACCGAGTTTCTTGAACAGCTGTAATGTCTACATCGTATCTATCTAATTCGTCTAATAATGTCTGGAATGTTCCTGGCCTCTTCAAACTTTTAACGTTCCACGTTCCCAACCTGAAAGTTCCTTTCGGCCTGAATCTCTTCGAAGTAGGTTCCGCCCGGAGATCCGAATGGGAACCTAGTTGACCTCCGGAATATTTTACTTCAAAGAGACCCATGCCCATTAATGTTGCTGATTCTTGATGAATAGATTAGATAGTAATAGAAGAAGAAACAGTGATGGTTCATCACGGCATCGCCCGCTCCCCACCGCCTGTCCGCGATTGCTCATTTTTTGTATTCGCAGCTACCCTTCATATCTGAAGGCCGTATCCGCAACTTGGGGACGCGCTGTGCCGTGGTGGTAGGGGCCCACGATATAGAACTAATTAACCGAACTACGTTTTCATTTATTAAATATACACCACTATCCTTTAATATTAATATGCAAAACCTTTTTTATGTTGCATTTCATAATAGCGTTCACGAGTGATTCGTTGTGTGACGTGTGGATTACGTGCCATCCCTGTTCCATTGCATGCACATTTGCATTTTTTCATAAACCCACGTCCGGAAACGCACCATTTCCGTTCTACGACAGATTCAGTTCAGTTCAGATGTTTAAGTTGAGCTTGTGGAAATGAATTAGGCGCGATTCAGCACAGTTATTAGATAATAACTCGAAATGAAACATAACGAAATATCGATTTATGACTTAAGTACATTTGCTTGTATTAACACTTAAACATTACGTATTTACATTATTTGAAAACATGAAAGAACACCAACGCATCCTCCATCGACATAGATTCCATCCCCATCATGTCTATCGCCATCAAGAGCCGCATGGAAACGATTAAGAGAAACATGTCAATTTCTGGACACGGGCATTGAGACAGAATACTGTAGATGTATCACGTATCTTGTTTAATGATGAAGCCACATTTACCAATCGTTGCCAGTTAAACCACCGAAACATGCACTGGTGTCTTGACAATCCTCGTGGCTTCATCAAGTGGAACGTCAGAGTCCGTTGAATGTAAACGTGTGCTGTGGGGAGTGAACCTTCAGCCCACAGATCAGTTTTTCACATACGGAACACTGAACTCGCTCAAGTAACGCAACCCCGTAACACACAATCTTCCACGGATGCTACAAGACGTTCTTCTCCAGATTAGGAGGAATCTATGGTATCAAAATGATGGATATCCATCCCATAGTTCACGAAACTCTACAGCAGATCTTCACGAATTGTTTCCAAATCGTTGGTTTCTACGCAGAGGACCTGTACCTCCGCTGTCCCCTTCCCCGGATTTGATGCCGATAGACTTTTATTTTGTGGGGAAAGCTGAAAGACGCTATCTACAAGGACAAAAGAACTGCACATGAGATGTACAACGACGTATCACTGCAGCCTGATCTGACATCCCCGCTGAAACGCTAGCACGTGTGCAGAAGTCGTTCCATACAAGATTGGAAACGTGTTCTGACGCTGCCGGTGGTCATTCTAAACACACGTGATGGCCATTCGTCTCGTTACTGGTCAGAGTCCACATAACTAGAGTATTCACTTGTGTTATTTTGTAGCATGTGCTGCCTCGGGTACTGTTCAGAATCGGTATGGGAGCTTCTCAAAATACGGTATCTTGTAAGGGACTCACACTAAAATCCTGCAAGGCAAACTCAATTGAAATTCTAATTTACACTGCTTTTATTTCGCTGATGCCAACAGCCATTATTCCATTAAAAAGCCGTTGACAGCCAATCTATTCTGTGAAAACCGCAAATCAGTACTACTTTTTGACTACCGCAATATTTGCGGTCCAAGGTAAATAGGTGATTTACTCCGTGTAATTCTTGGTTATGCTGCTGTGATCACTACGATATAACCCACTTTCGAACATTCAACTTTGGAAGAATTAAGTTTAAACATTTAATTTCACTTATTTATTTATTTTGGGAAAGCTGGTTGTATTAATAACTCCACGCTATCACAAACCCAGTAAATAAAATGTCGCGTAGCCGCAGTCTCGAAGATCTCGAGGTAACTTACCGTTTGTCACCTATAGTTTACCAACCAAAAGAGTGGTTCTCTATGACTGTCGAAACGGTTTTGACTGAAAAATCTGGTTTGGATGAAACAAGAAAATATTTCGTTTAATTAGTGGAACATACGCATAGTGCTACACCTCACCGGTCTTCCTTCCACTACCTCATAAAATTGGCAATTCAGTTAATTAAATTTAGGGAAAAGGCGAATTTGAAGTAAAGGTAGGAGATATATAACCCTACAGTTATTATTTTCTTCGAAAATGAATCAAGTCTTACATAATCAATATCGATTCAGCTTACTCAAAACATCTACTACTTTCACCACAGTCGTACAGTGGTCGGTACATTAACATAAATTTGAAAAGGAGTAGAAATTGTAATACCTATTAGGTGAATGGGACATGAGCTTGCTGAACTCCATCACGAATCAGGAACAACATGTAAACATAACGGGATTCACCCCACTTCGCTCGTAACCGCTAGGAGCACGCCGCTACCCATTCGATGACATTTTTTAACCAACTTCACTTTTTCCATAGGGTACGCCAGACCATAAAGTAAAGAAACTCTTTACCTTACGTTCGGAATAGGTGTGTAGAGGTAAGCTGTATATGCTCGTCATAATCACTTCGCCAATCCAAGCCCACCACAGATTTCATGCATGGCTCCTTCTCGTTCTGCAGAACGCTTTATTTTCCTCCAAACCTGGCAAGCCACGTGTAGTTTCCGCGCCGTCGCTAGCGATTGTCCTAAGCCATACCGGCCTCAAAGGCCTCAGGCAGATAAACTCGTGTTACCAAGGCGGGCCTGAATAAACACAATGTGCTACAGATATAACAGCAAAGATAGCGCGCGAAACGAAGCTATACAAATAGGGCCAATTATAAGGGACAGCTTTCAGCACCATAGAGTTTAGTTGCATTGTATAATTTCGGTACCTAGCCTTCGTAAAGATATATACTTTCCCACAGGCGAAACAATTTCCTAGGCTCCCCGTAGTGGAAAGTGTTGATGCTACTGTAAAAGTATTTTTTTTTTCGGTACTCATCATCAAAACGTCCGAGGTGCATGAGAGAAAAGTATAGCGCATCTCTGATGTCTGGCTATTACACAGATTCGAGATGCCGCTACACAATGGATACCGCAGCTGTCATCGCCGACGACAATACATACCAAATGCACGGGAGCACCTATACGCTACCCCCCGGCCGCGGTGGCCGTGCGGTTCTAGGCGCTTCAGTCCGGAACCGCGGGATTGCTACGGTCGCAGGTTCGAATCCTGCCTCGGGCATGGTTGTGTGTGATGTCCTAAGGTTAGTTAGGTTTAAGTAGTTCTAAGTTCTAGGGGACTGATGACCTAAGATGTTAAGTCCCGTAGTGCTCAGAGCCATTTGAACCATTTATACGCTCCCCGCTGCAACAGGCGAGGTCACTAACCCATGACCTGCGGGTCAGACTTTTCGAATTCTGGCCGTGGATGAAATGTTTACTGTCAATATTTAGCTGGCGAGAGAAGGAGAGTTGATGGTGTCGAGTTTCTAATCACCATTCTTCGCACCAATTCATGGATTAAGTTCCAAATCTCTTCAGTGTGTCATGAACTGTGGACAAGTGACAAAGCTGATGGTGATCCATCTGTCGAACGGGGATGGTAAGCTCGTTTTCGGCTACCGACATCTTCATATCGTAAAATATTCTGGTGTAGAATCAGCGTCAAACTAAATATGTAGGCACTTACAATGTACCTACATATTTAGTGTGACGTTGATACTACATCCGAATATTTTATAACCTGAAGATGGGAGTAGCCGAAGCCGGTCGTAGTGAAACGTAAAAACAAAAAAATTATGTGTTGAAGACGGACCTGTAAAATAAAGTGGCAAAAATATGATCACTGACTCACTTTCATACTTTGTCTTCAATTGATGTTAAGCTTCGTGGACCACTTAGTGTTATTCGAGTGGAGTAGGCTCTGTATCGGCACTGTGTTTCACCCTCTCCCTTATTTCATCGTCATCCAATGCGAACATGATCACACACACACACACACACACACACACACACACACACACACACACACGAATGCGAACATGATCACTCACTCACACACACACACACACACACACACACACACACACGCCGTTAAAGTCAACGATACTTAACCGATACACTTACATACTCAACTACCATACCTCGCGACAGAAAGATATCTCGACTAGCTAAGGATAGGGAGAGCATTTCCAATGAGGCGGCTGAATCTGCCCTTCGGGCTCTGTCATCCATTCTTGCCGTATGGCTTTACTTGCATACTTATTACGCGCTTCAGTACCCAGTCAACCTTGTGCCTGGGTTAAGCTGTGGGCCGCAAGCATTCTTAACTTGACTATACGACTGAAGAAGCTCGTTTTCTGATCAACTGAGATCGCACACCGTTCACCTGGACTTGTTTTGCACAGTTTATTCAGTAATTTTCTATTTATTTAAAAGATTTAGGAACGTAAAGTAACCTCCAACGTGAACTCTTCCTTCTGGATCTCTCAGAACTACAAATTTTATGACTTAATTCCCTCGCCATTACTGCACAGTTTGCTTTTGTATGTGTATTTAAAATTTAGATAAATGATTACAAACACCAAGCTAAAACACAACGTTTGCAATACCACCTGGCCACAATACTGCCAACATACGGTGCTCCAAACTAACCTCAGTTGTTCCATTGTGGATGCGGGACAGCTGCCAACAAGACATTTACCGAAGAAAAACCGCCAAACATCCGCATGTTTTCAGAAGTTATTATTTTATTTACACTACCAGTTTTGGCGTCTCTTTAATGCCATCTTCAGGCCCCAATGCATGCCATGCATAGAGAGTGAGATACATCGACGCATGCATAAGCAGAGCCATCAAAAATGGATTACGCGATTTTTTGGTGGAGAGTCCTTCTCGAGATGTACACTCCACCAAAAATTCACGGAATCCAGGTATTGATGGCTACGGCTATGCATGCATCGATGAATCTGATTTTCTATACATGGAGTGCATAGGGGCATGAAGATGGTATTAATGAGATGCCGAAACTGGCCGTGTAAATCAGTTAACAACTTCTGGAAACATACAGCTGTTCGGTGATTTCGCTTTGGTAAAAATCTATACAAAATGTCCATCCATCACGTCCCAGTGTAACATTTATTAGAGTGTGTAACACTGAGGGACGACACAGCTCGTGCATTCAAACTGCTGACGAGAATAATACATGGGAAAATGGAAAAGAAAATTGAGACTCTGTTAGATAAAAATCAATGTGGCTTTAGGAAATGTAAACGCGCCAGAGCAGGACTTCTGAGGTTTTGTTTGATACCGAAGGCAAGATCTGGAAAAAGTCAAGGCACTATTATATAATTCTTAGGAGTAGAGAAAACGTTAAGCAACGTAAAGTGGGAACAGATGTTTGAAAAACATAGAAAAGTATGTTCTATAGGAAAAGAGGGTATTATTTAATATGAACAAGACCTAAGGGGTAACATGAGGAGTGAAAGAGCGACGACCGTAGGGCAAGGGTGCGTTGTTTCTTCCCTGTTGTTCAATCTGCTTATCGAAGACAGAACGACGCAAATAAAAGTGTGGGATTAAAGTACAGAGTGCAAAGATATCGAGGATATGATTCGATGATGATACTCCACATTGAAAGTGAGGAAATATCACATGTTCTGTTGAATGCAGAAAAGAAATTAGCGACGAACTAGTAAAAAGAAGAACCGACATCGTAAACCATGTGAAGAAATTCTGCTATTCGGAAATTAAAATTAGGTACGGCTGATGAAGCAAGGGGGATACTACCGAATAGTATCGGCATTCCTCCCTACAGAAGCACCCTTAGTATTAAACAAAGACCGTAATTTCAGAATGAGATTTCTAAGAATGTAATCCTGAAGCATACTGTTGGTTGAGAGTGAGTCGTGGAAATGTGTCATGGAAAAGAAAAGATTGAACAATTTAAAATGGGTACTTAAGCTCTGAGTCTGAAAAGAGACAGGATAATAAGACGTGTTAATATGTCAGCAAATAACTTCCGTAATACTAGAGGTAAAATTCTACTCGTGGATTCGATTTCGCGTCATACCAATGAGCCGCGAAATTTACCTCGCAGTAATTTTAGTCTGCACAAAACCCTACTTCTCCTGGCACTTGCACTATTCGTGAATGTTCTCACTCTATGGCAAACAGCAGTAGTAAGTCATTTGAATCGTCACATTTCTTATTCGAATCATCCACTTCATCCCTACATACACTCCTGGAAATTGAAATAAGAACACCGTGAATTCATTGTCCCAGGAAGGGGAAACTTTATTGACACATTCCTGGGGTCAGATACATCACATGATCACACTGACAGAACCACAGGCACATAGACACAGGCAACAGAGCATGCACAATGTCGGCACTAGTACAGTGTATATCCACCTTTCGCAGCAATGCAGGCTGCTATTCTCCCATGGAGATGATCGTAGAGATGCTGGATGTAGTCCTGTGGAACGGCTTGCCATGCCATTTCCACCTGGCGCCTCAGTTGGACCAGCGTTCGTGCTGGACATGCAGACCGCGTGAGACGACGCTTCATCCAGTCCCAAACATGCTCAATGGGGGACAGATCCGGAGATCTTGCTGGCCAGGGTAGTTGACTTACACCTTCTAGAGCACGTTGGGTGGCACGGGATACATGCGGACGTGCATTGTCCTGTTGGAACAGCAAGTTCCCTTGCCGGTCTAGGAATGGTAGAACGATGGGTTCGATGACGGTTTGGATGTACCGTGCACTATTGAGTGTCCCCTCGACGATCACCAGTGGTGTACGGCCAGTGTAGGAGATCGCTCCCCACACCATGATGCCGGGTGTTGGCCCTGTATGCCTCGGTCGTATGCAGTCCTGATTGTGGCGCTCACCTGCACGGCGCCAAACACGCATAAGACCATCATTGGCACCAAGGCAGAAGCGACTCTCATCGCTGAAGACGACACGTCTCCATTCGTCCCTCCATTCACGCCTGTCGCGACACCACTGGAGGCGGGCTGCACGATGTTGGGGCGTGAGCGGAAGACGGCCTAACGGTGTGCGGGACCGTAGCCCAGCTTCATGGAGACGGTTGCGAATGGTCCTCGCCGATACCCCAGGAGCAACAGTGTCCCTAATTTGCTGGGAAGTGGCGGTGCGGTCCCCTACGGCACTGCGTAGGAACCTACGGTCTTGGCGTGCATCCGTGCGTCGCTGCGGTCCGGTCCCAGGTCGACGGGCACGTGCACCTTCCGCCAACCACTGGCGACAACATCGATGTACTGTGGAGACCTCACGCCCCACGTGTTGAGCAATTCGGCGGTGCGTCCACCCGGCCTCCCGCATGCCCACTATACGCCCTCGCTCAAAGTCCGTCAGCTGCACATACGGTTCACGTCCACGCTGTCGCGGCATGCTACCAGTGTTAAAGACTGCGATGGAGCTCCGTATGCCACGGCAAACTGGCTGACACTGACGGCGGCGGTGCACAAATGCTGCGCAGCTAGCGCCATTCGACGGCCAACACCGCGGTTCCTGGTGTGTCCGCTGTGCCGTGCGTGTGATCATTGCTTGTACAGCCCTCTCGCAGTGTCCGGAGCAAGTATGGTGGGTCTGACACACCGGTGTCAATGTGTTCTTTTTTCCATTTCCAGGAGTGTATTTGCTTTTACCTCGGTGCCCTTGTCATCTGCATCTATGGAGGAAGGGTCGCATAAGAGACAACATGTGACTCAGTTCGCACCCAACTGCTCCGAAAGAAGGAATATGAATGATTCGTCCGTGCTGCTTACTACTTATCTTTATTCACCACGCTACGTGTTGCAGGTGAATTATATAATTATCATTTGGGTGTAGAAATTTCCTAGGTCCCGGGTTCGAAACCAGACACTGACTAAGTTTTGGATACTTCCAGAATAAGGAGTCTCCCTCTTTCTTGCCAACAGTTTTGTCAAAGAGGGTAGAAGAGAAGACAAAGGTTCAGGGCATCGTCTTGGCGATGGGGTGGGAGACTGCTCCTAAAAGACAGAAGAATGAGCAATGATCAGTGGCATCAGTAACCAGAAAACACTGGAGACAAGTGTATTAAAACACAGCCTGTGAATCTACAAGACATTTTGTTTGTAATTGAAAATGTATCACGATGGTAAGTTGGTAAAGTATTCCACTAGTCCTCCATTCGGATATCCTTGAGGAGAGTGTCATGGGAGGTAACCATGACATTGACTAAATTCTGTCGGTCCGAGAGTGGGTCATCAGAGGTGCAAATGTAGCAACGAATCTAGTAAATCTGAATAGGGAAAAGCAAAATCTTAGTCTTGGTATATCGGGAGTCAGTGAAATGAAACGGACGGAAGATAAGGTCTTCTGTTCGGACAAATATGGGATAATATCAACAGCAGCAGAAAATGGTCTACTGAGAGCAGGATTTCGTTCTGGAAAGAAAGGCGGGGCAGGAGGCGAGCTACAGTGGACAGTTCAGTGATAGAATAGATCGTTAGAATCGACAGCAGACTCTTGCCAAGGAAAATAGTTCAGGTATAAATGCTGACGAAACAAACAGATGATGAATCAGTGGACATAATGTAAAGGGAGCTCAATAATAATGGGGTACTGGAAAGCTGTAACAGGGGAGGAAATAGAAAAAGAGTTCCTGGAAAATATGGGCCCGTTAATAGTAATAAAAGAGGTGAAAGACTAATCGATTTCGTCAATAAAATTTAGCTAGTAACAGCGAATACACTGTTTAAAAATCGCAAGCGAATGAATAGATTTGGGAACTGCCCGGTGACACGGGAAGGTATCAGCTGGATTAGATCATGGTGAGACATAGATATGGGAATGAGGTAGCGGATTATAAAGTTATTCCAGGATTAAATATAGACTCAGATCAAAATTTGGCTCAAATGGCTCTGAGCACTATGGGACTCAACTTCTGAGGTCATTTGTCCCCTAGAACTTAGAACTAGTTAAACCTAAGTAACCTAAGGACATCACAAACATCCATGCCCGAGGCAGGATTCGAACCTGCGACCGCAGCGGTCTTGCGGTTCCAGACTGCAGCGCCTTTAACCGCACGGCCACTTCGGCCGGCTCAAAATTTGGTAATGACGAAGAGTGAACTGAAGAGAATCGTCCAGAATAATTGATGTGGAAAAAAGTGGGTTCACTTGAATTTCTTTAATGCTGTAGATACTTCAAGATGAATAACTCATAGGGCGGATCAGTTAAATAAACATCCCTAAACAATCACAGAAGGTGAACCGAAGGTAGCTGCGAGGGAACTTCGGGTAAGAGGAGAAATGCATCCGCTGATCGACGAAAGAAGGAAGCACAAAAATCTCCATGCGATGACATAGCAAGAACATGGAAGGTAAAGCGAAATGTTTGCAGGAAAAACTTGTGGATATCGAAAAGATACGGTCCTCGCAGCAACATATTCATCATTCAACAAAGTAAAAACAGCATTCGGTAAAATTAAAAGCACAGTCGTCAATATTAAGACTGCAATAGGAAACCAGGGAGAGACCAGATAGATGGAAGGAGTAGTATGAAGACCTCCATGAGGAGGAATAATTGACTGATGATAGGATATGGAATGTGTAGGGATACGGTATTACAGTTAAACAGATCTTTGGAAGACTTGAGATCAAATAATGCTGCGCGGCGTAGCAGCGTGGTTTGAGGCGCCATGTAACGGATTGCGTGTCCCCTCCCGCTGGAAGTTCGAGTCCTCCCTCGGGCATGGGCGTGTTTGTTGTTCTTAGCATTAGTTCGTTAAGTTACTTTAAGTTGTATAAGTATAAGGACCGATGATCTCAGCAGTTTAGTTAGTCTCTTTGGAATTTACATACATTTGAATAAGGAGGAAAGTTTCGATAATAGTCTTTCAGCAATTATGAATTCGCTGAGGGAAATAACAACCAAATGCCTACTGAAGTTGGTATCCGATATCAGTGAGACTGTAAATATAGCATCAGACGTTCAGTAAAATGTCACCTACACAGAACATAGTGAGGGTAGGTAAGTGGGAAAACTATCGTTCAGTCAATTTAACTGCTTATGCATCCACGTTGCTATCAGAAACAAATAGAATTTACAATAAAATCAATATAGTGAAATGAATACCCTTAGCAGCATACAGGCGTTGATATACGTCAACGGAGATAGTTGAAAATGTGTGCCCCGACAGGGACTCGAACCCGGGATCTCCTGCTTACATGGCTTCCGCTCTATCCATCTGAGACACTGATCTCTGTCACGCCTCCCGTGAGACCCACATTCCCAACTTATTGTCCCACACTATATTCGTAGAGCCCCTGCCCATTAGCTCAGTTACTCGCGACTTTACCGATTCCCGTAAGTTCAGATGGTTCAAATGGCTCTGAGCAGTATGGGACTTAATATCTATGGTCATCAGTCCCCTAGAACTTAGAACTACTTAAACCTAACTAACCTAAGGACAGCACACAACACCCAGTCATCACGAGGCAGAGAAAATCTCTGACCCCCCCGGGAATCGAACCCGGGAACCCGGGCGCGGGAAGCGAGAACGCTACCACACGACCACGAGCTGCGGACTGATTCCCGTAAGAGTTCGGGCAATGTGTGTGCATCCCCACAGAAGATGGTCAAACTACACTCCTGGAAATTGAAATAAGAACACCGTGAATTCATTGTCCCAGGAAGGGGAAACTTTATTGACACATTCCTGGGGTCAGATACATCACATGATCACACTGACAGAACCACCGGCACATAGACACAGGCAACAGAGCATGCACAATGTCGGCACTAGTACAGTGTATATCCACCTTTCGCAGCAATGCAGGCTGCTATTCTCCCATGGAGACGATAGTAGAGATGCTGGATGTAGTCCTGTGGAACGGCTTGCCATGCCATTTCCACCTGGCGCCTCAGTTGGACCAGCGTTCGTGCTGGACGTGCAGACCGCGTGAGACGACGCTTCATCCAGTCCCAAACATGCTCAATGGGGGACAGATCCGGAGATCTTGCTGGCCAGGGTAGTTGACTTACACCTTCTAGAGCACGTTGGGTGGCACGGGATACACGCGGACGTGCATTGTCCTGTTGGAACAGCAAGTTCCCTTGCCGGTCTAGGAATGGTAGAACGATGGGTTCGATGACTGTTTGGATGTACCGTGTACTATTCAGTGTCCCCTCGACGATCACCAGTGGTGTACGGCCAGTGTAGGAGATCGCTCCCCACACCATGATGCCGGGTGTTGGCCCTGTGTGCCTCGTTCGTATGCAGTCCTGATTGTGGCGCTCACCTGCACGGCGCCAAACACGCATACGACCATCATTGGCACCAAGGCAGAAGCGACTCTCATCGCTGAAGACGACACGTCTCCATTCGTTCCTCCATTCACGCCTGTCGCGACACCACTGGAGACGGGCTGCACGATGTTGGGGCGTGAGCGGAAGACGGCCTAACGGTGTGCGGGACCGTAGCCCAGCTTCATGGAGACGGTTGCGAATGGTCCTCGCCGATACCCCAGGAGCAACAGTGTCCCTAATTTGCTGGGAAGTGGCGGTGCGGTCCCCTACGGCACTGCGTAGGATCCTACGGTCTTGGCGTGCATCCGTGCGTCGCTGCGGTCCGGTCCCAGGTCGACGGGCATGTGCACCTTCCGCCGACCACTGGCGACAACATCGATGTACTGTGGAGACCTCACGCCCCACGTGTTGAGCAATTCGGCGGTACGTCCACCCGGCCTCCCGCATGCCCACTATACGCCCTCGCTCAAAGTCCGTCAACTGCACGTACGGTTCACGTCCACGCTGTCGCGGCATGTTACCAGTGTTAAAGACTGCGATGGAGCTCCGTATGCCACGGCAAACTGGCTGACACTGACGGCGGCGGTGCACAAATGCTGCGCAGCTAGCGCCATTCGACGGCCAACACCGCGGTTCCTGGTGTGTCCGCTGTGCCGTGCGTGTGATCATTGCTTGTACAGCCCTCTCGCAGTGTCCGGAGCAAGTATGGTGGGTCTGACACACCGGTGTCAATGTGTTCTTTTTTCCATTTCCAGGAATGTATATATATGAAAATGGTATCTGTTCTTCCGGACATGTCCGAAAGAGCAGATATTAGCGGTGACCGTGCAACTCGTTAGAATGAATTTACAGTTAAATCAGTACAGTGAAATGAATGCCCTTAGCTGCCTACAAGCGTTGATATACGTCAACGGGGACAGTTGAAAATGTGTGCCCCGACGAGGACTCGAACCCGGGATCGTAGTGCATCTTTTGTGCGGATGCACGCACATTGCCCGAACTCTTAAGAGAATCGTTAAAGACGCGAGTAATGAGTGTAATGGGCAGGGGCACTACATATAGTGCTGGACAATAAGTTGCGAATGTGGGTCTCACGGGAGGCGTGCCAGAGATAAATCCCTGCAGTCTCACTATCTTCTGTGTCCTCGGTGGCTCAGATGGATAGAGCGTCTGTCATGTAAGTAGGAAATCCCGGGTTCGAGTTCCGGTCGGGGCACACATTTTCAACTGTCCCCGTTGACAGTTATAACGCCTGTATGCAGCTAAGGGTATTCATTTCATTTAATTGTAAATTCATTCTAACGAGCTGCATGGTCACCGATTGTATCTGTTCTTTCGGACATGTCCGGAAGAACAGATACCATCTTCATATATAAAAATAAAAAGCAGAAGAACTGAAGAGGAAATTGAGGATCTGTTAGATGATAATCCATTTGGCCATAGGAAAGGAAAAGTTACCCGAGAGGCACTTCAGACATTGGGGTTGATAACGGAATCGAACGTGAAGAAAAATCAAGGTATCTTCATAGGATTAGTGGACATAGATAAAGCGTTTGACAATGCAAAATGATGCAGAACGTTCGACATTCTAAGAGAGGTTGGTGTAAGCTATAGGGAAGACGGTAACATACAGTATGTGCAAAATCCAAGAAGGAATGATAAGAGAAAGTTCAAGAACGATGTGCTGGGAATAAAAAGCGGTATAGGCTAGACATGTAGTCTTTCGTCACTACTATTCAAATCTGACATTGAAGGAGCTATGAGGGAGGGAAAGAAAGGTTCAAGAATGGATTTTAAATTTAAAGTGAAAGGATATCGATAAAAAGATTCGCTTACGACATTACCGTCATCAGTGAAAATGAAGAATTTCAGGACATATTAGGTGGTATGAACAGTCCAATGAGTACACGATATGCACTGAGGGTAACGAGAAGAAAGGCGAAAGTAATGAGGAGTGTGAAAAATGAGATTAACGAAAGGTTAACATCAAAATAGGTGGCGTAGCTGTAGTAAAGGAACTACGCTAGTACATAAAATGTAGACGTGCAGGGAAACCGGGCATTTTTGGAGAAAGTAAGTCTGCTAGTATCAAATATTGACCTTAATTTGAAGAAGAAATTTCTGCGAATATATATGTGGAGCACTGCATTGTGGGAAGTGATTTATCAACTGTGAGAAAATTTGAACAGAAGACAGTCGAAGCATTTGAGATATGGTGCTGCAGAAGGATTATGATAGTTAAGTGGAGTGACGAAAAATAAAGAGATCCTTCACAGGTTGACTGAAGAAAATGATACATGGAGAATTATGACAAGAAGAAGAAATAGGCAGGATAATAGAACATCTGTTTGGACGGAACGGAATTACTTCCATGTTACTACAGGGAGATGTAGAGGGTAGAACCTATAGGGAAAGACAGAGATTTTAATACGTCCAACAAGTAGTTGAGGTCATAGAGTGCAAGTGCTACTCTGAGATGAAGAGGCCCTGTAATTGTTGCAGTCTTACACGACTACTTCAACCATTTTGGATCCTTTCTGACAACATTATCAATTTTCCACAATTTCCTAATTCCATTCCTTGCAAATTCCAGTTATGCTTTTGTATAACTGATCTATTAAAATACTAACACCGTCTGAATGATTTTCAACAGCTAACTGTAAGGGCTTCAAATGTCGGAACTGTTCACACTAGCGATTCGTATGCTCTTTCGTTTGGAGGTAAACCTAACATTTACACGACGTTCCTCACAAATACTAGAATTTCACTTCAGTACTGATGATTTCATTCACTTTCAACTGGCATTGTAATCTTAATGCTAGGACGATTAAGCACATCTAATCCATGTGACCGGATCATGAAAATACCATCAAAGTATCAGCAAAAACATAATGGGTTTAAAGCATCTCTCAGAAGTTTTCCATCCTCAAAATTCTTCAGAAACACGTTGGCCACACTGTGTTGACTGTTAAAAAACTTTTTCATTGGATGAAGAACATGCTGAAGTTAGTAACGGACAAAAAAGGTCTATCATTTTCATAATCAGCATTACATTATTTAAGATCAAGGATTCTTTAAGTGGAACCCAAGTGAAAAGAGGTATTAAACGAAAACTTGCCAGAGTATTCTACGGGCTCAGGCACAATGGCTTGACACATATAAATTTCATTGATTTGGTAGTGTCACGCCCACAGTTAATCAACGGAAACGGTGACAAACAAATGTTCTTCACTGAGCAGCAGAGCTCTTTTCGGAAGCAAAGAGGTTTTATCGGATCAGTATGGTGACTCTGAAGTGAAACTAACCACATCAGTAGCGTAATCATCAAGTTAAGAAATTGTAGCTTTCCTTTTACCGCTGGACACACTACCACATTTTAATCGTCTCCAGTAACACGAATGTCTGTTAGTTCAGAGTGAGAAATATTCCACGAAATGACGCCCCATGCCACATATGAGAAACCTTCTGCCTAGTTTCTACTGATCGTTCCTCTAGGAGGCCGTGTGATTTAGCAACTGTTGAATTATTACGGTTAAGTGCCTGTTGTATCTCTTAAGTCATCACTTGCTTGAACTTCTTGCTTACATCGATCCCGTGACGCCTCTGTTGTGTCGAGCTTCATCAGGTGAAATTGTCTGCTGGATATACTACCTCACATTAATCAAACCATCAAATCTTGATAATTAAACGCATCGCCTTCTATACTACATGTTTATATATTTTCTCTGCTTCAGAATACAACATTAATTATTTCCAACCTGCCTCAATATACTAGTCTATGGCATTTTTGTCTCTCCTGTATCCATTTTCAAAACGCGTCTATCATCAGGTGACATTATTACACGAGTGTATAGCTACTTAGAAATTCGGGATTCTTCCTGTCTGTGACGTTGCGCTACAAAGAGGTTACAGCTATGTTCGCCGCTGCAGCTGGTGACTGACGTCTTTCTTTTGATACCCGCTACTGCTGTTGACCACGGAAGATGCGAGACATACCGATATACGCAGCGTATATACGAAATATGAAAACAGAACGTTTTCGACGGTAACATTGTTTTAGCCTGCAAGCTTTTATAGTATCTACTCCAATTGAGTATTATATGTCAGAAAGAGAAACCTCAAGTGTTTCCCCTCATCCACCCCAGCCGGCGCAGAGCACCATAGCTGATAACTGCTGGTTTCACAGAGAAGGCAAAACAGCGTGATTGCAACGCTCATGCGGTACGGAACTGAAATTTAACGCAAATACGGAGCTGTTCACAACCTGTCAAATCGTATTAATTTCTATCTTTCGACGTGGGTCGATTTGTGATTCTGTGACGGACAACCATGTTACTGGGTTCGATTGCTCGATTCACTGTGGCCGAGCGGTTCTAGGCGCTTTAGTCCGGAACCGCGAATCCTGCCTCGGTCATGGATGTGTGTGATATCCTTAGGTTAGTTAGGTTTAAGTAGTTCTAAGTCCAGGGGACTGATGACCTCAGATGTTAAGTCCCATAATGCTTAGAGCCATTTGAACCATTTTTGATTCACTGTCTCACAAGTAATCAGCATGCCGTATTGTCTCAAAAAAAGCAGTTAGAACCTTCTTTACTCTTCTTATCGAGTCAGGAAAATTCGGTAAAGGGGAGATTCTGGAAGAATTCCTTTGGAGGTGGAATGTTACTGGAACAGCACATTAAATGCTCTCAAATTGAATTACTTCCTGGTTCCTGGCGATAATACTAGATCATCTAGGATTTTGGGCAAGCATCATCGAGGTTAACGTTGCCACTACTGGCGCTTAACTTGAAAATCGCTGTGGGGACGATATTGTCTCCACACGCTATGTTATTGTAATGTATTAAAATCAACGTGTCAGTTATAAAAACTGCGTTTATGATACACTAAACTAAGACACATAAGATCGATGATTAAAAAACGCAAGACTACCTAGTGGAGCTATTCACTCAGAACTCGTTGACCTCCGCTGCCCAAACATTTTAGGATGAGGCTTCAGACTTCAAGGAACGCTGAAACATACGATACATTTTTTCGACGTCGACGAAGATGGTGAACCTAGAAATGCAATATTTGTCAGAATGCTATACATAGTCTTTCTGCTCATCACGACACATCTCCATGTTTCATTTTCGTAGCTCAGCCTTCAGTCGTTATTTTGTTTCACAGTATTTACGTTAGTGCTGTTGAATCATATTCAATTTTCTGTAATTTATCTCTTGCTTTTATTCATTATTCTGTAAATGAGACTTTTGACCACGTGAATCAGTAAAAGAGACACGTAAGACTTTGAATTGTTAACTTCGCTTAATGAATGTAATTCTCATAAGAAGACGTTGCTTTCAAATAAGTTGCAATTGTTGGAATAATATAAATACTAACTACTATTCTAATATATGTGGGCAAATCTTCAAGCCCAAAATAACTAAGAATGAATACTGAATTAAGAGCAGCGATTTGCGATTTCATCACAGTAGGAAAATGTTAATAAAAATCATTATTTTCATCGTAAAAACTTAAAATATCAAAAAATTTTAACGTAAATTTGTAACAAAATCATATGACTTACTAGATTCTGATTATATAGTAAGTACTAATAAAGAAGTGAGCAATCCTCTTTTACGAGGTTATATATGTGATCGCAGTTGCGACTCCAGGGTCAATCAGTTTTCATCACTCTGGTGTTTCAAGCAAGTTGTTGTTGTTATAAAAGTCGGAGTAGTTAAGTTACAGAGAGACAGGAAGTAGAGAATAAGTCAATAAACGAAGTATGTCGTAAAACTGTGAGTGTAAGAAATTTGTTTCTAATTTTGTAACATTATAATATATTTACAAACGTATAACTCCAGTGCTTTTTGAAGTGTTCGAGAATAATTTTCTAGCTCAGCCAATAATCATGGACGCCTACAGTCAAATAAGCTAAGTATTAAGGTATCAATGAATTGGTTTTTTCCTCGCGAGCGTTTTTATTTTTTGCAACACACTCTGCACCCTTATGAGAAGACTGCAATTTAAGAATTAAAATTGGTATCACATTTTCGTCTACATTTGCGAGCAGGAACGTTTCAAGTGGCGGACGGGCTGGGATAGTCGTTGGACACTTCTCTCTGAGTTCTTTTGAATTTTCAGATGATGCAAATGATTAAAACTATTTAGCTATGGAAGCATGCTTTGGAGTGCCGAGAAGTGAATAATAACTAAAAAAATGTATCATGTTAACTAGATTCAGTGTTGTCGATCTCATTTTTGCTCCCTACAGACGATTTTAAATATAAGTACTCAAACTCTTTAACACTTTTGTATGTGATATGACGTTATATGCTGAATGACATACTAATTTTGCTATGTAGGGTTCTATACTATGGATGTGATGCATTATATTGAAATGAACATCTATGGTATACCTTAACGAATTTTCAATCTACAGAGGAATGGGCGCTGATTTGAAACTTCCTGACAGATTAAAACACTGTCCAGCCGATACTCGACCCTGGGACCTTTCTCAAGTACAGTAGTGACTGAAACATTCAAGCACGAACCACGACCCAGCATCGCAGCTTTACTTCCGCCAGTACCTCATCCCCCACCTTCTCCTGTATACCCTGCGGGACTAGCACTGCTGGACGAAAGGAGAACTAGTGAAGTCTGGAACGTAGGAGATGAGATACGGGCGGAAGTAAAGCTGTGATGGTGGTTCGTGAGTCGTGCTTGGATAGTTCAGTCGCTAGAGCACTTGCAAACGTCTCAGAGTCGATAAGCGGCCTGGAAGTTTCAGCTATGCTTTGTGCTGTATTTTAGGGAAGTTTGAAATGATCTTATTTGTATTTGCTTTGTAGTTACGTGACATTTAATTTTGCTGTAATGTAGATGGTCTATAGTGTACAAACAATCAGAAAGATATACAGACTTTGTATGTTGTATTCGTGGTGAACACAGGGCCTCGAACTGTTGTAGAACTATTTTTTTTTCTTTTTATGTTATTGGTAAGACAGAGCGAGAGACTTCTTATTGCTGCAGTCATGTCACAGTTATAAAATCAATCTATATCTGACATTCTTTTTGTAGAATAGATATATTCTCAAACTCTTTGGAAGAACTTAACATGCCGAACAGCTTTCATTAATTATTTTATTCTTAATTTGAGATATGTATTTAGTATCTGAAAGAGAGAAAAGTTGCATGTAAGAGAGACCGCCTAAAGTAATGAAGAATCTTCTGATGGTAGGATGATGTAATGATTAATATGCATCGCTGATGATGTTGCGAACATTTTGCCTGCGGTAAAGCTGTGAGGACGGGGCGTGAGTCGTGATTCGGTAGCTCGGTAGAGGACTTGCCCGCGAAAGGCAAAGGTCCCGAGTTCGATTCTCGGTCCGACATACAGTTTAAATCTGGCGGGAAGTTTCATTTTGCCTGTAGTGAGGTTTTGATGAGGTGCACATTGATGTTCCGTTCTAATGAGAGTACAATTAGATAAGGGGTAACGGTGAGTTGAAGTATTGAGAATTATTATGAAGAATTTGAGATTTATTATGAGTGATAACCCCTTTACACAGGATGGACAGATAAGGAAGCGTGAGAGGGCAACCCTCAGTAGTAATATCATTTGTCATTTGATTACATTTATTCAGATAACGACAAATAATACTTAACACACTAATGATCAGACTCTATCTTAATAAACACAACTAAACGGCAAATAACTCAAAAATGTGTAACAGCGATTAAAAAACAGTAGCATTTCACATTAAGAACTGATAAAAATCAGGCCTCGGGGCCTATTCCCACATAAAGAATGCACTCGTCCAGGCTATGTTGTTAATCGCAGAAATTGGTACAATTTATCGTACGGGCAGTAGTTTCATAAAAGGCAGCAAGCTGTTTCATAGTTGTATTAACAGTTCCTTATACCGGCAAAAGAAGAGAATATACTATTGAAACGAAATATCCTCCCCCTCCTCCCACTTCTTGTTTATAAATTTTTTTTTAAACAAATAGCACTAAAGTGCCTCAAGAGAAGAGTAGAGTACAGTTTTGAATAAGAATACAGGGCTAAGATACACAAGAGAACTTAAGTTGCTCTTTCCAACAGATGGCCTGAATTACTGTGCTTAGGTCAGTCCTTTGCACCATGACATAAGTTAACAAATAACAAGGCGGCGCGTAGCACCAACAAGTCCGTACGCCTGTGAAGCGTAAAGAGGTCGGCCGCAAGCTGAGGCAAGTTAGTGCTGTTAACGAAAGGCGCTAAGTAAGTGAGCGCCAAAGAAGCGGTGTAACAATTATAAATGTAGCCCTTACAAGAACATACCAAAGGGTTTGTTAACTCTCGTAACAAAGATCTTTATTCAAAAAAAGAGAACATGAGAATTAAAGGCAGCGTCAAGATTTAATACATTGGCTAGTCACAGTTACACTCCTGGAAATTGAAATAAGAACACCGTGGATTCATTGTCCCAGGAAGGGGAAACTTTATTGACACATTCCTGGGGTCAGATACATCACATGATCACACTGACAGAACCACAGGCACATAGACACAGGCATGCACAATGTCGGCACTAGTACAGTGTATATCCACCTTTCGCAGCAATGCAGGCTGCTATTCTCCCATGGAGACGATCGTAGAGATGCTGGATGTAGTCCTGTGGAACGGCTTGCCATGCCATTTCCACCTGGCGCCTCAGTTGGACCAGCGTTCGTGCTGGACGTGCAGACCGCGTGAGACGACGCTTCATCCAGTCCCAAACATGCTCAATGGGGGACAGATCCGGAGATCTTGCTGGCCAGGGTAGTTGACTTACACCTTCTAGAGCACGTTGGGTGGCACGGGATACATGCGGACGTGCATTGTCCTGTTGGAACAGCAAGTTCCCTTGCCGGTCTAGGAATGGTAGAACGATGGGTTCGATGACGGTTTGGATGTACCGTGCGCTATTCAGTGTCCCCTCGACGATCACCAGTGGTGTACGGCCAGTGTAGATCGCTCCCCACACCATGATGCCGGGTGTTGGCCCTGTGTGCCTCGGTTGTATGCAGTCCTGATTGTGGCGCTCACCTGCACGACGCCAAACACGCATACGACCATCATTGGCACCAAGGCAGAAGCGACTCTCATCGCTGAAGACGACACGTCTCCATTCGTCTCTCCATTCATGCCTGTCGCGACACCACTGGAGGCGGGCTGCACGATGTTGGGGCGTGAGCGGAAGACGGCCTAACGGTGTGCAGGACCGTAGCCCAGCTTCATGGAGACGGTTGCGAATGGTCCTCGCCGATACCCCAGGAGCAACAGTGTCCCTAATTTGCTGGGAAGTGGCGGTGCGGTCCCCTACGGCACTGCGTAGGATCCTACGGTCTTGGCGTGCATCCGTGCGTCGCTGCGGTCCGGTCCCATGTCGACGGGCACGTGCACCTTCCGCCGACCACTGGCGACAACATCGATGTACTGTGGAGACCTCACGCCCCACGTGTTGAGCAATTCGGCGGTACGTCCACCCGGCCTCCCGCATGCCCACTATACGCCCTCGCTCAGAGTCCGTCAACTGCACATACGGTTCACGTCCACGCTGTCGCGGCATGCTACCAGTGTTAAAGACTGCGATGGAGCTCCGTATGCCACGGCAAACTGGCTGACACTGACGGCGGCGGTGCACAAATGCTGCGCAGCTAGCGCCATTCGACGGCCAACACCGCGGTTCCTGGTGTGTCCGCTGTGCCGTGCGTGTGATCATTGCTTGTACAGCCCTCTCGCAGTGTCCGGAGCAAGTATGGTGGGTCTGACACACCGGTGTCAATGTGTTCTTTTTTCCATTTCCAGGAGTGTATAATCAGAGGCTCAGCGGCAAATACAACCGATAAATGTCAGGTCCCAAACCCGTATGTTGGCGTACATTACAGTAAGGCAAGAAGGAACGAGTTTACCTCTTCAGAATTGGAATTAAACAGATTCTTACAGCCATTAGCTGCTCACTCAACATTTTAAGCAAGGATGTCTGTAACACAATTTGCATATGTATCAGACATACAAGGTTTAACCCACTTCCCCACAAGTAAAACACATAGGAATTCAACTGATTAACTTCAATCAACAACACTCTTATTATAAAAACGGTGGCTACCAACATTTAAATAAAACACTCAACTCTCAAAGTAAGCACCAGTACTATAGAAAGCTAAATAACATTAGTTAAATAACTGCCTTTGGCCGCTGTAACTAGGTTTAAACGATCAAATTACACATGCAATGAATAACACAGATAACCACCCTCAGAGAGGCAATGAATGGCACAAATACAAAGTTAATAAGAAATACTAACAAATAAATAATGAGGCCTCAGTCAGTAATCACATTAAATTTAGCCCTTCGGGAAGCTACCTAGACCAAGAAAAGTCAGGAGCTCTCGTAGTAAGACCACTATGCATGAAAGGTGCTAAAGGCGAAGGCAGGTTGTATGTTGCCTGGGCAGTATTACATATCCAGTCGTACACAGAACTGAATCGCCTGAATCACAAATGACCCAACCTCAAGGCGAATGGAATTCATACAAGAGGAAGCCTCTTCCCAAAAGTTGCAGCAGGCGAGAAACGCTAAGTCCGAGACCAAAACAAGCACCAGAGAAATATAGCTGCCGCTGGTAGTCTGGTCTCTGGTCATACTGGTCCGCAGTAACCAAGTGTTCCCTTGTCCTCAACGTACTAGCTCCCTCCGCACTCTGCCGTCACATCGATGCCCTGCCAGGTATGTTGCTTCACAAGGAGAAACGATACACATCGATACATAGAGGTAAATCTCGCGCCATAGACACATACGACTGCGGAAGTCAGGGAAGAATCGACAAGGAACCATCAGCATGACTCAATGACATGAATCAATTATTATTACGCATTATGGTTCTTTACAAATGATGAGGATAATGACGATTATGATGTATTATAGCTCATAATGAAATATTATGCGCTATTACTGTGAGGAACATGAATATGAAGCTACAGTTGAGTGTCGAGTGTCACGAAAATGCAATGAACAATGTCATCAGGCACTGTTGAACATTTCAGGTAGTGAAAGTAAATTCAGGATAATAATATTACATATTTGGTAACTGAAATAACGAAAAGTACGAGTAATATGGTATTTCTGTATCTACTGACAATAAATATTAGGAAGGCTCAATTTAAACTGTTAGGTTAATAAAGAACACAAGTATTTGGAGTAATTCATTAATAATGAAAAAATGAATAATTATTTATCATGAGATATGTTGCTGTTTCTGATGTACATTATCTAAAAGTAAACGAGATACAATTTAGGGAAGTATAAAATGTTACAGTAAGCAGAGAATTTAAGAAAGGGACTAGGGCTTAATAAAACTGCAATGAAGTGGAAAATGTGATTCTCATGGAATTACTTAGATGAAATAATTATACATTGTTGTGCAGTATGTAATGTGAGATCACACATCCAGTTTTGATGCATTTTGAGCTCACATTCTGCATGAACTAACGCTTACTTGTCATATCTGGGCTTAATCTTGCTTAAAAAACTTTCGATATTTTGGTGTAATAAGTACATGATGTGTGGGGATATTGAGATTCTGTTTTAATGTGTTGTGGAAACCACTGACAATCGCTAGTATTGAAAACAACAAACTAGTAGGCGCATATATATGGTGACAGATGTGGGAATGCATCTAAAAGTAAATACACAGGGTGTTTCAAAAATAATTTACGTATTAGGTGCAAAGTATTATTTTGTCCAAACTATAGTCGCTGCGCCTCGGCTCAGCTGTTGGACAAACGAATACATAGTCTAGTTTATATTAATACTAGCCAGATGTCACTTGTCTTTAGGATTGCTTGGTAACCATCACATGTTTAAAATGGCTACTCCGCAGCATAAATCATTTTTTATTTTCGAGTTCACGAAGTGCAATTCCGAGATCACAGTGCAAAGATGTTACAGGCTGAGGTACGAATTGATCCTAGAATAGGTGGAACATTCACAGATGGTATCCACAGTTTCTAGATACAGGATGTGTATGTAAGGGAAAGATTTCTGACCGTCCTTGTGTTCCTGCAGAAAATGCTGCACGAGTTCAAATTACTTTCCAACCTAGTCCTTCGAAATCAACTCGTCGAGTCAGTCTGGAGTTACAACTGCCTACAGCAACAATTTGGCGTTTTTAAGACGTCGGTTGGTTATGAAGCCGTACAAGTTACAGCTGTTACAAGCACTGCGTCCTCATAACAAACGCAAACGTGTGGCATTTTGTTCAAAATGTATGTGTATTCCTAAAGGACCAAACTGCTGAGGTCATCGGTCCCTAGACTTGTACACTACTTAAACTAACTTATGCTACGAGCAATACACACACCCTTGCCCGAGAGAGGACTTGAATCTCCAGCGGCAGGGTCCGCGCAGTTCGTGACATGGCGCCCCAAACAGCGCGGCCACTCCGCGAGGCGACATTTTGTAACGAAATTCTTGATGCTATTGAGAATGATAACACTTTCGCACAACGCATCGTGTTCAGTGATGAAGCGACTTTGCACGTTAAGTAGCAATGAATCGTTTCCTGCTCCAAAACTTTTTTATCTTTTGCAATACGATTCTGTAAGCTAACTAGAAGAGTGCAGTTTATGAACTCACATTTATAGCCAGTTTTGGTCTATAGTTTGAGCCGTGGCTGCCTCATGTAATGCTCTGCATTAAACCTTGGTTGCTATTCTGGGATTAGTATCCTGCGGTTATCGCGAGTATGCTGTTATCCTCTCTCTCTCTGTGAGTTGCAGCAGCAATGTGTATCAATATTCGCGCTCTTGTACTATCTTTGGTCTCGCGCTTATAGTTTCGGGCTGTGCCGTGTGCGGGCATTTGGTCGGCTGGCGTGGAGCAGCGAGTAAGTCTCCATGGTGCATGTCTGGCTGAGGCCGCTGGCGGTATCCATGCATGGTCGGAGTGTGAGGGGCTGTTCCCATTGCTACGAGGTCCGTGGCTCACCGATCCGGGACACGAAAGTTGAATCTTCATTTAATCTACCAGCTAGGCCCAACTGTTCACATTGTGTCGTTTGAATTTCGTTGTGGACTGTTGGGACATTCCCGTGAGCAACAACGCGTGTTTTCAAGTTGGCGAAATTCTAGCCGCCCTCCTGTGCAGTTTAACTTCGTTATTTTTGAATTGAAGTGCGCCAGCGGAATCTTCTGCCTTGTGGCCGTTAACGTTCTGGTTACCTGCTCTGTCCATTGACGTAAATTTAGGCAGTGTATTTTACTCATCGTGTTGTGGCAGTCCAGCAAGGCTGAATGTCTAATTCGTTGTGGGCGCCGATTCCTGTCACGTTGTTCCATGGAACTCCCTGTTGTGTGCTGGTCGGGTGGAGAAGAAGTTATCCCATCGCTTGGTCCGTTGACTGTCTGTCGGTTGGATTGCCATCAGATTGGGGATTGTTGGGCCGAATGCCTGTCTCACCTAAGCGGGCATTAGTGTTTGAATTGCAGGCCGACCCTTGGGAACTTCAGAGCACCGTTTCATGTGCTGCCTTTTATTATTTGTCCTTGTCGTTTGTTTATGTATGGTTTCTAGCCGATTTTAAATTAAAGTTGTTTTGCCCTTAAGACGTGAGATTGTTTGGGCCTTCAGCCTAATTTAGAGAAATGGTTTGAGATAAGGCCTTCTGCTTTTAACTTCAAATTCCTGTTTTTGAGTCTTAAGTTATTGGCATTCAGCCAATTTTAAATTAAAGTTGTTTTACCCTTAAGGAGTGAGATTGTTTGGGTCTTCAGCCTAATTTAGAGAAATGTTTTGAGATAAGGCCTTCTGCCTTTTAAATTCACAATCCTGTTTTTAAGTCTTAAGTTATTGGCCATCAGCCGATTTTAAATAAAAGTTGTTTTGCCCTTAAGACGTGAGATTTTTTGGGTTTTCAGCCTAATTCAGAGAAATATTTTATGATGAGACCTTCTGCCTTTTAAAATTCAAATTCTTGTTTTCGAGTCTTAAGTATTGGCCTTCAGCCGGTTTTAAATTAAAGTTGTTTTGCCCTTGAGGCATGAGGTTGAATGGCACATTTAGCCGGGAATTAAGTTCTAAAATTAATGTTTGGCTCGGCCTGTTTTCAATGTTTTCTTTACTCTTGCAATGTTTGTCAAATGAATAGAGTAGTATGTTCAAGTGCAACTGACAGCCACTCATTTTGGCCAGTTTCCACTAATCACACTATCTGTTCTGTCCTATGTGTATAGCAGGGGATCTCAGTTGTGAGAAGGAAAGTTTCAGCAGCTCTGCAGCCAAACACAATGTTCGAATCTGGAGCCTACAGAACCCACATGCAACCATTGAACATGTACGAGATTCGCCCAGTGTCAATGTGTTTTGTGCGATATCCCGATCATATGTCTACGGCCCATTCTTCTTGGTTAACGGTCGGCAGTATCTTGCTATGTTACAAAACTGGTAGTTTCCGAGGCTGCACCAAGACACAAGACACCTTCATTTTTCAATAAGACTGGGCACCCCCCCCCCCTTCCCACTGGAGTCGCCAAGTGCGTGAATATCTGAATGAAACTGTACCGAACCGTTGGATTGGTCGTCAAGGAACTGACGACTTAGCATGTCTCAGCTGGGCTCCAAGGCCACCCGGTTTGACACCTTCTGATTTCTTCCTGTGGGGTTTCGTTAAAGACAACCATTATGTACCACCACTCCCACAGAACCTGGAAGAGTTGAAGAACCGTATCCGTACTGCCATAACATCTTTGACCACAGACATGCTCGCCCAGGTATGGGGGGATTTTGAGTATCGATGTGATATTGTTCATGTTGCTGATGGAAGACATGTTGAACATCTGTAATTTGAACTTGAGAGGTTCGTAAATATGTGTCAAAAGTTTCATATTCGTATGTCTTAAAGTTATGTAAATATATGCATTCGAAAGACATTCTTTTTGAAACGCCCTGTATAATGCAAACAGGAGTTTCAAACTCTTTTCTGTGCAATTTCTTTCTTATTACTAGAGAACATATTCGTCAGCTATTCTATTTCAGTACGTTAGCCTGTGTATAACGACTTCTGTAATTTCCGTAATGTAGTGTCTTCTGGATAATATGCATACCTTTTTTGAAAAATGTTTTTGCTTACAGTGTCAATTTGTGACGTACATGTCCTCCATAGTTGACATTCCTATATTTGTAACTGTACATTGAGTAATCAAGTGATTGTGTTTGACTGGTAGCAAAAGAAAAGGATTTCTGAGATTACTTCTTTAGATTTAAAGCTTATTTTGTTTACATTGCACTATCAGTTGTATGTAGCTTTTTTAATAATCTATTTTCAATTATTAATCACCATATTTTTCAACATCACAAAATATAAGTGTACATTTCTGATTTTGTGTATTATCTATCCATACAACAGTTACTGTTTTTTTTCGTCAAAATTGTACACTATATGCCTTGGGTTTGATTTGACTTTAATTATGCTGTATGGTTTGTAGGAGAAAAGAGATCTCTGTTGTGGAGTTCAGGTAAAATTCAAGTGAAGGAGATGAAAATGGATGACTGGTCCAAAGGAACCAGTGACAAGAAAGGAGATGAAAAGGTTATACTTTTGTTTAGTTTAATGTGTCATAGGCAACACTACAAATACACAGTTTGGTTCATTTGAAACAGCAGCGCACAGTTAACCTTTACAAGGGCATCTACATCAAATAAATTGCTGTGCCAAATCAGTTGAGTCAGAATCTACACAATTCGAACACATAAAAATGTTCTTTTTGTTGTTAGTTTTATATGTTGACAGAATGCCGTTTGTTAGTCTTATGTATGAGATTCTGGGTGTTTGTGGAATGCATGAATATAACACGTAGTTACTAAACATCACCATACCCTTGCATATTTTATTTTCTGTAAATTTTTTAATCATTATATTGCTTCATAATGTTACATTAGATCAACTGAATTATTTTTATTTTTCCGTGATTTTTCTTGTACTTACATTCATTATTCGATAAATGAAACAGTTTACCGCTTAAACTAATAATAGGGATGAATAAGACAGTCAGTTGTTAACATTACATAATGCCTATTATTCTCATAAAGCAATTTAATTTAAAAATTTACAATTACTCACAGGAAATTGATGCTAATTCTTGTTCTAATTAATCTGGGAAAATGCTAAAACCAAAGTAAGAAAACACGCTAAATTAAGAGAAGCTAAAGGTACATGTGGACGTATTTGTGAATTTATCAACAAGGAAGGTTTTGAGAAAAAATTTTCATGTCAGTTCTAACGGTTGAAAATGTTGAGCAAATTTTAATATGAAACTTGTAACCAAATAATTTGGATTATGAAGTTTGTGATTACCTCTCAACAGAGAAGTAAGTACTACTCTGTCTGTTAACAGATTATGCAAATAATCGCAGCTGTGACTTCAATCAGTTTTCTTTACTCAGGCGTTACAAGGAAGTTAATTTTATTTGAGTGATAGGAGTTATGTTACAGATAATTAGGAAGTGAAAAGTTGATAAGTAAATGAAGAAATACGTAAAATTTTGATTGTTAAGTAGATTATTTCCCATTCTGCAAGAACCTAAGATATTTTCTAAAGAGTTAACCCAGCACTTCTTGCGTCGAACGAGAGTAACGTGCTAGCTCGATCAACAATCATAGACACCTAAATTTCAGCGTGCTACATATAAAGGTAACAACGGATCGTTCCCTGCTCCAAAGCTTTTTAACTTTTGCAATAGATTCTGTAAGTTAGCGAGAAGAGTGAAATTTATGAACTAAAGTTTGTAGCCAGATTTTGTCTATAGTTGTGAGCAGGAACGTTTCAACAGCTCTGCAGCCAGTTTGAGTGTTGCCCTTATGTTAACACTAAAATAAACATATGTAGTCAAAACCTTGTGTACCGACACTGCTGTTCCATGAGGGAGATCGACTGTTTTATAACACCATGGATGTAAAAACAAATGTGTTTCTTTCTGACTACTACTTTCTTATATAGTGCGAGTCTTGATTGCCACGTAGTCTCTAATATTTTGTTAATTATCATCATCTAAAGGGAGTTGTGCACTGAAAAATGAATCTGGCTAGTGGAAATTTCCGGGTTATTATTTTTTACGATTTTAAATAGCCGTTTGCGCCTAAACTATGTGAATATCGGCTTAGAAATTCATTCGGTGAATCAGCTCCATCAAAAGAAATAATTTATAGCGGGCGCAGCGAATTCGAGACAAACTGATTTTTTCTCAGTGATCAATTTCGTGCAGTCGCCCAAGAAGTGCTGCTAGTAAATAAAAATCCTTGAACAATATCAACGGATAGGTTATGAATTTTTTTAGGGCTTTATAACAATAAAATTGTACGCTTGTACGCACTTGGTGTCAAAGCACGCATTTTCCTTTAGTTGCAAAGACGGAATGAAAGTACCCTCGGTGTTTGTAAAGCAACTATGGACAATAAGGCCACACCAATGAAGAATCTTACGAATTTGTTTGGGCAACATTGGACATTGTTACAAGTAAAATCCAAAACACTTAACGGCAACAATTAGACGAGAGAAGACTCTATTGTCAACGGATTCTACATAAAATGACTCCTGAAAAAAAAAGAAACCCAGAAATAAAAAATCGCTTTATTTGGTGTTGAAAAAGTACAGAAAAATTCCAAGACGGCACTTTTGGTTTGCAATATCACTACCGGTGATGAAACATGAATTCATTGTTATGATCCTGGGACGAAAAGTCCATGAACTCAATGGGTTTTTCAGTCTGAACCTGAGCCTACAGAAGTCTGACGAATTCACATACTGGTACGAAGATGATTGTTAATTATTTTCTAAATTCATATAGTTACTGAAGCGTTGGAAGTCAGACCTACAATTACTGCTGATTGGTACAAAAATGTCTGTTTACCGCAAATACTCGAATAATGTCATAAAAAATATAATTTTCCGTCACGACAACATATCCTTCTATACAGCGAAACTAACTACTGAGTATCTGAGTCCCCTAAAGGTCAGCACCATGGACCTTCCAGCATACAGTTCTGACCTAGTAAATGCCTTTCTATACAGTTAAAATGAGTGGAATCCGTTCGTCGTCATCAGGTGAAGTAGTGGAACATTGTAAAAGTTTTGTTTATAAAGTGCCTCAGGAAGACTGGCATCATTGATTTGACGACTGGATTCATGGATTGCGAAAATATTTTAAAAGGTAACATTTTGGAAAACACTATAAGTATGTAAAGTTTTTCTAAATTAATCACTGCCTGCTTTAAAAAAAAAAAAATCAGTTTAACCCTCCTACAAGCTACAATGATGGATCTTACCTCCAGAGGAGGGAACTGTGATTGTTATTGACTCTCTCGTGTTGTCGGCTTGGTGCACATCACTTCCTTATATCAATTTGGCTGACATACGGCCTCCCCAGCTTGAGTGGTCGATTTGACTGGTAGTAGTTTATTGTTTATCCTGATTCATGTCTTCATTGTTACGTTGTGCGCAACATGTACACGGAACTTTACCCAGACAGTTACAATGAAAATTTGCGTACTGTTACAAGAGTCGTGAACAACTCTCTGTAGACGTTGAATGCACGAATGTGTTATAATACCACACTTCGGATGTACATACCTATAATATAAGAAGGTGGACTACTTTTCCTTTGTTGGGTATTGACCAGTTTGACAATTCATTATTTCCACGTCGTGGCGCTTTGCTTTCCTGTGGGGGACAACAACACTGAGGGAGAAGCCTCATTTCTCTTGGAATTGTGCTGCTCGGAGACGGGACGTTATTGCTCTGAGACCGGGGCGGGCAGAGACAAACACCTTGACCGGCAGGGTCGGGGGTCACAACACTTGTCAGCGGTCTGGGGCGAAATTAACGAGCTCGTTAGTTGGCGGCGCGGAATGCGGCCATTGTGGCCGGCGCCGCCATTGTGCCGCAACTGATTCACGTCGTAGCGCCGCCCAGTGGCGTCGCCCTTAAACAATTGCACGCAAGTGCCGGCTTAGCTGAACGCCGGACGCGTCTTCCGGGAACACCGTCCGCACCCTTTTCCGCAAACCACGAGACTTCTCCGTAGCACCATGCTTCGAGATGCGAGCAAAGAGCATTCAGGGTCGCCGCTCAAAGAGGATCACTGAGAATTGTAGGGTCTTAACTCGTAAGCGCAGTCTTTAGTGCACGTTTTTCACGAACGGATTACTGAAATGTCCTTCCTTTAACCTGCACCAGATTCTGTAACAGCATGGAACTGCCCACTCTTTTTTGAGACATTCGATTGCCGCCGTTTTGCATGTCTCCTAAATAATGCTACGATGCACTCTTTCTTTTTCTTGATTCATCAATCTTCTCATTGGTTGTATGCGGCCCTCTAAGAATACCTCTCTTCTGACCTCAGACTATCAGTTGCACCCTACCTCCTCAATTGTAGTGTCTTACAATACAGTTTTTCTCTTCTACAACTCCCTCTAGCACCAAAGTGTTGGTGGCTATAGCTATGGTATCTTGTCAGTTCTTGCTCATTCAGTTCCAGGTGTACATGTCTCCTCTCCATAGTGTGAAATCTATCTCTTTTCCTCCCGTCTTACGCTTTCCAAGTTTATTTCACTTTCGCCAGTTAGTAACGTAGTCCTCGTTTGGAACTGACCTATAATAATAATAATAATAGTAATAATAATAGTAATAATAATAATTTCGGGTCATTCAACGGCCTAGTGCAACTCCTCAATTTGACGCCACTTTTCAGCAACTTGCATGCCTCCAACCAACCCTTGCAATTCTACCGGGGGATAAGGACGTACAGTTTATTGTCGAATACGAACCACTTGTCGCTCTTTGCGAATATTCACATCATAGAGAAATGTAGATTAGGTTAAAGGCAGACTGAGACATTCCGTACTTCGACCGAGACTGCACTAGGGACGTGTTCAGTGAATGAGGAATCACGATATTTAAACTTCCGTCGTTTATAGAGCTACAGGGAATGCAGTAGTATTTTTAGAGAAAAATACTTTATCTGAATCTGCAGTTAAATGTTATTCATTTGATTATAACATGTTCGAAATCGAAGCGTCTAGCCTCATTGCCTGAAACGTATGCAGCGAATTGATGTGCCGTATTTTCATCTCCATACGTTACTGACTTCTAACGTCCTCTATAACGAGCTCGGGAAAACCACTCGCAGTACCATCTCCAAGAGACAAACCTGTCATGTAACATTGTCTCTGACGTCCGTTGGAAAATCGCACAGTATCTGGTCTTCTACAAGCAAAATCCGGGACGCTAAACAGTTAATAAGATGTTACATAAACACCAAATATATTACAAAGTTGTTGAGGCTTTCGTCGCCATTTGTTGGCGTATTGTCAGTTGCTTTCTGTCTGGAATTCTTTGGCCGACGAGGGGAAACGTTAGGAAAACGGTTGAACGAAAGTCTACCGAAGATTCCGAGACAGAAGCTAGTAGATATTACGTCACGAACTTCACTGACTACGTGACAGTAATCGATCAAACTGGTCTGTTCGGCTTGCCTGCCGTACGCAAACTCTGTTTGTCTTCTGACAACTGAAAAGTGATCGCGCTTACTCTTGCCAACGGCACGCAAGAAACAGAAGGCACCTTACCGCACATAAATTCCTCTTCATTGCTTCATCAAACAGATTATTCTGACTTCCCATTCCTCCTATTTATCCCTAAATCCCGCAAATAATTATGTAGCGAATTCAGACTCACCTCTGATGATGAGCTGAATGGTACATATCTCCGCATCATCACCATCACCATCATTACCTTCCTTTCAAGGATTAGGCTGTTGCCTGTTTCAAAATCACAAACAAAATCATTTCCATATTTTCCGAGTTCTTCAAATACATAATTTCCCATTCGGCCTGTAGTTCATGATCTTATAGAGAATTCTGTGACCCGTCATTCTCATGTCTCCAATGTTCGTGATACTTTTGAATTATTTCGTTGAAGTTGAAAATAATGGTACTTAATTCTGTTCTAAATCTTCGTTTCTAATCATGCTTCTTCTTGTGCAGCCGTCCGCCTTCCTGAGGAATCTCATCTCTGCTCTATGAATTTTATTTTCCTATTCTTTTCCTTTTTTTGTGGTAGCTCGGCCATCACTTCATACAATTTCATGATGATCTCTCTGCGTACTCGATGGCCCAGTGTTCTCCTAATGGTACCAGGAACAGCTTGGAATTTGTGTATTTTATTTCCCGGATCAGAGTCAAAATAAAAACTTACAGCGCAGGCAAAATAAGAGATTTGAGACACTTGTTCTAAAACTGAATTATCTAAAACAATTTTTATCTGACAGGATACTTTTTCGGAATGTCATTATTTTCATTTCATTGCTAGAAATTTTAAACTTGTATTTCTAGCTTATTTCGTTCAGCTAGTACACTGATCTTCGGAGCTCATCTTCATTCTTTTGAATAGTAACGATATCATCTGTGAAAAGAAATACATTCATGTATTCCTCGTGAAGATTTTTTATTTTCTCCCATTTTGATGGTAGCGTTATCTTAACGTCTGAAAGGAAGTGGTCGCTACCTATGTCGCTTCCTCCATAAGCACGTATATCTTGCATAAGATTTTTCAATTTACCATTAATCAGTATATGATCAATGTCAGACCTGAAACGTCTTGCACTCCACATTAGCCTGTAAATCCCTTTCTTTCTGTAAAACCTGTAGGTAATTTAAAAATTTTTATAAGAGGCTAATTGGCGTAGGTACCGCCTATAACTGTTAAGTGTCTTTTCCCCAAATATTCCTACTGTTTCTGATGTAGGTAGGTTTACGACTATTGCATTAAAAGCACCGGCGATGACAAATTCGTCTACCTTTTTAATTTTGTTCACTTGTATCATAAAATAGTCATAAAAAGTATCAGCACCATATTTCCTTCCCTCCTCTGGGTCGTATACACCAGTAATTGTTAAATCGTTTCTTGGAGTTTGAAATCTGTCATTATTCTTTCATTTAAGAAACTGCGTTCACAAATCTCTCTTCTCCATTTATCACTGACTAAAACTCCTACTCCAGCACTAGGTTGTTTCTTTGTGGGACACCACTGTAATCAACCCAGCAGTCTGTCAAATCTTTGTTCCTTTTACTTTTTCTCACTCTTCTTCTTCTCTTCAGGTATTAGGTGAAATTGCCTGCTACGGTACCTATCATTGCCGGATCTTCCTCTATCTCTTCTTCCTTCGCACGTATATTTTCTAACTTTTAAGGGGATTCTGTCACTGTCTATTCTTTCTAGATGTTCGTTCCATTTCCTCCTATACTAAATAATTTTTTCATTAAGACTAAAAGTTTTTAGTTTTTCTCTGGTATCTTGATTCCTTAGTCGGTCTTCTATTGTGCTACCTTTAACTTGCCTCAGGAATTTCATTTCTTGTGCTTGAATATGGCTTTCTTGCTTTATCCTAACCACGTAGATCTCTCTTCCAGAGAGAAGTGTGGGGACTGCCGCTGTTTTGTAGAATTTAATTTGAGTGTCTTCCCTAGTTTTGTTTTTAAGGTTTCTATTAATTCTCCACACAGCTAAAGTTACTAACCTTAATTTCTATATCTTTGCTGTAGCCATATGTCACTTCACATGCAAGGTAGCTGAAGTGGTTTACTTGCTCTAAAATCTTTTGATCTATCACTGTTTTAGTTCTAATTTGTTCTTTCGCCATAAACGTCAATTTTTTTTAGTTTTTTCGTTGAGATCTCATGTCAGATTTTGCACTTATTTGTTTCAGTAAGTAAATTCCTTTTTGAGAATCCTCTTCTTTATCTGCTAGGATCACTGCATCGTCTGCATACAGTAAGGATTTAAGAGAGTCGTCCTGTCTACGTATATTTTTTTGAAATTCTGTTTTCCGTATATGCATTATTTCACGTATGTAAATATTAAACAAACTTGGGGACATATAGCAGCCTTGGCGCACTCCTTTGTTTGTTGGTATCTCATTAGCCACTAGAACTAGAGTGATAGTAGTGTTCTGTTACATACTATTTACAGTTTTATGTTTTAGATACCCGCGACTCGTCATTATCTTACAGTGTTTCTGTCTACTGACAACGTCAAAAGCTTTTTAAAATCAGTTTTATTATATTCTCTGCATTTTTGTGTTATCTTTTGTGAAATAAAAACTACATCTGTCTTAGAGCGTCCGTTTCTAAAAGCCATCTGTTACTCGTGCAGTACTGCTTCCTTTGTGTTTTTAAATCTTGTTTTTAAAATCTTAGCATCCATCTTGTATGCTGAGTCCAGTAAACGCATTCCTTTGTAGTTGCTACATAGGCTCTCGTGTCCTTTTTTAAAACTGATGTCACTTTAGCAGTCTTCCAGTCTTTAGGGATACTTTTTCTCTTCCAACTTTCTTTTAAGAAACGTAACAGTTGTAGCATCGCCCCTCCATATTATAGAAATGCAGTGTTAATGCCATCTCTTCCTATCGCTTTTCTGTTCGTAAGTGATGTTAAGGCAGATTTTATTTCGTCAGGCTGTATTTCATCTAAACCCTTGTCAAGTATTGTTTCAATTTCACTTTCCTGTGCTGCATCATCATACTATAATGCTTTGTAATAATAAATTCACTGTTATTCCTCATTATTGTTATTTATATCCACTCTTTCTCTGTTGTGTTTAATGTTTTTAAAACCTTGTAGGCCATTTGCTGTCTCCTGTTTTTTTTTTTTTTTTTTTTTTCAGAGCTTCTCCTGATACTCTGTATATCGCGATCGCGTTATTTAGTTTAGTTTTCGCCATTCTTCCTTCTTCTATATTAGCTTTAGTTTGCAAGTTTTTACACAGAGCTTCTCCTGATACTCTGTATATCGCGTTATTTAGTTTTCGCCATTCTTCCTTCTTCTATGTTATCTTTAGTTTGCAAGTTTGCTAGCTCTTTATTCAATCTGTTTTGGTAAAGATGTGTGACGCTGTCCTCTTCCAGCAAGTATACTTTACAAACACTTTAATCTTGTTGGTTACTTATTAGTTTCGCCATTTTCGTCCATTTGACACAAAGATCTATTCTGGATATTAGAAGAAAATGATCTGATCCTACATCAGGTCGTCTATAAACCCTTGTATCGCTTACCAGACGTGCGAGCTTATCATTTACTAAAATTACGTATATCTCTGTTCTTAAGAAGTGAGTTCGCTATTTTTAGATCATTGTAAGTGGCAAGAGCTCTTACTATTTTTCCATTTTCATTACACACTGATTCTCCAAAAGTCCCCATAATATTGGTTACTGGGATATTTCCTATTCTGGCATTGAAATCACCCATCATAATAATGTGATCAATAGCACTGCCTTTATTCAGAGTCTTGTGTACTTCTTCACAGAAGGTTCCAAACTCGTGCATTTTTCTTTCTTCTGGGGAATATGGACTTATAACGGTGGCGTTGCCCCTTCTCAGTTTCAGTCTATGAGTATTCTGTCGCTTATATATGTGTAATCTTTCATCTCTTCTGTAGGAGAAATGCCCCACCCTTTCTTGCTCTTTCATTTTGTTCGACTCCACTGTAGAACATAATATAATCGCCTAAATGCTTATCTCTTCTCATTTTCGTTTCTGTTATTGCTACAGCATCGATATGTCTTTTAGTATATTTGCTATTATATCTCTTTTTGGGAAAGTCCTCTAACATTCCAGGTTGCTACTTTGACATAACCGTTGGTCCATTTTCGTTTGTCGTTTTTCACAGCTTTGTCGTTGACTTTTGAGAACATCCTGTTTCCGAGGTTCCTTGGGGTACTGGGAGTGGAGTGTTTTCCAAGAGTTGGTTACCAGCCATCTGTTCAACCCCTTTCTCTGAGAACCATGACTTTCTTTTAGGGTTATCTCCCTAAGCCGGTTTGTTCTGGTCATTTAGAGGCGCCGGAAATCTCGCCTTTCATTCTCACCAAATTAACTACATAGTGTGCAGCCATTGTACAGCAATTGTACACCATGCACTGAGCAGACCTCACGCGACTCATGTCTTCTTGGACATGAGAATAGAGTTTGTTCACAAAGCGCCTTGAATTCTTCAAGGCCTTTTTTCTTAATTTCTGTTGTTACTGCAATATCAACTTTCTTTGAGTGCTTGATTTAATTGACTGTGTTGGTTGGCCAATCCTTGAATGTTCCACGTTGCCAGAGACAGATAATGCGTAACGCCAAATTATTTGTCCTGAAAGATTTTCCGGTAGTCACGACTTGATCCAGCCCTATATCCGATTCCGTTTGTGCGGTTTCCAGGAATTTTACAATCCCTTGGCTGTGTTACGAACGCTGAACATAATAAGTTGGGTGATGAGGCTCCCACATATGGTATCACGAGCTTGTTGTTATGTTATTCAAATAATGTCACATTCGGCAAGAATTTTTCACAAGGTCCACAAGAAGAAAGAAAGTAGATTCATGTTAGGTGAGCGAAATGACAAGGAATCTGTAACTCCTTTTCCTACCTACATTTCAGGAAATGTTTACTGCAACTGTTCACAAATATGACGTACGAGGGGATTTGGGGTTCGACCACACTTTATCTTGGTGCAATACAAAATGTCACTTTCCTACAGCCTCAGTTTGTTCAGCTGTACACAAAAATCATATCCGTTGACCTGGTAACAGGATGTTAAATTATTTAATGAGGATTGATCGACTGTATTGTTAAGTTGGTTGATTTGGTGGAGCGCACCATATAGCTATGTCATCGGACTCATAGGATTAGGGAAAGATGGGGGAGGAAGTCGGCCGTGCCCTCTTAAAGGAGCTATCCCGGCATTAGTGATTTAGGGAAATCACAGAAAACGTAAATCAGGACGGCAGGACACGGGTTTGAACCGTCGTCTGCCTGAATGCAAGTCCAGTGTCCCAACCACTGCGCCATCTCGCTCGGTGGATTGTTAAGTAAAATAGTCTTACAGACCATTCTATCTGGATTACGTCAGTGTACACATCAAGCTGTCTGCAGATCATTCTGTGGAGTTCCGTGTTCCCACTCCTTATGATATCTATTACTAATCGAGATCGGCTGCTCTGCTATGTTACTTAACAAATACGTACCCAGCCTTTTTTTATTGTGTCTGTAGCCCGCCTCAGCACATCGACACAGGGTCATCATGGTTATCTCAGGGGATGGTCAAGCGTCCTTCCTGTAGGTATGTGTATCCAAAACATCTGCGTGTAGTGTTATTCATGTGATAGTCAGTATTAGTCCTCGAAATGTTTGCGAATCGCATAACTTAGTAAGGACATGGATACCAGTCCAGTATTCAGATAGTGGGATGTGAGGAACCAGCTAAAACCACATCCACGCTGGCCAACACACAGAACCTTATCTGTAACCCGTCCAGTGGATCCGATCCAGGTGCACCGCACTTCCCGTATGGAAGGGGCACTCTAACACAAACGGCTTTCCAAGCCGTTAAAAAGTACCACACAGTGACACAGTCTATTACGTCTCACAAACAGTGATTGGTATTTCATGTCAGACCTGTCCTACGTCACGTTTTGATTCGTAAAGGGCGATCGAGGTGACGCACTGGTTAGCACACTGGACTGGCATTCAGGAGGACGATGGTTGAAGCCTGTGTCCAGCCATCCTGATTTAGGTTTTCCATGATTTCCCTAAGTCACTTCAGGCACAAGCTGGGATGGTTCCTTTGAAAGGGCATGGTCGACTTCCTTCCCCATCCTTCCATAACCCGATGGGACTGATGACCTCACTGTTTTTCCCCTTCCCCAAATCAAGCAATCAAATGTGTAGGGCACAGCTGTTATGTAGTAACCAAAGACTACTACAACAACTTTTATTATGATAATTTTTACACTCTAGTCCGTAGGTGATGACGAATAGAATAAGACACTGAGCTTGTATTACACAAATCTGATTTGAAATTAATAAGTGGTACTGCACTTTTTGAGTTAATACTGACCTAAAAGGGTGCAACCTGAACATTGCTGCCACCTGTAGACATGCTTCTGCGACGTATAAATCGCCTCCTCTTCTTCCTTAGACGTCAGTTGGTTGGTTGGTTGATTTGGAGGGAAGAGGGGGGGGGGGCGAGGGCAAACAGCGAGGTCATTAGTGCAATGGGATTACGGAAGGATGGGGAACGAAGTTGGCCGTGCCCTTTCAACAGGAATCATACCAGTCCTTGTCTGAAGCGATTTAGGGGAAACACGAAAAGCCTACAACAAGATGCCCAGATGTGAGTTTGAACCGTCGACCTCCTGAATGCGAGTTCAGTGTGCTAACCACTGCTCCACGTCACTCGATCTTAGACGTCAGTATTGCTCAAGCTGCTCCCAAAGGCTATTGTGAAAATAACCTTATTCCTCTTCCACAAACAGCAATTACTTAACATGATGTCATGTCATCAATAGCTCGCATTGTAAGTATCAAGATTTTCACCCCCAGAGACACTACTAAAAGCACAGCGGCTCGCTTTATGCAGCCACGCCCCTCCTTCACTAGTAGCAATCGAGGCGACTGACGGCATATTTGTTTCGTCATATTTTTCTCCTTTTGTATTACATTTTGTTCTGGTACCACGCAGAACGGAATTTGAATCCGTGCCAGACATCATGGACATCGAAGACCGCTAGAGGTCTCTGCACCATCGTGCCATAAGCCGTGGCGGCGCGCGCCTCCTGGACCACATTTAGTGTGAGGGCGCCACACTGGATCACATGGTTCCAGCAGTGGGGACAATCAGCTCGCGGATTGGATTGGATTGTTTGGGGGAAGAGACCAAACAGCGAGGTCATCGGTCTCATCGGTTTAGGGAAGGATGGGGGAGGAAGTCGGCCGTGCCCTGTCAAAGGAACCATCCCAGCATTTGCCTGGAGCGATTTAGGGAATCACGGAAAACCTAAATCAGGATGGCCGGACGCGGGATTGAACCGTCGTCCTCCCGAATGCGAGTCCAGTGTGCTACCACTGCGCCACCTTGCTCGGTTAATCAGTTCACGAATGTGCAGTAAAGCACTGTGGGCAAGATGGCCGCGCAACCAGCGACGAGGGGCGAACGGAGGTGCTGATGCCATAGAGACGTAGGACAACGAGGCGTCCCGCCGCGCTTTCTCAGCCACCCCACGACTGTTCCGGTCACGGTTACAACAGGTTACTAAATTTTGTAGTATGCCATTGTAAGGTGTTTGGATTTAACAGACCTTTTGTATTGTATTGTATTGTGCGTTAACCGACGTAGAAACGACGGAGAGGCTTTGTCCCCGCTGCAGCCACATTGGTCCACAACCCCACGACGACTACCGCAGTCCACTCCAACCCCCGCCGCCCCACACCGAACCCAGGGTTATTGTGCAGTTCGGCCCCCGATGGACCCCCCAGGGAACATCTCACGCCAGACGAGTGTAACCTCTATGTTTTCGTGGTAGAGTAATAGTGGTGTACGCGTACGTGGAGAACTTGTTTGTGCAGCAATCGCCGACGTAGTGTAAATGAGGCGGAATAAGGGGAAACAGCCCGCATTCGCCGAGGCAGATGGAAAACCGCCTAAAAATCATCCACAGACTGGCCATTTCACCGGACCTCGACACAAAGTTGTCGGACGGATTCGTGCCGGGGTCCAGAAAGCCGTGCGTTAGACCGCACGGTGAACCGGGCGGGCTAACAGACCTTACATGAACGTTATCCATAACAACAGTACGATACAACACGAGATCCTCAGAACATAATAATTACATTATATCAACAAAAGGCAATAGCAGTTAATCTCATGTATCAGAAAACTAAAAAACAATCTCTATCATTAAATGGACAGTAGCATGACACAAACAATTTAAAGTGAAACGCATTTTGGAGACAAACCGAGCAGGTGGCTAATGATACAGTAAAACTCCCATTAGTAAGAGAACGGCGAGCTTCAGCGCAGAAAGAGATAAGGCCAGTACAATACATCTACATCTACATCTACATTTATACTCCGCAAGCCACCCAACGGTGTGTGGCGGAGGGCACTTCACGTGCCACTGTCATTACCTCCCTTTCCTGTTCCAGTCGCGTATGGTTCGCGGGAAGAACGACTGTCTGAAAGCCTCCGTGTGCGCTCTAATCTCTCTAATTGTACATTCGTGATCTCCTGGGGAGGTATAAGTAGGGGGAAGCAATATATTCGATACCTCATCCAAAAACGCACCCTCTCGAAACCTGGCGAGCAAGCTACACCGCGATGCAGAGCGCCTCTCTTGCAGAGTCTGCCACTTGAGTATATTAAACATCTCCGTAACGCTATCACGGTTACCAAATAACCCTTGACGAAACGCGCCGCTCTTCTTTGGATCTTCTCTATCTCCTCCGTCAGACCGATCTGGTACGGATCCCACACTGATGAGCAATACTCAAGTATAGGTCGAACGAGTGTTTTGTAAGCCACCTCCTTTGTTGATGGACTACATTTTCTAAGCACTCTCCCAATGAATCTCAACCTGGTACCCGCCTTACCAACAATTAATTTTATATGATCATTCCACTTCAAATCGTTCCGCACGCATACTCCCAGATATTTTACAGAAGTAACTGCTACCAGTGTTTGTTCCGGTATCATATAATCATACAATAAAGGATCCTTCTTTCTATGTATTCGCAATACATTACATTTGTCTATGTTAAGGGTCAGTTGCCACTCCCTGCACGAAGTGCCTATCCGCTGCAGATCTTCCTGCATTTCGCTACAATTTTCTAATGCTGCAACTTCTCTGTATACTACAGCATCATCCGCGAAAAGCCGCATGGAACTTCCGACACTATCTACTAGGTCACTTATATATATATTGTGAAAAGCAATGGTCCCATAACACTCCCCTGTGGCACGCCAGAGGTTACTTTAACGTCTGTAGACGTCTCTCCTTTTAGCGTAAATAAGACCAGGATCGAAGGTAAGTGGCTGCACAACATTAATAGTGCTAGGTGCTGACCCAGAAAGAAAAATAAATTGTTTATTCACCTCTAGCGAGACAGTGATTGGCTAAAGCCATACTTGGCGACGCGGTGGGGAGACCTCCTTTATATAAAAGCATTGTGAGACATGAAATTAAGGCTCACTCCCTCTCTCTCTATCCCTCTCTCTCTCTCTCTCTCTCTCTCTCTCTCTCTGTCATCTCGTGGTAGACCGCAAAAGTGTGTGGAAATACGTGAAGGCCTTGAAAGTTTACTTTCTGCGAAGTGAGGACGATGCGCTTCCCATATCATGGCGACAGACAGCAAAGCGTTAGTTAAACATTCCTGTGAGAATTTTTGCGGGCGGCAGGTGTGGCCGTGCGGTTCTAGGCGCTTCAGTCTGGAATCACGTGACCGTTACTGTCGCAGGTTCGAATCCTGCCTCGGGCATGGATGTGTGTGATGTCCTTAGGTTACTTAGGTTTAAGTAGTTCTAAGTTCTAGGGGACTGATGACCACAGATGTTAAGTCCCATAGTGCTCAGAGCCATTTGAAACATTTTTGAATTTTTGTGGGTAAAGAAATTGTGCACATTGCTCCACCCATAGCGAGTGTGCAACAGCCATTTTTTTGACTAGGGAAAGATTAACGTTCTACCGAACAGCGGGAAAGTTGTGACTGAGTGAATTCAGTCAAGGCCAGAGGAGGGAAGTGGCGTTTCAAAACCAACGGTGTTGCAGATGCCACTTTCTGAAGTACAATCGCGCATTAGGCCACAGTAAATGCTGAGTCTAGATTTTGCTCACTCCAACTTATGTATACTTTGACCATTGAATATAAAAAGCTAGGATACTAATCTATTCTCACATTGAGTACATGTGAGTTTTTTCGTTGGTTCAAAAAGTAAATTTATTCTCCACCAACTCAGTGCATTGACCAGCTACGGCAACGTAGATTTTAATATTCATTCTTTTATTCATTCTTCCCTGTGATAAAAAATGTTCATGTGCCGAGATAACGAATTTAATAATTTTTATTTCAATAAGTCTAAGAATTTAAATTTTTTAAGTGAATATCTATAGTAGTTGAACATGAGTTTTGTTTATCACTTGACCCCTGAACGCAACAGTTGATAAATTATAAGTCGAATAAAATAGGGGAATAGCTGTTTGGTCTTTCTACGTATAATAGGCCCCAAACTTTCACTTTCATTAATTCATGCATTGTAGATACTTGACAGCAGCATTTCTAATAATTTTTGTTACGATCTGCACCTGATATTAGCTGTCTTACAGGGCCAGGGTCATATTTGTTTAGAATGTCTTTTTGATACCCTGGGCTTGAGAAGACAGTTCAGAGTATTTGTCCATTTGCACGCTAAGTGGTAAGTTTTTTCACACATTAGTACACCCACTGTGCAGCTACAAAGGTACGACACCATTCCAGTGTAATGATGCACTGAAGACTTATCACATACACATCACCCTCGATCTGCTTGTAATTAAATGCCAGGTAATGTGGCATCAGCAACAAAAGCATTTAGAAGCTACAAAGATGCACCACAGTGCAGTTTCACTTCAATGAAGCGTGGAGGGAAAGTACACGGGTTTTCTGAGTTAAAGAAAAAAGGTTCGTGTCCCACAATAGGCTATTTTTCTTCATCAGAGCGTTTTAAACAAACCCTGGGAACTTCTTATAAACATAATACAAGTATGTTTTGCGATATTCGATGTAATTTACATATAAGATCACGCTCTCTCAGGAATGAGTTTATTTTGTGACTTCTGTATGATTAGAAAATGATGGATGAAATTACTGCTAGTACAGATGTACGGATTGAACAGTAGAGGTGAAAGACTACATCCATGTCTTACACCCTTTCTCACCCATCTCCACCTGTACCTTCCCCCCATGAACCATGGACCTTGCCATTGGTGGGGAGGCTTGCGTGCCTCAGTGATACAGATAGCCATACCCTAGGTGCAACCACAACGGAGGGGTATCTGTTGAGAGGCCACACAATTGTGTGGTTCCTGAAGAGAGGTAGCAGCCTTTTCAGTAGTTGGAGGGGCAACAGTCTGGATGATTGACTGACCTGGCCTTGTAACATTAACCAAAATGGTCTTGCTGTGCTAGTACTGCGAATGGCTGAAAGCAAGGGAAAACTACAGCCATATTTTTCCCGAGGGCATGCAGCTTTACTGTATGGTTAAACGATGATAGCGTCCCCTTGGGTAAAATATTCCGGAGGTAAAATTGTCTCCGATTTGGATATCCGGTTGAGGGCTACGCAGGAGAATGTCGTTTTCAGGAGAAAGAAAACTGGCGTTCTACGGATCGGAGCTTGGAATGACAGACCCCTTAATCAGGCCGGTAGGCTAAAAAATTTAAAAAGCGAAACGGATAGGTTAAAGTTAGATATAGCGGGAATTAGTGAAGTTCGGTGTCAGGAGGAAAAAGACTTCTGGTCAATTGAATGCAGAGTTATAAATTCAAAATCAAATAGGGGTAATAATGAATAAAACGTAGGTGCATGAGTCAGCTACTATGAGCAGCATAGTGAACGCATTATTGTAGCCAAGATAGACACCAAGACCACGCCTACCACGGTAGTCCAAGTTTATATGCCAACTACCTTCGCACATGATGAAGAGATTGAAGAAATATATGTTGAGATAAAGGAAATTATTCAGGTAGTGAATGGAGACGAAAATTTAATAGTCATCGGTGACTGGAATTCTATAATAGGAAAAGGAAAAGAAAGAAAAGAAGTCGGTGAATATGGATTGGGGGTAAGAAATGAAAGAGGAAGCCGTCTGGTAGAATTCTGCACAGAGCATAACTTGATCATAGCTAATATTTGGTTTAGTAATCATGAAAAAAGCTTGCATACGTGGAAGAGATCTGGAGACACTGTAAGGTAAGACAGAGATTTGGGAAGCAGGTTTTAAATTGTAAGACATTTCCAGGGGCAGATGTGGACTCTGATCACAATGTATTGGTTAGTAACTGTAGAGTAAAACTGAAGAAACTGCAAAGAGGTGAGAATTTAAGAAGATGTGACATGGATAAATTGAAAGAACCAGAGGTTGTAGAGAGGTTCAGAGAGAGAGCATTAGGGAAAGATTGACAGGAACAAGGGAAAGAAATACGGTACTTCTACCGTAGTTTTGAGAGATGAAATAGTGAAGGCAGCAGCGGATCAAGTAGGCTAGTGGAAATCCTTGGGCAACGGAAGACATATTGGATTTAATTGATGAAAGGAGAAAGTATGAAAATGCAGTAAATGAAGCAGGCAAAAAGGAATACAAACGTCTCAAAAATGAGATCGACAGGAAGTGCAAGGATGGCTAGAGGACAAATGTAAGGATGTAGAGGCATACAACACTAGGGGTGAGATAGATACTGCCTACGGGTAAATTAAAGAGACCTTTGGGCAAAAGAGAACCAATTGTATGAATATCAAGAGCTCAGATGGAAACCCAGTAGTAAGCAAAGAAGCTAAAGCAGAAAGGTGGAAGAAGTATATAGAGGGTCTATACAAGGGCGATCTACTTGAGGGCAATGTTATGGAAACGGAAGAGGACGTGGGTGAAGATGAAATGGAAGATGTGATACTGCGAGGAGAATTTGACAGAGCACAGAAACACCTAAGTCGTAACAAGGACCCAGGAGTAGACAACATTCCATTACAACTATGCTAGCCTTGGGACAAAACTGTACCATATGGTGAGCAAGATGTATGAGACAGGCGAAATACTCTCAGACTTCAAGAAGAATATAATAATTCCAATCCCAAGGAAAGCAGGTGTTGACAGGTGTGAAAATTACCGTACTATCAGTTTAATAAATCACGGCTGCAAAATCATCATCATAATCTTGGACAGTTTCCAGCCACTGGCTCGGTCTGTCGGGAACACAAGCCTCTCCATCGTGTTCTGTCTTTCCACCATTCCCCCTCTTCCACCTTCGTCCAGTTCTCTCCTCTTCTCGTCACACATTCCTTCACTCCCTTCACCCATCTATCTCTTGGTCTTCCTCTGGGCCTCTTCCCCTCCAGTTGCAGATCAAACATCCTCTTTGGAATTCTTCCCTCATCCATTCTCTTCATGTGTCCATACCACTGCAGTCTTGATTTTTCTATCCTGTCCTGTACTTGTTCCTCCTTTAGTCTTTCCCTCACATACACATTTCGCAATCTGTCTCGTCTTGTTACACTCAACCTGCTCCTCTGGAACTTCATTTCACTAGCCTGTATTCTACTTTTGTCGCTTTTGTGCATTACCCATGTCTCACTTCCGTATGCCAATATGGGGACAAAGTAGGTTCGGTATATAATTCCCTTGGATTTCTGTGGCACCTCCTTGCTCCAAATAAGCCCCCTAATGCATTTGTAGAACTGCCCTGCTTTTCTGCACCTTTCATTTATTTCCATTGCGTTTCCCCCCTTACTTTCAATCATCCCCCCCTTACTTTCATCAATGCCACGGCTGCAAAATACTTACACCAATTCTTCACAGACGAATGGAAAATCCGGTAGAAGCCGACATTGGGGAAGATCAGTTCGAGTTCCGTAGAAATGTTGGAACACTTGAGGCAATCTGACTCTACGACTTACCTTAGAAGATACGTTAAGGAAAGGCAAACCTACGTTTCTAGCTTTTGTAGACTTAGAGAAAGCTTTCGACAATGTTGACTAGAATACTGTCTTTCGAATTCTAAAGGTGGTAGGGGTAAAATACAGAGAGAGAAAGATTATTTACAATATTTACAAGAACCAGATGGCAGTTACATGAATCGACGGACATGAAACGGAAGCAGTGATTGGGAAGGGAGTGAGACAGGGTTGTAGCCTCTCCCCGATGTTATTCAATCTGTATACTGAGCAAGCAGTGAAGGAAACAAAAGAAAAATTCGGAGTAGGTATTAAAATCCACGGAGAAGAAATAAAAACTTTGAGATTCGCCAATGACATTGTAATTCTGTCAGAGACAGCAAAGGACTTGGAAGAGCAGTTGAATTGAATGGACAATGTCTTGAGAGGAGGATATATGATGAACATCAACAAAAGCAAAACGAGGATAACGGAATGTAGTCGAGTTAACTCGGGTGATGCTGAGGGAGTTAGATTAGAAAATGAGACACTTAAAATAGTAAAGGAGTTTTGCTATCTGTGGAGCAAAATAACTGATGATGATAGAAGTAGAGAGAATATAAAATGTAGACTAGCAATGCCAAGAAAAGCGTTTCTGAAGAAGAGAAATTTGTTAACATCGAGTATAGATTTAAGTGTCAGTAAGTCTTATCTAATAGTATTTGTATGGAGTGTAGCCATGTATGGATGTGAAACATGGACAACAAATAGTTTAGACAAGAAGAGAATAGAAGCTTTCGAAATGCGGTGCGACAGATGAATGCTGAAGGTTAGATGAGTAGATCACGTAACTAATGAATAGGTACTGAACAGAATCGGGGAAATGGCTCTGAGCACTATGGGACTTAACTTCTGAGGTCATCAGTCCCCTAGAACTTAGAACTACTTAAACCTAACTAGCTTAAGGACATCACACACATCCATGCCCGAGGCAGGATTCGAACCTGTGACCGTAGCGGTCGCGCGGTTCCAGACTGTAGCGCCTGGAACCGCTCGGCCACTCCGGCCGGCGAGACTCGGGGAGAAGAGAAATTTGTGGCACAACTTGACTAGAAGAAGGGATCGGTTAATAGGACACGTTCTGCGGCATCAAAGGATCACCACTTTAGTGATGGAAGGAATCGTGGAGGATAAAAATCGTAGAGGGAGACCAAGAGAGAATACACTAAGCAGTTCCAGAATTATGTATGTTGCCGTAGTTACTCGGAGATGAAGAAGCTTGCACA